>NC_047038.1:110477067-111677067 GCF_011762595.2 Tursiops truncatus | reverse complement strand
TGTACTTCAATTAAAAAAATAAAAGACTGTTAGCCTCCGCCAGTCCCTCTCTACATCTGAAATGGTACCTCCACCTACTCTTGATCCCAGGCTCTGCCCACCATCTAGGGTCTTCCGCCAGCTTGTAACTGCTATTTACTTCCATGCCGGTTAGGGTCCCATAAAGATTCTCAGGTTCAGTTAGGCTAAAGGACTCGGGAGACTTCACAGAGCACACTCTCATAAGGCCCTGGTTTACCAAGAGAAGGCACATGCAAGCACTGAGAATCTGAGAAACTTCCAGGCAAAGGGCTCCAGGGTTCTTCTTATTTTTAGAAGGAGTTGCTTGGTCTCCAGATTAAATCACTAGGATTTGTGCTGTGAATCTTGGTTTCCCAAGACCTCCAGGCGTAAGTTCCCGGTAGTCTTGTATGCCTCTTGGTCACCTTAACCAAGCCAAGCTAACTGGTTACAGCAGTGGAGAGCTATCAACAATCTGGCCCTGGGTTTCACCAGGGGAGTTTCAGACTGTTAGCAGTGCCTCATAAATCATGAGCTGCTTGGTTAGTTAGCCCACTGACCTTCAGTTGGCCAAGAGCCAAAGCCAGACTTCCAGGGGTCTGTGGAAATAAGCAAAGAGCTGCTCCAGTCCAGCTGCAAAATCACCCTACAACACAGGTGCTTTGACTGCAAGCAAAGGAAACTGCTTCTGATCAACTTAAGCAAAAGGAAATTTACTTGGAGCGATCTCACAAGGAAGGCAAGAGGATTACAGTTGAGAACAGTTACAGAACTTGTTAAATAACAACTCAGGTCCCAGACAAGGACGCAAGCACGACAAGGCGCTGCAAGCAGCTTATGGAGTTCCACCAAGTCCTCAGTCCCTTTTTCCTCTGTTCAAAATTCAAATTTATAGGGAACGGGCTAAACTTGTGTCCATGTACCTGCCCCCAGTCCAGGGAAGCGTGGGACCCCTGATAACAGTGGAACTAGACTGGGTAAAAGGTCATTTCTGGAAAAAAATAACTTATTAGAAAGGCAATAGGCGGTTGGGATCGACATATACTCACTGCTATATATAAAATACATAGATAACTAATAAGGACCTACTGTATAGCACAGGGAACTCTATTCAATACTCTGTAATAACCTATATGGGAAAGAATCTGAAAAAGAAAAAAATATATATATATATATGTATAACTGAATCACTTTGCTGTATACCTGAAACTAACACATTGTAAATCAACAATATTCCAATATAAAATAAAAATTTAAGAAAAAGAAGGGCAAAATGCCTTTTGCATTGTCAAAATCCAGCCAATGGTCATTACAGTTTATAACCCATGTTTGTAAATGAGAAGTTTGGAGCAATTCAAGTAAAATCCTTTATGTCTAAGACAACAGCTTAAATTCATTCCTTCTGAAAACACTGTTCTCTCCTCCATCCCTCTTCCTATGTTATGCTCTCCACCCACCAGCAGTGGCATACACATATCTATTGTCATTTTAGAAAAATGTAAATCCTAGCTGATATGAAAAAGGAAACAAAAAATAGCTGGTGGTTTTAAAATAGTTTTCCTTATTATAAAAATTATAGATGCTTATTACAGAAAAATTTTGAAAGTGAAGAAAATTATAAAGAAAACAGAATCGTTTGTAATTCACATCATAGAGGTCGATTCCTATAAACATTTCGTTATATTTCCTTCCAAGTTTTATGTTGCCATTGCATTTGTCTATGCATTTGTACAGTAAATAAACTTTAGTCTACGCCTATATTATTACATAATTTGGACCACGTAGTCGATTCAAGGTTGGGGCGCGCAAAGTTTTGTCTTGTTTTTAAACTTTGTTTTACACTGAACTTTTTCGAGTCATTACATTTTATTCAAACTTATTCCAATGTACACATATTTTTAAGAAATGTGCATTTTTGGTGGTATTTAAAGAGCCAAGTAGAATAAATGTAGCCCAAAAACTGTGAAGAGAAAAATCAACTCCACGAGCTCACACGACCCTGGAAGAGGGTGCCCATTCGGAGAAGCGATTGGAAATCAGCCCTGGAGCTTACCAGGAAGAGGCAAAGAGGGCATGCACCAGCAGAAATCAAATGATTTGGCAAGAGGGGAAAAAAATCCCCCGGAGTCAAAGAATTGCCCAACCAGTCCCTTCTGAGAAAGAAAACACTATTAATAACAGAGCCCTGGGTTCTGGCATCAATTTAACTTGTATCGTGGTCCTTCTCCACCTCCCGGCCTCAGTCTCCCACCCCACCCAGAACTGCTCTATTTTCTGGTACCCTTCCCAGAACCACTAAGGGTCTATTTATAATTGTGGGAGCTCAGCCGTGGCCACTGTGACCGGCAGACTCGAGGAGGTGTCCCCTGAGGAGGGAACGGGTGAGGGAGATGCGAGGTTGTGACTGCCTTAGAAGAAGTACTGCCTCTCCTTGTAGGTCCCTGTTCCTGGCTGTGACAAGAGAAGATTCATGAAAACTGCAAAACGCAGGCACTTTTTTTTTTTCTACAGTGAAATGATAATAATGGGAATCGTTTTTACTTTCTGTAATTTTCTACCTCCCTTAATTTTTAGTGCTATCTGACCCCTGACCCTGATTAGAAATGGAAAAATCACAGGATGTTTTCTTAAAAAGCTTAATGCGATGAAATTATGATATTTGTCTAGGGAGTGACTTTTTAAAAATTGTCCTATAAAAGTAATATCAAATTATGAAGCATTATTTGATCATACCAAAGGAAAAGAAAGTTTAAGTTTTTATAAGATTCAAGCTTAACTTGCCTACGAGTTATATTTAAGAAATGACACCCGGCTTTCCTACAAAAATTCCATTGTCTCTTAATTTTCCAGTGGAAGTTACTGAGCTGCTTTTGTCTGTCAATAAGGTAAATTCTGGCCCCAAACATGAATCAGACTTGATATTGTAAATCAAGCAGCTAGGATATGTGAGTTCAAGCCATCTCCCACCAAAACAGCTCTAACAGGGTAATGTCTAGATCCTGGGGGTAAACTCGTGTTAATAATAGCATAGAAGGATCACAAATTTATTCACACTGTAATCATACATAAAGCAAACATATATTCAACGTCCCCCTATAATTGGGTCTTTCTTACACTCCTCCACCTGCTGGAGGATGGGAGAAAAATCTCTTAATCAACTCATCTGGCACAATAATTAAAAATACCTCTTGAATGTAAATTGGTGCAGCCACTATGGAAAACAGTATGAAGGTTCCTCAGAAACAAAAAATATAGCTGCCATATGACCCAGCAGTCCCAGTCCTGAGCAAATATCCAAACAAAACTGTACGGTACTGGCACAAAAACAGAAAGATAGATCAATGGAACAGGATAGAAAGCCCAGAGATAAACCCACGCACATATGGTCACCTTACCTTTGATAAAGGAGGCAAGAACATACAGTGGAGAAAAGACAGTCTCTTCAATAAGTGGTGCTGGGAAAACTGGACAGCTACATGTAAAAGAATGAAATTAGAACACTCCCTAACACCATACACAAAAATAAACTCAAAATGGATTAAAGCCCTACATGTAAGGTCAGACACTATAAAACTCTTAGAGGAAAACATAGGCATAACACTCTATGACATAAATCACAGCAAGATCCTTTTTGACCCACCTCCTAGAGAAATGGAATTAAAAAGAAAAATAAACAAATGGGACCTAATGAAACTTAAAAGCTTTTGCACAGCAAAAGAAACCATAAACAAGACGAAAAGACAACCCTCAGAATGGGAGAAAATATTTGCAAACAAAGCAACTGACAAAAGATTAATCTACAAAATATATAAGCAGCTCATGCAGCTCAATATCAAAACAACAAACAACCCAATCCAAAAATGGGCAGAAGACCTAAATAGACATTTCTCCAAAGAAGATATACAGACTGCCAACAAACACATGAAAGGATGCTCAACATCATTAATCATTAGAGAAATGCAAATCAAAACTACAATGAGGTATCACTTCACACCAGTCAGAATGGCCATCATCAAAATATCTACAAACAGTAAATGCTGGTGTGGAGAAAAGGGAACCCTCTCGTACTGCTGGTGAGAATGTAAATTGATACAGCCACTATGGAGAACAGTATGGAGGTTCCTTAAAAAACTAAAACTAGAACTACCATATGACCCAGCAATCCCACTACTGGGCATATACCCTGAGAAAACCATAATTCAAAAAGAGTCCTGTACCACAATGTTCATTGCAGCACTATTTACAATAGCCAGGACACAGAAGCAACCTACGTGTCCATCACACAGGAATGGATAAAGAAGTTGTGTTGTATACACACAATGGAATACTACTCAGCCATAAAGAAGAATGAAATAATGCCATTTGCAGCAACATGTATGGACCTAGAGATTATCATACTAAGTGAAGTAAGTCAGAAACAGAAAGACAAATACCATATGATATCACTTACATGTGGAATCTAAAATATGACACAAATGAACCTATCTATGAAACAGAAACAGACTCAACAGACATAGAGAACAGACTTGTGGTTGCCAAGGGTTGGGGGGAAGGGATGGATTTGGGAGTTTGGGATTAGCAGATGTAAACTATTATACATATGTATAACTGAATTAGTTTACCCAAAACTGTTAATTTCTGGTTAGTACACCAGAAACAAACATTGTAAATCAAGTGTACTTCAATAAAATAAATTTTAAAAAAATACCCCTTAAGTAAATGCTCTATCTCTTTCGGTCAAGGTCAGTCTCTCAAATGTCACCCTAAATCATCTCTGGTTCTATTATCAGGGAATGTGGCTTATATGATCATATGATGGCAGAGGGGACAGGTAGTCCATGGAACCGGCGGGTGTCCTCTGGATCCTCATGGACCCCTTGGAGACAGTGACTTGTTCAGGCTGGATTTAAACACTGGGTATGACGAGTTCGCCCCTGGGCTTCCTGCCGTCATCTGCTGTTGAAAGGACGCAGTTTTTCCAGGCTTCATGTGTGGGATTCTGTGGCCTCCCCTCGTGTTCCAGGCTTCAGTTCATGTTGCACAAGTGCTGCTGGCCCATCGGAGTGTCTGCCTCATCTTCCATCTGCCCTTGGCCAGGCTGTCCACTCTTTTGTGGGGTTACCTCCTCACCCTTGTCCCTGTGTAGCTCCATGGCCCACTCACTGGCTCCTCTTGGAGGCCTGTGGAGCTTTCTGAATTCCCTTCACACCTGGAAGAGCCCAGGGAACTGCTACAGATTGAGTATTTGTGTCCCCAGCCTTCAGCTACACACACATTCATTTGCTGAAATCCTAACTCCCAAGGTGATGCTATTAGGAGGGGAGGCCTTTGGGAGGTGATTAGGTTATGAGGGTGGAGCCCTCATGAATGAGTTTAGTGCCCTCATAAAAGAGACCCCAACCTGACCATGAATGATGATGCTGTAAGGAAAATATCCAGCTTATGGTCAGTTTATGGTAGTTTTGTTACAGCAGCCTGAACAGACTAAGTAATGGGCCTGGGAAATATAAGCCCGTGCCCCCTGTTCAACCTTTTGCTCTGCCACTGAATCTACTCAGATGTAGCCAACCCACATCCAGTGTTGACATTGTTGGTCCATAGGGAAGCAGAGTTCCAAAGTGGGCAAAACCTAACAGCCTCAGCCTTAAACCTAACACCTCTCCTCCCCATAGCACCTAATCTGAAAGAGGAAAAGATGGGGCCATAAGTGTTTCACCCAGCCTCTCTCATTTTCCCCTCCTTCTAACAACCTCCTGGTGGGAGGTTGGGCCAGGATTCCCTTATGAAAACGCTGCAAACTGGCCAGCCAGTCCTGACTCCTGAAATTTTTTTTAAAATTTATTTATTTATTTTTGGCTGTGTTGGGTCTTCGTTGCTGTGCCCAGGCTTTCTCTAGTTGCGGCAAGCAGGGATAACTCTTCACTACCGTGCGCAGGCTTCTCATTGCGGTGGCTTCTCTTGTTGCGGAGCACGAGCTCTAGGCACGCAGGCTTCAGTAGTTGTGGCACGCGGGCTCAGTAGTTGTGGCACGCGGGCTCTAGAGCGCAGGCTCCGTAGTTGTGACGCATGGGCTTAGTTGCTCCGCGGCATGTGGGATCTTCCTGGACCAGGGCTCGAACTCGTGTCCCCTGCACTGGCAGGCAGATTCTTAACCACTGCACCACCAAGGAAGCCCCTGACTCCTGAAATTTTAAAGAAGCTTAGTTATTAGAAATTTGTCAGGCTAGCTCTCCACAGCCTGTTTTTCAAAACCTTTGGCTTTCCAAAGAAGTTAAGAGAATCAGCTTTGAGATTTAAGCTTCTCTAGGCCAATGGTTCTAGGGGACATTTTGGAAAATTGTACTGTTACTTTTGGTTGTCACAAAAATTGGGCAGCTCAAGGTTCGGAGATGAGGACCAAGGATGCTCAACATCCTGTCATGAAAGAGGCTGTTCCATAATGAAAAATCATTCTTTCCAAAGTCTGTGTAGATGAAAAATCTACAACTTTATGAGCTTAAAACCTAACTCTCACAAACTGTTTCAGCATGGTTTAAATATAAACCATGTATTTAGTTGATATAAACCAGTATAAAATTTCCAGCAATGCAACTAATGTATAAATGAGAGAAGATGATTCTTTTCCTTGTTTACAATATCACCAAGAGTTTTTCCCCTAGTTCCAAAAAGTCACCAAGAGCGGCACTACGTTTTATAGCTGTGTCACACTGCTGAATCTGTCTGCATGGTTAGCTGTCATTCAGGGCAATCATGGAAGCACCAGTCTTATGCCTTCTGGTGCAGGTGTACCCAAGCATTATATGTAAATGCATATTATTTCACCATAAGTCAGTCTCCTTTATCTCTCCTTTATATTTCAATTAGAGCACTGCATTGATATTTAAAGAATGTAGTAGGTGGCTAGTATTAGCTCTACAATTTCATTTTAAGATAGTAAAGGGAGAATAAAAACTGATTGTTATACAAAGAGAGTTGAAATCAGGTAAGGATAAGAGCTACTGCTCTGGACAGTCCCCACTTTTCCCCTCTCCACATCGAGCAGTTACCACGTGCCAGGCACTCAATGTTTTCCAGACTTGCTGCCCTTTACTCGTCTCAACCATTCTGTAAGGTGGGCATTATCATCCCTATTCTATAGAGGATGAAACTGCAGCTTAGAGAATCTAAGTAAACCAGTACGTGGAAAAACCAGTTTTCAAATTCAAGTTCACATGGGTGCAAGGCGTGGCATCTTAACCATCCCACATATTCAACTAATAGAAAGAAAGAGAGAAAGAAAGAGAGAAAGAAAGAAAGAAAGAAAGAAAGAAAGAAAGGAAGGAAGGAAGGAAGGAAGGAAGGAAGGAAGGAAGGAAGAAAGAAAGAAAGAAAGAGAGAAAGAAAGAAAGAAAGAAGAAAGAGAGAGAAAGAAAGAAAGAAGGAAGGAAGGAAGAAAGAAAGAAAGAAAGAAAGAAGGAAAGAAAGAAAGAAGAAAGGGGGAGGAAGAGAGGAAGGAAGGAGAAAAAGACCATGTTTTGTGAATTTTACTACCATATTCCTATTTACATAGTTTAATAAACCATTCACTGAAAATATTTATCAAGCAATTAAAAGGAGCAGCAAACCAAGAGCTAGAAGAGTCTTCTGTTTTAACAAACCCTCTGTGGAATCCTTTATCCTTTAACTGTGTTACCTAATTGCCTGACTTAACATATTTCTGTGTTTTATGCGGGGAAAATACTAATCCTTACAATGTACGTTATTAGCTAACAATTTTCTAATGCACTATTTCTCTAGTCTTTCATCCAAGAAACCCAAAGTACTTTAGCCTAATCAGTCCTATATGGAAAATAGTCCTGCCTCCAATTATAAAAATGACAATGAGTACATTTCCACCCATGCTGTCACCTGAGAGAGGAGTCAGAGTGTAGAACACCTGAAAAGGACTCATCCACTTTCAGAGAAGGGTTTTTCTCAGATGTCATCTTACACCAGGGTCGACAGAGAACCTCAGCTGATAAAAATAAGGGCAAGGACAATTGCTATTTATGGAGTGCCTGCTGTACGCCCCATCATTTTCTGTACATTATTTCATTAAAACCTTATAACATCCTATGAGTTAGGTATCATTACCTTCATTGTACAGATGAAAAAATAAGGGCTCCAAGCGGTTATGAGTGGCCCAAGAGCATCCAACAACAGACAGTACAAGCTGGGATCTGATGTTTCATTATGCTAGCATCTACTCAATTTCATCCATGCAGCACTGAGCATTTGCAGGAATTTACAGACTTTTAACCCACCACCATTATTATGTCAGAGAGGCGCTTTGGGGGGCTTTGGATTAAACCTCCAGCTAAGTTTTATTTACACCTAGGAAGTCTAATTTCTAGGGGATGTTCTCAACTGTCTCTAACAAATTAGGATTTGGGGGGAGTTTGGGCAGTTGACCTGCCACTTCAGTGATGGGAATGTTTCTCGGGAAATCCAACATTGACAGGAAAACTTGAGTACATGCTTTAATAAAACGCAAAATGACGGGGCAGTAAATTCCCAGAACCGTTTTCCCCACCTTCCAGCACTCTCTATTTTTGGTGTTGCTTTTAGGTTGTTCCCATGTCCTAGGGAAGCTGTATCACTGCTGAGAAACTCTTTCTTTGAAGACCTCTATGACTTCCATATTCTCGTCACCTTTTTAATTTGTTCTGGGGCAGAACCTTCCCAAGTTACATTGAAAATGAAAAAGGTAAATATAGAAGCAGCAGCCACTGGGTGTCACTGACTTACCACTTGAATATACCTCATCTCACATTTCTAGAGCAGGAGAAAATCTGTCCACTTTAGTGGGATATTTCAAAACCCCTCATGTTTGTTTGTTTTTTTTGCGGTACGCGGGCCTCTCGCTGTTGTGGCCTCTCCCGTCGCGGAGCACAGGCTCCGGACGCGCAGGCTTAGCGGCCATGGCTCACGGGCCCAGCTGCTCCGCGGCACGTGGGATCTTCCCGGACCGGGGCATGAACCCTTGTCCCCTGCATCGGCAGGCGGACTCTCAACCACTGCACCACCAGGGAAGTCCCCCCTCATGTTTTTGATTGCCACAGGTAAAGATAGAAGAGCACAGAACACTGAAAATGTGGATCTTGTGACATGGAGAAGCACAATGCCAGCTACTCTTCTGTCTTCTGTTATAAATTATTCACAACTGTAAGGAATGATATTCCTATTTTAGAGTTGGATACACTAAAGCAGATCAAGCTAACAATGGAAGATGACCGAGAACACATTCTAAGTTTTATTTTTAAACTTTGATGTTTTATTTTAAAATAATTCTCCCATTACTTCATCCTCGTCCCCATTCCCAATTCTATATCTAAGAAGAGAAAAAATAAGTCATTTCAGGACATCTGAGAATTTCAGGATTCAGATTATGTCCCAAACCCCTACAACATCATATTAGGAGCTGTCATTTATCATGTCTATTCTGAGCCCAGGACATTCATAGCAGTATCTCATTTAATCCTCACCACAAAACATTATGTAGGTTTTCACATCCCCAGATGAAAAAAAAAACAAAAACGGAGGATCAGATATAGTAAGGAACTTATGTAAGATCACAAAGGAGGATGACGATTTCAGATTTAATCCCACATTTTTGGCCCCCAAAGCCATGCTCATCCTGCTACACCAGGCTGCATCTCTATAGAAACGCTGCCTTTATTTTGGCCACATCCCTTTCGAAACCATTTAATATTGTGCCAAAACTTTGGCTGACCAAGTAATAGGTGATAAAAATATTAAGCCTAAGACAAATGTGTCTTTTGTTTTTTGAGACCATGTCCCAGGTAATTCCATTTGCCGAAGGAATCAATTACAGTCTGTCATCCAGCCTGTAATTAGGAATTTCCCCTCAAACTCCTCAGGGTGACATTTTGGCCTGGGATTTAGTTTCTCCGGATCTTCAGCTGTCTAAGCAGGCCAAAGCTTATCTCTTTCCTTAGTGGATGGGTTCCCACTCTCATTTTTTGGCTTAAAAATACCCATCCATCTGGAGAAATATAATCCTTATTGAGGCTAAAGAGTGGTGGGGAGCTTTGGGGTTATTTATCTTCCAGTAGGTGCAGTCACAGCCCAGCAAAGCTACAAGCTCTTAAGCTCCCTGATTCTTCCTTGCCAACACGATTAAGCTCAGAGCTGGAGGCTTTCTCTGGGTGAGACAAGGTAGTGTGTCTCCATCACCACGAGCTCGTCCTGCCAAGCTCCTGCTCTACAAAGAAGCCAGCGCTCTAGCTGATGCCTTCTGGCTTTTCACCTCCCTGAATCACACCTGGATTATGGATTTTTCCTTCCTTTAACTCAAAGTCAAAACATCATGACTCTTACGCTTTCTACTCTCTTCCTGTAGATCCTTCGATTTCTTGTCAGACATGGTTACGGTGGTGACTTTTCTACTGACCCTGTGTAGTCTGGCAAATCTCATTATTTCAGATTTTTTTAATTATTTCATTTTTTAAAATTAATTAATTAATTTTTTTTTTTTTTAGGCTGTGCTACACGGCTTGTGGGATCTTAGTTGCCCAACGAGGGGTCAAACCTGGGGCCCAGCAGTGAAAGCGCAAAGTCCTAACCACTTGACTGCCAGGGAATTCACCTATTTCAGATTTTTTAAAAAGAATCACGTTCTAAAATACAACTCTGTTTCCCTTTCCATTCTTCATTTTAAGACAAATGTAATCTTTTCCTTGTCAGCAAATCTCAGATGTCTGGAGGATAAAAGGACTCTCTCCATCCTCTTCCCGCCGCCCCCCAACTCCACGCCCCCTGACACTGTTTCTTCTTCTGCTCCTCTCAACATCATTTTCTGGATAACAGCCACAAATGCACCTGGAAAACTCACACGAAACTCAAGCTTCCTCTCTCGATGACCATCCAAAACAGAGATGAAATAAATGTACACTAGATGCAATCTAGTTGAAACTCAAGTCTCTTTACTTTATGAAAAATAATATTCCAAATTTTATCTTAAAACCTAGATTATTTATAGTAAAAAAGAAACCCACAAATAATATGTATTTTTAAATATGGGCCTCTGCTGCCCACACAAACCCTATTGTTGGTTGGAGAGTACAGGTATAGATGATTAGGAAGTGTGGGAAAGGAATGTTTACATACTTGTGACATATCACAATCGACATCATCTATATAAATGCAGAGAAGAATTTGGCCTCTTTTTGCCCCCAATTGTTAATAGGAGCATCTCCCAGCTTGCTCTGCTTTCAGGTCACCTGGCCTTGCTTCAGAACCTGCTCTGCCACCGTGGCATAGCTTCACTTAGTTACCCTCTGCAGAGCACTGCCCCTCCTCCAGACTTAGATGCTCTAGCCTGTCTGTCATTTCATTCAACCAGCACACGTGTACTGAGCAACCACTCTGCTCCAGGTACTGATTTCGCATTTTTACTTCTCTATAATGCCCACCTCCTTCAGTCACTGCTTCTAATAGCAAGACTAGTTAAGGAACTGGTCCAACGTCACATAACCAAGAATGGGCAGAGGAAGGATGCACAGCAAAACTGGAGCTGCGAGCCACCATGTGATCCCAGCTCTGAGGTTTATTGCATCCATGTTAGGAGGAATTTGCTCTCCCATTCAGGGTCTTTCATTTCTTCATCTAATAAGCTTCCTGAATGACAAGGTAAATAGAAAATAAAATAAAGTACCTTAAGCTAGTGGATATTCTAAAAGATAAAATCTGACACGTACTTATCTCTATTAATAGCTACACAATTTTCCTTCCTTTGCCAATGTATTTGAGCCATTGGTCATTACAGAGATCAGAGTAATTATCCAGGGAAACCCATTTTAGGGAAATGTGTCAATTTGGAAAACACACCTCCCGAAAGCACACAGCAGGCCTCACTCGCACCCAGGATCAGGTCAGGATTAGAACAGCAGGATAACCAACAAAATTCTCTCACTTTCACAATCCACATTGGCAATTTGAAAGGTGAAAGTTCTCGAAGCTGCAGACACAATAAGGCGTTGTTTGCAGAGGAAGAATTCTAAACTCTCCTAAGACAAGAGAATTCATGAAAATGAGAACATGTACTTCCAAGAGCGTAGTAGGAAAACTTGGCAGAGGTGAAAAGTATTCTCTGTACCCCGATTACAATGTTATTGCCACTCTCTGATCATTTTTAAGGGAACATTTACCCCTGACAAGTACACTCTGCTGTCGGAGAGGAACTTGTGACCTCAGATCGCTGCGAATGTGATGGTGGGATCAGGATGTCCGGTCCAGGGGAGGTTCATATCAAAACATAACCCTGCCCAGTTTCTCCAGCACCCACGTCTCGCTGTCTCATCCAGCTGTCGAGCATGAAGCCAGAACAAGTGAGGCTGGTGAAGACCACCAGTGGGGAATCCCCGCCTCTCCCCCACAGTCTCCTCTCCCTGCACCCCCATCACTGCTCTAGAGTTTGAGCAGTTCAGCTAATTCGCCCCCAGCCCAGGTAATCTTCCCTTCCAGCATCACTTCTGCTCGGGGAGCACGGAAGTCTCAGAGGTTGTTGGTCCTGGTTGAGGACAGTTGATCTTGAAAATACCCTGTTCAGGTAAGAGTAGAGCCATGCCTAGCGTCTCTGGCTGGCTTGTCCCATCCTTCGTGACTCGAACTCACCTAGCTAGCCAGAAAAGCCTCCAACCCTGCTCACTCATCCAGGCCTTTTGCTTTCCATAAAACACGAAGCTTAAATAAATTGATTATAATTTCACTCCCTAAAAGAAGAATATAGAGGTATTGTCAACTAGGAAATCTCACAAGCCCTAACACAATGGTAGGTCTACCTCGATGCTACCAGCTCAGTTGGCTGCTAAAATATCCTTGGGTACCTATGCCCAGAACACCAAAGAAGTGTGTGGGATGATTTATGTCTTTTAAACTGCTCTCAAACAAACAAGCAAAAGCCCCTTTGTCAAATGTCTTCAAACATTAGATTTTCTGATTAAGCACACTATTCAAAACATTATGTGCTGTGATATAAGTTAGAAACAGGGAGTAGGGAGCTGAGACCTGCCATCTGGAGTAACACACTTCAGGGAAATGAAGCTCCAGGTGTAATAGGGAAAAACGTTTGCATTCTATTACAAGTTAATCACTAAAGGGATACTGCCTATAAGTTTAATTATACGTGATGGCCCATCTCTGGAAACCCTGCCTCCCAGGTAATGAGCATTGAGCTAAAATACCTTTGTTTAGCACACAGGAAACATCCTGACCAGGCCCACCTGTGAATGGCCGCAGGCAGGAAGAAATTAACACAGCCCTTCCGGAGGCTGACCGGAACTAGGAAGTGTTTGACTTTAGTCCCTCCCCTTTTAGTATAAAAGAAGCCTGGATTCTAACCCAGGCAAGATGGTTCTTTGCAAAAAGAATCCACCATTTACTGTATCTGCTGGCTTTCCAAATAAAGTCACTATTCCTTGCCCCAAAAACTCATCTCTCAGTATCTTGGCCTGTTGTGCAGTGAGCGGTACAAGCTTGGACTCAGTTACACAGATAGCACGTTGTTTATGGGACAGAAGTGTCTCTGGATTTATGTTAGGCTTTTCGGTACGCGGGCCTCTCACTGCTGCGGCCTATCCCGCTGCGGAGCACAGCCTCCGGACGCGCAGGCCCAGCGGCCATGGCTCACGGGCCCAGATGCTCCGCGGCACGCGGGATCCTCCCGGACCGGGGCACAAACCCGCGTCCCCTGCATCGGCAGGCGGACTCCCAACCACTGCGCCACCAGGGAAGCCCTCATGTTAGGCTTTTATTCCCCCCTCCTCGAGCACCCTAGTGCAGGTCCCTTTCGACCCTTACCTGCAGTAGAACAAAAGGAAAGGAGAAGCAAAGAAGGAGGGGTTGGCGAGGAGTATAACTTGTCCTTCCTCGTGGCAGTTTTCCTCCATTCTAGTTGAGAGAAGAATCATCTGGAAAGATGCATGATGATAGAGAAACTGCTCATTGAGCAGTTGGAGTCATCAGAGAACTCCGACTTTGTTACCATGAACCCAGAGCTATGCAGGCAAGGATGCTCCGTGCCAATTGGACTGAAGTGAATGAAGGATAAGCCTGAAGAAGTCTGGCCCCCGGAGGGATCAGGATGTTTATACGGAACCCACTCATCAAGTTCTAGGAAGAAAGCTAAGCCTAATGAAGCTCAATTCGTGGTGAGAAATCATTCCTTGGACCCTGTTTTCT
This sequence comes from Tursiops truncatus, assembly GCF_011762595.2. Classification (NCBI taxonomy): domain Eukaryota; kingdom Metazoa; phylum Chordata; class Mammalia; order Artiodactyla; family Delphinidae; genus Tursiops; species Tursiops truncatus. Next base: position 111,662,847 of record NC_047038.1, on the reverse strand, counting down.
TTTAAAAACATACTTTCTTGAGCTCATCCTTCAAGCCAGGATATTGTTTGGGTTCAACTAAATTCTGCCAGAGGACAGACCTTACTTTAGGATCTATTTGTGTCTGTGTGTGGCAATACCATCTTCCTGCTTAGGAGGCCAGATCTTATTTACAAATTCGTATATTTCAGGAATTAAAACTTTTGTAGGTTAAATCCACAATCATAATCATTTAAAATGATGCTAATGCTCAAATCTAGCCACCGACTACCTGAATTCATTGTTTCAGTTGCTGTACTTTGATAAATATAGATCTGCTACCTACTCCATGTTCCAGTTTTGTTTATTTCCCTCACGACAACATTCAACTCAACATGTAGTAAAGCTGTAAGAGTTCTTGTTGCCAAAATCAACCCACATATTCTACACTTTTCATAAGATAACTGATGTAAGAACAAATAGAATGTCTGGGAATTAAAATAAATATGCATCAGACCAAGTAAAAAACATTCAGTGATGATCATTATGATACAAACAAAAGAACAGGTTAGGGCAGAAGAAAAACAAGGAGATTCGGATGCAAAATTTTCACATCTCCTTTTCTGGTTAGGTAAAAAAAATTATATTTTGTGTACAAAATAGCCTTGTCCAACAACCAATTTTGTGCTTTTTAGAAAAAGATGAATTATCTTTTAAAAAATATTCCACAGATGTACAGTCACTCTCAGGGATAGGTAGTAGAACTCAATATTTGTGCTTTAGAAATTATGATCTCATAAAGAGGGTAACCTAGCCACTAGTGAGATGGATTTCTTAAAATGGCTAAACTACTGTCATACAGATGTATTTTTGTTTTCCTTTATCTGAACGGTGAATTATTTAAAACAGCATACTCCACAGTTTAAATATGGCCCACATTTTAAATTAATTTCACCAAAATAATATGTTCAGTGTACCAATTTTCACTTAATAGAAATATTTCTATAAATTCTTAATATCACTGAAAGGCAGTGTGAAGCTATGCACAGAATATTTCTAAAAACTCGTGTTATCCCAGGAGAAATTAATCTTTGTACAAAAATATCACGCGAATATTTATTTGCAAAGAATTCTAAGCATGTCTTTAGAAAACCACATTCATAAACAAACTAGTTGGTCTGTTTAAAAAGACTGCACCAAGTTGGTGGTTCTTTTATGTTGTTTTAATTGCTTATATAGAAATGCATTGTGTATGAAAGACCTACACGATTTTTGACTGGATGGGGAAGTTTCATTTTTAAAGAGTAAAGTTGTGCTACAGTATTACTACAATTGAGACCAATCCTCCAACAGCTAAGCTACCTCCTACAAGGACAAATTTTCTAGAGAAAGAAATGGAGCAAATGGGGAAAGAAGGGAGTCTAGATCATAGAATCTAAAACCTAGATGTTCACCTCTGCCCTCTCTGAATAACTGAGAACATTTTCAGGTCAAACAGTAATTTACAGGGCCTCCAAGAGGTCTTTGATTTCATGATACTGATATGTAAGTCTCTCAATCCCCTTTAAGGAAACTCCAGGCAAAATTTAGAAGAATGCCCTATGTATTTGAGACTACCTATGTCACTTTCCTTAGCTCCACCCTAATCTCCATTTGTTCAATGACCTTGCAAAAATTATAATAGCCACCTGTCCAACCAACACACCCACCTACACCCAACCAATTTACATATATATAAATTTGTACTTTTGTACGTATGCTAGACTCACTCTGCTATATTTTGACAATGTTTTCTTGTGATGTCAAACAGACTGATGTCTCCACTAAAGAGAATTAATATTTCTGTGGTAATTATCTCGGGAAGAGGAAAGTCCTCAGTCAGAAAACTGGACCTTGGAAGACAAACCTTAAATTCATTCATTCTTTCATTCAATGAATATTTATTGAGTGCTGACTATACACCTGGCAGTGTTCTCCAGCCTGAACTGTTGCCCAAACTAGAGGCTGTAGGAGTGACAAACTTGTACCTTTACCCTCTTTTGACTGGGCCTGAGAATTAAATTGACATAAGATAGATCAACAGGAGAAAAGCACACCAATTTATTTAGTAGAAATTTTATGCGACACGGGGTTCTTCATAAGGAATGAAGACCCAAAGAAATGGCAAAACCTATTTGCTTTTTTACATTAGGTTGAACAAAGAGGGGTAATTGTGGAAAAATGACTAAACTATGTGGGGAGGCTGAAGGAAGATAAGAATTATTTTAACAAAGTATGTCTGTATAGGATTCTCTCCATCTCAGCTTCTCATCCTTGAGGTTGAGAGTGTTACTTTCCTTTTGGTATAAGGAGGACATCTTTCATATAGGAATTTCATGTTCTGCTTTTAAGAAAAAGAAGGAAGATCAGAGTGTTTTCCTTGTATTTGCTGTTTTGCAAGTGCCTTTAACTCAAAATAGTCAATATGCCAGAGAAGCATATTTTGGAGTAGCATGTTCTGGGCTTCTTCGAGATCATATATCCAACACGTACTCAGCAAGGCATCTCCAATCCAATATGTCCATAAGTAAAGGTCTCACATTCTGACTCCCCCATGTGTTCCCAAGGTCAGCTGGTAGCAACTCTGTTTCCAGTTGCTCAATAGACCCGATTCCTCCCCTTTTCTCAAACTCCACATTCAATCCAGCAAGAAATCCTGTTGGCTCTACCTTCAGAACATACCCAGAGCATGACCCCTTTCTACCACCTCCTCCATTAAAACTCTGGTAGGATGGACAATTGTGGACTTGTCCCAACTGGAGTATTATAACACTCTGCACACCAGTTTCTCAGCCTTCCCCTTTCTTCCCTATAGTCTATTCTGAGCACAATGGCCCAAATGATTCTGATAAAATTTATGTTCAAATCATGCCGCACCTCTGCCCAAAATCTTCCAGTGACTCTACATTTCACTCAAGAAAATTCCAAAGTCCTTACTATGGTCTTGAAGTCTCCCATGACCACTTGCTCCCTGTCACCTCTCTGACATCATCCCATGTCCCCTCCCCAAGACACACTGGCCTCTGCACCCTTCCTCTAATTAGCTACGAACTTAAGCTCTAGGTGCTGGTTCTTTCCTCTGCCTGGTATACATCCCTTTCCCTGCCAGCATATATTTGCATGGTTAATTCTCATACCTCTTTCAAATCTTTCTCAGATTTACATTCTCTAGGAGGCCTCCCCCGACTGCTCTATCTTGTATTGTAATGACAGCCCACCCCAAACACACAAACTCCCTGCTGGCATTTCCCATCTCCCTCAACCTGTTCTATTTTTTTTCCATGGCACTTAATTCATTCTAAGCAAACTTACGATGTTTCGTGATTGTCTGTTTGTTGTTCGATGAAAGTTTTGTTTTGCTTTTGTCTCTTCGGTTTCCCGATGTATCCCAAGCATCTGGCAGAGGGTGGGTGCTCAATGAACAACTGTTCAATGAAGGAATGTGAGCAAAACACGTGTGATCTCTGGCGTCAGGAAGGTTACAGTCCATGGAGTGGTATCTCTTCTCCCTGGGCTTCCTTTTGTGGTCGGGACCTCGATGAGCCTAGTGGGCCTGAAAGTGCTGGAGGGCGCCCCCAGGTGGAGGAAGAAGCATGGTGTCTGCCATCCGGAGCCGGACCCACAACCTGAAGAGAAAGGAGTTATTCCTCGCCCCACCCCCGCCCAGTTTTATTGACATATATTTGACAAATAAAATTGTAATATATTTAAAGTGTACAAAGTTATCTGATATATGTATACATTGTGAAAGTCCCCTTCATCGAGTTAATTAACACACCTCTTACACTTCACCCATTTGTCTTTTTTTTTTTTTTTTTCCGGGTGAGGACACTTAAGTTCTACTCTCTTGGCTCAGCAAATTTATTTATACGATAAAGTATTATCAACTACAGTCACTATGGTACACATTAGATCCTCAGATCTTACGTAACTTATAACTGAAATTTTGTACCCTTTTATCAACCTCTCCCTATTCCCCTGACCCCACCAGCTGCTGGCAATCACCATTCTATTCTTGATTTCTATGAGTTCAACTTTTTTTTTTCAGATTCCATATATAAGTGATACGATGCAGAATTTATCTTTCTCTGTCTGGTTTATTTCACTTAGCATAATACTCTCAAGGTCCATCCATGTCGTCACAAATGGCAGGATTTCCTTTTTTCTCATGGCTAATGTTCCTTCTTTCTCATGAGTAATATTTCTTAATATTCCTTTTCTCATGAATAATATTACTATATATATATAGAAATATTATATATAATGGAATGTTATACATATATATCTCACATTTTCATCTGTTGATGGACACTTAGGTTGTTTCCATATCTTGACTATTATGAATAATGCTGCAATTAACATGGGAGTGCAGATATCTCTTTGAGGTAATGATTTCATTTCCTTTGGATATATACCCACAAGTGGAATGCTGGATCACATGGTAGTTCTATTTTTAGCTTTTTGAGGAACTGCTATACTGTTTTTTCTATAGTGGCTGTACCAGTTTATATTCTCACCAACAGTGCGCAAGGGTTCCCTTTTCTCCATGTCCACACCAACACTTTTATTTCTTGTCTTTTTGATAATAGCTATTCTAACAGTTGTGAGGTCTTATCTCACTGTGGTTTTGACTTCTGTTTCTCTGATGATTAGTGATGTTGAGCACTTTTTCATGTACCTGTTGGCCATTTGTATGTCTTCTTTGGGAAAATGTCTATTCAGGTTCTTTGCCTGAATTCAGGAGACTCTATGTTGCCACCTCAGTGATATCTCCAGGAATTATTCCTTATAAGGCAAATCACTGTTCCTGTTTCTATTTTCTTTCAGATAGCCATAAGTTGTTAATAAAATTTTCTTCAAAATTCCTGCTTGCATTTAGCTGTACTCTGAAGATGTATCAGAAGTTGTGTGTCCTCATTTGAGGCCAGTCTCAACAGCGAGGCTTCACTCATTCCAATGATTCTCTTACGAAGAGCTATTCAATAAAGTGAATTACCTCAGACAATCTAGGAGAGATCTATTGGGTCAAGACCACCTTCCTAGTCCCCTAGGCCAAGCCTCATAGATATCTACTGACTTCACCAACTCAACCAGGCCTCTTTTCTATGTGTTATCCTCTTCAGGGAGTTCACATCTGATGCTTGGTATGACAGAGAATATTAACAGTCTGGGAATTTCTAGACTAAAGGAAAACTAGTTAATTCAATTGTTTCCTGATGATAAGAAATCTTAGTAGAAGGAGAATTAACTGTTTAAAGTCGTAACAATGTCCTTTTACAAAATATTCATGTTCTAAAGAAATAATGATCCTTCTCTGTGCCCAAATAATACACTCATTTTTTTAAATTGTCTCATTTATTTTTATAGACTCCCCCAAAGCTAGGACAATGCCGGGCCCATTTATTGAGCAATATGGCTGCTCAATACATGTGAACAGTCCAACATCTGGTCAGCCAACAAAGGAAGAATACAAAATTCACATTGTTTCTTTTCTCTCCTTATATCCCTAACTATAGATATGTGTCATAGTTAGATATTTAGTCCTCCAAATAAACAAACAAACCATTTTCTCCCAATTAATTAACTGGGCATGTCATTGTACTACAAAGGACATTTATTTCCCAGGAGCCAAATTTTGTAATTTTTGCCATTTCCCTTTAATGTCCAAATCTGAGCTTCCCTGGAAATTAATTCAGTTACAGTTTACTGTAGAACTGCACTTGGTACCATCCAGGACAGCAAGCCCATAACTCCCCATCCAGATTTAAATCACACCAACTTGTTTCATGTTGCTCTTGGGTCATCAATGTGTCCTTTCCAATGCTGTCTTGAAAGGGACAGTCATTGATCTGACCATCAGTTCAAAGTTCTACCAAGCTAAGGCATGTAAAACACATTCTCCCTCATATATTTTATTTTTAAAAGTTATTTCAGTTATTTCAGGGTTTCCTTTTTTAAAAATCATCTTTGTGCCATGGACCTCTTCAACACTTTGGTGAAACCAATGGATAAATGCATAAAATAAAAAACATAAAATTACAGTGGAAATCAATTATTATTATTTTTGACATTCTGTGGGCCAATACAGAACTGTCTATTCCCTAAAATTTAAATCTGTGATAGAGGTCTTAACTATTCATAGTATTAACTACTGTAATCTAACATACTTACATTGACTTGGAATCAAGTATTAAATTAATAATTTAGCAATTTAAATTACAGTTTACTTACTTTGAGTTTGTTCAACATAGTTTTGGAAGTCCTAGCCACAGCAATCAGAGAAGAAAAAGAAAAGGAATACAAATTGGAAAAGAAGAAGTAAAACCATCACTGTTTGCAGATGACATGATACTATACATAGATAATCCTAAAGATGCCACCAGAAAACTACTAGAGCTAATTGATGAATTTGGTAAAGTTGCAGGATACAAAATTAATGCACAGAAATCCCTTGCATTCCTATACTCTAACAACGAAAAATCAGAAAGAGAAATTAAGGAAACAATCCCATTAACCACTGCAACAAAAAGAATAAAATACCTAGGAATAAACCTACCTAAGGAGGTAAAAGACCTGTACTCAGAAAACCATAAGACACTGAAGAAAGAAATCAAAGATGACACAAACAGATGGAGAGATATACCATGTTTTTGGATTGGAAGAATCAATACTAGGAAAAGGACTATACTATCCAAAATAATCGACAGATTCAATGCAATCCCCATCAAATTACCAATGACATTTTTTACAGAACTAGAAAAAAAAATCTTAAAATTTGTACGAAGACACAAAAGTCTCCGAATAGCCAAAGCAATCTTGAGGGGAAAAAATGGAACTGGAGGAATCAGACTCCCTGACTTCAGACTACACTACAAAGCTACAGTAATCAAGACAATATGGTACTGGCACAAAAAAAGAAATATAGTTCAATGGAACAGGATAGAAAGCCCAGAGATAAACCCACACACCTATGGTCAACTAATCTATGACAAAGGAGGCAAGGATGTACAATGCAGAAAAGACAGTGTCTTCAGTAAGTGGTGCTGGGAAAACTGGACAGCTATGTGCAAAAGAATGAAATTAGAACACTCCTTAACATCATATGTGAAAATAAACTCAAAATGGATTAAAGACCTAAATGTAAGACAGGATACTATAAAACTCTTAGAGGAAAACAAAGGAAGAACACTCTTTGACATAAATCACAGCAAGATCTTTTTTGACCCACCTCATAGAGTAATGGAAATAAAAACAAAAATAAACAAATGGGGCCTAATGAAACTTAAAAGATTTTGCACAGCAAAGGAAACTATAAAGAAGATGAAAAGACAACCCTCAGAATGGGAGAATATATTTGCAAATGAATCAACAGACAAAGGGTTAATCTCCAAAATATATAAACAGCTCATGCAGCTCAATATCAAAGAAAAAAAAACCCAATCAAAAAATGGGCAGAAGACCTAAATAGACATTTCTCCAAAGAAGACATACAGATGGCCAAGAAGCATATGAAAAGCTGCTTAACATCACTAATTATTAGAGAAATGCAAATCAAAACTACAATGAGGTATCATCTCACACTGGTTAGAATGCGCATCATCAGAAAATCTACAAACAACAAATGCTGGAGAGGGTGTGGAGAAAAGGGAACCCTCCTGCACTGTTGGTGGGCATGTAAATTGATACAGCCATTATATGACCCAGCAATCCCACTACTGGGCATATACCCAGAGAAAACCATAATTCAAAAAGACACATGAACCCCAATGTTCATTGAAGCACTATTTACAATAGCAGGGTCATGGAAGCAACCTAAATGCCCATCAGCAGATGAATGGATAAAGATGTGGTACATATATACAATGTAATATTACTCAGCCATAAAAAGGAACAAAATTGGGTCATTTGTAGAGACATGGATGGACCTAGAGACTGTCATACAGAGTGAACTAAATCAGAAAGAGAAAAATATCATATATTAATGCATATATGTGGAATCTAGAAAAATGGTACAGATGAACCAGTTTGCAAGGCAGAAATAGAGACATAGATGTAGAGAACAAACGTATGGACACCAAAGGGGGGAAGCGGGGGCGGGGGTGGTGGTGGTGGGATGAATTGGGAGATTGGGATTGACATGTATACACTAATATGTATAAAATAGATAACTAATAAGAACCTGCTGTATAAAAAAATAAAATTCAAAAAGAAAAGAAAAATAATTACAGTCTATAAAAAAGCTATGAGAATATTTACATCTAAATAAATAAGTTTTACAATCTTGGTGTTAGTCTCTCCTGGCTGACCACACTTGTACGGCACCTGGTTTGCCACATACTGACTCTCCCTATCAATATGATTTGTACTCTTAAACTTTTCCAAATCCCTCCAAAATAAAATTAATTTTAATTCACTGAGTTCTTGAGAATTTCTAGGTATAGTTGAAATGGGATGCTCTGGTATGTGTAGAAATGGCTTTCTTCCATCACCTGAAATTTTATATAACTTGCCCCTTTTGCATAAATATATGGAATGTATCAATGAATAAATAAATGGTCTGTCTTTTTGCTCTTCTCATCCCAACCAAGTATAACCAGTGAAAAGATCCTTCTTGGTCTTGTTCTATCAGATGATGAAGATGCAGCTCTCTGTGGCCTAGCATAGTTTGGACCTGGTGATTACTCTGGAGACCTCTCATCTCCCTCCAATTTACTGAGGTCTTGGAGGCACTATCTGAGTTGGCGTTAACAGCTGGCGAGGAAAATGAACTTAGCTAATTATCATTATCATTTACAACTTATAATAAAAATTGTCATTATTATGGCTATCTTTTTTTTTTTTCCAGTATGCGGGCCTCTCACTGTTGTGGCCTCTCCCGTTGCGGAGCACTGACTCCGGATGCGCAGGCTCAGCGGCCATGGCTCACGGGCCCAGCCGCTCCGCGGCATGTGGGATCTTCCCGGACCGGGGCACGAACCTGCGTCCCCTGCATCGGCAGGCAGACTCTCAACCACTGTGTCACCAGGGAAGCCCTGGCTATCATTATTGAGTTCACTTGTTGAGTAATCATAAATATTTTACTTGTAGGACATGTCTTAATTTCAAATTTTATTGAAAGATAGTGTGTATAGCTCATATAGAGGCATCTGTGCATGTATGTGCTGTAGAGTTTATTCAACAAATATTTATTACATGCCTACTCTGTATCACACACCATATAAAGTAAAATTACGTTGACATGTTCCAGCCCAACTAAGCTTCTGACACCTCCCAGCTTTAATTCTATTCAAGGGCAAAATTTCCAGCAATGAACAGCAGCTATTTTCAATTGGCTTTCTATGACACTCTCAAAACTCAATCATCAAAATCTCACTTTTAGAAAATTGTAAAAGGTATGACAAAATGTCAGCCCAAAGGCAAAATCATTCAGCAATTTAAAAGTAAAAGCAGAAATTTGCTACAGAAAAGTCAACTTTTACCTTGAGCTCTGGTTTTCCTTCTGAAGAGAGGAGTCTGTGTGGTTAACTTTTATAAAAGGTCATTTCCATTCTGCTTTACAAATAAAAGATGTAATTAGGACTAGAAGTCAAGGAGTTTACCAAAAGGGATAGGTTGAGGCCATTCCCAATTAGAATTTTATTTGGTTGATGTCACAGCTTAAAAATGTAAGAAACACAAAATACCCAAGTGAATTCATACCTTCCAAGGCCATTTCAGGGGATTTTTGAACAGAGATAAAACTAGCCAACACCCCAAATATGTGCATTAACAAGGTGGACCTCTGCAGAGTAAAAACCAATGTTTTGGGCTTCCCTGGTGGCGCAGTGGTTGAGAGTCCGCCTGCCGATGCAGGAGACACAGGTTCGTGCCCCGGTCCGGGAGGATCCCACATGGCGCAGAGCGGCTGGGCCCGTGAGCCATGGCCGCTGAGCCTGCGTGTCCGGAGCCTGTGCTCTGCAACGGGAGAGGCCACAACAGTGAGAGGCCCGCGTACCACAAAAAAAAAAAACCCAAAAAAACCCAGATCTTTTCCAATCAAACCAAAGCCAGTATCTCACTTTCTGGAAAGACAACTGAAGCAAGCAGTTATTTGTTGGTTGGAGTTGCTTTAAATTATTTTAGAAAACGTCAAAAAATAAATTACATTCCCCTTCTTGCATGTATTTTTCCAGTTTCTTTTCAAAACAAAATGTTCATTTAGGGCCATGACAGCGAAAATAGAAATGTCTTTGGCATAAACTTAGCTTTCTAGCCTGCAGGCAAAATAGAAAATTGTTGTTAAATTGGTGTGGACCAGAAAATGGGTGATAAAACTTGTTCATGAAACTTCTGCTAACAACAAACATTTGTCCCATGGTACGTACTATAAGTAATAACACGTGACAGGGGATGGATATATCACTGTCTTGAACAGCGGGTTTTCATGCCTGTAAGGGCAGTAGGCCAAGTTCACCTCACCCTTCAGTTGTGGCTCCCTACAAGAATCTTAGGGTTGAAAAACTGCCCTTTTTAAACTACGAAATACTTGGGAAGACATTCTCTGGAGTTTTCGTCTTATTCTTCCTTTAAAGCTTTACAGGCAGCTTGGGTGGTTATGTTACATATTATGACCGAGCACTAATTTCAGGTCCTATTTTCTGCTTCATCAGCATTTACTGTTTCCTAAGAGTTATGCCATTTATTCATTTTGCTTTCATTTCATTTGACTCAGTGGTCAGGAAGAGATAGGAAGCAATTTTGGAAAAGGTGGGTAGTTGGTAGGCGAAGAGACGGTGTCCATGGCTAGCACGGACGACAAGTCCTTCCTGTTGCCAATTAAAAATGGTCGCTTGTCTACAAGAGTGAAGTCACTAGCCACTGCAGTCGCTGGCCTTCAATGCCCTGAAAGGAGCTCAGGGTGCAGATCAGGAATGAGGCACTCAGTCCTCTGGGAAAAAATAGCAGAACAGGCCTTCAGAGAGTTAAATAATTTCAGGAGAAGATTTTATGAGCTCAATTTCTTGCATCTTCTCTTATCTAGAAAAGCACTATAATCATTTACGGTGACATCTGCTCCTCATGACCAGCAGCAAACCTCGGCCAAAATGTGTGCCTGACTGCACGTCCCCCTTCACCAAAATCACATATATTCTGACCTTCCCCTCTACCTCGTCAGAGCAGTTCCTCAGAGCTATCTGAGATGCTGTCTCCCAGGCTATAGTCTTCATTTGGTCCCAAATAAAACTTAACTCACAACTCTCACATTGTGCTTTTTTTTTTTTCTTCACTCAACACTGTTTTCTACCTTTATTTTACCATATTTTCTTGAATTTAAGACATCACTGATTGAGAGATTCACCATTTTATGCAGCAATACAAAAAAGAATATACACTTCCAATCAATCTATGATACAACACCTTAATGACAGTTCTACTTGAAGCCTGGGTGGGCCACACAGCCTTCTTTGCCTGGAAATTTCTTTTATCTCTTCCAAGTTATTTGGCATTTGCTCTTGCCTCCTATTGACTGCTTGGCCTGTAATGGAAATTCTTCTACACTTATCTCAGTAACAAAATGTAACAAAGCCTCCTAGACCTGTAGGATTGTTTCCCTTCTTAGTCCCCTAAAGCATTTGGTTGTTCTTTCCAAGAAAAGAAGGAATTGCAGTCATCCCTCCCACAAAGAACGTTGGCTTCAACTAGAATCAAATTCATGGCCAGCTGCTGTCTTTCTGCACAGGCAGTCACTTTTCATGTCAAGGCTGAATAACGGGCTTCTTGTTGAAGACATCTGACATAACAATTACACTCACCATGCACCTCCCCAACATTGCACATAATATCAGTCGACGTGACAACAACAAAAACAGTTATGACAAAGTCTGCAGGCAGTGGCCACTTCATCGTGACTATTGCCTGGCTGACAGCAATTCTACAATGGCTCTCGATTTCAGAGATGCTCAAATATGAGGGAAAATGTGCATCTTAGAATTAGCAGAACACAGTATTACCTGTTCTCACACTGTACAGGGGTAGCAGACTCAAATGCCCATAAAATCATGTACATTATATAAATTATGTACATTAGTCCAATTCTATATAAAAAGGACATGCCCCCGCCCATGTCAACTATTTCCTGTCTCAGTTTTAATAAAGACGTGGATACAAATGAATATTGTCCACCAGAAGGAAAGCACCAGCCTACCCACCAGGAATGGTAGCAAACTGAAGAATGCATGTCCTGTCTACAGGGGCGAGATGCTGCACAGCTTCGGTCAAATGTTACCCTGTCAGCAATCCTTAAGACTTTGGACACAGTATTGCCCAATCTTCTGATTTTTTTCAAGAGACACTGGGAAACTGGATATTCATATGAAATCTCTTAATTTTTAAGTTTTAAGAGCAAATCTGTGTGCTATATTTGGTTCACAGTTCAGTAATTTGTGGTCCCTGCAAGATACACCTAACATAGGTCAGCCGTGTTGTAAACATGGCCATTTGTCCTGTGAGTCGACTTAATCAAAAAACTGTCAGTGTGAATGAAAAGGTAATCCTACCTTAGTAACATTTTTGCCAGTGAAGCATCAGGGCGTATTAGGTACCAGTAGAAGTACTGAACCATAAAGTCTTTACATTTTAAATATTTTTCTTATAATTGTCTAGTATAATAGAATCAACTCACTAGAAGAATTTCAAGGTTCACAACTGGGAACAAGCAGGAAAATAAAAATTATTTTTTCGGTCCCACGTCTTTCTTTAAGAATGAGAATTACTGCTCTGGGACCCAGTCTTGCTTGGTACCTTGTTGAACCAGCAGATGTGCTGTTAGGAGCCTCCCAGCTCCATTGGGAAGAGGAAGCCCACATGTGGGTGACCCAGAGGAACCAGAAGTAGAGGGTGTGGCAGACTACCAGGGAATACCCTTCTCATCGCCCCTGCATCCTGGCCCTAGAAAAGAGAGCGATTGTTTTTTTCTTTTCTCTCAAAGAAGGAAGTTAGAAGAATTAAGAGTAGAGCTACTTACTATGGCCCAGCCCAATGCATTCATCTCTGATTTAAAGGCTTAAAGTCAGCCAAGAAGTTGGACCCTGAATATACCTGCTTTCATAACGGAATTCAAGGCAATAGATCCTTCATGGCTTCTTCATTTTCTAGGACTCAACTTCCCTATCTGTAAGATGAGCAGAAAGATGAAACAAGTACTTTTTAATCTGTGTTCTGAGAAGCTTTAGGGACTCAGATACTGTGCTTAAGGATCTGGTTTTATATAATTTGCATTTGGTCCTAAAGGTAATGTTTCCATTTAATAGGAAAACATAACACCTAAAGAAATGCAGTGTTGGAGAAACATTGGCTGGGTGATATAAGTAATCTGTGAGAGGGCCTCTCCAGCTCTGACACTTTGATTCTAAAACTTCCCCAACTTGCATGTACATTTCAATACTGTTCTTACAAAGTAAAACACAGAGGCATTTTCAGATTAAATAATAGCTCCAGCTTTTACCTAAAATACATGAGTCAATATGAACGTTCTCGTAAGGCTGAGTATGCAAAGGTACAAATGGCTCTGATATTTTTCTTTGAAATGAGGCTCTCCTTTTTTAGATTTTGCAAAAGATGACAGCAAAGAGCATGAATCTGGGAAGAGCAGCTCACACTAGAACAAAGGAGACCTTGTGTCTAGTCATTGTCGAACACGCACTCGCTGATGGAATCTGTACATGCAAGTAAAGAAGAGAACTGAGGTCATTTTCAGCATAGAAAGGCTCCAGATCATTTTCCTTAGGAAATGCAGGAAACTGAGGTTAAAATAAACTCCATTATGCAGACCAGGCATAAATTTAACTACTCCTTAAACACAGTCCCTGATTTTCCACCCTTTTCTGCCTGTGCCTGGAAGGGCTTCTAGCTGGACTGTCTCCACTTCTCTAAATCCACACCATACCCAGGCTACATGGTGATTTCACTTCCAATCTCAGTGTTTTCTCACTCCTGTCAACCCCTCATAGCACCTACTGTCTTTTATAATTACCTTCTATAAATGGGTAGTTTTGTGAACCCCTGTTAGATACACCTACGCATTACTTACCCACATACTCCTGACTCAAGGGACCACTATTGCTCTTCTGTACTCCCCATGGTTTCTGGGCACATGGTGAGTAGGTATCAATACATACGTTGAAGGATTAAATGTATTAATGAATAACTTCTGCATCTATGGGCAAGAACACTACTACTATAAGAGGAATGATAATATGGGTTCAAAACACTTTGAGAAAAAAAAATGGAAACAGACTAATTGTTCATATAATAGTATGAGATTAGATTGTTATCATGAAAACAATGCTTACAACACAGCAGTGAGTGAAGAAAAAAAGATGTAAAAAAAACATAAAGAAGAGAAGATTTCACAATCATGTTTAAGATTATTGGATTCAGAGTAGTATTTTTCTCTATGTTTCAAAATGTTGATAATGAGGCTTATATTACTTTTATAATGAAAAATAAGAAGAAACAGGCTTTGAGTTTCTATGCCAGAGGAATATTAGTGGAATTTTGTTGTAACATGAATCTGAGGTCCACATAATTGCCATTTTTTAGAAGAAATCACTTTATAGCAAATGTTGCTTTTTGGTAGTTCACAGACTAATAGTGGATAGCCCCTTCTATGAGTTTCATCATGGGATTTCCTTTAATAAATTCCAGGGAGAACAGTGCTGTAGCAACATGTTTGTGTCTCACTATCAAAGAAAATTTCATAAGCAAACTGAACCAATTTGTTTCCAACTGTATGTTTATCCCCATTAAGAGCTCCAAGAGTGAAAAAAAATGGTAATTATCTTAGAGGTCTCTAAATGCTTTCATGTTTTAAGCCGTGGATTGAATTAGGTCCTGAAAGATCCAATCTAGTAAAATCAACAATGTCTACTAGTAACCTGAGGAAAAGCCCCAGCATTTTGTCCTCCAGCAAGTGACTGACCTAGATCTGGATGACAAGACACTAGACAGTGTTTCCAGGGATGGAGGGCATGTCTGCTCCCAACCCAGCTTAAAACTGTATGTGTGTTTGCATGCATGAGTGTTTTTTTTTAAGAGAGTATACTATTCCCCAGACAGCAAAAGAAGGTGGGATATTTTATCACTTTGTTTCAGAAGGACCTAGATACGTCAAAAAATTCGCCTAAAGGAATGTACCTAAAATAACACATTCTACTTCCATATTTCTATAGATCAAAATACAGGTACATACAAATCATTCCAAACTCCTGTACTTGCCTCATTTCTGTTACTGCATAAGTCACACCAAAAAATGCCCAATAGGGGCTTTCCTGGTGGCGCAGTGGTTGAGAGCCCACCTGCCGATGCAGGGGACGTGGGTTCGTGCCCCGACCCGAGAGGATCCCGCATGCCACAGAGCGGCTAGGCCCGTGAGCCACGGCTGCTGAGCCTGCGTGTCTGGAGCCTGTGCTCCGCAACGGGAGAGGCCACAACAGTGGGAGGCCCGTGTACCGCCAAAAAAAAAAAAAAAAAGCCCAATAATCAATATAAAATTCCAATGTAATCTTTCCCACAGCTCTTTGCTCTGTGACACAGTCCCATGCAATTAGATATATTCACAACTATGCTGTGGGGTTCCTGAAAACATTTTTAACTCCTTTATTTAAAGAACAGCCTTTCCCAAACCCTTCCCCTTTCTCCTACTTTCTCCTGCCTAGGATGCAGATGTGAGAGTCAGAGTCACAGCAGCCATATTGCAACTATGAGGGAATAGCCAAGAGAAGTGCAGAAATCTTGGATCTAACATTGTTAAGGTGCTGAAATAAAACAAGAAACAACCTACCTTCAGTTTCTTATTGTTTATTTAAGTCAATGTGGTTGGATTTTTCTGTAGGTAACAGCATTCTTATCTCTTATAACCCATTGGTGGCCAACCTGCATTACTGTGGTTTATTTCTTCATTTATTTTTCTCTTTGTCAGATTCTCTCTCTTATTCTTAGACTCACATGTGAAAGTATGTCTATTTTGCAGACATATCTATGATATATATTCTACTAATAAAATATAAATATAAATTAGTGTTTACTAGTGTATGTGCCTCAGAACATATGTTTGATGATATACTCCACCCCCCAAAAAAAAAAGAAAAAAAAGAAAATGGAGGAAGAGAATAGGGAAATTTTGTGACCAAATATATTTGGAAAACCTTAGATAGTCTATTTGTCTAGAGCTTTGCAATACACGTAAAACTACTGCAGACTTTGAAAAGAAGAATAAATGTAATAGTGAAATTGGGATGACATTCAGATATTTCCCAATCATACTGACCACTGAATTGATTTTTCAAGCCATCCCTTTATTTACTGACCACCTGTCAGAATTAGAGTTCTGAGGACCATATGTGGGAAACACGTACTACCTTCACCCATAATATTTAATAATTTTAATATTAATATTTTTAATATTTTAATAATTATTGTTTTATATTTTCTTATTTGCAAAAGACAGATACATTCTGACAACTTTTAGAGAAACTCCCAGGGAATTCAAATCAACAGATATGTCGACACATACCAAAGAAAGGCAACAAGGCAGTAGTAGCGAAATTTGTGATTACTTCCAGCTGGTTACAAATCCCCCATTTTCTTTGGCTAGAAGATTCAACCCCTGATATTGGCAGCCATGGTAACCCACATGTGCATTTCTGGATGGAGACAACTCTTTCCAGACTAAATGCTTGAGACATGACACCTTGGTCTTTGCCGCTGCTCTCTGTAAGGACATTGCTGTGATTCTGTAAAACAAACAATTCTTACTAATCTATGACATACTTGGATGGTCATGTGTTCTTAAGATCTTTCCTTACCTTTAATGCAGAACTTGCTTTCCCTTTGGGGATAGTTTATTCTCTCAGCAGAGGCATTTGATGTACCTCTGAGGCATCGTAGGTTGTAATACTCACCACCCCCTGCATCCTTTTCCAAATGACTTACTCTGTACCACGAGCCCAGCTGTAGCTATCAGGGTGTGTGTATGTTTTTCTTTCCTTTTGCTCTCTTCACATTGTCTCAAATTTTGAGCCAGAATAATTTAAGCACTAGGGTCTTGTCGGGTTTTGCAACCATGAACAGCCTCGCAAAGTCTAGGCGTTTTGCCAGAAATCTAAACTTTGTTGAACTATGTGAAAAGGTTAAACATTTCACAGAGTTTGGGTTTCCCCACCCCCCTACTGCCCTCCCAGACTCTGCCTTGTTCTTAAATGTCCATTTTATCAAGAGATGGAATAACTAATAATGTGCTGGATATAACATTTTCAACCATCATGCTGTAACCATAGTAGTGCTAAAAACCCCAAACAAACGTTAATCACATGTCTCTCCATAATCAAAAAGAGCTGAGGACAAAGAGTCAATGTAGTCTGTTTTAAGATGAAATGCCAGAAGCTTTCCATAAAATATATCTCTTAAATGAAGCTCTTATTCCCTGCTTGTAATAATTTCTTTGTGAACAAAAAAGCTCTCCCAAAATTTTCCCCAACGAATTAAAATCAATCACACCTCCCCAGTCTGGAGGAAAATATAAAATATTGTTTCCTAGCTCCCTCGTTCTGGAAGCTTCCTTGTGGTTATTTCTGGGAACACTGGATGCCTGTTTACTCTCGAGGACGATACTTCTAAGGTTCTCAAGCTCACACAACACAGATATTGAAGGGAAAGGAAGTAAAAAAAACCTAGGAATCATCCTTGATTCACTCAGTTCCCCACACCCCATCTGAGCATAAGCTGTCTGTATCTCCCCTAAAAGGTTTCCCAAATTTGCTTACTCTGTCTGTCCCCGCCACCACCATCTCAGTCTCAGCTGCCACCCTCTCACCTGGACTCCCACAATGGCCTCCTAATTGGCCTCCCTTTTTCCTCCCTGCCTCCATTCTCCCCAGAGCTGCCAGGCCATCCGATCTCCAGAGCCTTAGAATAAAAACACAATCTTCTTATTCTACTTCGTAAAGCTTTTCTGAAAACCCTTCTTCATCTTAAACTACCTCCTCCTTTCCTATCACACTCGGGTGCCTGCTTTCTCTCCTGCAAACACCCCAAGTTTATACCTATCTTAGGGCCTGTGTGGGGTAGGCCATCGCCTCATCTGTGTATGGCTGGCTCGTCCCTGTCATTAGCTCTCTGCTTAAGTGTCTCTCTAGAACAGCCTTCCCTAATCACACAGTCTAAAACCCCTTCTCCCCAAACCCTCACTTATTCTCACTCAGAGTCCCTTTTTAAGACTCTACACAGCACTTTCCCGATCTGATCTTTTCTCCAGCTCCCCATTCATCACCTGTCTTCTGATTCCCTCCCACTGGATATAAAGAGGAAATTACTAGTGTACAGCTGTATCTTCAGCCCCTATAATAATGCTTGGGACATAGGAAGGACAAAATAAATAGGCATGGAATGAATACATGAGCAGAACAAGAACAGAAAACTGGGGGCTAATTCCAACTCTTGCGGCCCAGCCATGGGAAAATGTAACAAGACCCAGATAGCAGGTACTTTGGGATAAGACTGTGTCAGGGGTTGGACATCCTGACGAATGTCTTGAGGTAGGCCATTAGCCTTTACAAACTAAACCAGAGAAAACAGAGTTACTGACACAAACAGAGAGAGCTATATTTGGCTTCACTCGCAGGGAAATGAACTTTTCCAGGAGGCTATTTGTGTCTTTGACATGTTTGGTATAGTTTAAGCTATTCCTTTGCAGGGCAATTTCCTGAGAAAATTGTCCTTGAGCAGAGAATAAATAATTTTTCCTTAATGTATTAAGGTAAAGGACTGCGGATTTTCTCCCGCATAGTGATGACTTTATAAGAAGTTCACAAATACTGTTAAGTAAAGTAGCAGTATTTCAGCAAACAGCCAACTTAGATGACTCACATACATAGGTTGAAAATTATCTCTGCCAACAAAGATCAGAGCCAAAGCTGGTCACTGGAAAAGTGCTTAACCAAACTTTGGCTTCTAAAGTGGGTTTCATGTGGAGCCAGGATTAACAAGGGAAAGCATGACCAGAATGGAATGTGAGGTTGAGTGCTGCAGAGAAGATGTCCCCGGGGCTGTGACCTGCTTTTGGTCAGCAGCCCTGGGAGCTGGGTTTGTTTCAATCTTATATAATTTTGCTCTCATGACCAGTCAACGGGATAGGAAGAAAATGGGAAAAGAGACTGGGTGAGCAAACACACCGAAATATGTTTCTGAAGATAAGGGAAAAGGTAAAGATCATGGTACGGTCATTCTGGGAGAATGCAGATAATGGCCAATTTACTGATAAGGGGAAAGGCGGGGAAGTCGACTGTTCCCAATTTCTTAAATAATGAAGTTTACAGGAGGCACCGTTTTCCTGAGATTCATGCTTTCACATGGGCAAAGTGAAACCTGAATGTGATAATTGTAGTTATCATCACAGCAGAGAGCTTCCCATAAAAATGTTGTATAACCACTGAACATGCAATAGAATTGTGTGAAAATATGAGGTGTTAATCATGATAAGCATCTAGATATTCCCAAAATCTCACAGGAGAAAGTATATGATAAGGAAAAGCGTTGCAATTCCTTTTGAAGAACAACCTGGAAAGGAGAATTATAGACTTGGATCAAAGAAGCCATTGCTCTCTTTCATCTGTTTATTTGACAAGTATTTATTGGGGGGTACTTTGTGCCAAGTACTACGTCAGGCACTGTGGACAAAAAGATAAATAAGTTACAAATCTGAAAATACATTTCAGGAAAATGTGGACTATAGTAACCCGTAGAAAGTAGGCAGTGATCGTAGCAGTGGTGTCAGGTCAAGGGAAGGACTGGTTGATAAAACAGGAGAAACAGGAGCAGTTGAGGCCTTGAGTTCTTTCTGGAATGATTGATTAAATACTTCTTTGTCTTTCCACTTATCCCTCCATCACAGTTCAGTGAATGCTTCTAAAGTAAAACTTATTTTATCCCTTTTTTGAACAGGTATTCTGATCCCTAAAGATAAGGAAAGAAACTTCTAGACAGGTCTTTAAAATAGTATCAATGTCTTCTCCTAAAATTCTCCACCCTCATCATCTCTACAACATCCCCCCACCCCGCCAAAGTGAGATGGTTTCCCTTAATTATAATTATTGCATTAAATAAGAAGATCCCGCTCGCCAACTTTGATGCATTTTAGCTGCATTTGAATCATTCAGTTTCCCGAATTTTTTAACTTTAAAATTTCTTTGCCAGCATAATATAATTTTTTAAATTATATTTGATTGGATCCATTCATTCACTCAACAAATGTTTACCACTCTGTGCATCCACTTTGTGCCAGCTACGGAACTAGGCAATAGGAAGAGAGAGACAACCAAGCACAACTGATCCTGCCCTGAGGCACTGACATCCTAGTGAACACGAGCAAACAGCGAATTCCAAGAGTGTGTCAAGGACCAAGACAGAAGATAAGTACCAGGAACCATGAGGGCACATTATCAGACAGTCTTGGGGTGTCAGGAAAATCTTAGAGGGGAAACAACATCAAACTGAAACATAAAGGATGACAAGAATTTATCCAAGTAGAGAACAGAGGGAAGAATGTCCTAATCAGAACTAGACATATTTTCAAAATTCCAGAGATGAGAGATACGTTCCAGAAATTACAAGTATGTAGCTATGTATATTGGGGGGTGGGCAGTGGGAGTGGAAGTGGGAGGGAGGGGTGGGAGGTGCGGACTGCACTCAAGTTTTCAAGGAGGTAAGCACGAGAGAAGTTGTAAAGGGTCTCATAAGCCACATTAAAGATTTTGAATTTCATCCTGGAGGCAAGGGGAGCCTTTGGAAGTTTTTAAGCAGGGCAGCCATGAAAATAGATTTCTATTTTAAACAGTAACACTGACTACAGACTGAAAAACAGATTGGAGGAAAACATGGATGATGGTATAGCTCATCTAGAAGCAGAAGGTGGTCAGAGCGATGGTGTCACAGGCCAAAGGAGGGACTGTTTATCAGGAAGGGAGAAAATCGAGCATGTTAAATATTGATGTTAACAAATCCACATGAAAGATTGAAGATATAAAGAGAGGGGACAATCAGTAAAGCAGTCCTTGAGGACATAAGGTGTACTGTGATCCAGAGTGCAGACTGAGGAAGCAGCCTTGGAGGAGACACCTCTCCCACTGGAACAGGAGGAAAGAGGAAATGGTGGACGTGGATGAAGATTAAGTTTTAAATTCAGTGGCAGGAATTGAGGGAATTCTCTTGCTTTTCTTTTCTCTGAGATCTTCTAGCAAGATTTGCTGCTAAGAGTGACAGGGGAGGAATTAGGGTGAGAAGTCTGAGAAAAGCAAGGGATCTGAAATTGCCACGCTGGAAAATGGCACAGAGGGATGCCGAGTACACACAGAAGAGTCTCTGGGTAACGCTGAACGTTTGGTTGAGAGCAAAGCCATACCTTTCTAGTGGCAGGAATCTGGCCAGTTGTGTGAATTCTCTAGAGAGCAGACATTTGGAATGACCTAGCTTTAAGGTGGGTATGGAGGAAGAACAAAAGGGCAAATGAATCTGAGGACATTGACCCAAAGGGTGAAGCCTGGAGTGAAAGCTGGAAAGAAATGAAATCAGGATGGGGAAGACGGATGGAGATAATAAAAGGGGCAAGAAACGACCTCTATGAAGTAGGAGGTCAAGTGCAATGGGGGTCATTATGTATGAGATCCTGAAGGAGGGGAGGTTGATGTGGAACAGTTGCATAATGAATTTAAATATTCAGAGGTGGAGACAAGTGCCAGGAGATGACAAGATCCAGTCGTATACAGGGGAGTGAACAGCTGAAGAGACCTGGAAGGGAAGGTCATTGGAAATAAGATTGTTAAGGAATTGAGAGGCAAGGTGTTGGTGGCCATCTACTGAGACATGCAGGAGTGGCCGGACCCAGGGAAGACAAATAGCTGCTAACGTCTAGAGTAAACAAGGGTATGGTCACATTGGCAAGTAAGTTCAATGAATAGAGATAAAGATGATACAGTCAGATAGCCTGAGCCCCAACGGGGCAGTGGTTCTTACGTGAGGGTGGATGAGTACAGCAAGTCTCCTACGTACGAACCTTCAAGTTGCAAACTTTCAAAGATGCAAACGTGCGTTCGCATGTCCAATCACATAAGTTAGTTCATGTGTCTGGCACACACTGTCACACGTGTGCATCCCCTACAAGTGGTTATGCAGCTTGGCCTCCGTCTCCTATTGCTGAGGATCCTTCAGCTCTACCCTCTCCCACCTCCTCTCCCTCCTCCAGTCAGTAACTCTTCTTGCCTGTTCACTCGATGCCTGCCCCTGTATGCCAGCTGTTGTACTGTACTACTGTACTTTTCAAGGTACTGTACTGTAAGATTAAAAATGTTTTGTGTGTTTGTTTGTTTTTTATGTATTATTTGTGTGAAAAGCATTATAAACCTATTACAGTATAGTACTATGTAGCCAATTGTGTTAGTTGGGTACCTAGGCTAACTTTGTTGGACTTACAAACACGTTCTCGGAATGGAACTCATTCGCATGTAGGGGACTTACTGTAGTAGTTTGAAAGAAGCAAAAGAAAGTGATGCTCAGCCTGAGGAGTGGATAAATGAGGTGTGGACAAATCACCTGACTCTACTTGAGAGAGCTTTGGGGATAGCGATTTCCTTAGGAGCAGCCAGGAATCTGAGCCAGGAGGTGGACAGAACCAACAGAGATGGGTGGAGGATGGAATGATGCTGGTTAACTACCGAGGAGGGTTCCACGAGTCACAGGTGAAAATCTGAGATGGTGGGGAATCATTCAAGGTTGGCTCGTGGAAGAAGAATACCTGAGAAAAGAAATAACTGGAGGGTCATAGGTCTTACGTGCTGATCAAGGACGTTAGAGATGTGAGGCATGGTGCATTCAGCTGCCCTCAGGGTTTCCAAAGAATGAATCACACTTTTCGCCTTGGAGTTGTAGGCACTTTAGGCTGCTTAGAAGGATTTAGTTACAGACTGGATTCAGTTTTGCTCACTAGGGAGCCCAGCTGAAGAACTCATTCTTTTCATTGTATTCACTGTCAGATAGACAGTGTTGGAAATCTGATGTGCGTGTGTCTGTATTCAAGTTTTCTCTATATAGTTTTATTTTATTAGATTTTATTTAAATAGATTTAATAAGTTAAACCCCTTATTAATGTTTCACATTTGTGGAAATATATTTATTCTTTTCATTTAACAACATTCACTATTTAGACAAAGGATTATTTGATCTCCAAGCCTCAACTGCTAGGAAGGGCAGGAGTCACTGGGGCTACAGCTGTCAGTCAAAGCCTGGACTTTTGACCAAGTGCTAGTCTCCAAAGGATAGAGGAACTCTCTCTTCTTAGGACATTCTTCTCTAAGTGTCTCCAAGAGCCAAGACTGCAGAGAGGCTGGTTCCTCAGCTCCTTGTGGGGAGGCTGCCAAGGCAAGGGGTAGGTCCTAGAAGTACCACCAGATAGCTGCAGCCTCTGCTGGCTGGGGGACTCTGACCACTCTTAGATTTAAAAAACAATCTATATATTTTTGAAATGATCACAAACTTACAGAAAAGTTGGATGTTCAGTACAGAACATTTTATTTTTCTTACCCATTTGAGAGTAAGTTGCTGAACAGATGCCCTATTACCCACGGATTCTTTATTGTGTGTTACCTATAAAAGAGAAAATTTTCCTGTGTAACCACAATACATCCATCACGTCAAGAAATTAACAGTGATAATTAACCGTGATACTACCATTTTAATTCTCAGGCTCCTTTCACATTTTACACATTTTCCCCACAACATCCTTTATAACAAAAAAATTCAGTCCAGAATCACAGGTTTGGTTGTGCTGTCCCCAGCCTCCTTCAGTCTGGAACAGATTCTCAGTCTTCCCTGACCTCCCTGACACTTTAGAAAATTACAAACCAGCTACTTTGTAATATGTCCCTCACTTGGACTTCATTGGATATTTCCTCCTGATTAGATTCAGATTGTGAATTCTGGCAAGAATATTTCAGAAGTGAAAACATGTTCTTCTCACTTAATTCCATCAGATGGCAAGTGATTTCTATTTGTGCATTACTGACTATGTTTACTTTTATCTTTTGGGTGAAGTGGTGTCTGCAAAGCTTCTCTACCGTAAAGTTCCTCCTTTCCCTTTAGAAATTCATAATTATTTTGTAGGGAGCTACTTTAAGACTATATGAATATCCTGATGCTCTTCAAATTTTCAATTTAGTCATGAATTTATTTATATCTAAGTGGATTTCCTATTTTATTCAATGGGTCTTAATCGACTACTGTCATTATTTTTATGCTCAAGTTGTCCCAAATTTGGACAGAAGGAGGCCATTCATGGTGGCTTCTGTTTCCTTTTGACATGTCCCCAACATCCTTCTAGTACTTCCTTGCTTTCTGGCACAATATGTCCTATCTCGTATTTTCCCTGCCTCACCGCTGGAACTATCCACTTCTTCAAAGAGCCCTGGTTCCTTTGCTTGGAAAACAGTATTTAAAAGCTAAGGTGCGACTGCTAGATGTGCTCATTGCTGTTGTGGTGTCACTGCCCCAAGGCTCTTTTGCTGGAAGGAGCCAGGAAATATGTCAGTGGATGCATATCCAAATCACTTCCATATCCATCCATTTACACCTTTAATTATTTCTGTATCTATTTACCTACCTAACCATTGATCATCTGTCTATCTACCTATCATCCACCTATCTATATATCTACCCATCATCTATCTACCTATCTACCTATCATCTACCTATCCATCTACTATCTATCTATCACAGACCCTGCGTTCACTTGAATACTTGCAAGTCCAGTCCAACATTACAGGGTTTATTTTCGTTTCCTCCCTTTTTGGATTTCTAACTCCCTTCTCCTAAAGTGAGAAAGCTGTCTCCACTTATTGTTAATATGCTTACTTAATTGGTCTATCCCACTGACAGGTCTTCCCCTGTGTGGCTATCTGCTCTCTCTGTCACAGCTCTGATTCCATATTCTGTCCTCCACGTGGACAGCTTCACACCTTACCTGGGCTCTGACACTTCCTATCTCCCCTTTGCAGGGAAGATCTCCTCATCTTACTGGAGCTCTAATACCCCTCACTATGTCCCCCATCTCCCCTCTACTTGGTCTCCAACACCCCACCCGAGGTCATTCTCAACATGGACGCTCTCCTGTCCCTGCTTGAGCTCTGCCACCAGCACCAGGCGAGCACTCCTTGAAGATGCTCTTCTTATCCTGCTTACGCTCAAACTCCCTGCCCTAGGACACCCCTTACCCTGCTCAGGTGCTGACACCCAATGCCAGCTTCCCATTTCCTCTGCATAGATGCCCTCCCTACTCAGATGGGGCTCTGGTTCCCCACCCAAGCTTCCCCTCTTCTTTGCGGGGATACCCTTCTTGCCCTGCTAGGGCTCTGACACCAGTGTCCTAGTGTGGACCACCTTCACCCTGCTTGCACTCTCAGCCCCTGCCACCCCTCCCTGACACACACATACCTAGGATGTCTGCTTTGCTCCATCTTTGCTCCATGGACTTAGGACAGAATTTTTCAGGGGAGGAAGAGAACGGCTCTGAAATGCTTTGAACATGGACACTGAAGGCCTTCAAGATGTCTTCAGAATTGTGATTTATCATTTTTTAATCTTAATCATTATAACTAATTATTATCACTGTTATCATACTAATGATAATTAGTTACCATTGTTATGTTACCAATTTATCTGAGATGAATAAAATTTAGTGAGTTATTGGTATTTCATAAAATATAAAACTAGCCTTTTCAATTTCAAAAATAGCCTTTCAATTTTGAGGAAAGATTTATTTTATCTGATTATCCATCTCCCATGAGCAGATGGAGTGGTCCACCCATAGCATCTTTGTCTTTGAAAAGCTTTTGAGGATCGCAATTGCCTCATAATTAATAGAAAAAAACATGAAAAATTCTAATAATTCTTCATAATCACCATAGTTTTAAGGAAAGTCTGGCTTTACTCATGATAGAACGAGCTCTTTGGACTCTACAGTTACTGCCTGGCAAATGGCATTTTCTTCAATTCTCTTAATTTTTTATGCACATTATTGGGTGCTAATGTAAACTAAGAATACTGATGGCATTTTTATCATTTTTAATGAGATCAGAAAATCAAGTTACAAAATGTTAACTTTGTAAAGAACTCATTCTTTTCATTGTATTCACTGTCAGAGACAGTGTTAGAAATGTGATGTGCGTGTGTCTGTATTCAAGTTTTCTCTGTATA
This sequence comes from Tursiops truncatus, assembly GCF_011762595.2. Taxonomy (NCBI): domain Eukaryota; kingdom Metazoa; phylum Chordata; class Mammalia; order Artiodactyla; family Delphinidae; genus Tursiops; species Tursiops truncatus. The sequence continues at coordinate 111,636,576 of NC_047038.1, read as the reverse complement.
GTTTTATTTTGTTAGATTTTATTTAAATAGATTTCATACGTTAAACCCCTTATTAATGTTTCACATTTGTGGAAATATATTTATTCTTTACATTTAACAACATTCACTATTTAGCCGCAGATGTACTACCAATTCTCTGTTTTACCTTCGCATTTCAATAGCATGAATGTGTTTCAATAATAACCAGCTAAAAAGTGAAACTGTTGATATGATTATTCACTTTTGTGTAGCTCAAAAAAAGAATGAGCCAGATGTTATTGATTTTATTTTTTCCCCTTGAAGGTTTTTATTTTTTGTAAACTATATGTGTAGTCATTTCTTAAAACTAGCACATTTCACCCTAGTTCTGCATGAAGTTCGATTTAAAATAAGCTAGTTTGAAATTCAACAGTGGCCAAACCAGAATGTCATTTTCCTCCTGGAAGGGAGAGAGTAATTTCTCTTCCCCGATATAAATGGAAAGAAATTCATTATTTTTCTCTGATATTAACTTACATACATTTCATAGGCTTTTCCTTTTTCTGAGACCTCTAAAACTGCAGTAATTTTAGCAGTATATTTTACTTGTATTTATTTTTCAGAAGTCCATTATTTAAAAAAAAATATGACAATACACCAATCTTAAAGATTTTGCGATATAATGTACAATACAGATTTCAATAAAGGCTACAATACTGCGTTATATAATTTGTTAGTTTTACTAACCACAACTTCACCTTTAAACAATGGATTTGATTGTGTGAAAGATGCTGACAGTGAGTGTTGATCAATTTCCAACCTTGTTGGAAATTCTCCCAATCCTTTTTTCTATTTTACCTTTATTTTCTCTTTATCTTGAAACAACACACATTTTTTCTACTAATATATGAGATTCAGGAGTAATTTTTTCTTTTCTGCTTGCATTACAAAATGACAATGAATGCGTGTCCCTCCTAGAGTGTGGCTTATGATTTAGTAATGCCACAGCTCCTGGTCCTGTCAGTATTCTTCCCTCTGTAAGCATATTTCCAGGCCACAATCTCAGGCACACCTCATGTCATGTGGAGATCAGGAATAAACAGCAAATCTCATAAGCGGTCTGCTTTCTAGCACCACATCAAGAGAAATGTAAATTTTTACCATATAGTTTTTCATTCCACTGAAGGTTTTCCTTTGGCTAACTCATAAAAATTTGTATTTTTCACTGAGTGCTTTAATACTTTTACCAATCTAATCACTGAATATATATTTGTTTTCAGTGAATTACCTTGAGATTCTGCCTTTCATTTAAAAGACAAAATGTACCTTTTCACATTCTAAAGTATAATGTAATTAAATTATGCATATAGTTTTTATTATAAAAGGCTTATGGAGCCAGTGATAGTCTATGAAAAGGAATAATTTAAAACAAATGCTATCCGATTTTTAAGTCTGGAAAATGTTTTGTAATATTTGGTATAAAGCAGAAGAAACATAATATTTGACCAAAATAATATCTATTATATATCCTCTTACTTCTTCTGAAACTTTGCTCCCTCAACTCAAATGAATAAATTTCCCCTGGGGAAAAATGTCCCTCATCTACAATCAAATTCTTGATTAGATTGACACGTGGAGTTTGGTGTGATGGATTAGACGTTTTCCCCCCAATGTTACTTTAAGTTGCTTGAAGCTTTCAGAGGAAGCTGGAACTAATTTTTAAAATTTCCATAATACACGTGTCCAGTCGGTTGAACTGCTGACTTAACTCCCATCTTTCAAAGATAGAGTAAGGCTCGGTACAAAGGCGGAAAGGTCGGGTTATGCTAATGAGAACCATTTGGTCAGCTGCTTGATACTGGACATGATAATCATATTGCCATATAGGCAGTCAACTCCACTGAATGGTATGGATTTTAAATCCATAGGTATGCAAGAAACTTTCTCAGCTCACTGTACCTTCAAGCTGTTTTCAGCTCCGAGATATGTTAAACCAAAGATGTGTGACTCCGAGGCAGCCCTGGGAAGGACAAAGGGAAAGGGAAAGCTCTGGTCCTCAGTGGTGACCCTGCTTATGGGACAGTGAAACAGTGTGTATAAGAAAGCAGCCAACCTGTGAAGATTTAGTCATAAGATTGAGATGAAAAGATGAAAGTGGGGAGAGGAAAGGAGTTATAAAAAGTCAGGAAGGGATTAAATTTCAATAGTGAACACAGATGATATGACAGAGGAGAAAAATGGTATTTACCAGGTGTCAACAGTTCCACCTGTGGGGACAAGGTGAGGTGGGTGGGAAATGGGGTCAAGGAGCATATTTTTACTTATACTGAGAATAGCCACAGTGACACTACTAAATGAGAAAATTAACTTCATTGGTCTTTGGTATTATCTTAGGGTTCAAATTAAAATTGAAAAAGTAGCTCCCTCGCTGCGATCTTTTGAAAGTCAGACCTCAACACAAGGGTCTGTCTTAAAAAAAGAAAAAAAAAAGAAAAAAAACCTACAACAAATAAGTAATCTAACAGTTCTGGCCAAACCTTCATATTAATTTTATAATTTCCATGGGCCTATAGTCATGGACCCACAGCTAGAGGATCCCAAAACTCACTGTCTTATCGGCTGTTCTCAGGACCCTCCTAGTAAACTATGCCATTTAGAAGGAATTAACCTTCTCCTCAGGCCCCGCTTGTGAACTCCATATATATATATACACACACACACACACACACACACACAAATACACACACACATATGTAAATATATATGTTATATGTATATATGTAGGTTAAGAATATCTCTTGTGCAATTACATTCTAATGCTAATTACATTTGTATGCTGCTTATATATGTTATATGTGTACAGCTAATAATCAAAAATAAGATCTAAGTAGTAAATGCTGCCATACACTCTCCCGGTGCAACCAAATAGTAGCACAAAGAGGAAGCTGGGCATTCTAATAATAGCAAAAATTGTGAGATACAGAGAAGGTTGTTGTTCCAGACTGAGAGGAACATATACAGAGGTTGGCAGAAAGCACTCAGTAAGGAGATACATTTATAGACTGTGCAGTGAGGAAGAGAGGCTTTCTTATTTAGCAAATATTTTCTGTCTCTAGATGGTTTCTGCCAGCCTTTTGCAAAGGATGTTTCAAGAAACAATGGTTCCAATGATGCTCTGGTTACAAAGAAAAAAAAAAAAGTTTCATGTTTAAATGAGTATGAGAATGTGACATATTAAACTCCAATCTTGGAGATTCATAATATATGTGAACAAAATCAAGGTTATGTAATGTTATACAGTTTTTGAAAACCCATTTAAAATAGCCTCATTTGGGCTTCCTGTAACAGCCCAACTGTTCTGCAATATACAATTTTTTTTAAATGGATAGATTTTTCCACTTTTCTTCTTCAAAATAGTTTAGCTCTTCCTCATCTGTTTAGTTTTGCAAATTAATATTAGAATTTTTTCAAATTAAAGCAACTCTGAATTTTAAATTAGAATTCATTAACACTTTAAATTAATTGGGAAGAACCGCTATGTTTATTTGAATAAATCTACTGTTTAAGAACAGATCACATCTTCATTTGTTAGAGTCACTATTTATGGAAAGGAAAATTACTCAGTAAATGTTTAAAGTTTTCTTTATATGGGATTTATCATATTTTGTTGCTATTGCTAATATTGTTAGTGAGATCTTTACTTTCAGCTAATAGAGTATTTAGGTATTTAGCGAATACTCTAGTTTTTTCTCTGCATTTACTGTATACCAGACAGATATATTGAACTACTGGAATTCTTTTTTAGATGACTTCCCTTGGTTTTCTGGAGTAATTTATATTATCTTAAAATAATAATAATTTTGTACTTTTATTTTTATGGATAAACCTGTTTCTGCTTTGTATCTTATATTGGTTTGAAATGTAAATGTTAAGGGTAATGACACCCTTATCCCATTTTTGATGTTAAATGATATGCCTGTAGTTTCTCACTATTAAATAAAATGTTGGCAGTTGCTTTAAGGTGAGGTCTAATTATCTTGTTAAGGAATTATTCTTCAAGTACGAGATCACAGACAATTTTATACAGAATTAGAGGTTTCATTTTATCACGGGCTTTCAAAATATTTCTCAAAATCATATGGTTTATCATTACTAAACTTTTGAAATAATTATGTTAATAGATATCCTAATAAATAAACTACCCTGACATTCCTGGCTAACGTGAGTTAATTATGTTGGATTTCTTCTTAAATATACCAAGGAATATGATTTACTATTATTAAAGATTCTTTGTATATACATTCCTAACAACTGTTCTGAGTATTTTTTTTTTTTGGCTGGGAGGGAGGGGGAGAAGAGGAGAATCTTTTCCAGGTGTTTGTAGCAAGGATATTGTCTATCATTTTATATGCTCCAGAACAATTTATTATTTTAATATACAGTATAAGAAATATGAGGTCCTTAAAGATTGCTACAAGTTACTACAAAAACATGTAACCTAGAAACCTATAAGAAATTATTTAAGTGGAAATTTTCATTTCCTAATTATTGATCTGTTAAGATTTCTTTTAAAAACTGTTGTTTAAAATTTCTTTCTGTGTATCAATTTTAGTAAAATTTAGCTCCCCATTAAAACAGATTTGTCTATTTTCTTGCACTTATCAAAAGGAAGAAAGCAAAGCAGGTATTGTTGAAAAAAGAGGAGTTGGATTAAAGTATATTTGGGAAACATTAGACTGAATGAAGTTTAATAGGTTTGCTTATTGCAGAAGTCAGAATTCTCTATCTAAGAGTCCTTTGAATCTCTCAATGAGAGAGGCATACAGAAAGCAGACAGTTATTCCCAAATGTATTCACTATGGAACCATTTTTCCCTGAGTGTATTCCAGATGGAATACACTTTGAGGAATGCCAATTTACGTCATAGCCATCATAGAGAAACAAAGAGATAGGCAGGTAGGTACATACATACATACAGGAAATTATAGAGCAATTTTTAAAATACTGCTGTAATTTGCCTATGAGTTTTATCCATATTTTTAAATTAACCATAATTTGTCTGCATTTAGACATGTTTTATAGTTTAAGAAAGCATGATACTTCCCTGACTGACTTTCCCTGTCCTCCGTGGTTGTGAGTTATGTGATGGTCAACTCTGGTCAGTCAACAGATCTTCTTGAGGGTTCAATATAATCAGAGTTATTTCCCCTTTGACCTTGTACCCTGGTCTATATTTTCCCTTAGGCATTACTTGGATATTTTCTTTTTAGAAAGGGTTAGAAGTGCTGTTGACTGCCATTCAGGAGAGAAATGCTGACTAAAGACTAAATTAAACCACAGCATATCAGAGTTGAGGATTCTTAAAAAAAAAAAAAAAGACCTAAATGAGGGAAAACGTAGACAAACATTTCTTATACAAAACAACACTATCCATGCTGTACAGAACCATTGTTAGCTAAGGGCTTTAGAATGCTTAACCAGTGATACACTGAAGGTAACAGCTGATTATCATTTTTGGAAGACTGGGACTGGACCCACCAGCAGACACAGCACAGACTCACACATGCATTCACACAGATACTCATATACATCCCTGAACTTTATGTAGGCAAAGCAAGTGAAAGACACATAAGGGGGGAAAAGATAAACTTCACCTCTTTCCATGAAATCCTGCCATTTGCAACATGGAAGGACCTTGAAGGTATTATTCGAAGTGAGATAAGTCACAAGGAGAAAGACAAATACGGTAAGATTTCACTCCTATGTGCAAAAACCAAATGAACAAACAAAATAAAACAAAAACAAGCTCATAGATACAGAGAACAGATTAGTGGTTACCAGAGAGGAAGGGGATATGGGGTGGGTGAAAGGGGTGAAGGGGGTCAACTCTATGGTGACAGACGATAACTAGACTTTAGGTGGTGATCACTCTGTAGTGTATACAGATGTCAAATTATAACGCTGTACACCTGAAACTCATAAACACACACACGAACAGTGAACCCTAATGCCAACTATGGACTTTAGTTAATAATAATGTATCAATATTGGCTTATCAGGTATGACAAATATAGCACACTAAAGCAAGATGTAAGTAATAGAAGAAACTATATGCAGGAGAAGACAGAGCATAAGGAAACTCTCTGTACTTCCTGCCTGATTTTTCTGTAAACCTAAAACTGCTCTAAAAATTGTCTATTGGGACTTCCTTGGCAGTCCAGTGGTTAAGAATTAGCCTTCCAATGCAGGGGATGGGGGTTCGATCCCTGGTCGGGGAACTAAGATCTCACATGCCGTGGGGCAACTAAGCCCACGTGCTGCAATGAAAGATTCTGCATGCCGCAACTAAGACCCAACGCGGCCAAATAAATAATTTTTTTTAATAAAAATTGTCTATTAATTAAAAAAAAAAACTTTACTTCTTTCTAATTTTTCCCAGACCCATACCATACAAGATCCACCTAAATGCTGAGTCATGAATGCAGCTTACTTAATCTGCTCACATGCCATTGTGTGTCACCAACTAGGAAACGTCATTTGCTCAAAAGTGTTCCAGTGGCTTTCCAGAAGCACAGACTCTTTAGACCTCATCAGACCTAATCAGCTGGGCTATGCAGGACTCTGCATGAGGAGCCTCTTAGCACTCAGAGGAGAGAGTAGCAACCAACATGTAAATATCCTCATGTAGTTTTGTCACTTAACAAGAAAAATGGGCCCTAACTTTGTGTCATTCTTAATGTGCTCACCGAGCCCACATTTCTGAAATAGCAACTGCAGAGTAAACACTAAAACCAAAACAGGCGAAAACTCACTCACTGGAGAGTTTACTGTGACCCATAGATTCAAAGCAACAACTGTCTTTGGCATCTGATAGAAGACTCATCCAGGCCACAGGCCCAGGTCTTGGATGTGCTCTTTGTGGCCCTGGATTCTCCAGCCATTCTAGAACTTGGCCATTCAGACAGAAGAACAGAGGCCGTAGCAGTACATTGGGTGCTGAGAGGCGAAAGGCCTTTGAGACCAGGAGCTTTGTCTTTTGCTGCAGCAGACATGGTCCTCCTTAGCCCTGACCCCACTTTCAAACTACCAGGAATAGCCTCTTGGTCTGGGGGAATCTAGGGCTGACACTGCCCCTGGCAAAAACAAAACTAGAAAACATCCACATTTTCGTGGTTTCGGCCAAGGCAGTTTCCTACGACCTCTCCATAACATGAAAAGTGACGGATGCACTGTCTAGGCGCCCTTAACCTGCACAACCATGCCGGCAGAAGTAGCGATTCCAGCCCGTTCAAATGGTTTGCTCTTGAAAAAGCATGACGTCCAGGAAGCAGTCACCATCCCCTCCCGGTAGGGAAAGGGCCAGTAGCTGTGGGCAGCCAGGGGGTATCCCCTGGGCTACAATGATCTACCTTAAAAAATGACTGCAGGTTACCAGGGGGGAAATTGGGGAGGGGTGCGATAAATTGGGAGATTGAGATTGACATATACACACTATTATATAAAAAATAGATAACTAATAAGGACCTACTGTATAGCACAGGGAACTCTTCTCAATACTCTGTAATGACCTATATGGGAAAGGAATTTAAAATGAGCGGATATATGTATATGTATAACTGATTCCCTTTGCTGTACACCTGAAACTAACACAACACTGTAAATCAACTATACTCCAATAAAATTTTTTTTGAAACTGACTCTGGAACAGAAACACCTGTGTGCTGTAGTTTAAGGGACAGAGTGTTTACGTTTGAATAGGCAAATAGCAAAATGAAGCAGTCTCTGTGGAAATCACTCACACACCTCCACCGATAGATTCTGGAATCCTGTTTCTATCCACATTCCCTGGAACAGAACACAGCGCAGCCATCTGACTATAGCAAAGAGAACTCGCCTCATCTATTGGGGTTTCCTGTCACTTTTGACAATTGGGGCACTTGCCTCTATCTATTTACCCTGACTCTCTCCTTCCCGGGCGCTCTAAATACAATCGTTCTCCACTAGACCACAGACTCTCCAGCTTTTCAGAGCTGGCTGGAAGCCGCTGGAGCATCCATCAGGTTCCGAAGACAGCTCCAAGCAGCCAAAAGGAAAGGCTCACCTAAAACACTAATGGAGGAGAAGAAGTCACCGCAGGTTGAGGGAGCAACCAGGTGGAGGGAAAGCCCATTTCAGCACAGCTCGGAAACTGGAACCAGCGAGGTGACATGATTCATCAGGTTGAACCCTTGACCTCTGATCCTCTGTGGCTCCTCTCTGCCCTGGCACTTTTCACTGCTTCCATTTATTTCAAGGAACCAAGGGTACCTATTGTAGGTACCAGACTCCATGCTAACTGTGTGTCGCGGGGAGGGGGACAAGATGAAAAAGACGGAGCTCTGTAAACTGGCTTTGAATGAAAGCTTTACCTCCCTGGTAACTGGAGCAGTTCCTGAACGGCATTACAACCCCAGCACCTAGAGCAGTTCCTGAACAGTACCAAATCCCCAGTATCTGGAACCGTATAAGGCATACAGTAGGCATCAAATAAGTATTTGCTGAATCAATGAAATAACCATAGTTACTGCTCACAGCCGCTCACTTGGAGCAGCTTGAGACCAGGAGATGCAGGCGTTAGTTAGCAAACAGACCCAGGGCTCTGCTCGGCTCTATTGTGGATCAGGGGCAAGATTTACATCAAAGAGGAGAAGCTGCATTGCTAGCATCGCCTTTGTCTCATCCATCACGTGAAACTCCATAAACTGAAGCCTATAAATGGAGTCCCCTCTCTTCCTAATCCCCGTGTCCCTTTGCTTCTCCGAGGGCCACTGCGAGCTGCAGCCTCGGGACCCCAGAGCTCTGCACGGTGGCTAGCAGGCAGGAGGCTGCTCCTGGCTGCTCCCGAGGCAGGTACGCAGCCGGGTCAGCGGGGAGTCGGGGCTCCCTGGGCCTGTCACTCAGGAAGTGATCCAGGCTCACTGACAGCCTCCGGACCCAAGGGGATAAACCTGTCCTCACCTCTGATCCTACACCAGATCAGAGGGAGCCTCTCCTGCCATCCCTAAATCTCCTTTGCCCACGTGTGCCTGCCGTGGCTGTTGTTTCCTCTTGCTTATTCACACAGGACTGATTGGGTGGGGATGGGAGTTTGGATGTGGATTCAGCTAAGGAAATGCCAAGCAGGAAGGAGAAGACAAGGAAACCATTTTCCAGAAGTGCAATTAATTTCCAGCAAAAATATAAAAAATTACTGATAGTGATTTATTTTTTAAGTTCAGTCAATTGAAAAGATTGGAACTAGAAGAAGGTTTGAGTAAAGAAGAAATTCCTTCTGTAAATCAATTCCTGGCCGCTCAAAATACCCAGGATAGATTACAGTATGAAAGAAATGATGTTGACCGTATATTGTCAAAATATGTATATATATGCATATATTTCTGATTTGTTTTAAATAAATTATATACTAGTAAAATTCACTAATAGCATAGAATATCTTCCAATTATCTCAACTGGTTTAAACTAAGCTGTTCTACCTGTCTGGTTGTGGGTGTTTTAAGGCATGGCCATGGGCAGATTACTATTCTACATGCAGATCTTATAACTTTAAATTGCATTGTGCTGTAAGAGATGGGCTTTACAGCCAGGTGACCTGGATTCAGGGTCTCACTCAGCCATTTACTATGTCATCTTGGGCAACTTTCCTGCATTTTTTTTCATCTATAAAATTGTGGATCATCATAATAATACAATGGCCCTTTCTTATCCACAGGGGACATTCAAGACCCCCAGAGGATCCCTGAAATCGTGGATAGTATAGAACCCTCTATATACTATGTTTTTTCCTAAATTGATGGGTAGGTAGTATAATCAGCATGGATACACTGGACAACGGGATGATTTCCACCCGGGGCAGAATGAAGAGTGACAGCATGAGATTCCATCATGCTACTCAGAATGACATGCAGTTTAAAACTTATGAATTGTTTAATTCTGGAATTTTCTGTTTAATATTTTTGGGCCTGGGTTGACCACAGGTAACTGAAACTGCGGAAAGCAAAACTGCATATAAGGGGGAACACTGTACCTACCTCACTGGATTGGTGTAAGCATTACATGAGGTAATATGTGTGTGTAAAGACTGAAAAAGTGCCTGGAACAGAGTCACTTGCAGTAAAAGTTAGTTATTTATTTTTGCTAATTAATTCTGCTCAAGTGATAAGAAAACCAAAGACCTTTTCAAATCAACTATACTGTAGTAATGTCAAAATACTTTTTTTTTTTTTTTGGCTTTGCCCTGCGGCTTGTGGGATCTCAGTTTCCCCACCAGGGATTGAACCTGGGTCACAGCAGTGAAAGTGCTGAATCCTAACCACTAGACCACCAGGGAATTCCCCCCTCAAAATACTTTTAAAATGAGATATTATTGTCTTCTTTGTATATTTTGATATTTTCTGAACTTTTTTGCCATGAGCATACAAATATAAAAATGATCTATAACTAAAATATAGAATTCGAATAAACATATTCAAATAACAGAAAACATTAGTAAACTTTTAGAAAATAAATTCTGCTTTTAAAATTTGGTATTGAAGAAATTGAGAGATACGCTCAGATTTAGAACCTATTTTAGCAGGAAGGCATTAATCCTGTTTGTTCAAGTCACTAGTCAAGGTCACTAGTACGAATGCTGGGGAGGGCTGATTAACCAATTTGCTAAGAACATGTCATTAATAATAGTTCCTTCCTGACTGCAGACAATAACATAGACACTGGCATCTGCTTAGGGTTGGGACCAAAGAAGAATATGTCATCCATCTAGAAAGTATGGAAGAATCTATCATTTTCAATGTCAACTGCATCAAATTCTATAATTTTGTGTGATTTAAACCAGTAGCTAGGGTTAAGTAAATTCTTCATTTTCCAACTAGTTTTATTAACTATTAATTGTGCCCTGTCAATTCAACCACCTCAAAAACTGAGATTTTTATAAAAGCAAAATAATTAAAGTTTAACATAAGCATTTATTCTCAAGCATAAGCAAAGAGACACTATTCCCGTATAATTTTTAACAACAGTTTAAACCATGAGAATATCCTATGTGTATTCTCACAAACTCTGTGTGACATCTTAGATCTAATTTTTATTTTCTTCATTCATATTATTCTATTTTAATTGTATGATAAATAATGGTATCAGAAAATAATTTTTCAGACTTTTAGCTTACTTTTAAAAAAAACTGAATCCTGGAAGGTAAAAAAAAATTGATATTTGATTAGGAGATAAGATAAATTTTCATTTAAAGATGTTTTGAAATTAAGAAAAATAGAATTTTAATCCTCTGGTGTTCCGTTTTTATAATATTTAGCAATTCATTTTTCCCTCTGAACTTTCTACATATATATCATCAAGTGGTGGTAATGGTGATGGTGGTTGGTGGTTTTCAGAAAATATTTTTTGGAGACTACAATTCTTGCAACACGTACTTAAAGCCCTACATTTTGAGGAACACTGTTTTAAGATAATTCCTTTGTAAGGAAGAGAGCAAGGTGTTTTAATTGACATAAGGAACCATCACAATGAATACAAAAGAGCTTTAAACACCAATCAGCCTTATACCAGCTTAGCTACTGCTGGAGGATGGCATTTCAGACTTGGTACATCTGACCTACAGCTGCAGCTCACAGCCACCAGAGGTCAGACTTTTACATCTGTCCCCAAGAGATGTTGAACTTGGGTCTGAGACCATGGTGTCTCTTTTCTCAGCACCCCGTTATCATCTTCAAATTAGCTTTATCACCACCAAATATAAGAAAGTTATATATAAACATAAGAAATATATATATTTTACTTTCCCAGGTGGAAGTATTTTCATGAGAAAAAGAAAAGGAAAAGGTGAAAATTAAGAAGAATTCTTTTAAGGGGAGAGCTCTGGTACTGAGGTGGAAGGACAAAAACCAAACCGCCTACAAATCATCTTGAAAAGACAAGGAGAAAGCAAAACATCTATGTGAGCAATCTGATGATTAAATTTGTATTAAGATATATGTTTTCATTCCTTAAAATAAAGCCCATCTTCATCAAAATAATAATAAAAATAATAGTACGTAGTAGTAGTAATAGTGGTAGTGATAGGCATGGGGTTGATGGAGGAGGCCACAGAGGTAGTCAGCATCTAACAAATGCCCTGTGCTAAACACCTGACATATTATTATAACCTCACATATTATTAGGGATGAGTGAACCAAGCACAGATAATTTTTCTAGTAGTTATCTGGAGCCTGGAAAAATATTTCTCTCTTTTGCAACTACAATCTCACATGTGAAAGTGTGGACAAAGGAAAGCATTCAAATAGGGTGGAAGTCAACAGCTTTGCACTGTTGACATGAAGATATCTTATTAATCTCAGTGTTATTTATAACAGCAGAATTTGGAAACAACCTAACTAATAATAGAACAACCAAATAAAATAGTAAATATTATGTAGCCATTAGGATCATAATTAGCAAGATTAGAAGCAGTTGAGGAAATTGTGTCTGTACCATGAATAAAATTATGTAAAATATGTGTGTATATGAAAAAAGATAAAGAAATCTGATAGAAAAGCAATGTATTTGATAAGGAGTAGCTTTATAGGGATTATATACAAACTTTACAAGTAAAAGTCTGGAAAAAAATTTCTTTTAAATATTGCCAAAGGAAACAATGTGAAAAATTTTCCTCATGGGTCTTTAGAACATAAGCAAAGTCAATTTATCTTACATAGTTGGCATTTACCCAAGGTTCATCCCCCAGCCACATCCAGGCCTTTCTACTTCCCATGTCCAGGTTGCCAACTACATCCCTCAAAGCACCCACAAGATTCAGCAATAATAGTTACTGTTTTTGTTAGTAATAATAATACACCAAATGTGTACAGAGCTGTACAGTTTTTTTAAAATGTTTTGCTTAGCTTATTTCAAGTCCAATTCCTTATGAACAAACATTGCCAATTTAGAACCCCATGGTGCTCCCAGCAGAATGACAGCCCAGAAGAGAGCGAAGAGAGGAATTCAGATGGGCAGGGATGCACTCTGGACACCACAGAAGCAACTTCTACAGCAGACAGGGCACAGCCTCACCTAGCCTTTCAACAAACCCCAATGGACCCTAAGTCACAAAGATGCAACACACAGGGCATATGAACCATCTCCTAGGAGCATTCTTACAAAGGACGGCAGGCTTTCACAAGATATAATGGATATCCCTTTCCACTCTGAATTCATTTCCCTGCCTCACTCCCTCTCTATCATAATAAGTGCTGTTTGTGGTTTTTAAACCTATCATTGCAATAACCCCAGACCAACTGAATGAGTGCAGTGTTTGAAAAACTGTATTTTCTAAAAAGCTCTCCAGCTTTTAAAAGTCAAAGCAATATGTTTTCAAGACAACAAAGTTAAAAAACTGTACCCAACCTTTAACGTTTTACCCTTTAGCCCATGACTAGATAAGTCCTTCCTTGGACATAAGCATTCCTTTTAAGAAATAACCTACCAATTAGGAAATAAGAAGCCTGCTTAATCCACATAACCTCAGCTGTTGGTCGAAAGCCACAGCTGCTCTTCTTTGTATCTTCCCACACACTGTCCACATGGAACACACACAAGTTAAAGAAAGTCTAAAATGCCTCTTTCTTTTCCACATTATTCAGAGTACAAATCCAGAAATACAGCCACAATCAGAGAGAGGCAGAAACTTCAGCAATAAACATTCTCATGTGGTCACTAAAGCAGGCAGTTGGTTTTGTTCAGAGATGTGAAGCAGATGACTCTAGCAAAACGTAATAAAGGCTCTGAGCTTTGAAAGAAGTACAGGCCAATATCCCCGATGAATACAGATGCAAAAATTCTTAACAAAATACTAGCAAACTGAATTCAACAGCACATTAAGACGATCACACACCATGATGAAGTAGGATTTATCCCTGGAATGCAACGATGGTTCAACACAGCAAATCAATTAATGTGATACATCACATTCATAGAATGAAAGATAAAAATCATTTGATCATCTCAGCAGATGCAGAAAAGCATTTCACAAAATTCAACATCCTTTTACGATAAAAATTCTCAACAAATTGGGTATAGAAGGAACATACCTCAACATAATAAAGGCCATATATGACAAACATCATACTAATGGTGAAAGGTTGAAAGCTTTTCCTCTAGATCAGAAGCAAGACAAAGGTGCCCATTCCTGCCATTTTTATTCAACATAGTACTGGAAATCTTAGCCATTGCAATCTAGGCAAGAAAAAGAAATAAAAAGCAACAAATCAGAAAATAAGAAGTAAAATTGTCTGTTTGCAGATGATGTGATCTTATACATACAAAATCCTGACTCCATCCCCCCAAAAAACTGTTAGAATTGATAAATGATGTAAAGCAATTATACCCCAATAAAGATGTTAAAAAAAGATTTTAAATTTTTTTTAAAAATTGATAAATGAATTCAATAAATTTGTAGAATACAAAGTCATTACATAAACTTCAGTTGTGTTTCTATATACAAACAATGAACTATCTAAAAAAGAAATAAAATAATTGCATTTATAATAGCATCAAAAAGAATAAAATGCATAGGAATAAATTTAACCATGGAGGTGAAGATCTGTACACTGAAAACTATAAGACTTTGATGAAAGAAATGACAGATGACACAAATAAATGGAAAGATATCCAGTGTTCATGGATACCAATAATTAATGTTGTTAAAATATCCATGCTACCTAAAGTATTCTATAGATTCAGTGCAATTCCTGCCAAAATTTCAATGCAATTTTTTACAAAAATTGAAAACACAATCCTAAAATTTGTATGGGACCCCAAAAGAACCCAAACATCTAAAGCATTTCTGAGAAAGAAGAACAAAGCTAGTGGCTTCACACTTCCTAATTTCAATCTATATTGTAAGCTGAAGTAATCAAAACAGTATGGTACTGGCATAAAATATAGACACATAGGCCAACGGAACAAAATCAAGGGCCCAGAATTAAATGCACATGTATATGATCAACTAATACTTGACAAGGGAGCTAAGAATACTCAATGGGAAAAGGATAGTCTCTGCAATAAATGGTGTTGGGAAAACTGGATAACCACATGCAAAAGAATGAAACTGGATCCTATCTTACACCATTCACAAAAATTAACTCAAAATCGTTAAAGGCTTAAACAATAAGACCTGAAACTGTTAAGTTCCTAAAAGAAAACACAGGGAAAAATTCCTTGACATTGGTCTTGGCAATGATTTTTTGGATATGACACCAAAAGCACAAGCAACAAAAACAAATAAACAGATTAGTTGATCAAAAAACAGGCAGAGGATCTGAATAGACATTTTTTCCAAAAAAGTCATACAAATGGCCAACAGGTGTATGAAAAGGTACTCAACATCACTTATCATCAGGTAAATGCACATCAAAACCACAATGAAATATCACCTCACACCTGTTAGGTTGGCTATTAACAAAAAGACAAGAAATAACAAGTGCTGGCAAGGATGTGAAGAAAAGGAAATCCTTGTGCACTGCTGGTGGGAATATAAATTTGTACAGTCAATATGGAATGTAGTATGGAGGTTCCTAAAAGATAAAAACAGAATTACCTATGGTCCAGCATTCCTACTTCTGGAATATACAAAGGAAATGAAATCAGGGTCTCAAGGAGATATCTGCACTCCTATGTTCATAGCAGCACTATTCACAGTAGCCAAGATATGAAAACAACCTAAATGTCCATCAACAGATGAATGGATAAAGAAGATGTGGTGTGTGAGTGTGTGTGTGTGTGTGTGTGTGTGTGTGTGTGTGTGTGTGTGAATATTATTCAGCCATGAGATAAAAAGGAAATCCTGCCATTTGCAACAACATGGATGGATCTTGAGAGCATCATGCTAAGTGAAGTAAGTCAGATAGAGAAAGACTAGTACTGTATGATCTCACTAATATATTATGGAATCTATACAAACTAAACTTATAGAAACATAGAGTAGAATGGTGGTTGCTGGGGCTGGTTGAGGATTTGGGAGATAGGGAGATATTAATCAAAGTGTACAAACTTTCAGTTATAAGATGAATAAGTTCTGGGGATCTAATATACAGCATGGTGACTTTTGTTAACAATATTATATACTTGAAAATTACTAAAAGAGTAGATCCTAAATGTTCTCACCACAAAAAAGAAACAGTGATTGTGACATGGTGTAGGTGTTAGCTAACTCTATGGTGGTAATCTTTCTGCAATATTACATCAAATCAACACATTGTACACCTTAAACTTATACAATGTTACATGTCAATTATATTGCAAGAGCTAAAAAACAATTTTTAAAAATTTAAAAACGGAAGAAGTACCATTACCCACTCACCCACAAGGGCACTGATATGTGAGTGTATCCTAACACTCCAGTACAGAAAGCATAGGACCACAACAGTCTAGTACACAGAGAAGGGGATAAGTACTCATTCATTTAACCAATAAATATTACTGAGCATCTGCTATGTGCCAGGCACAGTTCTAGATACCTGAGATACATTCATGAACAAAACAGATACAATGCCTGTCCTTGTAGACCTTATAGTACAGCAGGAATTTGGATAATTAAAAAAAGAGGAATTCAAACTAGATCAGGATGGAATATATCCTCCAAGCTATACTCCAGTATAATTCTGTAAGAAGAGAGAACTGGAAAACATAGCAAGACTCCACAGCACATTTACACGTTCCTTGTCACTTTCTGTGTGTGTGTGTGTGTGTGTGTACACACATACATATATATATATTTACCACCCCACACTGTTAATTATCATTCATTTATTTACCCATTTCATAAATATGTCAGTGTCTGCTTTTTACCCAGTCCTGACTAGATTATAAGCTTTTGCTATCTTTATAAAGTACTTACTTAAATCACCCCTCCAGATATTATGATAGGTAGATACCTCAACTGGGTAGAATCTTCCTGACTATTAAAATCAAGGTTCTGGTCCTCAGAGAGGATAAAAACCAGAAAGTGGGCCCCTAAAGAATATATCTTTGTAAGAATACATCTTTGTTTCTTTATCACCAAAGTTTTATACTTTTCACTGAAGTTCCTTGCTTTTTAGGGGATGGCACAAGACACGTACAATGCCTTGTGCATTAATGCACACTCACATGTCTGCTAAATGAGTCAATGCTGCTCCATGATTCCCAAGTCAAAAGAATCATCCAAAATGAGAGCTTGTACCACTGTGTTTCTCCTCCCCTAATTGGCCAAACACTGTACTCAGGCTTACAAAACCACTGACTGAAGAAGATGACTGTTTTATTTCAAAATAATGTGATAGGGGCATGTGCGGTCATGGTCCTTTGAGTCCCAGGTGGTCAGTTCTAATAGGACAATCTCTTCCTTTATATGGAATTTATTTGAGAACATCATGAAGATGAAGGCACCATTATATGGCGAAAGCAAGCAAGCTCAAAGATGTGTTGAAAGACAAAAAGTCCTCAGTCCCAGATGAACAGCAGGTGATTAGAGGGTTAGAACCCTCTTCATTTTCTTTGGTGATATACAGTCCATTCTGGTTATCTGTGGCACTTAAGTTCTATGAAGTCACCACAATCACTGAATTAGTGAATGCTGACCCAATGTTCCTAGGGGAAATACAGGGTTAGGTTCCTATGAGTCTCTGACCACATTCTTCTCAACCAAGACAGCATTTGCATTACACAAGTTCCTTAAACAAGCCATCTCAGCAGCATTGAAAACCTGCTCTTCCACATGACCTTTTTCCTGTATAACACCTAGCAAGTGTTTTTTAAATTCTTCCAAAGCCTCTTGATCTGCAGAACCTGGTTGCTTGCAAGTCTAACATGTTTCATGCTGTATCACTTCTTGAAATGAGCCTAACAGCCAGCACTAGCCAGGAGTTTAACATTTTCTTTACCCTGGGGGATGTGACTGTAAAGTTCTCTGGCTTTTACCCTCCCAGCAGTGCTGTCTACTACATCTTTTTATGAATCATCATCTCACGAATTCACAAATTTAGCCACCTTTACATCTGTCTCATAGCTTCATCACACACTACGGATGTTAGTTTAGCACTCTGTGGAGCAGCCTCATGTGAAGAGGAGCGAATTTCCTCTTGCTTTCTCTGGATGTACCATATTGTTGACTCATTTACATTGAACTTGTGGTCAACGACACTAAAACTCATGCCTAAATGAAGCTTATTCTAACACACATATTTCCTCTGCAAGTCACGTCACACCTTCCTGTGCTTAGAAACACCAGGCAGCATTTCAGTACTAGCCTTCAGAGCCATTTTAAACAGCAAAATCACCAAAAAAAAAAAAAGCACAAAGATGAAAAAAAATTAAAAGTGACATTAACTAGGAGGAAGGAGGAAGGACACTTGTTTATAAATAGCAAGAGAGCTGAATCAAGAAGGCAGAGTGTCCCCTTATTGGCCCTCAGCTGATTATGTGTGCATCAAGTGACTTGAAATTTTCACCACTCTTCCCACATCCGCAAATGACAGCAGAAGCAACACAAGTATTGATTTTGGGTTCACAAATACATTTTAGTGAGTAGGCTCATTTGCAAATATGGTATCAGCAAATAATGAGGATTGACTGTACTTTGTTTTTTTTTCTTTTTTCTTTCTTTTTTTTTTTTTTGCGGTACGCGGGCCTGTCAGTGTTGTGGCCTCTCCCGTTGCAGAGCACAGGCTCCGGACGCGCAGGCTCCGTGGCCATGGCTCACGGGCCCAGCCGCTCTGCGGCATGTGGGATCTTCCCGGACCGGGGCACGAACCCGTGTCCCCTGCATCAGCAGGTGGACTCTCAACCACTGCACCACCAGGGAAGCCCTTGACTGTACTTTGAAGCAAAGATATTCTTTCATATTTCAAAAGGAAGAGTTCCACAAACTTTTAATACTGAGCACACCTTTAGGTGTCATTTAAGATGATACTGATATGATGGGAATTAAGGGGCCAAATCAAGGTTGCACTGTCATATGTGTTGGTATGCTTGATCTTGAGATAAGAACAAAGGAAAACAGACACAAAATTACTCAAATCCTAATTCCAAAGCATACCCTCTGCCTTCCAACACCGTTGGTTTGCATAGTACTTACACCTGTGAACCGATGATTTGGGTGTTGCACCTTGAAAACACACACAAAAAGTTCCTAATCATCTCCTTGGAGCTTTCTCTAACCTACTGCTGTGTGTAATTTCTCTAACATACTGTGTGTTGCTAATGTGGGGCCTAAATTTTCAAATAGTTTGCTGGAGGTGTGATAACTTCATTTAAGGAGTGATAGTTAGGGCTTCCCTGGTGGCACAGTGGTTGAGAGTCCGCCTGCCGACGCAGGGGACATGGGTTCGTGCCCCGGTCTGGGAGGATCCCACATGCCGCGGAGCGGCTGGGCCCGTGAGCCATGGCCGCTGAGCCTGCGCATCCGGAGCTTGTGCTCCGCAACGGGAGAGGCCACAACAGTGAAAGGCCCACATAGTGCAAAAAAAAAAGTGACAGTTACTAGTGTTTAAGAGCTTTGAAATCAGGCAGACCAGTGTTCAAGTTCGTGGGCCCACCACATATGCTGTGAACATGGGCAATTCACTTACCTATTTTAAGCACCTTAGTTAAATAGGGGCAGTAATAGTGCACTTCCTACAGAGTCAGTGCAAAGACCAAATGGGAGACTATATATAAAGCACCTAATAACTCGATAAGCATTTGAAAATACTGGTTATTGTCACTGTAGTGTATAATATCCTAAAGAATCTGGAGAAAGTAAATGTCTTTATATTTTATTCAGTTATCTATTTAAAATTTTTAACAGATTTGCTTTTAATAAAATTGCAATATAGTTAATGTACAATATTATGTTAGTTTCAGATGTACAACATAGTGATTTGACATTTAAATACATTACAAAATGATCACCACAATAAGTCTAGTAACCATCTGTCCCCATACAATATTATCACAGTATTATTGACTGTATTTTTATGCTGTTATCTTCATGGCTTATTTATTTTATAACTGAAAGTTTGTACCTCTTAATCCCCTTCACCTATTTTGTCCATCCCCTCACCCCCTTCTTCTCTGGTAACCACCAGTTTGCTCTGTGTACCTATTAGTCTGTTTCCATTTTGTTTTTTAGATTCTACATATAAGTGAGATCATACAGTATTTGTCTTTCTCTGTCTGACTTATTTCACTTAGCATAATACCCTCTAGGTCTATCCATGTTGTCTCAAATGGCAATATTTCATTCTTTTTTATGGCTGAGTAATATGCCATTGTATATATTATATACATACATATACATATATACATTGTATATATGTAGATATATATACACACACATACATACCACATCTTTATCCATTCATCTGCTGATGGACAATGGGTTGCTTCCACATCTTGGCTATTATAAACAATGCTGCTATGAACATTGCGGTGCATGTATCTTTTCTAATTAGTGTTTTTGTTTTTTTCAGTTATATATCCAAGAGTGGAATTGCTGGATCATATGGTAGTTTTATTTTTAAATTTTTGAGGAACCTCCATACTGTTTTCTGTAGTGGTTGCACCAATTTACATTCCCACCAACAGTGCACAAGCGTTCTCCTTTCTCCATATCCTTGCCAATATTTGTTACGTTTGTCTTTTTGATGATAGCCATTCTGACAGATGTGAGGTGATATCTCATTGTGGTTTTGATTTGCATTTCCCTGATGATTAGTGATGTTAAATATCTTTTCATCTGTCGGCCATCTGTATGCCTTCTTTGGAAAACTGTCCATTCAGATCCTCTGCCCAAGTTTTAATCAGATTGTTTGCATTTTTTGATATTGAGTTGTATGAGTTCTTTATACATTTTGTACATTAACCCCTTATTGGATATACTGCTTACAAATATCTTCTCCCATTCTGCCTTTTTGTTTTATTGATGATTTCTTTCACTGTGCAAAAGCATTTTAGTTTAATGTAGTCCCAATTTGTCATTTTTCCTTTTGTTTCCCTTGCCTGAGGAGATATATCCAAAAAAATATATTGCTACGACCAATATCAAAGAGTGTACTGCCTATATTTTCTTCTAGAAGTTTTATGTTGTCAGGTTTTATATTTAAGTCTTTAATCTATTTTGAATTTATTTTTTTATAGGATGTAAGAAAATGGTCCAGTTTCATTCTTTTGCATGTAGCTGTCCAGTTTTCCCAGGACCATTTATTGACAAGGCTGTCTTTTCCCCATTGTATATTCTGGTCTCCTCTGTCATAGATTAATTGACCATATAAGCACGTGTTTATTTCTGGGCTTTCTACTCTGTTCCATTGATCTCTGTTCTGTTTTTAGGCCAGTGCCATACTCTTTTGATTACTGTGGCTTTGTAGTGTAGTTTGAAATCAGGGAGTGTGATAGATACCTCCAGCTTGTTCTTCTTTTGGAGAAAGTAAATGTCTTTAAATGCTGTTTTCCAAAGTCAAATATTTCTCTAAAAGACTAAGAATATGTCTGTGAAAAGCCACAAAAAATTCATATAGCTAGATAAAGAACAAACTTCAAAGTTTCAGCTCCACAGACAATTTCTGTTAGAAAACAGGAAAATGTGAGATGCTAGTATAATTCTTCCATCAGTGTCATCTTAACATTTTGAGAAGAAATTTTAAAATATTTTCCATTTCAACCCTTCTCAAACCTTTCAAATTCAAAACTGAAACTGCCCTTACTTAATTCTTAATGAGCAGAGTTTGCCAACTGTAGGTAAACAACCCATTAAAGGCATGGTTACATGCTGGTGGTGGCTATATCACTGAGCAAAACATCCTTCCCAAATCTACCCCAGCTTCCCTTTCTTACAGCTTTAAATCTCAATATCTATGGTTTCCCCTACAGCCCCCAGGTTTCTTTGGAGAGGCTAACTTCCCACAACACCCCTCCAACCCAGTGTGCAAACTTGATAAATAAACTGGGATTGCAACAGCCAATTGATCTAAGTCCCTTGGGTATGAAGATACTAACTTAAATTTTAAAAAGGAAAAATTCTAAGTCTTAGCCATCTCAGGTCACCATAATTATCCCCTCCTTTCTTCTCTGGCTCTTGCTTTTACATAATTGTATGGTGTGTTTTTAAGCAGATGAAGGCATTTTTAACAATTCAAATTTTTAGCATTTTGTTTGTTTAGCATTGTTTGTTTAGCATTTATGAGACTTACTTCATTTGAAAAAAAATGTGGAACCATTTAGTCCCTTTGACTTTTTCTGAACTTTCATCTTTTCTCTTTTCCTCCTTATCTGTCTCCTTAAATGCTTAAATCAAGAAACTAAGTGCCATCCCTCAGAATCACAGCTTGAGGTTAACCACACTCCCTGTCAAAAATGTTCACAAAGGGCCTCCCTGGGGCGCAGTGGTTGAGAGTTGGCCTGCCGATGCAGGGGACACGGGTTCGTGCCCCGGTCTGGGAAGATCCCGCATGCCATGGAGCGGCTGGGCCCGTGAGCCATGGCCGCTGAGCCTGCGCGTCCGGAGCCTGTGCCCCGCAATGGGAGAGGCCACAACAGTGAGAGACCCGCGTACCGCAAAAATATAAAAAATAAAGTTTGGATTAGCCCTACCCATTTTAACAAGTGGTTCCATGCCTGTTTTTCCTAAATGAGTCTACATCAATGTTTACTTTGCTTTGGAAGCTATCAAAAAATTAAACAGTTTTCAAAAACAGATAAACAAGGTGAGAAATCTGATCAGAAAGGTAAGAATGACTCAGAGGTACCCCTGCTTCTCCCCTCACCATACCTTCCATTGCTATTGTCAGCTTCCAGAGCTCTCTTGGGTCTGCAACTCGACAACCACGAATTTTAGACCAATCCTTTGAGTTTACACGTGAAAAAACGGAGGCCCACAGAGTGACCAATAGACTCAATTACAAAGCAGAGGTAGAAGAAAATCTGATTTCTAATTCAGTGTTTTATAGCATCGTCCCATCTTGCCTTCACTAAGTTAAGAGATTATTGTTATTCAGTTATGATATATGCTCCCCAGCTTCTCCTGTCCCCTTCTTCTGGATTATAAAAAATTAAGAGCTGAATTTCAAAAAGCCTACCTCCTGAATTTTTGTATGTCCTGGAAACAGACACTAAAAGATAATTTCATGGCTATCATAAAGCATAGAACGATTTCATGGACATACAGCTCAGTCATACACTGATGAGTTCAGCTTTCTGTCCATTTATTACTTTTAGTAATTTTTTGTTACTTTTAGGGCAAATGAACAATGAGTTTAGTCACTGGCCATAGAGGTGCTACAGAGAATTGACTGAAAACAGACATTTATCCATTCATTGAAATATATTTAAGAGGTGATATGTCCATGAAATAACCAAATTTCCATAGTCATTTATTCTAAATAAAATTTTACTGTGATTCACAAGATCTCTACAATTATAGCTCAAATTTGATTCTTATGTAAATAAAAAGTGGCAATTCTACAATATCATTGCACTAGTTTAACTTTTCCATTTCCTTACTGAAAAAATATCAAATGTAAAACTTTTTATATAGTTTCACATATTGGAAATCATTATGTTATTTTCAAGTTCATCTTTAAGATGGCCCTTTGAAATGACATGAGAATTAATTTCTACTAAAAACATATTCAACCAGCATTTTACCCGTCCATTATAATCCAAATCTCAGAATTAAACATTCTCTATATACCTCTAAATCTTATTCAACAGAATTTAGAACTGGTAGACTCAGACCTGAAATATTTACTTTAAGCATTGTTTTCTTTCTTTGTTAAAGATAACATTTCCCAATTACAGTAAGAGTATATAGTTTTGTAAAATATTCAGGAAATAGAAAAAAGCATTAAAAGGAACATTTTAAATTTACTGTAATACTAAGACCTAGAGGTAAAAAGTGAAAACATTTTGGTACTACATTTTGACAATTTTTATATCCTATTGTCTGCCCTCCTTTGGTATTAGTGAGTATTTTACCATGTTGTTAGGTATTCTTAGAGAATGTGGTACTGAATCACTGCCTCATAATCTATTTAACTACAAACCATATTTTATTTCATCAATTCCTAATGCTGGGTGTTTAAGGGACACTCTCCTTCAGAGAGCTAGAACAACCAGTAGGAGGAATAAAGCCACTGCCACATATGACACCACCAGCCCACCTTCTGCCACTCAGGGACAGAGTCACATCTGCATCCCCACTCACACCCAGCAGGTTTAGAAATATGATGAGGTCTGTCTGATCACCCCAAGTCAGATTTTGATGGAGGCAGCCCTACTAGTTCAGCCATCTGATATTCTGTACAGAATGCCATAGCTTACATGCGTATCTGGCATATTAAGGTAGACACTTGCAGAGTCTGTTTTTCAGTAGTTAGTTCCTCTGAAACAGTTTGTTCCTCTGAAACCTCAAACCTAAGGTTTTGTGAAGGCCTTACCCACACATGACTGTCTTGGCCACTATCCATTCCTGATATTTCCTGAGCAATGATATCTCAGTGAAAGCAATTATTACACGACCCATCCAACAACCGCTAGATATAATGACTGCCCTACTCTGGGGCAGCAGACACCTTTCATTTTGCTCTCAAGACCATATATGTACTGATTAAAAGCAGGAATGCTTGTTTAGGCCCTGTGAAGGGAGGTGATGAATGGTATGTCTGAACAGCTTGGTCCCTGCCTTGGTGTCACTGAAATGCCACACTCCTCACTGAAGTACGTTGATAAGCCTGACAGTGCTGGGCAACTTTTATCAGCAGACGTTATATCAGGAGACCCAAGCTGAAAGTTAGCACATGGGGTGTTCTGTCAGCACAGAAGGCTTATACCATTAGTAGATCTAAATAGAGTTTAGATTGTGGAGCCAAACAAAAATCTAGGTCACTAAGTGCTTAGAAGAAAAAGTTACAATGACTCCAATCTAAATAAAATGCTGTTTTGTTGGAACCAGAGAAATTAATCTTGCAGTCTGGTAATAAACAGTGACTCGTATATTGTTTTACATACATTATTTTAGTATCATTTAGGCAGCTTATTCTTTAGGCTATTTGAGCTAAAGCCTTCTGGGAGGGATCTAGGGTATTCCATGAGCCAAGTAGGGATTTTTTAATATGAAAAAAAGCAAAAAAGCCTCTCCAATTTCTCTGGAGAGCTCATCCCTGGAGACTAACTAAACATCATAATGCCATATCATCTTAAAAATGCAAAACTCTGAAAGAAAATAAGATGCCTGTGGGAATCCTAATTCATGAGACAAAATTCAAAGAAGCTGTTCATAGTAATTTAAACACTTGGCATTTATAAAATATAATGCAAAGTAAAATATAACATAGTTTTCACACATAAAATAGATGTAAAATGAACTGGAAAAAAATTCAGTACTTTCCTTCAGGGATCATCAAAAGCTATGATATCTTCTGAATATTTACCAAAGTTCAAGGCTAATGGAAAACATGTGTGAAAAGCATTTGATAAATAGATCTGAGTGCTCAATAAAGGAGAAATATAAGAAATTTGCCTTGAGTACACTTGATCATGAGAAAAGAAGCTTTGGACCTGTTCCGCAATCCATGTTTTTTTTAATATGAGAATCAAAGCTGACTAAATTTAGTTTCTTTACTTATTATTGGAAATACCAATGAGAAAGGGAATTCCTGGAAAATGAAACTTTAGGAGAAATTCCTGAAAGAGCAAGAGAAAGGCATGAAACAAGGGAAATAGAGAAAACATAACTTGAGTAACAACAAATTTAATCATCAATATGTAAACGTGATCATGGGAAAATCTCTGAGGAAGTCACATGACTCCTTCTATTAGAAACACTGTCTGCACTTCCAGAAAAAATCGTGACCTGAGTACCTGTAGATAACTCTCCCATTAAACACAGAATTGAGAGAAAAGTGGCTTAAGTGATAGAAAGTAGAGAAGAGTATCAAGATCATGCCAGAAATGTTAAGGAAGTGTTACTTGAGATCATGTACAAAGAACACAGTGGAAGAAGAGGCTGTGGTAGGCAGAGTAATGGTCCCCCCAAAGATGTCACATCCTAATCCCTGGAACCTGTAGATGTGTTACATTACATGAAAATGGGAAGTAAATTTGCAGGGGGAATTAAGGTTGCCAACCAGCTGATCTTTAGTGAGATTGCCCAGGTGGCCCTCTTGTACTCATAAGGGTCCTTTGAAGTGACAGAGGGAGGCAAAAGAGGAAGTCAGAGTGATGAAGAGTAAAAAGGGCTTATATGATCCAGCAAGCCTATTCTTGGGCATACATCCAGACAAAACTATAATTTAAAAAGATACATGCACCCCTATGTTCATAGCAGCACTATACAGTACACAATAGCCAAGACAAAGAAACAACCTAAATGTCCATCGACAGATGAATGGATAAAGAAGATGTGGTACATATATACAATGCAATACTACTCAGCCACAAAAAAGAATGAGATAATGCCAATTATAGCAACATGGATGGATCTAGAGATGGCCATACTAAGTGAGGTAAGTCAGAAAGAGAAACACAAATACCATATGATATCACTTATATGTAGAATCTAAAATGCGACACAAATGAACCTGTCTATGAAACACAAACAGACTCACAGACATAGAGAACAGACTTGTGGTTGCCGAGGGGGAGGGGGTGGGGGAGGGAGGGAGTGGGAGTTTGGGATTAGCAGATGCACACTATTATACAAAGGATAGATAAACAACAAGGTCCTACTGTATAGCACAGAGAACTATTTCAATATCCTGTGATAAAACATAATTAAAAAAATATGAAAATGAATGTAAATATATGTATAAGTGAATCACTTTGCTGTACAGCAGAAATTAATGCAACATTGTAAATCAACTATAACTAAATTTTAAAAATTACCAAAAAAAAAAAAAAGGAATAAGAAGGGCTTGACTCATCTTTGCTGAAGATGAAGGAAAAGGGCCATAACCCAAGGAATGCAGGAGGCCTATAGAAGCTGGAAAAGGTGAGGAATTGTCCCTACCCAGAGCCTACAGGAAGGAACGCAGCCCTGCTAATGCCTAATGTTAGCCCAGTAAGATGTATGTCAGATAATACATTTGTGTTGTTTGAATAACTAAGTTTGGGGTAACTTGTTTTTGGCAGCAATAGAAAACTAATATAAAGGCCTCTTAAGAAAGCATAGAAACGGCTACTTTTTAGGAGAGCCTAAAAACAATAAAATCCTTTCAAAAGCTCCTAATTTGAGGCCAATGCTCTGAAAACAAGAAAGGATCTCAGAAAAGAAGCAGCACACAGCTTGGGAAGTCCTTTTGCCCCTGGAGTCAGCCGCGTTCAAAGCAATTGTGACCAAAGGCCCAACAGTTTATAGAATGAGTACAACAGAGAAAGCCAAGAGTGGGGTGAGGGCTCTCCAAGACTTGAGGAGGGTGGGCATTTATACCTGGATGTGGATGGCCAAATTATAAATAAGGAGACTAGGCACAGATATATCACATAGCTGGTATGGAATGACCCAGCAGAAAAATGGACGCAGAAAACTGCTTCTCCAAAACAGAAAGAAGTGTTCCCCTACTGGGACTGCCCAAGAGCTGCAGCTCCCCTCTCCCACCCTTCCTCTGGCAGCCCAACTACTGAACAAGTAATGTAAACTCACATCAACCAGACACTGGACACATGAACGCAGATAGCAAAAGACTGCAAGGCACAGCTTCCCATGCTGCAATGTGGGCTTGGACAGCATATATCATGCAAGATACGGAAGCATTACAGAAAAAGAGAAATATTGGTCAGAAAGATACCCTATGCTTTCAAAAAGCAGAATGTGAAATAAAATATGAGATGAAGAAACAACAGAGTGAAATGAAAAATGAACGGTTAGACAGCAGTAGATAAAATATTCCTCCAAGGAAACAAAATCTGTTGGTGACATTAAATATTTATTAGAAGAGAATGAAATAGAAAATTAGACCAAAAAAATGACACAGAGGACAGAAAACAGAGATCCAACATACAAATGGTTATTATTTTTTAAAGAAGACTCTAAAACAGACAGAAAAGAAGTAATTAAGATGTAATCACTAGATATGTTACTGAACTGAAAAAGATATTAACGTGCAAAACAAGTGGATTTACCACAGATGAAGTAATGATACTAAGGAAGGATGAGCCTTTAGATATATTCTAGAGGAATAGAATTAAATTCCAAGAATAAAGAAAGACCACAACCAGAATTCAGGCAGAGGGAAAGAGTTCACCTGAGATTTCTTTTCCTCAACCTTAAAAACCAATGACAACGAGGCAATGTCTACTCTACAGAGTTTTTAGGAATAAGTTTAGAGCTCATGATTTTATCATCAGCCAACTAGGACGATCAGTCATTCACATACCAAGGCATTGAAAGACATGTACAACTAGATTAGTCTCACTCGTTGAAGTGCCCTGACCTCACTCCCTCCTCCTTCACATCACCCCAACAACGCTGGTATCCTTACGTTCTTAGAAATAGCAATCTGTCTCCCCACGCTCTTATTTTACACATACAGCTGGTGCAAGGGAAGAAACCTGCTGACACCTGGATCTCAGACGTCTAATCCAGCATTGTGAGAAAATTAATTTTGGTTGTTTCGGCCATGCAGTTTGTGGTTTCTTATTATGGCAGCACTGGCAAATTAATACAAAAGACAATGACAAATGGCAATTCCCACTGAGCCTAAGTGTAGTGCTGGTGAGAGTTTAAACTGGTACCACCGTTCTAACGGGCAGCCTGCAACCTAGAGCCAGTGCATCCTACTGCTGATGTTCTCTTCCCCAGAAATGCCACTGGGGACATCTATCCTAAGAAAACCATGGGATTTTATATATATATTATAATTATTTTATAATTATAATATATATTTTATTAATAATATAGAATACCTTGTTTTATTATATATTTTATATATTGTAATTGTTATATAATATAATAGTATATAATATATATTCTATATAATAATATATCACTATATATTATAATTGTTACATAATATAATATATATTTTATATAATGATATATATATTATTTATTATATTATATATTATATTATGTAGAGAGCAATAATGATCACACCTTTTTAAAAGTGTGATCGTTTGATAAACATTGTGTGTAATTTGAGTAGTTCACTCCACAAGATATTGTGTGTTTTCCTATATTAATTAAATAGTCTTCTATTACATGTTTTTAAAATGGATGCCATGCTATGGTATCATTATTTACACATACCCATTTGATATATATATCTAATATATTATGTTATTTGTATTATATATTATATATAAATATTTTAATATACAAATATTTATAAATATATTAAATGAGTATATTTACAAACAGAAAAAGAAAGGAAAACAAACCCATTTGATATATATATCTAATATATTATGTTATTTGTATTATATATTATATATAAATATTTTAATATACAAATATTTATAAATATATTAAATGAGTATATTTACAAACAGAAAAAGAAAGGAAAACTTGTAGTATCCTATATCAGAATCTGAGGTGATTTGCTACTAACTAGGAGACGAATAAAACTATTAAAAATACAATCAGTGGCCCACCTATGCCTTGCCCACGTGAAAGTCAGTAAGAATATCCTCTCTCTCTCTCTCTCTCTCTCTCTCTCTCTCTCTCCCCCCTTGCATCTTGTTTCAGAACCGAAGGTTTATGCCAAACAAACAAAAAAAGAAAACTGTTCTTCTATCACTGTGGAAAAGTTTTCATAGCAGGCCTTCTCCCTGCTTTGTACTTTCTCATTCATATCGTAGTAGGAGCTATTACTCTCAGAAAACACTGGGAAGAAAGCAAGAGTTGTGTATCATCAGTGACATATTGCACTAAAGGAAATGTAATACCCACAAGTGTTAGAATTGAGCACAGGGACAGGAAGACTCTAGTACTTGTGTTTATAGTTATACTGTTATTGATGCCGCTGTTTTAGGTGTTCTTGTTTTGAGAAGACCATGGAGCCAGGAAATGGGAGAAAATCTAACTCAGCAGAGAATTACATTAAGAATTATGCATATTTTTCTGCAATTGAAAACTGAAAACAGTATTACTGATGAATATCACAAGGTAAGGTTATTGTTAAATATATGTAAATTTTAGAAAAGCACAGGTGTAAAATCTTAGGAATGCAATATAAAGATTCACAAAAGATTTAAAGTGTAAATAGAGTGTTATGTAAAATTTTACAGTAAAAAGGTGAGAAATATATATAAAATTGATTAACTTCTAGGAAAATACAAATAAAACTAACTAAAAAAATGTCAAATGAAATGAATAGTAATACGTGGTTATCAATCTAGACATTATAGAAATTGAGATTAGTATTTAGAACACTCAATAAATGTAAACTCCTCAATCTTACTTATCTTCCATTTCCAATCAATCGCTAAATTTTGCTGATTCGACTTTCTTAGTCTCTGTCTCATATGCCCCTCCCTCCACCCTGCAGTCAATACCACTGCTTTATATCAGGTGCTCATCATCTGCTTAAGTACAGGGAGTTCAGTTCTCTCATTTCTCCAAACCCAGCACCTAGCAAGAGACCTGGAATTAGAGAGGGAGTCAGACAGTGTGTGTTGAAAGTTCGAAAGACCATGATGAAGCAGTCATGAGCTGATCATAAAATATAGGGTTATGGGAGTCTTCTGGTTTGGTAAATCTGATTGGGGAATGCATACCTGGTGAATTCTCTGTCTGATAGAGATAACGAAGGAGGACAATGGTGTGTCCATCTGGCTGTGACTTTAAGAATTTTAAATCTTAAAATCTCAGAGAATCTTTATGACACGTGAAAAAAAGATGATTGGGTGGGGCACGCTCTAAGGGGCCATCAGGTTTCCCTAGAGAGACTCTTAAGTACTTTGAGGCAACAGACTATTCTGTTTCTTTCATATCCTCCCTGGTGCCTTACAGTGTATTTGGCACCATGCTTCCCTAAATGTGCCTCAGATTGGATCCCACTACCCCATTTAAAGTTATCACTTTGGCAATTTCTCCTCTTTCCAACATCATTGACTTCTTTGCTCTCTCTCTGGATTATTCCCAACAGCATATTCTCAGGATGTTAC
Source organism: Tursiops truncatus (assembly GCF_011762595.2). Classification (NCBI taxonomy): domain Eukaryota; kingdom Metazoa; phylum Chordata; class Mammalia; order Artiodactyla; family Delphinidae; genus Tursiops; species Tursiops truncatus. Next base: position 111,605,475 of record NC_047038.1, on the reverse strand, counting down.
TTCTCAAATCTTAACGCACACACCTCAACTTTCTCTTGCCCCTCATTCCACTTTCACGCTAGCAACTACCCTATGTCTTTGCTTTAAAACTTCCTGGGCTTCCCCGGTGGCGCAGTGGTTGAGAGTCCGCCTGCCGATGCAGGGGACATGGGTTCGTGCCCCGGTCCGGGAAGTTCCCACATGCCCCGGAGCGGCTGGGCCCGTGAGCCATGGCCGCTGAGCCTGCGCGTCCGGAGCCTGTGCTCCGCAACGGGGGAAAAAAACACTTCCTGAAAGAGTCATCTTTATTGATGTTTCCTCCCAGGCACATCTAGCAGACACTATCTCCTGAGAACACCCATGACCACCACAGTGCTAAATCCAATGGTGAATTCCCAGCCCCCATCTTACTCAGTGACTGATCAGCAGCATTTGACCCATCCTTTCTCTGTATCTCTTGGCTTCCAGAGCAACAGTTTTGCCTTCCCTTCTGCTTCACTGGACCCTCCTTCTCAGTCTCCTTTCTGTTTTTCTCTCTTTTCCTTGATGTATTATTGACCCATGGCACACACATCTCTCCTTATTTACATTGACTCTGGTGATTTAATGCAATCTCATGATTTTAAACATATCTTGGAATCCTTCAATTTATGTTTCCAGCACAGATTCTGTCTTAACTCCAGACTTATACACAAAACTGCCAACTTCACATCCTCTTGAATTTCGAATAGACGTATCAAATTCAATATGTACAGAACTCAACTCCTGATCATTTCCCTTAAACACACTTCATCTGTAGCCTTCTTCATTTCAATTACAGGCATTCCTATCTTTATGGTTATTCAAGCCAAACAAACTTGGATTCTTTCTTCATTATCTTAATCACACATACACGCCCCCCAAATCCATTCCATCTTTAAATACTGTTGGCTCTCTTTTCAACATATATCCAGAATCTGACAACTTATATCATATCCATAGCTCACATCCTAGTCTAAGCCATCATCATCTTTCACTTAAATTACCTCAACAATTTCCTGCCAGCTCTCCCCTTCCCTATCCTTGTCCTTTTAGAGTCTGCTCTCAACACAGCATCCAGAGTAATTGTCTGTCTCTCAGGACACTTCTTGGATTCCATTTCCTTCAAAGTAAAATCCAAAGCTTTAAAACAGCCTCAAAGCCCCACAGGATCTGTCTACCCTCCCTGGTCCTCTGACCTCAAGGTCTGCTGCTCTCTCCTTTGCTCACTTCTCATTCATCAGAAACGTGTTACTTGGCCACAGCTCACTTCAAGGGAGCCTGGGAAATCAAGCCTTTTAGCTGGGCACATTACCACCTAACAAAATAAGGAGATGAGAAATGAATATTAAGGAGGCAACCAGCAACATCAGCACAAATGATTATCTTATTTTTCAAATAATGAAAACGCCTCAGGAAAGTTAGATAACTTTCTTAGGCGTTCAGTAACTTTTGTAGAATATAATTTAGTTAGAAAATGGTAAATAGGAATTCAAATCAAAGTCTGAGTCCAGGGCTTCCCTGGTGGCGCAGTGGTTGAGAGTCCGCCTGCCGATGCAGGGGACACGGGTTCGTGCCCCGGTCTGGGAAGATCCCACATGCCGCGGAGCGCCTGGGCCCGTGAGCCATGGCCGCTGAGCCTGCACGTCCAGAGCCTGTGCTCCGCAATGGGAGAGGCCACAACAGTGAGAGGCCCGCGTATCGCAAAGAAAAAAAAAAAAAAAGTCTGAGTCCACATTCCCTTACCCTTCTATTACATTAGACAATGTCTCTCATTTAATAGAAAATTATGACTTTGGATGGTTTTGAGCTGAGAATTTGTTCTCTTAAACTGCCTTACCTGAAATAGACATCTCATAATTGTTCTTGATGATGATTAAAATTATATTTCCAGACAATGTCAATTGTTGATTGTGTTACCTGTTCTAGAATGGGTTTTTTCTTAACTCATTTTAAGTATTTATGTGTTTCTTCTCTCCATAGCCACTGGAGTAAAGTCTATCAAATATTTGTTTGTATTTTAACAATAACTTTATTCAGTTATTCTCAATCTAGGTGACACACTCTATTCCTCCATGCAGCTTTTAAATTATAGATTTCTTCTGATTTTTGATCTAAGTGAGTTAGGGGGCCTGAAACTGAGCATTAAGAAAAAACTTCCTGTATCAATTTAATGTGAAGCCAAATTTCAAATTTCCAGGTTTAATTACATAGTCTTAATAGCTCCAAGCTCCTATTCAGAGATTGCAAAGTCTCCTCATGAGAGGATGACTACAAAACTCTCCTTCCCCATCTCCCATCACTTCTACCCTTACTCTATCTATATGCTCCAGTCTTTTTTTTTTTTTTTTTTTTGGCCACGCCACATGCCAGACATGGCATGCGGGATCTTCCCCAACCAGGAATCAAACCTGTGCCCCTTGCATTGGGAGCTCGGAGTCTTAACCACTGGACCACCAGGGAAGTCCTATAGGCCCCAGTCTTAACACAGTAAGTCACTTTCCTGCCACTACTGTGAGGTTTCATATTTCCATCCTTATAGACACATAGCTGCTTTGAATCCTTTACTCTCCCTACATTCCCTCATCTGACAGCCAAACTTTTTTCCATCAAGACTTATCACACACATCACTGTCTCTGTAGAGAGAGCTCCCTTTTGGCCCCCACTGCACTGTTGCAGAGGCTGCTAGAGGCCACCGAAGATTTCTTCTCCACTTCCTTGTGAAGATTACATTGATTTTCTTAGAAGTAACTGCCAATTTTCCAGCTACCGTGCATCAAGGTGGAGCCATGTAACTGGTTCTAGCCAGTGGAATGTGGACGTGAGTGACATGTATCATTTCCAGGAAGAAACCCGAGTATCCTCTATGAATTCCTCCCTCCACCTACCAGCTGGGTGACCCCAGGGTGACCTGAAAAGTCCAAGATGGTGGAGACACAAGGTAGAAGCAGGCCCAGTCTCTGAGTCATTGCTTGGAGGAAAGACAGCCAGGAGAGCTGCCCATTCAGGGTCATCAGCATTGGATTTTACATAACCAAGAAATATATTTTCTTTGTATTAAGTCACCAGGATTTGGCACTCTTTTCTTTTTTTTTTTTTTTTTTTTTTTTACTTTTTATTTTATATTGGAGTATAGCCAATTGACAAAGTTGTGATAGTTTCAGGTGCACAGCAAAGCGACTCAGCCATACATATACATGTATCCATTCTCCCCCCAAATTCCCCTCCCATCCAGGCTGCCATATAACATTGAGCAGAGTTCCCTGTGCTATACAGTAGGTCCTCATTGGTTATCCATTTTATATATAGCAGTGTGTACATGTCAGTCCCACACTCCCTAACTAGCCCTTCCCCCCACCCTTCCCCCCGGTAACCGTAAGTTCATTCTTTAAGTCTGTGAGTCTATTTCTGTTTTGTAAATAAGTTCATTTGTATTGATATCATTTCTTTTTAGCTTCCGAATATAAGTGATATCATATGATCTTTCTCTTTTTCTGTCTGACTTACTTCACTCAGTATGACAATCTCTAGGTCCATCCTTGTTGCTGCCAATGGCATTATTTCATTCTTTTTAATGGCTGAGTAATATTCCACTGTATATATGTACTACATCTTTATCCATTCATCTGTCAATGGACATTTAGGTTGCTTCCATGTCTTGGCTACTGTAAACAGTACTGCAATGAACACTGGGGTGCATGTATCCTTTTGGACCATGTTTTCCTCTGGATATATGCCCAGGAGTAGGATTTCCCCATATCCTAAAATATGAACTTTGTCCTCGACTCTAGTTAGTACCTTCTTTACAGAATAACATTTATTTCTTTACATGTTTGCCTCCCTTACTTGCTTGTGGATTACTTGTACCCTGAGTCCTGAGCCCAGCACAGGGTAAGCTCTCACTAAAGTTTGGGGAATTGAATTCAGTAAAGAATACTAAAGGATGCTGGTAGAGTCAGAGCTGTAGTAGGACTCCATAAGACTCTATCTCCTACCCTGCACCTGTGGTGCCCAAGAGTTGTCTTTCCTTTCTTGAATTAACAGAGCTGTCCTAACCTCACACTCAGGACACTCTGATGTGTAAAACTCTCCCTCCTACCAAAAGGATCAAGTTGATTTTTTATCACCACTGCCCTGTGTATCATACCTGTAGCTATCTATATTTGGCCTGGACACCACGCTTTTATCTGCTGGATCAATAAATCCATCTACTGAAATTTTACTCATTCTTTAGTGAATTCCCAGCAAAATGAGCATCAATGAACATCGCATGAATATGGCATTTTATTAACATTGCAAACAGAGAACTTACTTTTAGCTCTTTGTGTGTCCGTTTTCCCTGTTAGATTCTGTGCCCATTAAAGGCAAAAGCCTCTTGTATCTTGTATCCTTAGCAGCTACTCCATGCTTTGCCCAGGACAGGTTCCATAAATGTGTTTTTTAGTTGAACAGCATGGATCAAACTGAGGAATAGAATTAAATACAGGATTTTCTGATTGCTCTCTAACAAAGAGGCTCTTCTATAGGAAATACTTATAACCCCCTCTAATCAGATTGAATAGCCATTAAAACATAATTGCTTATTTATTTATATATACAGCTGTATTCTTCCAGAAAAGAGCTAGAGATCATTTTTGATCAGTAAGAGACCTTTGATTTCCTAGGCTATAAAATGTGTGTGTGTGTGTGTGTGTGTGTGTGTGTGTGTGTGTGTGTGTATACATATATCTCAGTTATGTATCTAAGAGATGAAGCTGTTTGTTGCTTTCTTTATCTTTAAAGGGAGCTGAACTACTGACTATGGCTTTCCCAAGGCTTGAGTCTCAATTGACTTTACAGCCTATTCCAAAGCAATGCTCCTTTCTGAAAATTATCCACTGAATGAGAAAGAAAGAGTAACAGAAAAGTGGAAAATATGTCCTAAGCCCATTAAAAGATTAACACATTTTACTCCTATTATGTGCTTAGCAGATGTGAAGATGTGGGTTTTGGAAGCTATTAATAATAAAGTAGATTTTAATAAAATTGCTTATCTGTTTTTCAACCTATGTTGAAACCATATGACAATTTTAGGACCTATAGGTTGTTTTCAAAGCTACACATCTTGAATAATATTTACTCTTACTGGGAATACTTAGCTTAGGAATCTTTACTGTATCGCTCCAAAATTCTTTGCATTCTAGAAAGGCTGGGAGGTCTCAGGAACTATGTTTTCCTCTGTGTCTCTCACAAGGTACAAGCTAATTGTGTACTCAGTTTAATCATGTTGGCTTTTCATCATTAAAAATTAAATTCTTAATGATGAGAATCTGGCACCTTCATCATCTATAGCACTGCATTCCTTCCTACCTTTCAAACTTCATAGTCATTGCTCAGTTTTATAACCAAATTAAGAACACATGTGTCAGACTTAGCTATCAGAAACTGGAACTGTTCTTAACTTTAATCTATACAACACCCAGGATTTCTTAAAAGCCACTCCTTAAAACTACACTTGGCCCTCTTTATTCCTTGATCTCCAAGTTTCAAATAGATTACCTGTGCATTCAGAGCCCACATATAGAATGTCTAAAAGCAAAAAGGGGCACTACATGTATTTGCCAAGTTGTCCTGACTTTGGTTCAGTGGGATCAACCACCCTCTGTCACAAACCAAGCTTACGAAGAGTCCAGCCCATATTTCTAGGGAGGATCTGGCTTAAGTTTAGGCTGTCAGAGGACTGGAAGCTTGCCAGCTGGTTGTAAAGAAAAATTTGTTGAAAGATATATTCATGTCATTTTGTGTGTGTGCCCCAAAGTCAGAGTTATGAGGAAACTTCCTTATTAGGAATAAATCAAAATCTCAAGATTCATGGAGACAGAAAAAGCCGCCCCCCCCCCCCCACATAAAGAGGCATATTGCCTTAGCAGATATTTAAGACAACACGTAGGAAACAAAAGATATTGTTTACATGTGACATTGAATCCCACACATAATCAAGAGAGCAGCTGAATCAATACCAGGAGCCTTGGGATCTGGTCCTGGCTCTGGACCTCAGGGTCTAATGGACAAATGGGAGGGGCTGCCAGGGTATCCTCAGTTCCTGCCTCTGCAGTTTGCATCCCTGGATCTTCTAGTGCATTGACCCTCAAATGGGCCAACCCTAGCCAAATACGCGGTGGGGTGTGGCCATATAAACAACGCATAATCTTCGGACCAACCACAAAGCTAATGGATCAGAATCTTTAAGAATAGAGCCACAGAATCTTGATTTTTATAAATACTCCAGGTGATTCCTAATCACAGGAAAGAGTGAGAACCACTACTTTGGTGCTAATCCTAATGACAGGCAGGAATTACAATCGAGGGGACAAAGTTGGAGATTCTGGGACTCAGCATGAAGTCACCCTTGTTGATATACTCGCCGTGACTTACTGTCCCAAGTCTGATCAGTGGGTGTCGCCTTTTCATTAAGATATAGTCTCCATCTTATGTCTTAATTCAAGTAATTGGGATTCTGTCCTATTCATCCTTGACTCCCTGCCTACAACCTACTTAAAACTCTGGTCCCCTTCAGAAGATCTGTTCTGTGGACCCCTGGTTGGAAGTCTGTCCCTGAAATGTTCTTGGCTGAAGTCTGCCTCTGATGACTGGCCTGCCTGCCCTGCATGAAACTGAGAATCACCACCCCTGTGTTGTCCTTTACCATCTGACACTCACCTATGAGAATTGTCAGTGCCTGGTGTTTTTGCTGCTTCCCCCAAATTGAGACTACCACCTGTTGCCCATCACCAGAGGCTTCAGATACCATAATCTGGACCATCTTTTCTTTATAACCGGCTTTGGGCCCCAGAAGCACCATAACTCTAATGCATGGGTTGAGTTTTTTCTCCTTCCTCAGGCTATTACAGTTACCTGGACCTTGTTCAGCCATGCCTCAAAATAGGCTAAGACATTTTCTAAGGGAACTTTCAGGTAACAAGTTCTACAGTGCTTTGATGTAAGGACCTAGAAAACACATAAGGATGTGAAACAGGAAAGACATTTATGAATGACTGGACTTTCCAAGTTTTCCCACATTCCTCCAGGATGTGAGAGACAAAGGCTACTAGAAATTGTAAAGATGAACAAAGAGACAGATGAGCCATACAAGCTGGGACCTATAGAGTCAGGCTAGAGAGTTAAAAGTAGGGTGACCACTGTCCCGTTTTCCAGGACTGAGGGGTTCCTGGGATGGGACTTTCAGGGCTCAAATTGGAAAAGTTCCTGACATACTAGATGAATTGGAAACCCCAGAACTTGAAATTGTTTGGAGTTGTGCTGAATCAAAGATTCGGGATGTGACAGAATTAGACCAAAAAGGAAAGAAAATTAGATTTTCTTTCATGTATCTTGAGAAAATATGTAAATATCAGAATTCACTTATAAAGCACCTCCTCCGTGTCAGGCAATGTACACACATTATCTCTTTCTGTCCTCACAGCTATCTTATGAAGCAGTTATTGCAGGCTTCATTTTACAGACAAGGAAACAGAAGCACAGAGAAGTAGGTAACTAGGCAAGATCACAAAACTAGCAAGGTGTAAAGGCAGGATACAAACCCAGGCAATTTGGCTTTATCCATTTAATGACCTAAATTCTCTACTATAATGCATATAGACTGCAAGAATGTTAAAGTTACAGGAAACCATAGCAACTATTTAGTTAACCTAACCTACTCATTATATTAATGGTAAACTAAAGACCCAGAGATTATAAGAGATCTGGGAAGATAGTGTGTATATGAGAAAGAATTCAGGGTTAGAGACATATAACCTGGGTTTGATACCTATCTCTGCCACCGATTAACTGTGTCATTTGTGTAGATTACTTAATCTCTCTGAATCTCAATTCCCTCATCTGTGAAATGAGAATAATGATATCTACTTATAAGGGAGATTTCAGGATGAAATAAGACAATGGATGTAAAGTATTTAGTAGAGTTCCTTACTTATAGTAAGGGACCCATACATAGAATTTATTGTTAGTAGTTACTAGAGTTATTGTTAGTAGTTACTACTAATATCTACTATTACTACTACCTAGTAGTTACTACTACTACTATGATTACAACATCTATTACATCATCATCATCATCATCATCATCATCTTCATCATCATTCATAATGCCAGAGCACACAGCCATCAATTACAGAAACAGACTTAAAATCTGGTTGCCTAACTTAACACAATGACATATGTTATTCCTTATTATAGAAAAAACATTAAAACCCAACCTGAGAAAGCATTCAGTAAAGACCCTTGGCATCCAAAAGATTATTCAGAATATGGCCACAAAGTTGCAGATAAGGAGTTACAAAAATTTAAATGGCATAGAGCACAAAGGAGCAAACCCAATGTCGTGGAATCTTGGGCACTAATGATGTTTCTTTAGAATATTTTCCAAGGAAAATATAGATCAAGTATATATATGGTTTTGCTTTATTTTTTATTTGTTTTGGCTTCTGTATCTGTACAGGAATGCATCGAAGACTGTCAGTCCTTCTGGATTTTGTAGCATAGATTTAAGTGTATAATAACACAGGGTCCACAAGCTAACTCGACAGAAGTCTAATTTTATGGAGGTGTATTTCTGTCAAAATCAACAAAATAACAGACCTAAAGGGACTTCAGCTCTGTGAGGGGATTTCAGCTTTGAAAGAAGCCATCCTTCTCTCTTCTCCATTTGACATAGTGAAATGTAATTAACACATGTTCAAATGTATAAACATTTCTAAATAGAGATACATGGTAGAACAGTTTGTAACACTTTCTTTGTCATACACAAACCATCCCTTATGATCATTTTTATTACACAAGTAACATATGTTATTAGTGTGAACATTTTACAAAATTAACTAATTAAAATAAGAAAATTAAAATCATCCATAATCCCACAATCTGACATAATGGTTTGTAATACTTTGTTGTTTATATTTTCTTTTTCTAAGCAAATAAAAATACATATGGAAGTAAATATACACAGTTTTTAATGTATCAAACTATAGTCCTTTCCCCCATAGCAACATATAATAAATATATTCACATATATAATACATAGAATAATTACATTCCATACCATGGTTTTAAATAGCTGCCTGACAGTCCATATGTTAATCCATCATAAGTTACTCATCAATCCCCTGTTCATGAATAGTTGGGTTGTTTACAACTTTTTTTGCAATTGCAACGTTCTTATAAACATCCTCGTTTACATACCTTGGCACACCTAAGTATTTCCTTAGACATAAAAAAATTCCTAGAAATGGAATTTCCGAATCAGTGCACATTTTTAAGGGTTTTTAACACATACTTTGTATTAAGTACTATGCATGGATTTGTAATATGTATACATAAATATTGCCATATTTCTCTACAGAACCAGTGCACTGATTTGAACTTCCAGCAGTGGGTAAAGGAAGCTTACCCTACTGCCCTTTACAGTGAGTGAGTCACTGAGTGACTCACTTGACTGAGACATGACGTGCCTGGGTGGTCATGGCTTTCAACAGAAAAAGTCTATGTAAAACATTCTCATTAGTGCTACCTTTGTGACACAAGGAAGAGACAAGAGACAACACTCAGCTGCTGGGAGGACTTCCTGCCCCACCCAGTGGCTAACAGCTGCTGGCAACACACATGTCTAGTGTGATGTCATAGGCTATCAAAGGAAAACATCATCCAACCATAACAAGGCGATTGAGAATTGCTGGACACTACCAGAGAGAAAAGTTCTGGTTTTTAAATGGCTATCTGTTTTGCCTTAACAAATAGGACAGAAAAAAGAGGGCGGGGGGGGGGTGCTATCCACGTTTGGCAAGTAAGAACACTTTTTCCTCTGAAAATATTGAAAAAAAAAAAAAGAGGGAATTATTTTGCAAATCACTACAGATTTGTGAAGTCTGCTACAAATCTCCTGGCCAATTAGAATAGAATATTAGAAGGCCCAAAGGACAAAAAACCAACCAAATAAACAAAACCCAACTTTCTCCTGTGCCTGGGTAATAATTTCAATCATTTCCTACCAGAAGATTTAAAAACTATAACCTGGATATCTCCATGGATGAAAGCAAGGGCAATACAACAGAAAGAGATCAAATGCCTCTTCCTCAGGTTGCTGGCTTTGCATTGAAGGGATTTACTGCCTGCATGTAACTGGGCTACTCTGTCCTCTCCTGGAGCCCACAAAGTGGAAAGAGAAGATTTGGTGAAGTCAGCACTGGGGGGACAGTGGACATGTGTACACCATGGGCAAGGATGCAGGCTGGAAGGAGGCTGAAGGGCAGTATACACTCAGGGCAAACTAATAAATAAACAAAGTACTGTCCTCTACATCATAGGCCATATGGGAGGAGTTTCTTAATTATCTTACAAATGGTTTCCTGGTGCTTACTACAGCCTTTCCCAATAGTAACTCATTTAATCCTATGACAAATTATACCCATTTTCCAATGAGGAAACTGAAGCATGCAGAGATGAATGATTTTGCCCAAGATAATACAGCTAATAAGTAGAAGAGCTAAGATTTTGACCCAGGGAACCTGGTTCCAAAACTCCACACTCTTAGCCACATGGGTACACCACCTCTCAGGGTACAGTTATAGAGACAGGGTGGGACTGAAGCCCTGAAGACTAAGGTTCACGTCTCAGGGCCACATTCTGTTAGCAGCTGTAAGTGACCAAAGGGCATTTCATTTCTCAAAGCCTCAGGCTCCTAAAATAAATATATATGCACCCAACACAGGAGCACCTCAATATATAAGGCAAATATTAACAGACATAAAAGGAGAAATTGACAGTAACACAATAAATAGTGGGGGACTTTAACACCCCACTTACATCAATGGACAGATCATCCAGACTGAAAACCAATAAGGAAACACTGGCCTTAAATGACACATTAGAGCAGATGGACTTAATTGATACTTAGAGAGCATTCCACCTGAAAGCAGAAAAATACACATTCTTTTCAAGTGCACCTGGAACATTCTCCAGGATAGATCATATGCTAGGCCACAAAACAAGCTTCGGTAAATTTAAGAAAATTAAAATCATATCAAGCGTCTTTTCCAACCACAACTCTATGAGACTAGAAATCGACACAAAAGAAAGAACTGCAAAATACTCAAATACATGGAGGCTAAACAATATGCTACTAAACAACCAATGGATCACTGAAGAAATCAAAGAGGAAATAAGTGGAATCCAGACATCGGCTCTGTCCTTATTTTCCCCTCCAACCCACGCCCACCTGGATTCAGAGCTCAGCACATCTTTCAGTTCCCCATCCCACCGTGCTTCTACTGATTTGGAATCTGCATTTTAACTCACTACCCAAATGATTTTCATTCAGAATAAAGTGTGAACATTATTCTCCTAAAGAATCCCTTGATATAAAAACATTGGAACCATTTATGTACAGTGACAAATGTGGTCAAAAGGTACAAACTTCCAGTTATAAGATAAATAAGTACTAGGAATGTAAACTACAACAATGATTAATATAATTAACACTGCTCTATGTTATATATGAAAGTTTTTAAGAGATTAAATCTTGAGTTCTCATCACAAGAAAAATTTCTTTTCCTTTCTTTAATTTTGTACCTATATGAGATGATGGATGTTCACTAAACTTATTGTGGTAATCATTTCATTATGTAAGTCAAATCATTATGCTGTACACCTGAAACTTATACAGTGCCCTATGTCAATTATATCTCAATAAAACTGGATGAAAAAATAAAAATAAAAACATTGGAAAAATAAGTCTTGTTTTTCTGAACGTTCTGTAGAGAACACAGAGGAGGGATGGGAAATATGGCAGCAGAAACTACTTTAAAATTCCCCCATAAATATCCCTATTGATCCTGTAGTTCCACACTATCAAGTGGGAGAAGGTGCTTTCAATGCCATTTCCTTCTTTCAGTTCCCAGAATTGGTAACTGAACTTTCTGATAACTGAAAATATCTTTAAGATAGGATCTTTAAGATCTCACCTCTTCCTTATAAGTTGCAAATAATTTATGTATTTATCAGTATCAGTAATTTAACAAGAATGATGCTCCAATCAGATGATGGATGTGAAAGTACCTCAAAAAGGGTGATACATTAATAGAAGGTATCATTAATATTCCCCTGAAAGATGGTACAAGCTGAATAATTTAAAATATTGACTCATCTAAATGTATGATTGACATATGCACGATAAGTAATCAGAAGGAGCATTTCTACACATTGATGATTGATGCCAGGTTAACATTTCCCCACAAAACATGCCTTGGCATGTCACATAAGAGCCAATACAGAGTTGGTGAGACAAATTTTCAAATCTGACTTCAAGCAATCCCCTCTTAAAAATGCAAGCAGTCTTTTCCCTCCCAGTTTGTTTTTCAATCCTAGTGGTCTTTCTTTTACCACCTTACTTTCTTACTTTATAAAAATCTCAAATGTATATTCTATACCCATTGTCTCCATTTTTCCCCTCAACCCGGTTCCTTCTTCTCACCTTGAAATTTGAACTCTGTCCAATGCTACAGTGCGATGGCTGTTTGTAATTCTACCAAGACCTCACTGTTGGGAAATACAGTGGCTATGTCACTTTCCTCACTCTTCTGAACCACCAGACTGCATTTGATATTTTCAAGTAACTTAGGGAAGAGTTTCAAATAAGAGGATTCCTATTCAAAGGCAGATAATATGAATCAGTTTGTCCAATTGTCTTTTTTTTAAATTATAAAAGGGATTTATTTTAACCACCTGCTTTGCCAACTCATTCATCATTGCAACATGAAGGTACAGCTAGTCTTTGGAAAGTTCCTCCATACCATATAGCTCATATATGAATGAAACTTGATAGAAGTCTTCCTAAATTTGACAGCAATCCTAATGATTGACATGACATTACCAGGAACAAGTTATAAAACTGAACACAGTTTTTGACATTGTTCATAATAAAAATAAATTCAATCAACCATGTCAGAGAAAAGACTGAATTACCTTTACATTCTCTCTATGGAAGATACTACAAGATTACTCAGGTAGAGGTGATAAAAAAATGTGTAACCAAAAAACATAGGGGAAAAGAGTAATATAGAAGTTTGCAGGGTGGTGTATTAATAGAAACATTATCCTATTTTTCTGGATTTATGATATTTACCATATTTCTCAGATTTTGTTAATTTATAGTGTCTCACAATTTCCTATTTGTAATAAATATTTACTTTTTATATACTTTTGTGTTTGCAATTCTGTAAAAAGATTTTAAGGAGGGTTCCCAAAATCGTAGAAGCTTCAGACCCACCCAAACCTGCATCCTGTTAATTATACACTAGCTCTTCTATCTTAGGAATAGGGACAATCAACTCAAGTGCTTTGCTGGGTGATAAAAATGAGGTATCATTATTCATATCTTGTTAAATGACAGTAATTCTTATATCTCCCATCTTCCTGGCCCCCTACCATTTCTCTTGTCTATGAGTATACTCATGCTGGGCATAGAAGATAAATAGATAATACCTCTGCCTCAAGTAGATTTGTGCCTATTGAGGAAGAAGATGTGAACACTAATAATTATGCAGTAACTTGAAAACTTCTCTAAAGGAGTTAAGAGCAGAGCACAGAATGGGGAGAGACTGATTCCAAGCTGGGAATTCAGGAGAAGTGTCATAATAAAGGTAATGGCTAAACTGGGCATGAAAGAGTGAGAGGAAGGATGCCTCGAGAAGAAGGAGACAGCATCCCCGGGGGAAACTGCAGGTTAACATATGTAAGCAGAGTATGAAAGTCATTCTAAAGAACACACTCAGATATGCTGTGCTGGCACACAGACAGCAAAAGGAACAAACAAAGAAAAGCCATGAAGAGAAGAATCACTAGCTTCTCGGAAGAATTAACGAATGATAAGTTTATACGTGGCATCCTCTATGAAACCAAACATATGTAAACCTTGAAAATTTGCTGTCTCAAGCTCAGATATCAGAGAGGCTGAAGCACTGAACCCTCCAGCACTTGTCAGCCGAGTCACCTGGGACATCTCTGTCATTTCTCAAAGCCTCAGTTTCCTCATCTGTGACATGATCATATTAGGCCTTAGACCAAAAACTTGTCATGAGGATTAGACCAATTACATGTGGTGTAAAGTAGTGCCGAGCAAATGTTATCTGTTATTATGAACTAAGACTAACACATCCAGGTTTTTCTAACATTAAAGATAGTTGTGAACTGCCCATCTCTTTGTTAGACTGATAAACTTGGGGAAAGTCACGACTTGTCAGCCAAAACAATCAAGCTGGAAGAGGAACATTCTTGCAAATAGCCAGAGCATTCCAAAGAATTCCAGAAATGCTCTCACATTCTCTAGGACATTCCTTTAAGCACCGACTAATTTGAACGAACAGCCAAGGCGCTCCACATCAGAAATATACACACAGGGGACAAAGGCCAAAAAACAAATCCCAGTGAAAAATTATCCTCTGTGAGGAGGTAAGCACTTAATTCCATATGCTGTAAAGCATGGCTCAGAATATACTCCTGGACAAGTCAATGTCTCGTGGCTTTTTATTTTTTAGGCTGGTAAGAGTGTCTCCAGGCTGTGTTGCTTTGCACTCCTTGGAGAGACCCCCTTTCTAGACAATTACACCTGAAGCAATAGCTTGATAGAATCCAGCCTTCATAGAATGAACTGCTTGTTTAATGATAAAATATGTGCATTTTTAAGGAGGGACATCAACCTCCTGGATTGAATCAAGGAAAATTATAAAGCAGTGAACTGTGATATGTTTTAGCCCAGAAGGCCCTTAAATCTGTCACTTTAAAATTACAAGGTAAATATTCCGTCCTAAAGACACTGGGAAAGGGCAGCCGATACATCTATCTTCTCACAGTTAAGCCAACTTCCTGGTTTTTGTGACTGGGTATTCTGAAACTCTCCATGTTTGCCAGTTGATCCTCCCAACATATGTGGCTATCATAACAACAATCTGTGAATACTGATTGGTTTGGTTTGCAGTACTCTGGTACAATAATAGTTTCTTAATCTAGAACCTGAACTATATCTCAATTTCTTAGGCATGTAACACCTTTATGCATATGTTCTTTCCCCATCTCAGTGTGAGGAAAGAAGTCCCAAAAAAGGTTTTCTCGAGGGAACTGTTCAGGGCTTCTATTATTTTCACATGCACCTTGCTCAGGGCTACACCACCAGCCAGCCATGCTGCAATGAAGTGCAGTATTTGCCTTAATTTGCAGATAGCGGGGGTAACTGGCAGCCTGCCTTTATCCTCTCAGCCCATCCCGGACTCTCTGCCAGATTTAGGATATACCAACAGCCTACAGAATTTCATGTTTACCTTACTAGAGAAAGTTAGGTCTGGTGGTATTAAACTTAAAACAGTGTTCCCCAACTTTTCCCACATCAAAAGGTAATATTTTTACTTGGTTAATTATGTTTCAGCCATTGTTTAAATAATTTTGGCAGCTATGAAAATATTTCATAAACAAAAGATTCATTTATAGCCTTATTTTCATCTCTAATTCTTCAAGGGCTTGGCATGAATGTAGTTGAAAGCACACAGGCTTTAAAGTAAAAAAATCCTCCTCGCAAATAGTGATTGGGCACTCATATGGCCAAAGACACATCCCACACCCTTTCTGAGCCTTGGTTCTCCCACATTAAACAGGAATAATAATGCCTACTTCAAAAGAGAGTTATGATTTTAAAATAAGTTTGAAAAGCTGGTAGCCCAGAGAAATAGATATTCACTAAATATTGGCTCACGTCCCCTCCATGAAAGAGAATTATCATTCTAAGCAGTTAAATTCCCCACATTTGTTATCTTACATTACTCCTTTTTTCCTGCATCCTTTTGTCCTCTATCAGCTTCCCTCTGTCACCTGCCTCTCTGCCTCCTTGCCTAGTTTTCTACTTCTGTATTGTCTGCTCTCTCCCTCCTTCTCATGCTCTAACTTTCTTCTCTCTCAAAACTGGGGCAAGGAGGGAAGAAAGGGGGCATGATTGGGAACAAACAGGAAATACGGTCAATTTAATTCATTTCAACTCCCAGCTCTTGTAAGGCATTGCCCAAATCATTTCAAGCAATAATAAAAAAAGAAAAATTATCTTTATCAGGAAATTACTATGTTCAAATCCTGTGCTATTTGACCTCTCAAGCTCCATCAATATCCTTTATATCAGTGGCTTTCAACCTTTACACCACTTTGCATGACAGAAAAAGCCAACACAGACGTATCAGTAGCAACTGTTCATGGAAGTTGTGAGTCACGTTAAAAGAAAGGGGCCTACATGGTAGATGCTCAAGTAATATTTGCTTATTGCATTAATGCATTAATTATACTCACCAACACAAGTACCTGAGGATGCAAATTTAAGCTATGCCATGGATTCACAAATCAGATACAAATCTATTGCTCCAGACCTAAAAAAACAATCAACATAAACCTAAAATAAACTTAAAAGAGAGATATCGGATATTACAACTCCTTTCTTTTATATTTTTGTTTCATTATCATCAGTGATGCAGGAAAAGCACAGAATGTATTTAAAGGGGGCAAATGTTCTCTGAGTTCTCCTAGCCTAATCACCAAATAATAATAATGTAAAAAGAAGTTGACTATGACAGTGTGGTGGAGACAGCAAGAATCAGCATACCAATAAAATTTCCAAGATTGGATGATTTCTACAAAGAATTTGCAGGCTGGGATACATCTACAACCACTTTCTGAACTTGCTCTAGCAGTTCATCTACTATGACCTTAGCTGAAGAGAGCAGGCAGCATACCATCACAGGAAGCTTGTAAATAACAATGTCAAAACGGTTGGAAAGGAAATAACACTAACCATCTGAAACTGCCACTGATATAAAACAAGTGTAGAAGTTGGAGAGTGTATGAGTCATTTTTATAGTCATCTCAATAATAGCTTTGTCCAAAGGCACCACTTGTAGCTCTTAAAATAATAATTACTGTAGTTATTCTTTGTGATTGTGATGCAATCACTCACAGGATTCTAGACATAGTGAGCCATGTGGGGAAAGGGTTTCTGAAGGGGTAGGGTCCCCAGTGTTGAAAGATAAACTGAGGCATATTTTAAAATTTTAGTTTATTTGAGCAAATATCGATTTGAATTGAACAACATCTAACCTAGCAGATAAAAAAGGAGCTCCATGGAGCTGTACAAAACGGAAAACTTTTAAAGGCAGAAGAGAGCAGGAATAAGGACATTATACTAGGTGAAAAGCAGATCGGTTATTACAAAGTTACCTTCCTTTAGGGGATGGCAGGGGTCTATCAGGTAAATTATCTAACCAGTGCTGATGAGGTGATTCCTGATTGGCTGGTTTAAGATTCCATTTCTGAGAAAGCTGAAGCTGTGATTAAATTGTCTCAGTTTGTTGTCATGGGTCTTAGCATAAGTGACTGCATCTTGGGCCTGTTGTTTTGTTTTAAACACCAACTATGTTGATAAACTTTCAGGACATTTGCCTATGAGATGGGAGGCATTCTGTAAAGATATAGTAGTAACAAGACACATAAGTCAAGAAGCATAAGACTGTCAAAGACCTAAATTTATTCTCTTGCTGAGAAAAATGGGATTAGGTGGATTTATTGTCATTTTAGATGCCAAAGGTAATCATATGTATGCACTTATAAAATTACATTAATGTCTCTATATAATATATATATTAATCTCTCTCCAAAATCTCTATAATAGAAATTTATGATTCATTTATATTTTATGGTAACAATATTTAATATAATTCTGCAGAGTATTGTTTTACTAAGACAAATACTCTTAGATGGGAGCAGGATGGTTTCATTGCACAAAGACAGGGGAAACCATTCACATCAAATTCAATGTGAAAACCGCCCCCTGGAGTGGGGCAGCAAGGTGGCCCTTGATGAAAAGAAAAGAGGTGGAAGTGATAAAGGAGAAAGAACATGAGGGGAAAATATTGAAGATATATCCTTCTAGGCAAATATTCACTTATAAAATGTTTGATCATTGAGGGGTGTTAGGAAACAAAGAAAATATGTTTAAAGTAAAAATTATTGACCCACCAATTTGAAAAGAAAAAGTCCACAATTATTAAGAGAGAGAATGGGAAATAGAAGCAAAAGAGAGACATTAGAGCTCACTCTAGTCCCTCAATCAATTAGAACAGGAAAAGTTCCTATTATTCCTAATGCTCTCCACCAAGGAGCCAACAGAAGACAAAGCCCCCCAAAAAATAACACTCACCAGAATTATCAGAAAAATGGGCAGGAACTGAAAGGAGAAGAGAGTGGAGAGAAGTATTCGTTAGAGGAAGAAGAATCAATTAGACGAAAATATATTGACTAGTTTTATGTTGTAGAAAGTAGCAACAGTAGGAGACTTGGAAGAAGGATGGAGGAAGACAAAGTAACAAGATTTCTGAAGGAACCAGAGGAAGGGAGCCTATTCTACACATATCACATCATATCATGCTTCGCTGTAGCTAAAGACAAGCATTTGCTTGACCTTCTGTCCATTGCTACCATCAAGTCATCATTACCATAGCAACAGTAGCAACAGAATACTTACTATGCCCTACCGTACCCTACTAAACACTGCATACAGAAGATTTTACTTCGTTCTTCAAGCTCTTTTATGAATAACATCCTATTATTATTCCTATCTTTACAGATGAAGAAGTCAAGTCCTAGAAAGTAGAGGTATTTACAACTTCACATTGTTCAGAGTTGAAAAGATTCTGTACCCACACACTCAAACCCTTAAAGATTAAAATTAACCTCAAACTAGCCTGATTTTAGTTAACATTTAAATACATTACTAAATGATCACCATCATAAGTCAAGTAACCATCTGCCCCCATGCAAAGTTATTACAGTATTATTGACCATATTTGTTATGCTGCATATTACATCTCCATGACTTACTTACCTAAGAACTGGAAGTTTGTGTCTTTTCAGACCCTTCACCTATTTCACCCAACACCTCACTCCTTCCCCTCCGGCAACCCCTTGTTTGTTCTCTGTATCTGTGAGTCTGTTTTTGCTCTGTTTGCTTGTTCCTTTGTTTTGTTTTTTAACAAAACATATAAGATTATACGGTATTTGTCTTTCTCACTTTGACTTATTTCACTTAGCATAAGAACCTCTAGATCCATCCATGTTGTAAATGGCAATATTTCATTCTCTTTTATGTCTGAGTAATATCTCATTATATATATGACATCTTCTTTACCCATTCATCTATCAGTGGACACAGGTTGCTTCCATATCTTGGCTATGGTAATATTGCTGCAATAAACATAGAGATGCATATATCTTTTTGAATTAGTGTTTTTGTTTTCCTGGGATAAATACCCAGGACTGGAGTTGTTGGATCATATGGTAGTTTGATACTTAGTTTTTTTGAGGAAACTCCATACTGTTTTTCAGAGTGGCACCAATTTACTTTCCCACCAACAGTGCACAAGGGTTTCTTCTTCTTCACATCCTCACCAACCCGTTATTTCTTGTCTTTTTGATGAAAGCCATTTTAACAGAAGTGAGGTGAAAACTCATTGTGGTTTTGTGCATTCCCTTGATGATTAGTAATGTTGAGCATCTTTTCATGTATCTGTTGGTCATCTGTATGACTTCTTTGGAAAAATATCTACTCAGATCCTTTGCTCATTTTCTTAGTCAGACTGTTTGTTCTTTTGATACTGAGTGATATGAGTTCTTTATATATTTTGAATGTTAGCCTGGATATGTCTTTTGCAAATATATTCTCCCATTCAGTAGGCTGCCTTTTCATTTTATGGATGGTTTCCTTTGTTGTACAAAACAGCACAGCATTTTCTTGATTAGTCTGGCTAAAGGTTTATCAATATTGTTTATCTTTCCAAAGAACCAGCTCTGAGTTTCATTGCTCTTTTCTGATGTTTTTGGTCTTTATTTCATTTATTGCCACTCTGATCTTCATTATTTCTTTCCTTCTACTAACTTTGGGTTTGGGTTTTTTTTTTTCTAGTTCCTTTAAGTGTAAGATTAGATTGTTTATTTGAGATCTTTCTTGTTTCCTGATGTAGGCCTATATTGCTATAAATGTCCCTCTTAGAACAGCTTTTGCTAAATCCCATATATTTTGGAATGTTGTGCTTGCATTTTCATTTGTCTCAAGGTATATTTTGATTTCCAGGTTCATCACTGCAATGATCCATTGGTTGTTTAGTAGCATGTATTTTGACTCCACATGTTTGTGGTTTTTGTTTTTTTTCTTGTAGTTGATTTCTAGTCTCATACTGTTGTGGTCAGAAAAGATGCTTGACTTTTCAGTCTTTTTAAATTTATTAAGACTTGTTTTGTGACCTAGCATGTGATCTATGCTGGAGAATGTTCCATGTGTAATTGAAAGAATGTGTATTCTGCTGCTTTTGGATGAAATGTTCTATATACATTCATTAAGTCAATCTGGTCTAATATGTTGTTTAAGGCCAATGTTTCCAATTGATTTTCTGTCTGGATGATCTATCCATTTATGTAAGTGGGGCATTAAAATCCCCTACTATTATTGTGTTACTGTCAATTTCTCCCTTTATTTCTCAGTTCATATTTGATTTATGCATTTAGGTGCTCCTGTGTTGAGTGTATATGCATTTAAATGTTAAATATTCTTACTGGATTTATCCCTTTATCATTCTGTAATGCCCTTCTTTGTTTCTTGTTACAGTGTTTGCCTATTTTGTCTGATATAAATACTGCTACTCCAGCTTTTTTTGTTGTTTCCATTTGCATGGAATACCTTTTTCAATCTTCTCACTTTAAGTCTGTGTGTGACTTTAGATCTGAAGTGACTCTCTTGTAGACAGCATATACATGGGTCTTGTTCTTTTATCCATTCAGCCACCCTTGTCTTTGGACTGGAACATTTCATTCATTTACTTTAAAGTAATTATTGATAGGTATGAACTTATTGCCATTTTGTTGATTGTTTTTTGGTTGTTTTTGTAGTTCTCTGTTCCATTCTTGCTCTCTTGCACTGTTCCCTTGTGATTTGATGACTATCTTTTGTGTTATGTTTAGATTCCTTTCTCTTTATTGTTTGCATATCTATTATAAGTTTTTGGTTTGTGGTTACTGTGAGGTTCATATATAACAACCTATGTATATAGGTGTCTATTTTAAGTTGATGATCTCCTAAATTTAAATGCATTCTAAAAGCACTACATTTTTATTCTACTCACAATTTTTTATGTTTTTGATATCATATTTTACATCTTTTTATTTTTTGTATCCCTTAATTACTTATTGTAGATATAGGTGATTTCACTACTTTTGTCTTTTAACCTTATTAACTTATTAAGTGTTTAATCCACTACTTTTACTATATACTTGCCCTTATCACTGAGAATTTTTCCTTTCATAATTTTCATATTTCTAGTTGTGGCCTTTTCTTTTCCACTGAGAAAAGTCCTTTTAACATTTCTTGTAAAACTGGTGGTGCTGAACTCTTTTAGCTTTTGCTTATCGGTAAATTTATCTCTCCTTCAATTCTGAATGATAACCTTGCCAGGTTGAGTATTCTTGGTTGTAGTTTTTTCTTTTCAGCACTTTGAATATATCATGCCACTCCTTTCTGGCCTGCAGAATTTCTGCTGAAAAGTCAGCTGATGGTCTTAGGGAGTTCTCTTGTACATAACTAGTTGCTTTTCTCTTGCTGCTGTTAGGATTCTCTCTTTATCTTTAATTTTTGACATTTTAATTATAATGTGTCCTGTTGTGAACTCCTTTGAGCTCATCTTCTTTGGGACTCTCTGTGCTTTCTGGACCTGGATGTCTGTTTCATTCCCCATGTTAGGGAATTTTTCAGCTGTTATTTTTTTCAAATAATTTCTCTGCACTTTTCTCTCTCTTCTCCTTCAGTGGCTCCTATAATGGGAATTTTAGTACACTTGATGTTGCCTCAGAGGCCCCTTAAACTATCCTCATTTTGTAAAATTCTTTTTCCTTTTCTGTATTCACCTTGAGTGACTTCCACTACTCTTTCTTCCAGATCACTGATTCATTCTTCTGTATCACTTAATCTACCATTGATTCCCTATAGTCTATTTTTCATTTCAGTTATTGTATTCTTCAGTTCTGATTGGTTCTTTTTTACATTTTCTAACTCTTTGTTGAAGTTCTTTCTGTGCTTATCTATCTTTATCCCAAGTTTGGTGAGCATCTATATGATCATTACCTTGAACAACTTATCAGGTAGATTGTTTATCTCTGTTTGGTTTAGTACTTTTTCTGAGGTTGTGTCTTGTTTCTTCATTTAAAACATATTCCTCTGTCTCTTCATTTTGCCTAAATCTTTGTGCTTATTTCTTTGTATTAAGTATGTCTGTTACATCTCCCAATCTTGGAGAAGAGGCCTTATGTAAGAAATATCCTATGGGGCCCAGCAGCACACTCCGCTCTGGCCACCAGAGCTAGATGCTCCAGTGATTTCCCCTATGTGGACTGTAGGTACCCTCCTGTTGTGGTGGAGCTGACTACTGTGCACACACTGGAGGCTAGTCTGGCCCCCAACCCAGTTGGCTGTGAGGCCCTAACTTGTGTGGTTGCTGCAGGCATGCTGGTGGGTAGGGCAGGCCTCTGGTGCTAATAGGCTACAGGGAGGATTCCAAATTGGCACCTGCCAATACCAGTGTCAGCAGTAGAATGAGATCACAGAAATGGCTGCTGCCAGCATCTCAGTCCCAGGAGGAGCCTCCTGCCTCTCTGGGAGGCTCTCCAAGATCAGCAAGTGGGTCTGACCCAGGCACCTTTCAAACTTCTGACTCTGCACCTGGGACTTGGGACATGCAAGATTTTGTGTGTGCCTTTTAAGAGCATAGACTAGGTTTCCTACACCCCTCTGGCCCTCTTGAATGTAAAGCCCACTGGCTTTCAAAGCCAGATGTTTCAGGGCCTTGTCCTCCCACTACAGGACCCCTGGGCTGGGGAGCCTGATGAGGGGCTTTGATCCCTCAATCTTCAGAGGGACCTCTGGGGTTGTGATATCCCTCCTGCTTGTGGGTCACTACACCAGAGGTGTGGGTACTGACCAGACTGTACCACCTTACCTCCTACCTATCTCACTGTGGCTCCTTTTTTTTATATTTTTATCTGTGGAAAATCTTTTCTGCTAGTCTTCAGGTCATTCTCAGAGATAGTTGTTTAGTAAGTACAGTTGACACTTGAACAACGCAGGGGTTAATCCACATATAACTTATAGTTGGTCCTCCGTATCCATGATTCCTCTGCCTCTGCAGATTCAACTAACCACAGACCATGTAATAACATAGCATTTATTACTGAAAAATATTTATGTACAAGTGGACCCAGGCAATTCAAACTCATGTTGTTCAAAGTCAACTGTACTTGTAATTTTGGTGTGCTCATGGAAGAAGGTGAGCTCAGGATTTTCCTACCCCACCATCTTGATCCCAATCCCCAAGGCCAAGGTTGTGCATTTCCTTATCTGTTTCATTGACCATCATTCAATAATTATTGTATAACAACATCTCCCCATGTCAGTAATCCAGACTATTAACCTACCAAATATGAAGTTTTAATCTTAATAAAATATCCCCCAAAACAATAAAACTCCTAGGTGAATAGGACAATACTACAGTTGACTTTTGTAAGCCATCATTTGAATATATCTATCTAATGCTGTAGCCAAATTATTTACTCATGAGTGACACAAAGAAATTCCTCATTTTGGGTAAAAATCTACTGGAAAATTAAACATATGGCTGAGATAGAGAATGATTATGACTTGTTAGTAATCACACTGATATACTCAAGACACATTCATACACACTGATTCCTTCTTGCTGGAACACTCAGATTTCCAACAAGTTCATATATGCATTTAAATACTTTTGTCTTCCTGTTTTGATGATGCCTATTACAGACAGATGATGTTTGAGACTCTGATTCCTTTGAACACAAGGTTTTCCTTAGGGGATCTAATGTGCTTGGTCAAATCATAAAGTTGAATTATAGGGGTCCAAAGTCTATGCCAGAAGGTCAGAAGGTACTTGTTTTAAAAAACAAAGGAGGTATTCACAGTTTAAAGCAATGATATATTTAGATCCATGTTATGGCATATGGGGTAGATAGTCACCAATTCTATTTTCTTTTTCTCAGAAAAAAAAAAGCATAAAACTCCAGTGTTCCCTATAGTTGGATTAGGTTCAAGTACAGACTGGGTTTTGGCCAGTGACATGTAGAGGGAAGTAATATACCACGTTCATGCCTGTTTCATAAGATCCAATGCATGACCATTCAGAAAGGCAACCACAGAGATGATGCACTGAAGATGACAACATCACAAGATGAAAGACAGCAACTTCAACTTCACTGGACAGTGATTTGAGAACGAAACAAACCTTTTTTTACTTAGGCACTAAGCTCTGAGACTCAACAGCTTGTTTACTACTGCACCATAACTTAACTCAATCTGACTGAGAACGTGGTACTGGCCATGGGGAATACGATCAGAAAACTAAAGATGTGACAGGGCATCAGGCAGCAAAGAAGCTGATATCACAATCTGGAAATATGTGATCTAAGTTGTGCAGTGGGGGGGAAAAAAGTTGTAAAACTGTTATCGATGGTAATTTGATGGATGTACTCCTAAGTCTGAAGCTCTAGAGTAAGGTGATGGAAAACAGTCCCACCATCAGTGTATACTGGTTAGTATAGGCTGCACTTGGCAATGCATTACATGAAAGGGATGAGTTCAGGAAAGAAGTGACTGGTTTGGAACACTTTAAAATACAATTTTCATCTCAGGAGTCATACTTCATTGAAATAGCAGTGTTTCCCAATTTCCACAGGGCCATTATATATTTAACATTAAGGATTAACACTGTCTATCTTAAATCCACTAGCCAAACATCATTAGCTGCTCTATTTTTAGCCAGGCCTATTCATATTGGGTGGTGGAGGGACAAAGACTGGACGTGTGGAGAAAGGAAAAAATAATGCAGCTGTATCCCAGCCTTTCAGAAGATCCCTTCTGAGTGAGTGGGTTAGAGTCTGTTTATGCTCTCCCTAACAATGCAGTATTTTTTAATAGCATGTGGACTCTTTTGAATGTTTAGTGAACTTTCACATCAGGAAGGAAAATAAGCAAGACCATTATCTTACAACTTTCTTCCTAAGACAGAAAAAAATATAAATCTAAACACAATATTCAAATTCTCTTGAAAGACCAACTATAGATCTGGGGTGGAGAAACTTGAAGAGTGTGATCTGGTATTCATTTCAGCAAGCTGAATTTAATTTTCTACTTTGGAAGGCCATGTATGATAGTCATTGTTTAACATCATTCCTCTTAGGCCTCAAAAATCCCCATAAAAGAAACCTTATGGGGAATTTTTGTGGCTCATATTATGCCAAAGTTCTGAAAAGAGTGAGCTCGAACTTGGTGACCAATAGAGTTTCCTTCTTGTCCAAGGAGGAATAGCTTTGATCACCATCTGGACCACATGGAAAGCATTGAGAACCTGGTTGGGGAAGAGCCAAATAAATCACGTTGGTACCATCTGGCAATACTAAAAGCTGGGAAGGGGGTGGAAATTGCCACGGGCCAGTCCTGAAAAGACTACCTAGCCAGAGAAAACCTTAATGAGTTAACAGAGTAGAAGTCTTCTTGAAATAAGAATCAGGAGATGTAGGCTCTAAGACAGACCCTCCCTCTGACCATATATGTGACTTTAGGACAAGCCATGCCTCCATTTTATCTTTTTTTTTTTTTTTTTGCAGTACGCAGGCCTCTCACTGTTGTGGCCTCTCCCGTTGCAGAGCACAGGCTCTGGACGCGCAGGCTCAGCGGCCATGGCTCACGGGCCCAGCCACTCCGCAGCATATGGGATCTTCCCGGACCAGGGCACGAACCTGTGTCCCCTGCATCGGCAGGCTGACTCTCAACCACTGCGCCACCAGGGAAGCCCCATGCCTCCATTTTAGACTTCATTCTCTTATTCTATAGAATGAGGGAGTTGGGCTTAATTATGGACTGCCAAGTGAAATACCTATGAGCATGTAGCAGGTAGTCTAATAGGGAGACCCACACACAGTGGGGACCATGGCTAAGTGAAGAACACATGCCCTTCCAAAGGGAAAGCTGCTATTCAACTCCAGCTAATTAATGCTATGCAGAATACAGGCCCAGCATTGACAAATTTCCAATTTTTTTTAAGAGAAGCTAGAAATCAGGGATTTTTATGAAAAAAAAACCTTTTCATTCCTAAACATTCACACCTAATTCAATTTTTTAAGCACATTACTGCCCAAACAACACCAACAAAAAGTATCTACTGGCACGTTGTGGCCTGGAGACCACATTTGTCCCCCAGGCATTGTCAGATAACTCACTCAGCTAACTATCCCCTCGAATCTTTGAAGATAAATTTAAATTAATCACCTGATAAATGACATTTTGTTTCCTCAATCTATAATCCATTTTCTCTCACCTTCAAAGTGTTCAGAAATGAACATACACAGTGTGGGGACCCTAAAGATTTGTCTTCCTCCCTCACCCCACTGAAGCTGTGTTCCCTGTTACCCATGATTTCCTGACTGCCAGCTCGAAAGGTAATCGCCCTGCCTTCATTCTTAACCAATTTGTAGCAACTCAAATCATTAACAACACCTCTTCTTGAAAAACAGCCTCTTCTGGGTTTTCACATGTTTCTAATCACCTTGTTCCAGATTCTTCCACTGCCTCCTTTTTTCCTTCCACTTCCTAAATGTGGGTGTTCCCAGAGATGCAGTCCCAGCCTTCCAATAATCTCTTTAAGTTCTTATCCAAAGATCTCATCTGTAACTTCAGCTTCAGTCCTCACCAGATTCATTCATATGCACAAACATCCTCTCCTGAGGAGCTCCAAGTCTCCGTTTGTAATGTCCATTTGAACATTTCTGCTTGGACTATGTTGCCCATTCCTTAAGTTTGCTCCAAAGTCATTGTTTTCTCCAAAACTTCTTCTCCCTTGTGTTCCTCTTGCTACTAAAGATCTCCCACCATTCTTCACACCATGCCTCCAGTTACTACTAGTTAAAATCCTAATTATATATATATATTTTTTTACATCTTTATTGGAGAATAATAGCTTTACAATGGTGTGTTAGTTTCTGCTTTATAACAAAGTGAATCAGTTATACATATACATATGTTCCCATCTTTGACTCACTCACATCCACATTTAATGATCTATTCATGATATTGGGAGCATTCATCTCTATCTTTCTAAGGAAGGCACCTGCAATTACCACTTCTGGGTTATATACACCACTTGCATCTTTCTTACTTCCTAACTCCAGTCTGTATTAGGCACTGCCACCACGTTATCACTTGCATCACGTCATAGGCTCACTTCCATTGCCCCAAGGGACAAATACCAAATTTCTGTATCTGACATTCAAAGTCCACTGTTTGGCCCATAGCCATCTTCCCCATCCTCTCAATACAGAAGACCTTCTGTTCCAGCCAAACCAGACTAACCATTGTTCTCCAAACACTATATTTAGTTTTTGCTTAAAAGGTCCTCCCTTGTAATTTCTACCTGTTCAACTCCTATTCATTCTTCAGGGCCCAGTTCAACTTGCATCTTCTTCCAAAAGCTTTTTAAATTACCTAGGCCCAAGTGATATCTCCTTTAACAGATCTTAAGGAAATGTTTTTTGGTGCTGCTTCCTTATCTAGAGAAGAAATCTCAGGTGTTAGCTTCTAAAAGTGTTATTGTTCTGCCTTTCACATGTAGGTGTATGGTAAAATTTGGTGTGTGGTATGAAGTAGGAGCCCAAAGTTGTTGTTGTTGTTGTTGTTGTTGTTTTGCATGGATATTTTCCTAGCACTATGGATGTCTACCTTTTGCCTACTGTTATCCAGTGCCAACTCTGTCATAAATTAAGGTATCAAATGTGTGAGAGGTGGTTGTTAGGCTGGCAACTCCATTCTATTGGCCTATTATGAATTCTTGCACCAATTTCACATTGGCTCAGTTAATATAGCTTTTATAATGTCTTGATAATCAGTAGAGGCTGTCCTTCTACTTTGTTCTTCTTTAAGAGCATCTTGCCTATTCTAGGCCCTTTCCTTAAAAATTTCCATATAGATTTCAGTATCAGCTATTCAAGTACCCCTCTCTCCCTCTCCCTTCAAAACAATTAACAACTCAGTTAGGATTCTGATTATTATTTCTTTGGATTTCAGATCAACTTACCTCTTACTTTCCCTGTTTTGGTTTGTTTTTTTTTTTGTTTTTTGTCAGACTAGGCTTTATTTGCATGCTTTAGGTTTAATTTTCTATTTTTTCCAGTTTCTGAAGATGAAAATCTTGGGAATTTCCTTTTATTCATTTCCTTTCATTCGTTTATGCATTTAGCTATAGTCACAATTTTTAATATGTTATATTTTCTTATTCATTCTATTCCAGATATTCTCTATTTTCTCTTGTGACTTCCTCTTTGATTCATGGATAATTTAGAAGTATGCTGTTTAACCACATATTTTGTAATTTTCTAGATATCTTTCTGTTACTGATGTCTAGTTTAATTCTTGAGTGATCAGAGAACATTCTTTTTAAGATTTCAATTCTTTAAAACTTGTTGAGATTTGTCTTATGGCACAGAATATGTTCTACTTTAATGAATGTCAATTAGGTCATATTGGTTGATAGTGTTGTTTACATCTTCTACATTCTTAATTATTTTCTCTCTACTTGATTCATTGATCACTAAGTGGGAAGTGCTGACATCTCCAAATGTAATTATGGATTTTTCTGTTTCTATCAGCTTTGCTTTGAGTATTTTGAAGTCCTGCTGTGCTTCAAATACACATTTAAATTGTTATGTCTTCTTTGTGAATTGGCTTCTTTATCAATAAGTAATGTTCCTCCTAATCCTGGATAATATTTCTTGGGTGAAGTCTATTTTGTCTGATTTTAACATGGTCACTCCACTTTCTTTTGATTTGTGTTTGTATGGTGTATCTTCTTCCATCTTTTTACTTTTAAGAGATCCAAGTATTTAGATTAAAATAGTATTAGGTAGACAATATATAGTCAGTTCTTGTATTATCATCTAACCTGACAATCTCTGCCTTTTAATCAGCATAGTTAGATAATTTAAGTTAATTATTAATAAAGTGAGTTTAAATCTACCACCTCTCTTGTTGGTTCCTATTTCCCAGATGTTCTTTATTTCCCTTTTTTGTAACCATTTAGATTAATTGTGTATTTTTTATTATTTTTCTCTCCACAAATGGCTTATTAGTTATACTGCCTTCTTTAAAATTTTAAAGGTTGCCCTAAAGTTGACACTATATATTTTTAATTTATCATAGTCTGTTTTAAAATAATGTTATTTTACATACTGTGTAAGAAAAACAATATATTTCCAGTTTCTCCCTCCTATAATTTGTACTTTTCTGTCTTACATTTTATTTTTACATATATTACAAAGCCTTTAATACATTTTCATTATTTTTGCTTTAAATTGTCAATTAGCTTTTAGAGTGATTAAAAATAAGTTAAAAATATATATCTTATATTTTCCTTTATTTTTAACATTATTGGTGCTCTTCATTATTTTGGTAAATCTAAGTTTCCACCTAGTATCATACCCCTTCTGCATGAAGAACTTCCTTTCATAAAGATGTAACTTCATTGTCTTCTGGCTTTCATAATTTCTAACAAGCCCACTATATATATATTTTTTTTGGTTATTTGAAATTGTAAAATATCTTTTCTCTGACTGTTTTCATGATCTCTTTACCTTTGATTACAATCGTGTTTCAAATTTCCTGTTTACTTAGTTTTTAATTTTTTTGTTTGTTTTCAGTATTGATCCTTCTTGCAGTTCTCTGAGCTTCTTGGATTTGTAGTTTGATATATTCCATTATTTTGGGAAAGTTCTCAATCTTTATCTCTTTAAGTATTTTGTTTGCCTCATTCTCTCTTTATCTTCTTCAAGAACTCTAGTACACATATATTAGACCATTTACTATTGTTCCAAAACTCTTGGATGTTATCTTTTTTAATATTTTTTTTACACTTTGTGTTTCAGTTTGGATAATTTATATTATTCAGTTTGAATAATTTCCATAATTTTTCTTGACTTATCTTCAAGCTCACTCCTTCTTTCCTCAGCTGTATTAAGCCTATTGATGAATTTGTCAAAGAAATTCTTCAATTATAATATCCATTTTTTAAAAAACTTTCTGTTTATACATGGCTTATTCTTATAGTTTCATCTTTCTTCTTAAGTTTCCCATCTGTATATACATGTTGTCCACCTACCTTTCCCAGTAGAACCTTTAACGTAATTGTTATCATTATTTAAAATCCTTACCTGATTGGTCTTGGTCATCTCTGCATCTGGATCTTTTGATTCCCTTACCTCTTTACAGTGGGTCGTATTTTTTTCACAATTTTTGTCTTGTAATTTTTTTAAATGAATATCCATCATTATATGTAGGACAATTGAATCTGAGGTAACTAGTATTTATGCTCCTCTTCTGTCAAGCCCCTTGAATTAGACGTTAAGTTAATCTAGTCAAATAATGAGCTGTATCTGGTTTCACTTCAGTGCACCA
The DNA here is from genome assembly GCF_011762595.2 of Tursiops truncatus. NCBI lineage: Eukaryota > Metazoa > Chordata > Mammalia > Artiodactyla > Delphinidae > Tursiops > Tursiops truncatus. Next base: position 111,574,834 of record NC_047038.1, on the reverse strand, counting down.
ACTTCAGAGCAAGCTTCAAACTCCTTTGGTAGTGGGTTGCAATTGCCTTGTGCTTAGTTGGGGACTGGAGCACCAAGCAGTTTTTCTCAGTGTCCAGGCTCCATCTCAGCTGCCACATGCCTGCCTCACAGAGGAGGGCTCGTTCCACGCTCTTACCACACCCCCAGCTGTAGATTGCTATTGCTTGATGCTCAAGGCTAGACTTGGTGAAGGGAGGTCCCTCTCTTCCTGGTTTGGCCTCAGTCTTAGGCAGGCCTTGTGTTCCTGGAACTTGGGATGGAGGGTTTTCAGCATTTCTGTCTTTCTTACCATGGCAACCAAGCTCTGCATTGCATCTGTGGTTCATCTTGGGCAGGAGTTTCCTTCCCTCCTCTATGGTAGCAGACTAGTGCTTGGTCTTACTATGAGATCCAGAGCCCAGGCTACTTGGCTCTCCCATGGGGATAAAGGGTTTTCTTCTGCTCTTTTCCTAGCCACAGTGGTTCTTTCCACCTGTGAGTGACAGTGTTTGCTGCCCCCCCTTGGTGGCTTAAGACCTTTTATTCATAGGTGAGAAGAGACTAGGAACAGAGAAGCTTTGAGTTTTTCTGCAGAAGGCACAGATCACCTCTGCATGCCTGTGCCCCAAGGAGAAGTGCAATTTTCTGTCCTCCCCTCATGAGCACCCAGTAAAGGTGGATAGAAAAGATCTTGCTAGTAAATGAGAATTCATCTATTTCACACTGGCATTATAGCCCACACTTGGCTTTGAACAGCTGGTTAAAATTTTAGCTGTTATTCTGACCTGCTTATATGGTACGGTCTCTTCATTTAGTTGAGACCACTCATATTCCATGGACTTGTCATTCTGGAATTTAGGTTACTTTGTGACCTCAGCTCTCTAACAGGCTCAAGAAAAGTTATCACTTTGGAGTGCACCTGACTTTTCCTCCTTGTTAGGGTGGGTAGGAGCAGCTTTCTTTCCAGGTTTTTACATCCTAGGTGAAAGTGGGGAAAAGTAACTTACTTTTATTGGAATATCTGGCACTTGTGTAGTTCTTTAGGACCTGAAAAACTATAGATAACTTTGTAAATGCATTTAAGAAGTATTTTAGGTGTCCTGCATCATTACACAAAAAAGTAATTCTTGTCACAACAAGAAGTCAAGATCCTCAAAATTCAGGAACTCACTTTCCTAATAAGCCTTTCTGAAAAAAATAATAATAATGATTTTTAATGATCATAATACTTATCAAGAAAGAATATAGAATCAGTTCCACTGAAGGGAATTATACAAGGACTTTATCATAATAAAAGCTAATATACAAGAGAAACAATATTGCATAAAATGTGACTTAGCCTCAAACCAAAACAAAGAGTATATTTAATATAATTTTACAAGGACCTCTGTTTAAGTTAGTCTCATCAATAAGATAGGCCCATAATATGGATCCTCAGGATTCACAATAGCATGATTTCAAATAAGATTTAAGTTTGTCCTTCTTGAAAGCAGGACTGACTAGTTTGTTTTCAAGGGTCCACCAGAGGTGTAAGTTTTATACTGGTATGTTTCTTATATTTAAAAATATCACTCTATTCATATGTATTTGTAATAGTCATTCTTCTGCATACTTATCTGAAGATTCTATGGCTTAAATAACAAATACCTCCTTGCCACATTTTAGTTGTATTTATTTATTCAACAAAAATACACCAAGTTCCTACTATAAGCCATATGCTAGAGATACAAAGTTGGAAGGCATGGTTCATTGCTTCGAGAAATTTACAATCTCTGTGAGACATATATTAAGATAATACAGTGTGATCACTACTAATATGGAGGCATAGTCAATGAGAAAATAGAGCAATAGAAATATGAAATAATAAGAGATAGGAAATAGTAAGGATTACAGTGGGAAATCTACTGGTCCTAATGACTCTGGTCAAAGAACATGAAAATTAGTGACTAACATGAATTAAATTATTTAAGGAGTACGAAGTATATGCCAAGGCCCAAAACACAATGTAAATGGAGAAAACTAATAATGTTTCATACTCCACTGAGGCACAAATGAAAACTTCACTTTAAAACAGGGACAATAATTCGTAAATGAGTAACAGTAGAAACAATCATAGGGAGTTATAAGAAGTCAAATGAAATAAATCCAGGATTTATTTAGAACACTAAACAAATCCAAAACTCCTTTGATATCAAAGGCTAGGTGGTAGACCAGCAGCCTGATTGAAACCAGTCTAATACTCTTTCATTTAACAAATCATTGGGCTTCTACTCTCTGCCAGGCACTTTGCAAAATGTTTGGGCAACATTAATGAACAGAACCAAGATGCCTATATTTGATGGTGCCTACATTCTGTGACAAGGAAAATGCCCACAAGAGCCATAATCAACCACAATGTGAAAAAGGTTCTATGACGTTAATAGTTAACATGTATTAGGTACTTATTATGCACTGAGTTCTCTTCTTCTTAGAGATTTATATGTATCAATGATGTGGTAGATTTCATTACTATTCCCAATGCACTCTGAAGAATATTTAAGCACAGAATTTAGCCCTGTAGCTATATCGGGCTGAGCTTACAACTCAGTCATGATCATCAACGATCGACACAGAAAATGGAGAATAACACTTCAAAACTGTATAAAAATTTTTTAATTAAAAAAAAAAACCAGAACAACAATCAGTCACCAAAGAACCATAGATGGGAGAACTCTCAGTTTTAGAAAGTAAAATAAAGTACCCTAGTTTTGTGTTTGGCTCACTCAGCATGTGGATTTCCCTCTGACTCCAGTGTAACAATGAAAAATAACCCAATTAAGGCAACTAGAAATGCAAATCAAGAAATTCTGAGGACCTCTGAAGCATCTTGTACCATTAAAAGAGAATAGTATGTGCAGAAGAAAATTTCTGAAGGCGTGTTGTTCTAAAATTACAAGAGCGTATGACATTACAACTATGAGAAAACTAAATTACACAAGAGAAACCTCCTGAATAAATATTTTGCATGTCTGCTGAAATTTAACAAACATTTCAACTCAATTCAGAAAGTTGCTGTGGGGATTCTCAAATCTTGACCAACAGTTTCTGCCTATAACTTTGCAACCATTAGGCATGTCTGGCAGAGTACCTGGCACATACAGTAGGAAAGAGGAGCCTCCTGGCAAATTTGTTTGAACTGATCTGAACTTGGAAATTAAGAAAGGCTCTGTGGGTCTTACATGTCCAGAAAGAGCAATATAGCAAGTGAGAAAACTTCTACTATCTCATTCCTGATTATAGGAAAATAAGTTCAGACAGCTTTGAGGAAAATTCATATTACTTATGAGTTTCATACTTTGTGCATAAAGAGGTACCATCATCAACTAAATGAAAAAGAAATCATGTCCTGAATGAAGAGTTGACTCTGAGCAAGGAATTTTAGAGGCTTTACTTGCTGGGTCTCAAGTTTTTATACACTATGAATATGATAAATTAATTTAGATTATCGAGGTCTTCCCAAAAGTCAAAATAAAGACTTCCTTTCCCTGGAATAGGACTGAACCAAAAGAAAGTTTTAAATACTGCAGAGTCGAGAAATAGGACACTGATCTTTTTCATCCAATAGAATAGACACCCTTAAATCTAGGACTGTATAGGCTGTATTTATCACAGACTTTAGGACATTAACCAGTCTGCTGAAATTCTGCCCTCAACAGTAGCCATTCCATTGCCTCAGCATTACTTAAATTTCAATTCAGAGTCAACTCTTTTTCTCTTCCTTTCAGCCAAACTTCAGGAGCTTTGAAGGCAATCCAACGAATAGTCTACAGATAGGTTTGGTAGTTTGTTTCCATTGAAATAAAACCTATTCATTCCTTTTTACTAGGTTAGCTTGCAAATGGTTTTCAAAAATTATTATATATTCATAAATGTTAATTAATCCAATTGATGAGCAAAATAATACTGACTCAGATCATGTTAGCATTGCCACTGTCTCTGCCTATTGCTTCTCATATTAATAGACAGAGAAAAATTAACAGAGAGAAAATGCAAGTCTCAGCTAGCAGTAGACATAACCCAAACAATCATCCCAGAACACAGATTCCAAAAAAGAAAATAAATATTGATACCAAAATGTGGAAAAGGGTGTATTACATTTTTTCATAAGACCTATTGTATGATTTGTTTTGGATACCACTTAATTTCATGGATGAAACTAGCACTGCAATCCACTAACATATTTTCCATTTTAAAATAAAAAATTTTGACCTGAGCTCTGTTAGATGGCTGCCTTCAAGTAGCTGAATTATTGAAAACAGCCTTAACATAGTCTTCCATGAAGTATGCATGCTCTTATAAGTTTGAATACATTTATTTGTAAGTTAACATTTTAAAAGTTTGTGTGCAGCTATCTCTAAATATTTATGAGTGTACTTCACCATTAAGTCAGGAGACAGGAATAAAAAACTGTAAGAAACATTCTTGAAACACATGCAAGTATCAAATTTTTTTTAAAAAGGAATGAATCAAATATTCTAATTCTTATAGCTTTTTAAAACTGCTCTATTGAGGTATGATTGACTGTACTTCATTTATTCATTCATTCAATCATTCATTCATTCGTGTTTATTATTTTTCATTCTTCCTCTAATATATTACCCTAGATTAGCATTGTTGTCATAACAGCCTGTGTTATACTAGGAGTTGTTTTAAGAAAGTGTTACAACATGGATTTGCTGTCCCACTATTATTCTCTCTGGGAGGGTAATAAGAGGCCTATGATTAATACATAGGGCAGGTGAGACTAGAGTCCTAAGGGCATAGAAAATATTTATCCCAATACTATTCTTCCCAACATTCACCATAAATATTATACAGTCATTTGTTTTCAGAGTCAATTATGGCCCAGTGATTTGTCACAGAATAGGATTAAGAGATGTTTGAAATTGCTAGTAAACATGGGGCTTCTTCTGCAGGGGAAAGTTCTAAAATTAGATTGTGGTGATGGTTGTACAACCCTGTGAATATAATAAACACCATTAAATTGTACACTTTAAACAGGGGAATTTTATGGTATGTGAGTTAAATCTCAATAAGGCTGTTTTTAAAAGATGTATTGTGTCTAGATAGCAGGAATTTTAATGATTACTTTAAGAGGTTACAGGTTATAGACTAAATTCTAATTCAGGCTTTGGAGTCAGACTGACCTGGATCTGATTTTGTGGGGGTTGGGGAGGAGTAGAAGCACTCCCTTCCTCTACACAACTGTGGGGTTCCGGGGAGCAAGCGGAATGCATAACCCACTAACAAATCTAGGAAAATCGTCACCATCCACATTTTTTTCTTTTTACCTTCTGACCTCCTTCACCCATTTCTCTGCCCCCACCCCGAATCCCTTGCCCCTGGCAAACACCAATGTGTTCTCTGTATCTACAAGCTTTTTTTTCTTTTTTTCTTCTTTTTTTTATTTTTTAGACTCCACATTTAAGAGAGATCATATAGTGTTAGTGCTTCTCTGTTTGACTTATTTCAGCTTAACTCCATCAAGGTCAATTCATCGTTGCAAATGGCAAGATCGCATAATTTTTTATAGCTGAATGATATTCCATTGTATATAAAGACATTACTCCTTTTATTGCATTTTGCTTTATTGCACTTCTCATACATGCATTTTTTACAAAGTGAAGGTTTGCAGCAACCCTGTATCAAGCAAGTCTATCAGCACCATTTTTCTTATAGTATTTGCTCATTCTGTGTCTCTGTGCAATTTTGGGTTAATTTTCACAATATTTCAAACTTTTTATTTATTACTATAATATTTGTTATGGTGATCTGTGATCAGTAATGTTTCTTTTTTGTGTGTGGCTTATAACAAACGTTTCTTTCTTTTTTTTTTTAACATCTTTATTGGGGTATAATTGCTTTACAATGGTGTGTTAGTTTCTGCTTTATAACAAAGTGAATCGGTTATACATATACATATGTTCCCATATCTGTGATCAGTATTCTTTAATGTTACTATTATAATTGTGTGAGCAACTTTTAGCAATACAGTATTTTTTAATTAAGGTATGTACATTTTTTTAGACATAATGTTATTGCACACTTAACAGACTAGACTATAACGTAAATATAACTTTCATATGCACTGTGGAACCAAAAAATTCACGTGACTTGCTTTATTGTGATATTCACTTTATTGCAGTGGTCTGGAACTGAATCTGCAGTATCCCTGAGGTATGCCTGTATATACCACAATTCTTTATCCATTCATCTATCAATGGACACTTAGGTTGCTTCCATGTCTTGGTTATTGTACATAATTCTGCAATGATCAGTGGAGTGCATATATCTTTTCTAGTTAGTGTTTTGGGAGATTTATTTCGATAAATATCCATAGGAGGAATTGCTGGATCATATGGTAGATCTATTTTTTAATTTTTTTAATGCTCTGTCTATATTTATTCATTTAATCTCCATAACAATGCTAAATTATTATCCTTATAATACAGAAAAGAAAACTGAGACACACATTAGGTAGAGCTAGAATTTGAATACTTGTCAGCCTGACCCCAAAGACTCTTTCACTACTCCATAATTCCAAAAATAATTGTGATATGCTAGTGGCAGATTGGGTGACAATACGAGACCAGTGGACACGCCAGATCTAAATAAATTATTGATATTATACTCCCTGGACTCTAATATCTAATTTTGAATTTGAAAAATAACCTTGAATGCTGACTATAAAGAGGAATTTCTACTTTTTTTCTTTTAATGATGAAGTATTCTTTTTTTTTTAACATCTTTATTGGAGTATAATTGCTTTGCAGTGGTGTGTTAGTTTCTGCTTTATAACAAAGTGAAACACTTATACATATACATATGTCCCCATATCTCTTCCCTCTTGTGTCTCCCTCCCTCCAACACTCCCTATCCCACCCCTCTAGGTGGTCACAAACCACTGAGCTGATCTCCCTGTGCTATGCGGCTGACTCCCTCTAGCTATCTATTCTTTGTTTGGTAGTGTATATATGTCCATGCCACTCTCTCACTTTGTCCCAGCTTGCCCTTCCCCCTCACCATATCCTCAACTCCATTCTCTAGTAGGACTGTGTCTTTATTCCCATCTAGCCCCTAGGTTCTTCAGGACAATTTTTTTTTTTTAAATCCATATATATGTGTTAGCATATGGTATTTGTTTTTAACTTTCTGACTTACTTCCCTCTGTATGACAGACTCTAGGTCCATCCACCTCACTACAAATAACTCAATTTCATTTCTTTTTATGGCTGAGTAATATTCCATTGTATATATGTGCCACATCTTCTTTATCCATTCATCTGTTGATGGACACTTACAATTTTCTGCAAACAGGTCTTTTGTCACCTTAGGTAGGTTTATCCCTAGATATTTTATTCTTTTTGTTGCAAGGGTAAAAGGGAGTGTTTTCTTAATTTCACTTTCAGATTTTTCAACATTAGGATGTAAGAATGCAAGAGATCTCTGTGCATTGATTTTGTATCCTGCTACTTTACCAAATTCATTGATTAGCTCTAGTAGTTTTCTGGTAGCATCTTTAGGAGTCTCTATGAATAATATCATGTCATATGCAAACAGTGACAGCTTTACTGCTTCTTTTCCGATTTGGATTCCTTTTATTTCTTTTTCTTCTCTGATTGCGGTGGCTAAAACTTCCAAAACTATGTTGAATAATAGTGGTGAGAGTGGGCAAGCTTGTCTTGTTCCTGACCTTAGTGGAAATGGTTTCAGTTTTTCACCATTGAGGACAATGTTGGCCGTGGGTTTGTCATATATGGCCTTTATTGTGTTGAGGCAAGTTCCCTCTATGCCTACTTTCCGGAGGGTTTTTATCATAAATGGGTGTTGAATTATAACGAAAGCTTTCTCTGCATCTATTGAGATGATCATATGGTTTTTCTCCTTCAAATTGTTAATATGGTGTATCACATTGATTGATTTGCATATATTGAAGAATCCTTGCATTCCTGGGATAAACCCCACTTGATCATGGTGTATGATCCTTTTAATGTGCTGTTGGATTCTGTTTGCTAGTATTTTGTTGAGGATTTTTGCATCTATGATCATCAGTGATATTGGCCTATAGTTTTCTTTCTTTGTGACATCTTTGTCTGGTTTTGGTATCAAGGTGGTGGTGGCCTCGTAGAATGAGTTTGGAGTGCTCCTCCCTCTGCTATATTTTGGAAGAGCTTGAGAAGGATAGGTGTTAGCTCTTCTCTAAATGTTTGATAGAATTCACCTGTGAAGCCATCTGGTCTTGGGCTTTTGTTCCTTGGAAGATTTTTAATCACAGTTTCAATTTCAGTGCTTGTGATTCATCTGTTCAAATTTTCTATTTCTTCCTGGTTCAGTCTTGGAATGTTGTGCATTTCTAAGAATTTGTCCATTTCTTCCAGTTGTCCATTTTATTGGCATATAGTTGCTTGTAGTAACCTCTCATGATTCTTTGTATTTCTGCAGTGTCCGTTTTTACTTCCCTTCTTCATTTCTAATTCTATTGACTTGAGTCTTCTCCCTTTTTTTCTTGATAAGTCTGGCTAATGGTTTATCAATTTTGTTTATCTTCTCAAAGAACCAGAATTTAGTTTTACTGATCTTTGTTATTCTTTCCTTTATTGCTTTTTCATTTATTTCTGATCTAATCTTTATGATTTCTTTCCTTCTGCTAATGTTGGTGCGTTTTTGTTCTTTCTCTAATTGCTTTAGGCATAAGTTTAGGTTGTTTATTTAAGATGTTTATTTCTTGAGGTAGGATTGTATTGCTATAAACTTCCCTCTTAGAACTGCTTTTGCTGCATCCCCTAGGTTTTGAGTCATCGTGTTTTCATTGTCATTTGTTTCTAGGTATTTTTTTATTTCCTTTTTGATTTCTTCAGTGATCTCTTGGTTACTAAGTAGCGTATTGTTTAGCATCCCTGTGTTTGTAATTTTTACAGATTTTTTTCCTGTAATTGATATCTACTCTCATAGCGTTGTGGTTGGAAAACATACTTGATACAATTTCAATTTTCTAAAATTTACCATGGCTTGATCTGTGACCCAAAATATGATCTATCCTGAAGAATGTTCCATGAGCACTTGAGAAGAATGTGTATTCTGTTGTTTCGGGATGGAATGTCCTATAAATATCTATTAAGTCGATCTTCTTTAATGTGTTATTTAAAGCTTGTGTTTCCCTATTTATTTTTATTTTGGATGATCTGTCCATTGGTGAAAGTGGGATGTTAAAGTCCCCTACTATGATTCTGTTACTGTCAATTTCCCCTTTTATGGCTGTTAGTATTTGCCTTATGTATTGAGGTGCTCCTATGTTGGGTGCATAAATATTTATAATTGTTATATCTTCTTCTTAGATTGACCCCTAGATCATTATGTAGTGTCCTTCTTTGTCTCTCGTAATAGTCTTTGTTTTAAAGTCTATTTTGTTTGATATGCAATTGCTACTCCAGCTTTCTTTTGCTTTCCATTTGCATGGAATATCTTTTTCCATCCCCTCACTTTCAGTCTGTATGTGTTCCTAGGTTTGAAGTGGGTCTCTTGTAAACAGCATATATATGGGTCTTGTCTTTTGGTTGGAGCATTTAGTCCATTTACATTTAAGGTAATTTTCGATATGTATGTTCCTATTACCATTTTAATTGTCTTCGGTTTGTTATTGTAAGTCTTTTCCTTCTCTTGTGTTTCCTGCCTAGAAAAGTTCCTTTAGCATGTGTTGTAAAGTTGGTTTGGTGGTGCTGAATTCTCTTAGCTTTTGCTTGTCTGTAAAGCTTTTAATTTCTCCATCAAATCTGAATGAGCTCCTTGCTGGGTAGAGTAATCTTGGTTGTAGGTTTTTCTCCTTTGTCACTTTAAATATGTCCTGCCACTCCATTCTGGCTTGCAGAGTTTCTGCTGAAAGATCAGCTGTTAACCTTATGGGTATTCCCTTGTATATAATTTATTTTTTTTCCCTTGCTGCTTTTAAATTTTTTCTTTGTATTTAGTTTTTGATAGTTTGATTAATATGTGTCTTGGAGTGTTTCTCCTTGGATTTATCCTGTATGGGACTCGCTGTGCTTCCTGGACTTGATTAACTATTTCCTTTTCCATATTAGGGAAGTTTTCAACTATAATCTCTTCAAATATTTTCTCAGTCCCTTTCTTTTTCTCTTCTTCTTCTGGGACCCCTATCATTTGAATGTTGGTGTGTTTAATGTTGTCCCAGAGGTCTCTGAGACTGTCCTCAATTCTTTTCATTCTTTTTTTCTTTATTCTGCTCTGCAGTAGTTATTTCCGCTATTTTATCTTCCAGGTCAGTTATCCGTTCTTCTGCCTCAGTTATTCTGCTCTTGATTCCTTCTAGAGAATTTTTAATTTCATTTCTTGTGTTGTTCATCATTGTTTGTTTGCTCCTTAGTTCTTCTAGGTCCTTGTTAAACATTCCTTGCATTTTCTCCATTCTATTTCCAAGATTTTGGATCATTTTTACTACCATTATTGTGAATACCTTTTTAAGGTACACTGCCTATTTCCTCTTCAGTCGTTAGGTCTGGTAGGTTTTTGCCTTGCTCCTTCATCTGCTGTGTGTTTCTCTGTCTTCTCATTTTGCTTAACGTACTGTGTTTGGGGTCTCCTTTTTGTAGGCTGCAGGTTAGTAGTTCCCGTTGTTTTTGGTGTCTTTTCCCAGTGGTTAATGTTGGTTCAGTGGGCTGTGTAGGCTTCCTGGTGGTGGGGAGTAGTGCCTGTGTTCTGGTTGATAAGGTTGGATCTTATCTTTCTGGTGGGCAGGTCCACATCTGGTGATGTGTTTTGGGGTGTCTATAGCTTTATTATGATTTTAGGTAGCCTCTCTGCTCATGGATGGGGTTGTGTTCCTGTCTTCTAATTGTTTGGCATAGGGTGTCCAGCACTAGCCTTCTGGTCATTGAGTGGAGCTGGGTCTTGGCGTTGAGATGGAGATCTCTGGGAGATTTTTGCCATTTGATATTACGTGGAGGCAGGAGGCCTCTTGTGGACCAGTGTCCTGAACATGGCTCTCCCACCTCAGAGGCACAGCCCTGACGCCTGGCTGGAACACCAAGAGACTGTCATCCACACGGCTCAGAACGAAAGGCAGAAAAAAAAGAAAGAGAAAAAGAAAGAAAAGAAAATAAAGTAAAATAAAATAAATTTATTAAAATAAAAAATAAGTATTAAAAAATTTCTTTAAGTAATAAAAAAAAAGGAAGGAAAGAAGAGAGGAACCAAACCAAAAACCAAAGCCAGCAATGATAACAAGTGCTAAAAACTATACTAAAAAAAAAAAAAAAAAAAAAAACGGACAGACAGAACCCTAGGACAAATGGTAAAAGCAAAGCTATACCGACAAAGTAACACAAAGAAGTATACACATACACACACTCACAAAAAGACAAAAAGGGAAAAAATATATATATATATATATATATATATATCATTGCTCCCAAAGTCCACCTCCTCAGTTTGCGATGATTCGTTGTCTATTCAGGTATTCCACAGATGCAGGGTACATGAAGTTGATTGTGGAGATTTAATCCGCTGCTTCTGAGGCTGCTGGGAGAGATTTCCCTTTCTCTTCTTTGTTCTCACAGCTCCTGGGGTTCAGCTTTGGATTTGGTCTCGCCTCTGCGTGTAGGTCGCCTGAGGACGTGTGCTCCCGCTCAGAAAGGATGGGGTTATAATAGCAGCTGATTGGGGGCTCTGGCTCACTCAGGCCAGGGGGAGGGAGGGTACAGATGTGGGGCAAGCCTGTGGTGGCAGAGGCCAGCGTGACGTTGCACCAGCCTGAGGCGCGCCGTGCGTTCTCCCGGGGGAGTTGTCCCTGGATCCTGGGATCCTGGCAGTGGCGGACTGCACAGGCTCCCCAGAAGCGGGGTGTGGATAGTGACCTGTGCTTGCACACAGGCTTCTTGGTGGCTGCAGCAGCAACCTTAGCATATCATGCCCGTCTCTGGGGTCCGCGCTGATAGCTGTGGCTCACGCCCATCTCTGGAGCTCCTTTAAGCGGGGCTCTTAATCCCTTCTCCTCGCGCACCAGGAAACAAAGAGGCAAGAAAAAATCTCTTGCCTCTTCGGCAGGTTCAGACTTTTTCCCGGACTCCCTCTGGGCTAGCCATGGCTCACTGGCCCCATTCAGGCTGTGTTCATGCAGCCAACCCCAGTCCTCTGCCTGGGATCTGAACTCCGAAGTCCGAGCCTCAGCTCCCAGCCCCCGCCTGCACCGGCGGGGGAGCAGACAAGCCTCTTCAGGCTGGTGAATGCTGGTCGGCAGCGATCCTCTGTGCGGGAATCTCTCCGCTTTGCCCTTCACTCCCCTGTTGCTGTGCTGTCCTCCGTGGCTCTGAAGCTTCCCCCCTCCACACCCCGCAGTCTCCACCCGGGAAGGGGCTCCTAGTGTATGGAAACCTTTCCTCCTTCACAGCTCCCTCCCACTGGCTCAGGTCCGGTCCCTATTCTTTTGTCTCTGTTTATTCTTTTTTCTTTTGTCCTACCCAGGTACGTGGGGAGTTTCTTGCCTTTTGGGAGGTCTGAGGTCTTCTGCCAGCGTTCAGTAGGTGTTCTGTAGGAGTTGTTCCACACGTAGATGTATTTCTGATGTATCTGTTGGGAGTAAGGTGATCTCCGCGTCTTACTCTTCTGCCATCTTGAAGCTCCTCCAAGTCCCTCTCTATTTTTTACTGTTTTGAGGAAACTTCATACTGTTTTCCATAGTGCCTGCACCAATTTACAATCCCATCAACAGGATACAAGTATTCCCTTTTCTCCACATCCTTACCAATAATTGTTATTTCTTGTCTTTTTGATAATAGTCATTCTAATAGCGTGAGGTAATTTTTGATTTGCAGTTTCCTGATGATTAAGGATGTTGAGCATCTTTTTATGTATCTTTTGGCCATCTCTATGTCTTTGGAAAAATGTCTATTCAGATCCTCTGTACATTTTTTGATTGGATTTTTTTTTTTTGCTATTGACCTGTATAAGTTCTTTATATATTTTGGAGATTAGCCCCTTATCAGATACATGATTTTCAAATAACTTCTCCCATTCAGTAAGTTGCCCTTTCATTTTGTTTCAGTGGTTTCCTTTGCTGTGCAAAAGCTTTTTAGTTTAATGTAGTCCCACTTATTTTTGCTTTTGTTGCTTTTACTTTGTTTTCAGATTCAAAAAAATCATCACCAAGACCTCTGTCAAGGAGCTTACCACATTTTTTTTCTTCTAAGAGTTTTAGAATTTCAGGTCTTACATTCAGGTCTTTAATTCATTTGAGTTAATTTTTGATTATGGTGTACAATAGTGGTTGCGTTTCACTCTTTCACATGTAGCTGTCCAGTTCTCCTAATACCATTTGTTGAAGAGACTGTGTTTTCCCATTGTATATTCTTGGCTCCTTTGTCGTAAATTAAATGACCATATATGACCATATGTGTGTTTATTTTTGGGTTCTCTATTCTGTTCCATTGATCTATGTGTCTGTTTTGATGCCAGTGCCATACTGTTTTAATTACTACAGCTTTGTAAAATAGTTTGAAATCAGGGAGCATGATGCCACCAGCTTTGTTCTTCTTTCTCAAGTTTGCTTTGACTATTCATGTTCTTCCATGGTTTCATATAAATTTTCAGATTATTTGTTCTATTTCTTTGATAAATGCCATGGGAATTCCCTGGCAGTCCAGTGGTTTGGACTCTTTGCTTCCACTGCAGGGGACATGGGTTCGATCCCCAGTCAGGGAACTAAGATCCCATGTGCTGTGTGGTGAAACCAAAACAAAAAAGGCATAATGCCATGGGAATTGTGATAGGGATTACATTGAATCCATAGATTGTTTTGGGTATTAGGGACATTTTAACTATTGATTCTCCAAGTCCATGAGCATGGGGTTATCTTTCCATTTATTTGTGTCTTCTTTATCTTTTTTCATTATTGTCTTATAGTTTTCAATATATACATCTTTCATCTCCTTGATTAAATTTATTTCTAGGTATTATAATTTTTTGATGCAATTATAAATGGGATTATTTCTTAATTTCTCTTTCTGATGGTTTGTTATTAGTGTACAGACATGCAATAGCTTTTTCTGTTTGTTGATTTTGTATTCTTCAACTTTACTGAATTCATTTATTAGTTTTAACAGATTTTTGATGGTGTGTTTAGGGTTTTCTATATATAATACCATGTCATCTGCAAATAGAGATAGTTTTACTACTTCTTTTCTAATTTGGATGCCTTTTATTTCTTTTTCTTGCCTAATTGCTCTAGCAAGGACTTCCAATACTATGTTGAACATATGTGGCAGGAACGGATATGCTTGTCTTGTTCCTGACCTTAGATGAAGAGCTTCAGCTTTTCACCACTGAATATAATGTTAGATGTGTGCTTATTATATATGGCCTTTATTATGTTGAGGTATGTTCCCTTTCTACATGCAATGTTGAAAGTTTTTATCTTAAATAGATGTTGAAGTTTGTTAAATGCTTTTTCTGCATCTACTGAGAGAATCATATGCATTTTATCCTCATTTTGTTAATGTGGTGTATCATATTGATTGATCTGTGGATCTTGAACCATTCTTGTGATCCTGGGTCCGAGCTGATAATGTGTATGATCCTTTCAATGTACTATTGAATTTGGTTTGCTAATATTTTGTTGAGGACTTTTGCATCTACGTTCATCAGTGATATTGGCCTGTAATTTTCTTTTTTTGCGGGGTCTTTGTCTGGTTTTTGTATCAGGGTAATGTTGGCCTCATAAAATGTGTTTGGAAGAGCTCCCTTCTCGTCTATACTTTGGAAGAGCTTGAGAATGATTGGTATTAATTTTTCTTTGAAAATTTGGTAGAATTCACTAATGAAGCTGTCTGCTCCTGGACTTGTTTGTTGGGAGGTTTTTGATTACTGATTCAATCTCCTAACTAGTAGTCAGTCTGCTCAGATTTTCTTTTCCTCATGACTCAGTCTTGATAGGTTCTTTGTTTCTAGAAATTTATCCATTTCTTCCAGGTTGTCCAATTTGTTGGTGTATAATTGTTCACAGTAGGCTCTTATGATCCTTTGTATTTCTGTGGTATCAGTTGTAACATCTCCTCTTTCATTTCTGATTTTATTTATTTGAGTCCTCTCTCTTTTTTCCTGGTGAGTCATGTTAATTTTGTTTATCTTTTCAGAGAATCAACTCTTAGTTTCATTGATCTTCTCTATTGTCTTTTTAGTCTCTATTTCATTTATTTCCACTGTAATCTTTATTATTTCCTTCCTGTACATATTTGACATATACAACTTGATGAGTTTGGAATTAAGTATACACCTGAAAACCATCACCAAAATCTATGCCATAAACATACCCATCTCTCTGAAAAGTTTCTTCCCACCCTCTTGATTTATTAATATTATTATTTTGTGTGATAAGAACACAACATAAGATCTACCTTCTTCACAAATATTTAAGCATATAATGCAGTATCATTACTATAGGCTCTATGTTGTACAGCAGATTCTAATTCTAATTCTAAATTCAACAGTCTTTTGGTTTCAGCTCATTGTTTCCAATTAAAGGAAATTTCCAATACTAAGTTCCTTATAAACTATACCAGAGTTTATAATCTGTTAGGAACTAGGCCAATATACACAAAAGTAGAGTGAAAGAAGTGGAGGGATATTATGATTCTTTGCAAGGCTTAACTTAGGCAGATTCTTGTCTTGTGCCTAAATACTTAGCCTTCCCAGAAACGTGCCTTCAACGGGATTAGAGGAAAAGTTCCCTGGTCCACTCTCTTTAAAAACAAGAAAAAAGGGGGGGGGGTTCCCTGGTCCACTCTCTTTAAAAACAAGAAAAAAAGGGGGAAAATGCCCTCAAAATTATTTAATTGGAAAGGTATCAGAGAAGGAGAACTTTTCATGTGTGTATATTCTAAGTAAAAAATGAGTATGATAAACGTGGTCAGAAGGATAAAATATTCCCTTGCACATCCATGACATTTGGGGACATCAAGTATCAACCAACAGATTTTCCATTTGATTATTTGTGACTTTTGACTTAGAAAATATACTTTCCTTAAAAGCTGGTGGATATTGCTTAAGAAACACAATCTTTTGACATTTTCTCTACCATTTTCTGTTTTAATAAATGAGGGGAGAAGACCAACACAGTAAAGTAATGTCAAAGTAGACTTTATATTTTGGAAACACAGACAAGGGTGAAGATGCAAAATTCCTCCCCAAAATTAGATGAGACATATCATGCATTTCCAATATCTACAACTTGTGTTTACACTGTGGCATAAATTAAAACACCTAGTCAGTGTGATGGTGAGATCTATAACTTTCATATGTCTTAAAGGTTTTTTTTCTCTCTATTTTTAATCTTACAGCCATTGGAATATGTCTGGTTTCTTATTTAATTATAATTCACTTTAAAATAAATCCCACTTTGGGGAAGTTGAGCTGAAGAGTATTATGTTCACAATAAAATACTGAATTCTTCTCTTCCTTTTTACAGTTCTCAGAAGATAAAGGCATAATAAAGAGTTGATCTTAAAAGAAAAAATCCGGCATAAATAAGTCTTTGCTTTATTTTTAAATTAACATAAAAATAATATCCCATAAGCATACTACCCAATAGAAGTATTATGATTTTTGTATATGCTCTTCCTTGTTTTCATAAGTGCTTATTCTTCATATTGTTGTAATTGTCATATATATCAAATATTGTACCTTCTCTTTCCCACATGATGTTACATGATATTGGTATTTTTCACATGCATATTTTTTATTATTTATTATTTTTTATTACTAATTTACTTAAGCCTTTTCTCGTTTGGGGTATGTATATTACCTCAAAATGTTTAACTTTGAACTTCTTTAAGTATTTTCTGGATACTTTCCAGATCTGGTAGTGGGATCCTAGGAGTATGGCAGCAAAAATGTGTAAATATCTTGTGGATCTATTACTGTGACACCTCCTTCTAGGTAAGTTTTCCTGTAGTCTCTCAGATAATTCTTTTGGTGGAATGTCAGTAGAAAGTATATACCTCACGTTAGCTTTGCCCAATAACGTGGGAATGTTTAAAATAAAGGACAAGCTCTCACCCCAAGAAGTGATGATAGGACACAGGAGTAACAGGAAAGGCTAGCTGTCATATGTCACATACAGATGTGTGGATTGTGCATAAGCTGGAAGACAGGATGGCATCAACCTGGAAAACGCAGTCACACCCCTCATGTGACTCCTTGGGGTTGGTGTTATTTATTGGTCCTGGCCTCAGTGGAACTCCTTGAATTGTGCTGACTATGGAAGGGTTTTCTTCAGGGTGTGTTTTCACTCTTTGGCTTGGCACACAAGACCCTGAATCCCAGATTTGAGCTGAAAAAGCTTGACCACAGAATTAGTCTCTACCAGTTTCTAACTGCTAATATCCCAGGTGGTTACACCACCATCTGCCATGGTCGCTGCCTTCTGCAAAGAGTTAGGTCATGCTGTCAACAGAAGCTGAAAGTGGGAAGAAAGATTTTAATTCAGTGGAAATGGCAATTTTTTTTCTATTTTCTTCAGCTTTTTCCAGTGTTTACCAGAAAGACATTTCCTGATTCCACTGGGTTCCCGTTTTTCCACTGAATCATCACAAGCCCTTTCTGCCCACTCAGTTCTCCTAACCCACGCTTTTTAAATAGTGCATTCCTGCACCATGGTAGTGTTATAATAGATACCAAATGGCTAAGGCTTTTTCCAAAAGAGATGCTCCAATCTGCACTGTCATCAGAAATGAGTGAGATCTTGTTTCACATCACTCTTGGTAACAGGGACTTCTCTGTTTTTCCTTCCTTAGTTGAACATCAACAAATATTCTCAATGCTCCCAGATGGTGTCAAAATTCCTTCTGAAAATAATACATAGCAGCAATAATAAAACCTATGAATTATAGAGTGTCGATTATATGCCTGACACTGAAATCCTCTCTTTCATTTATCCTTAAACAACCCCCCAAAATGAATAGTTTTCTTCCCATTCAACCTGTAAGGAAAGTGAGGATCTAAAAGAGTAATTTGTCCACATCTGTAGCCTCAATGGGAAGAGTGGGCATGACTGAAACCAACATCTAGCTGAACTTAGTTACCTCAAAGCCACCTATGCCACACTAGCCTGCGAGTCACAACTACTGAGCCCAAGTGCCACAACTACTGAAGCCCACATGCCTAGAGCCCGTGCTCCACAACAACAGAAGCCACCGCACTAAGAAGCCCATGCACCACAACAAAGAGTAGCCCCCGCTCGCCACAACTAGAGAAAGCCCGCACACAGCAACGAAGAACCAACATAGCCAAAACTTAATTAATTTTTTAAAAAAAGAAGAAAAAGAGCATATGGTTTAGGGACTTCCCTGGCAGTCCAGTGGTTAAGACTCTGCACTTCCACTGCAGGGGGCACGGGTTCAATCCCTGGTCAGGGAACTAAGATCCTGCATGCCCAGCATGACCAAAAAAAATAGAGAGCGCATATGGTTTAAACCAAATCATTCCCAATTAGTCATAAGGAAACATCTACATATTATTTGTTATCAGGTATGGGGTTTTTTCCTCTCAAGTAAATTGGTATTTAATCAATCATCACTTCAATTAAGGATACTTATTCTTTGCTTAAAATATGTAGCAAAGAATGCATATATGATGGTTAAGCTAGATTTTTTTTAAAAAAAAAGGAGAAAAAAAGGAAGGAAATAACAGTAAGGAAGGGAAAAACTAAATATTTGTTAAATGTTTATGCTAGGAATTGGCACCTAGACTCCTCATTTTTATATTGATATGAATCTTGTGAATAAGGATTATGACTCTCCCCATTTTGCAAATAAGGATGAGGCAAAGGAGATTAAATCACATGCCTAGAGCCACAGAACCAGTAATTGGAAGAGCTGGGTTTGGAACCAGCTCTGTGTGTTGCCAAAGTACACAATCTTTCTTCTCTACTCTGTTGGCTTGATGATCATTACCTAATGAGATAGCACCAGCGAATATTTTTTAGTCTAATTATATGGATTGTTTAATAAAATGTTTTGCCAGTTAAAGTATCTCTAGTTCTAATTATTAGTAACTAATAATAATTGAGTGACACTTGCCCCACAGTCTCTGTGTTTTTCTGATAAATGACAAAAGTAAACATTGCCTGGACTTTTACACAATATATGACTCAAGATATTCCTGTGATTCAGAATAAAATTCAATCGATACTGAATGGGTACCAAATGGAAAGTTTAAATCACATTTTGTCACACAAGAAAACATTAGAGAGGAGCCTGAAAAGATGACATCTTGTCCTTTGATTTTGAAAAGTATCCTAAAAATCATTTCAAGTTCTACTCTCTATCATATAAAATAGGAATGGAGCAGTCATATTACAAACATGTAAGTGTTAAAAAGCAAGAAAATCAAGGTGCCCATCTTGAATACCTTGGAGAAACACAAAGCTTCACTACTATAAATTATTAAAAGAATGAAATACATGCATGAATAAAGCAAAGTTCTGAATCCTTGGGCAGATCAATTTTAAATTAGTTCAGGAAGGGTCTGGACATCTGCCTGATTGAATTGTTTAAAGAATGAGTGGAAGCCATTCAGCTACTGGTTGCTTTGTTGTTGTTTTCCAAATGTGTTGACGACTTATCCATTTGGCTACAATTTTTTCAACTGTCAAAAAAGTAATCAATCTAAGACCTTGTGTTAGATTTGTGACTTTGTTGTGTCTTTTCTGTATGTCCACCGCACTTCTAATAATAGAATCCATTATGGGCTCTCCATTGGAAAGCCCATTTCTTGTGATTTGGGTGGGGTGAACCTGTCTGTGGCCACATGATGATCCTATGACTCACAGCTGGCCAATCAGAATACTCCATCCCTATCATAACCACAGTGATTGGATGAGTTCGTGACCTAATGAAAGCCAGAGTATTTGACTGGCCTGAGAGAGTCTTTCTTCCTTTTAATCAAAACTCAAAAGGATAGATAAACTCTTGGGGCTTCCTTTCCTCTCATGTTGAGACCAATAGGAAAATAGGGCAAAGGGATAGAGAAACAAAGCTCTAAGGACACTACTTGAAACCCTGAATCTACCTGTACCTGAAGTAGATCCATCCTTGGATGGATGACTACAGATTCCAAAATATTCCCCTTATTTTGCTTAAGGTAATTTGAGTTGGAGTTCTGTCACTTGCAACCAATAGATTCCTCACTAATAAAAGTGTAATATTATTTTCTAAGTCACTCCAAGCTACTGTGCAGTATGTCTTTTTACTTTTAGTCAACTATCAGATAATACGAAGCAAGACCAAATGAGATGGCCAGAATCATTAAGGATATCTCAATTTTCTTTTCAACAATACTTCTGAGAGCCTGGAAAGAAAACCAATGTTCAATTTGATTCAATCACACTATCACAGTAACTATGGTCTTCTACATAGTACTCTGTTAAGTTCATGCAAATTCTTTCTATATCATAAAACTTTGGAATAAAAAAAGGATTTTGGAGTGTCTCTTCCTCTGTCTACACTTTAGACATAAGAAATCAGAAGTCTGATAATATCAAGTGAACTGTCCAAAATCATACCGCTAGTTAGTGACGGTGTTGGAACGAAACCAAAATCTGCATCCATAATTTACCAGAAATTATAAAATTATGCCAATTACAGTATTCACATTATTCTGAGATGAAGTGACTAGAGACCCCACCAGAATATTATCATTTTAAAAATCAGAAATTCGCTTAGTGAAGCACACAAGTGATCCTGCTTATTTACCCATTAGGGTATCATTAATTCTTCTGAAATGAGGATGTACTGAGCCAAAATTCTATTAAAAACACACAATAATAAATGACCTGAGATGATCTCTTTGTAATTCTGTTGTGTTTTCCTTATAAATAACTGCCAGACAGAAGAGGGTAAAAATAATGATATTCAAATGGGAACCAGTAAATGTAAATTCTATTAGTTATGAAAGCTGAATTATAATCTGAGTGAAAAAAATGCTGATTAAAAAAAAAAAAAGGTTTTCTTTTGGCTAAGATGGCTTCATCATTCTTCCTCAGAGTTGATAGGCCAGATCTAATAATAATAACTAAGTTCCAATAACCAGACAATGCATTTAGAGAATTCTAACAATCAAACAGCATTTTTGACCAAGTTATTAGATTTCCCTGGTTGGATCAGCAGATTTTTTCCTCCATATCCTTAATTCATATTTTTTAAAAGTGGAGGCCTCCTATTACTTCTCCAATAGGCATAATTATTATAAAATGTTTAGTATGCATTTGTGGATTTTTAAATCAACTCTCTCATCTTCAGACAAGAAATCCTATTAAACCAAAAGTGAACTAAGTATTTTCTTTTGGAATTGTTACATAATTACATAGAATAAATTTGTAGCCCTAGAAAGTGAACAAAGAAAAGACCCAAACTGACCACAAGCAAACAAAAGAACATCAACGGAATAAACAGAATTTAAAAAACTATATTAATATCCATTTAAACACCTCTTCTGCAGCAATTTTTTAACTATTTTATTAAAATATAGTTAATCTTATTGATCAATAGTCACAACCTATTTCTAGCAGGCTAACCTAGCTCAAAATGAGCTGTTATTTTTGCTTTATATTTGCAAAAAGAAAATGCAATTTTATAATAAAATGTCATATTACATCTTTAACACATCTCAGTCAAATTTTGAAGGAGTAAAATAGTGAATAGTGTGCCCATAGAATTATAAGGACCACAGGTCTAAATAATGATTTTTTTCAACTGTAATCATACCATTTCTATATCAGCAAGACATTTGCTGCTATAATGATTAATCAGCATTTATAAAATAGCTAGATTAGGCTTTTTACAATAGTTTCTTTCTTAAGTTCTGGCTAGAACACTCCCAGCAGACAGGCAGACATGAATGCTAGCCCCAGAAATCTGCCTGTTTTCCAGTTTCCCAGCTTTGCCCGCCCCCACTCCCTACTGTCAGGTTAATGAATCACCTCCTCACTCTGGTTCCCATCTGGTCCTCTTCGCCTCTCACTCCCAGGAAGTTTACAAATACTATTCATACCTTCAAATTAATACACACAGACTCTCCATTTATACCATCAACTCTCTCGGTACAGAATGAGAATCATTTAATCTAGTGACTGTTCTACTCACCAGGTTGGCAGAGGAAAGTTGGTAAGTGGCTATTTCAATATGCTCTGGGTACAAGTTCTTCTTCTTGGTTATTACCATTGATCTTTGTGTACAAAACAGCATGCAGGACATAACCCTGCTGCTTTTGACATGCTTCCTCCCAGGTCCCTGCATCTAGGAAAACTGTCCTGCCTTCTTCCCACTCAGAATCTTGTGGCTGTAGCCTTCCATGGTTCTCTAGACAGTGGGGTGCTTAGGGTCAGCCAGACTCTGGCTGCTTATTGTTACATGGGGCCCTAAACTGGAAGAAACAAAGATAATCCAAAGAGAGGAGATTTCAACAAAAAGTTTTAAAGAGACACACACTTTTCTGTCACTGGTGACATGCTGCTATAAAGCAGAGGACTGAAATGTGAAGGCGTGCTGGGTCCAGTGATGCTACTTTAATGTCAACATACTCCTGATGCTGTTTTGCTGCTGCCCCTTTTTTTTTAAGGAGTAAGTTTTCCCACACACTGTAGTTTTAAAGTGCAAATAAATACAAGATCCAGTCACTGTTTGGATTCAGTGTTTTCACTTGGAACCAGCGCCTTACAGATTATGACATGCAGCACACAGAAAATGGGATTAGAAAAGGTGCTGTGGCCATAGGGTTGTCCTCGGGCTGTAGAACGCAGGGAAAGCCCTTCATTATTCTCCCCTCAGAATGAGGAAGCTCAGGATAGCTATGTGTCACCTCTAATGTCATCGTCTCCCTCTCAGGCTTTGTCTCCCTGTCTCCCTCTTCCCTTCACTGTCTCTCCTCCTTCCCCCCACCCCTCCTCCTCTCTCTCCTTGGCTCCCAGGACCAAAGGAAGGCAGAAGAGCCTAAGAGTGGATCCACCATTCCCTAATGAATTAATAACCATGCCCAGCCTCAACGCGAGCCAGAAAGGACGGTTCAATTCCAAATAGAGTGTGAGGAATCATTAAAAGATGTGCACTGAAAGTCAAAGAATTGGGGTTTTATTATTGTTACTGCTGCGAAAGCCACTAAAATATTTAGGTTTTAAAAAGAGGGTTTCAATAAATGTAACATCAATCAGCGTTCATGTCAGCTAATTTTTAAAAATACGCTAAGAAGATTTACAACAGAAAACAAAGAGAAATCACTGTTTCTATCCGGTACGTAAAGTTAGAGTGAAGGGCTATCAATACGGATGTGGCATAGAGGAATGCCTAAGAGAAAAACAAAATGATGTGTGAAATTATAACCAAATCGCCTAAATTAAGAAGTGGTCACTTAGGTTTTATCTAAATAACTAGATAAGAGCTTTCTCGTGACCAAGTTTAAATAGCATATTTTCCTTTATAATCATGCTGATTGCAGTTCTTGATATTTGGGACACAGATTTACTAGGAAAGATAGGAAAATAAAACATGAAATAAACCAGCATGTAATTTCATAAATATATACAATTCCCCATAAGACACTGACGAGGGAGTCTCAGTTTAGTTTTCTAGTTAGTCTCTGCTTCTCCTGCATAAACAGACCCCTCCACATGGATGGAAAGGTAACTTGTATAAGGTCTCTATTTCCAGTAAACAAACGACGCTCTGCCACACAGCCTAGGATTCACTGAAATGGGGGCTCTTTGGGCAATGGGGTTTGAGGAAAGTATTCAGCAAATAATATTATTCATCCAACATCACTTTCACTTCCTTTCTGAAGCTCTTGTTTGGAACTTCTGTTTGAATTTGGGTGACAGAATTTGGGTGTAAAGTAAGGAAGAAATTCTGATAAAGACAAGCTAACCAGAAATGAAGATCTCAGGCAGGTACTCACACACACACACACACACACACACCGCACAGCTGTGCACTCTGTACACTCTTTTGCTCACTGTTTACTACATGAGGGCGCAAGATAGTAAAGAACTGTATTCAAGTGGTCAATGTATAATTAAAGTTGTTTTATCAGTCATCTAAGTAAATGTAAAATCATCAAAAAATAAACATTCTACTTGTAAACTCAGACTTACTAATTACAATGCTAGGATAAATATTTTACACAATTTAATACAAAGCCCCATCAGTTTTATTCCTAAGTTTAAAAAAGTGGCACTACTTTGAAGCAGATTTATACTGCTGCTGATTAGCTGATGTAAAAGGAAAAAATAGGGTCAAATTTTTCCTTCCAAAAAGATACCTGTTAACCTGATTTTGAAGCTCAAACAAGTAGTGGGGGGGAATTCTAGGCGATCCCAAAATGCAAACCAGCATTTGCTCATTCATTGGCCCAAATTTAGGTGGAAAGGTTTTGTCGAAAGGAAATGGGCACAGACCCACCAACCAAGCAATCCTTCTGAATATATTCCTTCACAGGTCCACAAATGAGTCTGTATAGGAATGTTCACAGAAGCATTGTTTATGATTGCAAATAGAGGAGGAAACACAATATCCATCTCTGGGAATGGTAAAATATCAAGTGTGCAAACCATGAGTACGAAATCAGAGGCAGAACTCACGAGCTGGACTTAACATTTAGCAACATAGAAAGAGCTCAAAAACATAATGCTTAATTTTTACAGCAAGAAATTAAATGAGATTTATAGCACAATACCATTTATATATATTTAAAAGACACTCAAAACAATACTGTATATTTTCAAGGGTATGCTTAACTTTGTGTACTTCTATAATTTTATTTATTGTATATAATTTTTATGTGTGTATCCAGACACACACATATACATGGCAAGAATTGCAAGAACATAACATTAAGTAGAGATTGGGGACCACACTGGAAAACAAAATGAAACAAAAGAGAGGCTTGTTCCAGCCAATCTACAACATAGCAGGCTATGAATGAGGACCATGATTGACTCAATTCTGTATACCTGACCAAAAAAAAAAAAGAAAAGCACAAAAGACTTTGGAGCCATAGTTATTGACACTGCACATTGGGATAAACCAACATATCTAAAAAACCAACCATATCTAAAAATAAAATTCATATAAAGGGAAAGAAAATGATTTGTATAGCAAAAAATTATAGATTGGTGGCATCCTTAAGCTATAATATTTACAGTCAAGTACAATTTGGAAATCTTAAAACTCATACTGAAAATTCTTTATTTGGCAAATCTATTTATGGGTCTGATTACATTTAAACACATGAAAAAAAGAAAATCACAGTAAGGAAAAACCATCTGAAGAGTTCACTGCAGTAACAGTGCTCACCCTAAAAAAATCAGGGTTATCATGGCAATGACCTCCACCACCTGGAACAGGCAGTCACATCAGGCAACAGTGTCATGGCTGTGCTACATGTTGTGTGTATGAGTTGAGCAGCTGAGAAAAAGCAATTTATATATGTATATATCCATGAAATTCTGTCTCAGTGATCTAGCTGTCTGAGGTGAAACAGTGAGGTTTTCTCTGCATGAAGACTATGTCATGTCCCAATTCACGTTATATGGATCAGACATAGATACACTGCACATTTTCTGATAAGAGTTTGCAAACTTCTGTTAAAGGTAAACTATCGTGTTAAAGACAACTACTCAGAGCCATTTAGAGTGATCCATAATAGTTATCCAACCAGATGCAAATATGGAAACCAGAAAGAGCATCTCTATGACTTTTATCATTCTGACATCTTTGAAAATACTTTATTATTTCAATTTCCAATAAAAACATGTACATATTGATTATATATTTATAGTTATATAATCAAAGCTGGTAGACTATATTACTCAGATAACAGAAGTAATATTTTAAATGTTTTGACCACCTATGTCTTCACTGCTAAGGAAGTTAAATTAAATAATATACAAAAATGGCCGGTACTAATTTGATTTTTCAGCAAATACAACTTGAGAATATCATCCATTTTTAAATCCATTATCTCTACTCATCTTACCATTACTTAAAATATTGGTTTCGTGAGAATGTCTTGGGAAGTTACTGAAACCACACAAATGAAGCTCATTCTTATAAGTAAAATAACAAATTATTTGAGGGATAAGCCAAGCCCATCAACCAGACCATCATCTCAACATTATTAAAAAATTGCTGAAGTGAGAATTTTATCCCCAAAAAGTTATACATAGGAAGTCACAGGAATCAACAACTATGAGAGTTGACCAACAAACTAATACCCCCAAAACCATCACTGTAAGCTAGATATGGGACACTACACAATAAAAAAAGAATATACAGCAAAATGCACCACCTAAAAAGTCTCAGCGACACATAAGCTTCAAAATGTGTATTCT
Source organism: Tursiops truncatus (assembly GCF_011762595.2). NCBI lineage: Eukaryota > Metazoa > Chordata > Mammalia > Artiodactyla > Delphinidae > Tursiops > Tursiops truncatus. The sequence goes on along the minus strand of NC_047038.1, from coordinate 111,548,413 downwards.
TAGGATATGAGAGCTAAGTTCCGGTAACCATTTGCTGACAAAAACACACAAAAAAGTATCAACACTCCAGTATTCATCCCATCATCTCAAACAAACCGTCCGTTTGACAAGAATTATAAATCAAATCACCATATTCATAAGTGGCTGTAAAGCCATATTTTATGCCTTGGCACTATGTAGATGAAACCACAGTTAGGTGAATTAAAAATTTGTTTCCTATTGTCTAACATTTCCCCTGTTATGAGATTGTCTACAAATGGTGAGGAAGAAAAATTTAGAAGATGTATCACACACTATTTTTTTTAAAGGCTATAAAATTTTGCACAGACCAAGCAAGTCCTCAGATAGTTAAATGGTCACACCAGAGCATTTATCTGAAATTTCTACAATAAATGGCCACCTTGAAAGTTTTTTTTTTTAAATACTGAGAAGTACTAGAAAATTTTGTTGGTTTTTTTTTTCCCTCTCCCCTTTGCAACGGAATGAGGGAATGAAACATATTTCTTGGACACTGAGGATAATTATAACTAATCATCTCCTTCTCCTTGGAGCAACATTCGTTGACGTTCCTTCATTTTAGGGTGGCTGGCTGACACAATTCAAATATAATTACTCTTCTTGCATGATAAACTCCAGCACCGTGAGCAAATACAGTATGTCTCATTGTCAAGTATGGCTAGACAGCAGCAGTGTAATATAGACCTTTCAAGCCCTGGTGTAGCCCCCTGCCTTTGAAATCTGTGCGAGATGACAAAACTGACTTTCATTTCCCTTGGACTTTCTCAAGGTATCCTTATTAAGAAAAAAAAAAGCCTAAAACCCATAAATTTAATCTACTGCCTGCCAATCACAATGGTTTCTGCTGTCAGACACTCATGATACATAACCACAATATTTAAATGTTATTGTTTCATACAAGAAGAAAATGTTGCTCATGACTATCCTAAATAGTCATGTGACAATTCAGTGCGTTTCCTTTGTTTGCCTCTTCACCGCCAAACAATAGCAAGAGCAGGAAACCTGTAACCAATGGACCGATTGTGGAAGGAGCTATACAATAATAAACGCTAAAGGAGATCATTTTTCCTAGCTACCTTGTAAGAGACAATTGCATGATAAGAGAAAGTGTGTTTCCTAACATGTGTTTCATTTCAGATTTATAGTGACACTTGTTATTTTATTCTCAAATGACTTCTAATTTTTAAAAAACCAAACTCATAATCGGATGATCACTGGAATACAACTTTCACCAACTTTTGAAAAATAAATAGTAAAAAAAAAAAGAAAAAATAGCATCACATAGTCATGAATGTTGAGTTGGGGAAGGAACAAAGGCTTGAAACTTAAAATGAAACTTAAAGTGACTTTCCCTAATAAAACGTCTGTGTTTTACAAGGAGATGGTGGTCTCTTTTGGAGGACCCGATCTACAAAAGAGTTTCATTTGTGTTTTCCAGGTTATAGGTAAATAACTTAAGTCCAAGTTCCCATAGTGTGCTTTTTTTTCTTTTTTAACCATGCATATATTTATTATAGCTGGCACTTTCTAATAATGTCAGTCAGCTGTTGCAAATACAATGGTCGAGGGTTCCAACTCATTTCATATATAGCTTCCCTTCAATTACTGCTAGCCACATATATTCAGTCATTTCTGGGGGGCTAGAGTGGATCCTTTCTCCAACTGAGTTGTGTAGTAGGATTCTGCCTATTTTGGAAGCAAAAATTCCAAATGTTTGCTCATATATGTAGAGCAAAACAGGGTGTTGTTTTCAATTTGATATGACTTTATTTAGATTTTACTGTTTCATATCATGGAGGAATGGAGGCCAGGGGATGAGATGAGTCAAACTGTTTTTCCCACCCAAGAAACAAGACAGTCTCATCACTGGAATCTGATTCTTCATCTAAGTCTATCCACGGCAAATCAAAACAGTTGATGGCTACTTTATATAGTTTGTGGAAGGTCAAGGAATAAAGAGCCAACGGCCTGTGGTCTCCATGGCAGCCTGAGAGAAACATGAAGACAGTGATATGGTGTAGTTGTATTTACAATGTTATACAATTCAGAGAAAGAGAGTTCTTATACACTAAGAAAAAAACACATGTAGAATTGGATGGGCCATGGTGCAACGCTGTCCTAAAAAATAGTAGGTACAAATTACATTTGGCTTTTCATTGTAATTCACCAAGGGACAAAATACCGACTTTGTATTTCTGGCTATCCACAAAAATATGTTTTTCTTAAAACTGCTAATCAGAACATGTGTAGGAAAGCCATAGTTTACCATGTTAATGAAAACATAGCTCTTTGGGGCTAGTAGGCCCCATCAAACATTAATGGCTTTCTTTTGTTAGGGACAAAGCTTGCACTGAAGCCTTTTCAATAGCAGTCCCATTTTCAACTTAACCTTTTCCTTTCCTTAGGAAACAGGACTCTACCGCTCTGAAAGCCATCAGACCCACTGTTACGATTCAGGACATTCACCTGATCCATAATATTTGTCTCTTGGAAGCATTTATACCTAGACTTATTTGGTTATGCTGTCCCAGTACAGAAGTTGTTTAGAAATCTAAACCAAATAAATAGACAAATTAAAAAAATTATAAATTACAAAACACACCTACTTTAATAGTCTTCTTTAAAGTCTAGTGAAAGAAGTAGGAAAGAGACATGAGTTTGTGACCTAATTCTTTTATCTGTTCCTCACTATCAAACACACTCAGTCATCCCTCTGCTGCCCACGTAGCTTAGTCCTAAACCCTAATAAGCCAACTTCACTCAACTAACCTACCCATAAACAGTCTAAAATTCAGCAGTTTGAACTAACTCGAACTGGTTATATAAGTGCATCCCAAGCTCCAAAATAAAATAAAAACAAACCAAACGAGAACAGATGACTGAGAGATTTGCATTTGGTTTGCCATGTTGCTTCTACTCAAAGGCTGAAAAATTCCTTGCCTCGCGTGTTTAAATATGCATCAGCTCAGAAGAAGTTACACAATGTTTCCATCAGCAGAAGATGTGGCACTTAGAGAAAGCATCAGGAAAATAAAAACTACAGACAAAATAGGGTATATTTGCATATTTCACTTGAAATTAGGCTATGTTGAAGCATATTGGAAACTCATATGCATTGGATGTCAGCTGAGTTACTTTTCTTTCCCCCCAAGGTGACATTGGTGCTTGTCTTACCAAATATGATGCAACTGACAAGTGTTTTCATGTAAGGAAGATATATGCCTCCCATCACCTTGTCAAGCTGAGTGAAGGCAAACTCCAGCACATCCTTTCACAAGTGATTAGGTGGTCGGAGTCATTAAAAGTCATCAAGTTAGACTGCAGCAGTGTGCCATGCATATATATGAACTCATCCAAAGCTCTCCTCCTTGAAATAGGTGATAGCTCTCAACTTTGCCTCTGACCGAGTCATAAATTCCTAGCTGAGCTCTCTTTCCCTTAGCATACCTTTGAAATTATACTGAACGGTAAATGCTGCTTTGGCCCGTCTCATTGTCTCCTGCTTTCCCAGCCAAACTTCTAACAACTGGAGGTCCGAACATCTGATTTTGGTTCACAAACACAAAGTAAACAACCAGATTGTCATTACTTCTTCTTCCACACCCCTTTTTACATGTTCAAAATACTTCAAAAACTCTTGTCAATCAGCCTACTTTAAAATTTTCTAAAAGGGCAACAAGAAAAAGAGTGGTATTATTCAACAATTCCATGAGATGAAGCGATTAAGGCACATTGCCAAGACTCTGGACCATATGGCTCATCAGGAACTCAGAACAAAGTTTAAATTCTTATGTTATAGCATTTACAATCTTCCCACTTTCAGCCTTATCATTTCTCGGTAAGTAAATCTGATTTTCTATAAATTTGATTTTAGAGGTACCTGAGACAACATGAATTTAAAACTTTTTAAATGTATCATTTGACTTAGCAACTCCACTTCTAAGAATCTGTCCTAAAGAATTGGCTAAGGGTATGAGCAAAAAAATGTATGCACAAGATGTTCAATACATCATTATTTATAATGATTAACGCTACAAACACCCAAAATGTCCAAAAATAGAGGATATACTTGAGATTCTTCAATTAAGTATTATAAATAAAAAATATATTTCTGAATATTTTTTAATGCTAAGGAAATGATCATGAACTATTGTTTATGAAGAAATCAAAATGCAATACTTAAGGATTTTAACTAGGTTAAATATACATACATGCATTGGAAAAAGGACTAGAAAAAATACAACAGAATGCTAACAAAATTTACTTCTATGCTTAGGAATTGCAGGCATTTCTAATTTTCTTTTTAAAAATCTGTATGGATTTTCTAAATTATCTACAATGAGCATTATTTACTTTCATAATTAGAAAAAGAAAATAGAACATTAAAGTTCCTGAGTGGATGCAGAAGAAAATCTGACATAGTAGCTGATGCATTTTTTAAGACATTGTACCTGAATGGATCTTGATGGGTCAGAATGCCTTTCCTAGGACAATTTCATACCCCTATAAATGCCTAGAATTTTGTTCATCCAGCATAGATTGGTTGTAATCATGACTGAATAGGGGACTTCCCTGGTGGTGCAATGGTTAAGACTCCACACTCCCAAGGCAGGGGGCCCGGGTTTGATCCCTGGTCAGGGAACTAGATCCCACATGCATGCCACAACTAAGAGTTCACATACCACAACTAAGGGTTTGCATGCCATAACTACGTAGCCGATGAGCTGCAACTAAAGAGCCCACCTGCTGCAACTAAGGAGCCCACCTGTCACAATTAAGGAGCCCACATGCTGCAACTAAGGAGCTCGTCAGCCACAACTAAGACCCAGTGCATCCAAATAAATAAATAAATAAACATTTTTTTTAAAAAGAGATTACTGAATAGAGTGGTGAGGCAGGAGACAGAATTTGGAAGACTTTAATTTCAAACTCCCCAACTTTAAAAAAACAATTTGGGCTTTGAGCTCTGCAGCGACTTCCCTTGGGCTAATTAACTAGACATAAATCAACTTATTTCAGCTTCATAAAGGTCAGTAAAACAAAAGTTTTTAACCATGAGACATTTAAAAAGACAAAAAGCCAAGACCGGGAAGCATGTGCCCTTGTGTAATCTCTTATACTGCATTTTCCATTGTTCACAGCCAGTAACCAAGCATAAAACGGCCCATGCTATTGACTGTGTTAAGATGATAAAAACAGAAGTATCTTTGTGCCTACCAAATAGAACATACATTATAAGAATGTGACTCTTTTTACCAAACACATGAATTTAATCATTAGGCCCACAGTCATCATCATTATATGGAGCAGTTGTTTAAGTAATTCTTGCTCAGTACTCTCTAGTTGAAGTGTTTTAAATATTCCACATAACCAGTATGTGACTCAGAAACTTCTCCATGAGAGTAGGTTAGAAGAAAAGGAGGCTAAGAAAAAAAACAAAACAAAACAAAACTCTGAGTCCTTTGTGTCAGGTCAACAGCTCTTCTCCTCAGGGCCCCCCTCTGGGGCGCCACTGACCCAGGAGGACACCATTTTGACTTCCTGCCCACACGTGCTCTGCTCCTACCTCTCTTTTAGGACAAAGAACCAGAAGCCCTTCAGAAACTTTGCTGCTGGTTCTCATATAATCTCAACATTTAAACAACCTCTACAAAAACAATTTATTAAAAAAATAATTTGTTACAACAGAAAGACTTTCCCTTACCTATCATTAATAAAATCTATATTAAAATCCAGCTTATAAGAAGGTCCTAGGAGTCTGCTTCCTCTTCTCTCTGTTCATTCACTTTGAACCACAGGGCAAATAAGTAATGAAATCAACAGAAGCAGAGCTTCAGGGATGGGAAAAAGGAAAAGAAATAAAGTTCTTAGATAATCAAAAAGATGACCAATCAGTCCCTAAAAAATTCAAGTTAGTAATACAGTTAATGATTCAACTTAATAATATAGTTAGTGGTTAATATAATTAATGGACTTTTCCTTATTTTAATTTTTATACTATATTCCTCATTTGAAAATCGATACTCAAGGCAGAAAAAGTTGTAAAATAAATAAAAGTATAATGAAAGAAAGAAAATGTTCTGAAATACTACCAAGAAATAGCTATTATTAGGAGTTGGTTGTGTTTTTGAGCCTTTTATATATCAACAGGACTTTAAATGCATAAATGTATTTCATTACATACGTGTGCCATAATTTATTTAATCATTCTCAATTGCTGGACGTAGGGTATGCAATGTTTCACTGCTATTAACTCTGATATGAAAAATTCTGGGATATCAATCTTTCTGCATATTTGTGATTTTTTTTTCTTTTTAGAGTAAATACAAAACAGTGAAATTACTGAGTTCAAAGAGTATGAGTTTTTCAAGGCTTTTAAAATATATTGTTGAATAGCCCTCCGTAAATTTTGTACCAATTTACACTCCCAAGAGCAATGTTTGTGAAAATGTCTTTCAAAATAGTCCCGCTAGTCTTCTTTGTCTTAAAACAATAGGTTAGCTACCCAAAAAAGGTATAATAAAAGCTGAAACAGCATCCTATCTGTCTAGAAATTATTTATGCCTTCTCACACACTCAAAGAGAGTGCATATGTTTATAGGGGGACAATATTCATCTCAAATGACTGCACAGACAAGGCCACACATATCCAAGTATTCCTATCTGAATGAAGCAGCACAAGGAAATGCAAGTTGGATTTATTGCATCACTAGCCTTCTGAGTTTTAAAACCCTATTGTTTGCACTCTTCTGAATGACTTAAGAGTCAACAAGGTAGCAGCATTAGCTAATTCTTTGTTTTTTACATGCACACATAGAATGCACTCAATCAACCTACAATAGATGAGATTTAAAGGGGTAAAAGACAAGCTCACCAGTCAGGCGGATATCAGACAATAATGTCCCTCAGAGCACAGCTTCTGGGTGTCAAAAAGCGCCAGAGAATTAGAGGGTGCCAAGATGGTAGGATTTTATTTCATAGGAGAGAAAATTTGGAGACAGTGACCAAGGAGAAAGCAATGAAAAGAAGGGAAGGGCAGGGAGTGAAGGTCACATTAGTGCAGCCAACCAGGAAGAAGAGGTGAGCTTTCCATGCGTGAGGTTCCTAATTTGAAATATACCCCAAGTTATCCTCTTGTGCCCAGGACCCCCCCGCCCCCAGGAAGGTGTTAGAGTAGAGCTGTTGTTGTCTCTACTCAGTCTCCCCAGAAGCATTTACATTATTTCTCTCACTAGGTGGTCATCACGACTCCTGGGTGACATCTCAGCCACTCTCTAAGTTACAAAACTAGATGGATGCATCACAGATATGTAGCTGCAACGAACGAGGACCCTGAAGTACCTCTGAAGATCAAATACGTTTGAGGGGATTCCTAAGACATGATTGTCTTACCCACAGCATAGATACAGATTGTCCCTACTAAATCAAAGGCAGTCAAATGATAAACAAAACACTTGGATAGGTTTCAGGGCCCCTTGCCATCAACAGGAATGCTCCAATTTGGGATGCCCTGTTAACCGACCCACGTGATGTGAAAACTACACCAGAACTTTTCTAAAGCTTCTGGGGGTGATTAAAACCTTTTGGCTGGATATTTCTGAGATACTACAAAGCATTATACACATGTCTTAGATTTATGAAGACCATCGCAGTCTAAAACAGAAAACAATAGAATAGTCTAATCCTGGGATTCAGACGATGAGTAATGAGAAGCAAAGCACCCCTTTGTGCCAGCCTCTGTCTGAATCTCTCTCTTTTTTCCTGCCCCCCTCAGTCTGCCTGATCCTCTAACTCAAGACTGATGTTCTCCTTCCAGATGGAAATCCATCCATGTTCTGGAGATACAAAGCCACCAGCAACACCATACATGTGAGGAAGCCATTACCCAAACTCTACCCAACCACCCAAATCTTATAAGAGACTCAAGTTGGACTTAAAGTTGAAGCAAATGTTTAAAGCACTTCTATGGATATAGGATTGGCTCTTAATTGCAGTCTTTCCAAAGAGGGTAATTTTCTAACAGAAGTTTCCCAACCCCAAATTCAGTTACACAACAAATATATTTTTGCAGGGGACTATCATTCAAATATATTTTATAGGGAATAGTCACTCTTTAGTCCAGCAATAGAATTCTTATTTTCAGTTTACAAATCCCATCACCCACCAAATGAATTGTCTATGAGACAGGATGCTTATCGAGCCGCTTTTAAAGTGGCTTCCTGCATCAGAAGGTTTCACAAAAGCAAATTTCCTTCCAGCCCTTCTTCGATTAAATGCTAAGGGAGTAATCTTAACAAAATAGAATTTATTCTAAACAACAGTGACTCTTGATTGAAATCAAATATTTAAGCCTCAAAAATAAACAGTAACTCACACTACAATTGTTGTCAGTCCTTGGCTTCATCATTCAAATGTTTCTGCCACCCTGAGAACTTCATTTCATTTTAAGAGTGTGTTGTATTGACTCTGATATTTGTACATAATCATTGTCATTTTGGCAAATTTTCTCCATCTTCTGGCCAGGATTCATTTAGAGGAAACCTGCTACTTCCATTCTAAAAGCCACCTTTCACCACATTAAAGGGAAATATATTCGTTTTCCTGCAGCTTTCATTCTGGAGTCCAAATTTTCTAGTAATAGATGTCTTTAAAGAAATCAGGTCATTTGCATTTTAAAAAGTGACTTATTTCCACATTCATAAAAAATGGTATTAGCTTGCTATTCCATTAAATAAAACTAGAAAAAGTCACTGTTTCCTGGGGTTCATATTGACAATAAAGTCGTCTTCAACTAAACTTGTATTTAAGCTATCTTCACATATAGCAAATCACTGAGTTACAGCAAATAAGTAATACAGAACCTATTTTTATAAGCAAGAATTGATTTTCACTGAGTTCTTCAATTGTGCCTGAAAATAAAGTGTACTATTTAAAGAGAGCTTGTGAAATTTCAGGAATGTCATATATTGGTAAACATTTCAGAACTACATGTGTAAATAGGCAATTAATTTGTTGAGTAAATGAAAAACAGGTTCTGCTACAGTTATTTTTCCCTACAAACTAACTGTGGGGTGATCTCTCCTGAATTTGGAAAAGCACGAGCAGTTTTGTTGAGGGTGGGGTCTCACTCCTCAGTTCCTGCATCCTGTAAAATTTCCAACATCTGGCCAAGGGGCAGAGACTCCGAAAATGAACCTGGACTGTGCAGCTGCTGTAATAAAGGAAAGAATGAGGGGCTTAAGGGGAACAATGTGCAACAGCTGTTGCAGGGTATGTCTTCCCTGCTGCCTTACTCACCTTCCCTTCTCAGACTAAGCCTACCCACATTAGGCCTGAGGTGACCTCAGAGGAAGCATTTAGGGCAAGAAACATCCCTTCAAGCCAAGGAATTTTGACAAAGTGGGTCCAAAACGGTCCTTAGAGTCATGAGCTTTTACTGTAACTAGTGACTTTGAAACTCCTTGTAAGAGAGAGGGAGGCATTGTCTCTACTGAGCCAGGTCATAATAACCATGGCGGTCTTCCTTTTATGAATCTCTATCTCCTCTGCTAATCTCACTGCAGCACTTCCTTTGCTCTGTCAGTCTATCAGGAAGAACATTTACTTCAGGTACATGAAGGCTCATGTACTGGGTACATCTTACTGAAAAACCCGAACGAATTTTTGGCCAACCCAGTATATACAAGGAGGCAGAGCTATGGTCTCATGCAATAAACCAGCTCAACTAAATTATGATAATTAATGAACTGGCTTTCAATTCTAGGTCCACTGGTCATGTCCTCAGATCCCTCACCTGGGCTCTCCTATGCAACCGACCACAGAATGTTAAGGACTTGGGCTTGAGTCAAGAAATCAGTATCCAAGCTCCATCACTTATTGGCAAGCCATTGTATTGTCCTTACTTTTTATTTTTTTGTATCCTGATGCTTTGACATCTCAAGCCTTGCTGACCACGGAGGGACTGCCCCTCCCAAGGTTATCCAATTCCTGGAGATAGTAAAAAAAAAAAAAAGTATGTTTTTCAAATGTAAACCAACCACCCACAGCCCACACTCTTAACCACCTCCTTTATTGGACCCTCACACTCCAGGCTACTATCTGCCTGCCCTGCTCACCTCAGGGCTAGGTACCAAGGCAACTAGGGACAGCACACAGACCCCAGAGCCTACTGGAATTATTCAAATTAGCCAATCCTAAGCCTGCTTCATCTGTCTCTCCTGGTCCTTCCCATGGAAATCACAGTAAACGCTCTTGCTCAGTTTCCCCCTCTCCCTCTGTCTCCTGACCGACTCCAGTGCCCCACGACCCCACCCCTGCCATGGTATGTCCCTTCCTCTTGGGACCTGTGAGTATAACAAACTTCCTTTTCAATGGCAGTCATCGTCTGATCTGATCTATTCCATCTATCTATGGCCTTACCATATCTTAATGATAATAAAACAGCTGTGTGACCTTGGAAAAGGGACTGAAAGTCTGCCTCCATTTCATCAGTAAAAGACAGAATAATAACTGTCTTTTTCATGGTGTTCTGGTAAGGATCAACTAAAATAATACACACCTGTACTTAGTATATGGTAAGTGCCCAGTTAATACCGATGCTCCAAGTTAACAGATGAGGAAAGTAGGATTAGGAGATAACTCATTAAACGCTATAGAGCGAGGGAGCTGTGGAATCTAAATGTCACCCAGATATATCTGACTCCAAACTCCTTTCTCTTTCCACATCACACTACCATCCCCAGTTGAGCCCAGGCCCTCTCCTATTGCACTTTGAGCCTCTATCACAGTGGTAAACACATATTGCCTTGGATGACAGTCAGCTATGTACATCACTAGGACAGCATATGCTCAATAAATTGTTTGAGAGAAAGAAAAAGAAAAGGAACAAGGAAGAGAAGGAAGGGAGGAGGGAGGGAGAGAGGGAGGTGGGGAGGAAAGGAGGAAGCAAGGATCTTTTCTAGCTCTGAAATAGAAACTAGAATTCCTTCTCTCCTTTTTTTTTCTTGCTGGCCCCCAAGTGTACCCCTCAAATAAAGGTAAAATTGTAATGTAACGGGGAAGAGCCAAATCTGACTACATGTTAGATCTGTTTCTTTTACTTTAATCTTTGCTTTCCGCTGCTTTTGTTCACTAAAAGGGTACTGTCTATACATAACGGGCTGCTTCAGGGAACCCTGCCCCGCTGCCTGAATGTTAAACCAAAGTGCCTTTGTTCAGGGAAGGATCCTGACCCTGTCCACCTATAGATGGCTGCAAGAATGAAGCAATTAACACATCCCCTCCCCAAGGCTGGCCATTCCAGGGGATATTTGCAAAACTTATGGTCTTTTTACTTTACTTCCTCATCTCCTCTCCCTCTCCGTTCTACAAAAAAAAAAACTGGCATCCAAACCCCGAGAAGATGGTTCTTTTGAGACACTAGTCTGCCATCTTCTCAGTCTGCCAGCTTTCCTAATAACATCGTATTCCTTGCCTCAACACCTTGTCTCCCAGTGTACTGGCCTGTCGTGCGGCGAGCAGAGCAAGCTTCGACTTGTTAACAAAATGGTTTTATCCCCAGTTATAAAAATCCCCAACCATGAAAAACTCACTCAGATACAGAAATTTTCCTCTATGTGTCTCTCATTTTTATGAACCCAAAGCTTCTAATCAACAACGTCTGTCAAGTGTCCTCCTCTCCTAATCTCTAGTCTGCAAGATGGCCTTTTTTTTTTTTTTTTGCGGTACGCGGGCCTCTCACTGTTGTGGCCTCTCCCGTTGCAGAGCACAGGCTCCAGACGCGCAGGCTCAGCGGCCATGGCTCACGGGCCCAGCCACTCCGCGGCACGTGGGATCCTCCCGGACCGGGGCACGAACCTGCGTCCCCTGCATTGGCAGGTGGGCTCTCAACCACCGCGCCACCAGGGAAGCCCTGCAAGATGGCTTTTAAATGCCACACTCTGGAGCCACTTAGGTCAGTTCTGAGCTCCCCATGTCTCCAAAAGCTTGTATATATTCTTCTATTACCACTTCTCTTCCTTCTTTCCTTCTCCTCCCTTTCTCCTGACTCACATACCTGGGCTTCCCAACTTCAAGTGGCCCAGAGACATAAAGGAAACATTTTATAGCTTCACCATCTTTATAGAACAAACACTAAAGATATAAAGCTCTTTGACCACTCTTGATCCAAACTAATAAGTAGTATTCTTACTACTTATAAACTACCTATAGAGGGGGTTTTGTTTAACATTTGGGCATAAGTTGCAAACTTAAGTGCCTCCAGGGGGAGCAGAAATGTGTCCTGTACAATGAGTGAAACTGTCAGGTAGGATCAAGGGAGTCTGAAGAGCACGTGGTCTTCAGGCAGCTGGTCAACCTCAGTGGGCTGCTACATGCTAAGAGAAGCCATCTGGTCAAGCACCCACATTTTCAAGGAAAGCTAAAAATCTGTATTTTCATGTGAAGAAGCTCCCTACATATAAAGGTTAACAACTAATTCAATTTTTTTAAACTGTGTATAGGCCAAATGAAAATGCTTTTGTGCTAGTTTTAGTATAAAGATCCCCATGTTAAGACTTTTTCCCTAAGCTATTTTAGAAGTATTTTCAAACATCGATGAAGAGAGCACAGTATTTATTCTGAGGAAGACCAACAGGAAAGAAAGTTCATTTTATTGGAATGGAATGGATGTTTAAAGCCAAAAAAGTTTGCAATCTAGGTGAAGTGAATTATATTATGTGGGGAAAAGAGAAATTATTGTTGTTTATTCACTTTCTTAAACACGTTTCATCCGTCCACTTCATGTCCTTATTGCCACCAGCCTTTTCTATGCTACCAGTATATCTCCCCTAGAATGGTGCCCTAACCCTCCAAGTGGGAGGCATCGTGCACAGTGCAGTCTGCTTTATGTTTCACTTTTTAATGCATAATTCAACCAAATACACCCTGAGCATAATATCACTAAATTCATGTACCCTACTATATTTTCATCCTTTATGCTGACACTGATTTATTTTAGAACTTTATGTTGAAGGTCCTAATTGTTCGTGACAAAAAATCAAAACTTAAAAATCTCTCCATTTTTTTCTCTCTAAATGCATACATACATAATACATACGTACATACAATAATAGTAACCACAGGAAATACACTGATCAAAATTAAATAAAAGTGCCAAGATCCAGTTTCAACCACCAAAATCAATTTAGAGCTTTTAAGAGTCAGACTCAAAACATTGCAATTTCCATGATTCATGGTCAAATTCAAATCTCGTCAGGGGTCTTGGACCTAAACTATTGGACCTAGGATTTGATATCTCCTTTCAATTAGCAATAAAATAATTTCTAATTTTTATTCAGTGTGTAACACATAAACTTCTGGCCTGCTAATGGAAAAACATGCTTTTGGTCATACTCTTGGTCAAATTATGGTTCCTCTGAATGGAACAATGTATCAAACTATAATCTCTAAATCTGCTACAGTATCAGGGACAAAGGTTTGACCTGGGTTAAATCCTGTTAGATCTAAATTTTGACATATTTTACAGTCAGGTAAGAATCATTTTTTAATTTTAATTGATTTCTACTGCTCTGTCAAGTTTTCTGAAAAAATGAGAGTAAAACGCAGCAAAATTTTAATATGATAAATTTCACCTCTCTTAGCCCTTGAGAAAACAACTTCCATAAATTTATTAATCAAAGATAAATTTTCTTTTTTGCAGCCTTTGCCTTTTTAATTTGTCTAGAAGACAAACTTGTCTTAACTTTAATTTTATATTATATGCATATCTCTGCTTGCTATTATGATTTCTTAATGTATAGAAACCAGAACTACATGAAATATTCCAGACATTCATTCACTTTATTTTTGAAAACTGAATAAAAATATTCAATTTCTCTCACTAGCCTTCTACATTTTATTGGTCATTATGGACGTAGCACACACTTCCAAAGAACTAAGTTTTTCTGACTCCTTAACTTAAAGAATCAGCTGGAAAAATTCCACTCTTAGGGAATGTAACATATTATAAATATGTTTTCAAATAAATACCAGTTGGAGCATGTTACATAGTCACATGATAAGATCTTTAGAGATGATGATAGTCATCATCAGATCTTTAGAGATGATTCTGATAATTACAGGATTAGGACCTCATAAAATTCTCTCCCCCATAAAATCAATGATAAAAATAGAAAACAGGGGCTTCCCTAGTGGTCCAGTGGTAAAGAATCTGCCTTACAATGCAGGGGATGCGGGTTCGATCCCCGGTCAGGGAACTGAGATCCCACATACCACGGGGCAACTAAGCCCGTGCACTGCAACTACTGAGCTCATGCACCTCAACTAGAGAGGCTGTGTGCCACAAACTACAGAGCCTATGCACTTTGGAACCCACGCGCCACAACTACAGAGCCCACATGCCCTGGATCCTGCGCACCACAGCTAAAGAAGAGAAAACCCACATGCCACAACTAGAGAGAAATCCGTGTGTCACAACAAAGAGCCCGCACACTGCAACGAAAGATCCCGCATGCCCCAACAAAGATCCCATGTGCCACAACTAAGAGCTGACACAGCCAAAAATAAATTAAATAAATAAATAATAAATAAACCTTTTTAAAAAATGGTCCACATCAAAAGAAAATCTTTAAAGAAAAAATAGAAAACATTGTCAGAATCAAATTCTTCAGAACTCTGGAAATAAGCCAAAGGTTTCAGCAATGCAAGGAGCATTTATTCAAGGAAAAAGTCTGAATTCTAGTAAGACAAGGAAACTCTGTGGCATTTTCACTTGTCCTTTTCTGATCCTCTACTCTGCAGTTCTGAGATAGCTTTAAAAAACCAAAGCAATCGTGGTGAAAACCAACAGCCTGCAGTCACAGTGTAAACTAAAAGCCTGATAACCACCAGAGTGGGAAGAATGGTAGTGGAGCTCCTTCAAAGCCTCTTTCCCAGATCAATATCATTATTCAACCTGCCTTATGGTTCCATGGAAAATGCTATATTCAAGGCTGTGGTTTTTTACCTGACTCAGAGCTCAGTCAGTGTAAAAGCTATTTCCCCAGGAGAATTTGTAAAAACAACTAGAGGCAATTAATTAACTTCATGACTGCATGAGGCAGTGGATAACAGTTGGAGTAAACAATAAGCGAACCAATATTTTTAAAAAGAAAGGCTGGGGAATGAGATGCCCGCAGGGGTATTAAGAAGCTCCAAGACATTTCTGGGAATCTAGAAGCCCACACGATGCATAGGCTATGTACATGTCCAGGGCTGTGCACATGCTCGGGAAAGATCTGAGAAGGCCCTAAGTTCTCACTGTGGGCTGACCTTGAGGCTCTGCACAAGTAAGAAGGCAAAATTATTAACTGCCTAACTGACTGTTGAAGGTTTGCTCCAACACACACACAGGACCCTTCTGCAAGACAGGGAGGTATTGATTACAGGTGTTTAAGAAAATTACCATCCAATCATTAGCTGACTACTAAGCTAACCAAATATAGGCTTTACTGACAACACTCAACAAAGAATTAGTTCAGAAAATATACTAAGCAAACAGCAACGCTGGGGAGGGAAGAGAATCTGATTTCTAGAGTTGTCACATTATATTCTTTTAAATGTCCAGTTTTCAATAAAAATTACTAGACATAAAAAGAAGTAAGAAAGCACGGTCCATACCCAGGAAAAAAAAATCAATAAACAGAAACTGTCCCTGAGGAAAACCAGACATTGGAACTACTAGACAAAGAATTTAAAGAATCTATTTTAATATATATGTTTAGACAACGAAAGGAAACCATGCCTAAATAACAAAAGGGAAGTATAAGAATAATAACTTATCAAATACAGAATATCAATAAAGAGAAATTATTTTAAGCACACACACAGAAATTTCAGAGTTGAGAATACAATAAATGAAATGAAACATTTACTAATGTGACTCAGCAGCAAATTTGACCAAGGAAAAGAAAGAATCAGCAAATCTGAAGATAGGCTGATTGAAATTATTCAGTATGAAGAATGGGAAGAAAAAAATGAGGAAAAAATGAACAGAGCATCTGTGACCTGTGAGACAATATCAAGTATACCAGCACTTTGTATTAGGAGTCCAGGAAGGAGAGAAGAAAAAGAGAGGGTCAGAAAGATCATTTGAAAAATTAATGGCAAAAAGCCTCCCAAATTTGATGAAGGAAAGTTAATCTGCCTATAAAAGCTCAATGAAATCCAAGCAGAATAAACTCAACAAGATCCACACCTAGACAAATCATAATCAAATTATTCAAAGAGAAAGACAAAGAGAGAATCTTGAAAACAGCAAGAGAGAGGTGACTCATCACATAAAAGTGATTCCAGCAAGACTAACAGCCAATTTCTCATCAGAAATCACCAGAAAGCAGTGGGAATGGCATATTAAAAGTGCTCAAAGAAAGACTCTCAACCAAGAATTCTATACCCAGCAAAATTATCCTTCAAAACTGGAGAAATTAGGACATTTCCAGATAAACAAAAGCTAAGCAAATTAATCACTTGCAAACCTGTCCTACAAAAAATACTAAAGAGACTCTGTCAGGCTAAATTAAAAGTCACTAGAGAGCAACCCAAATCTACATGAAAAAAGAAAGATCACTGGTAAAGTTAATTACATAGATAAATATAAAAGTGTAAGTGTATGTTTTGTTTGTAACTCTTTTTTCTCCTATATGATTAAAAGAAAACTGTATAAAGCAATTATTACAAATCTGTGTTGAGGGGTACATAGTGTAAAGATGTAATGTCTATGACAATAATAACACAAATGAGGGAGAGGTATCAGAACTATATAGGAACGAAGTTGTTATATACTATTGTAATTAACTTGTTCTTCTACCTCATCGAGGTAATCAAACTTTTACTTCTATATTTTCTCCCTTTCTATGAATCACTTATTTAGCTTTGAAATGATACTGCTCTGGATAGAGAATAGTGAGAAGATAGGAGAGAGATGAGGTTTGGAAAATCAGAAAAGGATCCTATTATATACAGACTTTATGGACCTGGAAGGAGCTGGGACTTTATGCTATTGAAAGATTTTATTCTATTGAAATTTTATTAAAATCCATTTTAAACAGAAAAGCCTTTTAAAACAGGAAATTATAATTTTAAAAGATCACGCTGGCTCTTATAGAAGGAGAAGAGTGTAAACAGGGAGGCCAGTAAAGAGAATATTATAGGAATCTGGGAAGATGACGGCATTTTGGACTTGAGTGATGATAGTGAAGATGAAACAGAATTAATAAATTTAATATGTATCTTGGAGATATAATGAACAGGATTTGTTGATGGATTAGATATGAAGGATGAAAGGAAAGGATGTATCCTTGATGACACTTTCGGTTTTGGCTTGTATAAGTGACTGATTAGTGATGCCATTTACTGATATGGAGAAAATTTGGTAAAGACTGGTTTGGGGTGAATGATCAGGAATTCCATTTTGAGAGGATTCTGAAAGGTAGCAGTAGCAGTAGAAGCATAGTTTTTATTCTCACCAAAACCCACCCATAAAAAAGAGATGAGTCCACTAGATAGCAAAACTAATGGGCAGCAGGTAAATTAAAACTCGATGACAAGGTATCTCACAACTCTCAAAATACTAGTGGGTGGAGGCATACCACCCATATCTATGAAACCTAATGTGTATGAACAACACGTGTGCTAGGGGAAGCAGGGGAGTCACTTAGACATCTACCACACTTGACAACAGGCAAACCAAAAGAGACAACAGATGCACGCTGGAAAACATGGTGTACAATTTGAGCAAAACAGTTGTGGAAAAAGTTTTCACACTTGCAAGTGATTATGCATGGGACCTGAAGGGGATGGTATAGACCAAGTCTTATGAACTCTAAAATCTAACTAGTAATAGATCCCTTCCAGGACAAGGCCCTGCAGTGAGGAAAAATAGATGAGAATAAATTCCAAATTAAACAGAGGCAATAGAAGGAAATAAAAGAACAAGTAAAAGCACAGATGAGAACAGAATTGAGAGATCTCAGAAAGTACTAGCTTATATCTTTTTACACTTCATACAAACAACAAATTCACATTATTTTTAATTATTATTAAAAATATTTTAATTACTATTAAAATAATTTACATTATTATTTTAAAATCCAGAAAAACTAATTCACACAAATGAGCAACAGAAAAGATTTTGGATATATATAGCTACTGTAAGAAAAGCGAGAATAGACACTGGAACACATTTTCTATGAAAACATACCAAAAAGATATTACCACGCAAAACTGATGAAAATTAGAATGTAATATTTCAAATCAAATTATAAAAAGTAAGAAAGTTGTACAGAATGTGAAAAGGCAATATAAATAAAAGAACCTAGAAATGAGATGATAGAATCAGTAAAGCCAGAGGACAGGGAAGGCCTGGCAACATCTGCCACTGGACAGATGAGGCCCTCAAAGCAGTAGCCAGAGAGCATCTCATCTAGGACCACTGTGAGTGGGAGGGACATCACAGGCCTCAGCCCAGGAAGAACTGTGGAGGACGCTTTGACCACTATGCTGAGATGCAATGGTGGATATTGGCCTTATGGCCAGAGGCTCAAGGAGGCCATGATCTGGCCAGGGCTTCCTGGAAAAGGAAGACCTGGGGCTCATCAATAAGGGCATCCATACCCCAGAGAGGCAAATTATCTGTGTTTTAAGGTTTCAGTGTTTTCATGTTTCATCCATTTTGTAGCATGTATCAGTCTTTCATTCTTTTTATCGCCAAATAAGATTATATTGTATGGATATACCACATTTTATTTATCTATTCATCAGTTGACGGACATTTGAATGGATTATTTCCACTTTCCAGCTATTAGGAATAATGCTGCTAAAAACATTGATATAAAAGTGTTTGTGTGAAACCTATTTTTCATTTCCTTGGAAGTGAAATTGCTGGATCATATGGTAACTCTATGTTTAGCCTTTTGAAGAACTGCCAGACTGCTTTCAAAAATGGCTGAACCATTTTACATTCACACCAGCAATGAAAGAGGTTTCGATTTTTCCACATACTCTCAACACTTGTTATTATCTCTTTTATTTTAGCCATCCTAGTGGGTGCAAAGTGGTTTGGTATTTTTTTCTAAGCAATTGCAATGGCATTGTATTTTTTTAATATATTTATATTTTATTTATTTTATTTTTGGCTGTGTTGGGTCTTTGTTCCTGTGCATGGGCTTTCTCTAGTTTAGGCGAGCCGGGGCTACTCTTCGTTGCGGTGCTTGGGCTTCTCATTGTGGTGGCTTCTCTTGTGAAGCATGGGCTCTAGGCATGTGGGCTTCTGCAGTTGTGGCACACAGGCTCAGTAGCCATGGCTCACGGGCTCTAGAGCACAGGCTCAGTAGTTGTGGTACACGGGCTTCGTTGCTCCACAGCATGTGGGATCTTCCCAGACCAGGGCTCGAACCCATGTCCCCTGTGGCAGGTGGATTGCTAACCACTGCACCACAAGGGAAGCCCACAGTATTGTATTTTAAAGTTCAGTATCTATGTGTTCATTGCTAGTATATAGGAATAGAGTTGATTTTTGTATGTTTATCTTGTATCCTGTGATCTTCTTAAACTAAATTATTAATTTTAGGAAAGGGTTTTTGTTTTCATTTTTGGCTTTTTTTTGTGGATTCTTTAGAATTTTCTATGTATACAATTATATCATCTGCAAATAGGAAGAGCTTTGTTTCTTCCTTTCCTATTTGTATGGCTTTTATTTCCTTTTCTTGCATTATTGCACAGAAATTCCAGTACTATATTGAATAAAAGTGGCAAGAATGAACATCCTTGCCTTGTTCCTGATCTTAGAAGGAAAGCATTCAGCCTATCACTATTATGTATAATGTTACCTGTAGGCTTAAGTGCAGGAAGTCCTCCTTCTATTCCCATTTTCTGGAGTTTTTATAATGAATGAGTGTTAAATTTTGTCAAATGCTTTTCTGCATCAACTGATATGACCATATGATTGTTCTACTTTAGCCTGTTAATATGGTGGATTACACTGATTGAAACAGTGAAACAGCCCTACCTCCCTGGAATAAACTCCACTTGGTCATGCTATATAATTCATGCAATATATTCATGAGGGATATTGGGGTTTTTTGTTTTTTTTTGTTTTTGTACTATCTTCATTTGCTTTTAGTATCAAGAAAATAGTAGTTTCATAGAGTGAATTAGGAAGTATTCCCTTCTCTTCCATTTTTTGGAAAAGGCTATATAGAATTCGTGTTAATTCTTTTTTTAAACTTTTGTTTGGATTCTCCAATGGCTTAGAGATTTTCTTTTTGGAAGATTTTTAATTACAGATTTTACTTCCTTAATAGTTAAAAGCTTATACAAATTAGCTTTTTCAAATTGGGTGAGTTGTGGTAGTTTGTATATTTTTTAAGGAGTTAGTTCATTTCACCTGAGTTATCATATGCATGCATGTAGAGTTTATTGTGGCATTCCCTTACTATCCTTTGGGGTTTTTTGTTTTGTTTTGTTTTTGGAGTATAGTTGATTTACAATGTTGTGTTAGTTTCAGGTGTACATCAAAGTGATTCAGTTATACACATATTCATTTTTTTTAGATTCTTTTCTCATATAGATTATCACAGAATATTGAGTAGAGTTCCCTGTGCTATACAGTAGGTCCTTGTTGGCTATCTATCTTATATACAGTAGTGTGTGTGCGTGTTCATCCCAAGCTTCTGATTTATCCCCACCCACATACACCCACGTTTCCCCTTTGGTAACTATAAGTTTGTTTTCAATATCTCCCTTACTATCTTTTTGCTATCTGCTCGGTCTGTAGTAATAGTCCCTGTTTCATTACCTCTTTGGTAGTATTGTTACTGGTTTGTTAATTTTACTGGTCTTTGCAAAAAATCAACCCTTTCTTACACTAATTTTCCTCTACTTTTTTGTTTTTAGTTTTTTTATTTATGCTCTTTATTATTTTATTCTTTCTGCTTGCTTTGAGTTTATATCACTATTATTCTTCCAACGTATTAAGGTGAAAGCCTAGGTTATTTATATGAGACGTCCCCTTCTCTTATGTATGTATTTAAAGACATAAATTCTTCTCTCAGTACTGTTTTAGCTCTTTGCCACAATTTTTATTTTCATTCAGTTAAACATTATTTTTTATTTCCCTTGAGACTTCCTCCTTGATCCATGGATAAGTTAAAAGTGTGTTGTATAATTTCCAAATGTTTGGAGACTTTCCCATTCTTTCTATTACTGATTTCTAGGTCGATTCCATTGTAGCTGGAAAACACATTCTGTATAATTTCAATTCTTTTAAATGTGTTAAGGTTTATTTTATGGCCCAGAACATGTATTTTACTGTTTGGGGGTATAGTGTTAAACAAATATCAATTAGATCCTGTTGGTCAGTGGTATAGCTGAGTTCTTATATATTCTTGCTGATTTTCTGTCTAGTATTTCTAATAATTGTTGAGAGAGGGTTTTTAAAGTCTCCAAATATAATTATAGATTTGTCTATTTCTCCTTTCATTTATATCAGTTTTGGTTTCAAATATATTGCAGCTTTGTTAGTAAGTACATATACATTTAGGATTGCTAGGTATTCTTGGTGAATTGACCTATTTATCATTATATAATGTACTTTTCTGTCTCTGGTGGTTTTCTTTGTTCTAAAGTCAACTTTATGAGAAATTTACTTGTAATCATTACAGAAGGTATTTATATCAACACACCACACCACATTGTACACCCTAAATATATACAATTTTTAATTGTGAATTATACCTCAATAAAGTTGTAAAAAATATAGTTTACTTTCTCTCTTCTGTTCAGATTGGATCATTTATATTTTTCTATCTTCCAGTTCACTGATTCTTTCCTCTGTCATATCCATTCTGCTTTAAGTCCATCCACTGAACTTTCTGTTTCGTAATTTTGTATTGTTACTGTTTTTTTCAGTTAAATTTTTTCAGTTAATATTTTACTGTATTTTAACTTGTATTTTTCAGTTAAAATTATTGTACTTATTGTACTTTTATTGTATTTTTCGGTTATTGTATTCTTCAGTTAAAATTTTTCTGTGTGATTCTCCTTTATATCTTCTATTTCTTTGCTGAGGATCTCTACTTTTTCATTTGTTTCAAGCATGTTTATAATTTCTTATTTTTATCACAGCTGCTTTGAAATCTTTGTCAGGCCATCTAACAGCTTTGTCATCTTGGTATTGGCATCTATTGATTGCCTTTTTCATTCAGTGTGAGAACTTCCTGGTTCTTGGTATGATGAGTGACTGTGAATTAAGAACTTGGACATTTTCTATTATGTTAGGAGACTGCATACTATTAAATCTTCTGTTTTAGCTGACTTTCTCTAAAACTGTTCTGGAAGGGAAGGGAAAGGTGGTGCTGCCTCATTTCTTCTACACAGAGGTAGAAGCCTAGGTTTCCACTTAGCCTCAGTTGATACCTGCTATGGTGAGGGCAGGTCTCCTCATTACTGTAAGTAATGAGGTGGAGTTCCAGCTTCCCATGAGGTGTCCACTGACAGTGCAAGGCCTTCTTACAAGATTGAAAGGATAAAAGTCCCTACTTCTCTGACACCACTCAGGTGAAACTGATGGGCCACACTGTTATAGCCTTTTAAAAATAAAACTCTGGGTTCTCCACTCAGCCTTTGCTGGCATGGGTAGCAGTGGGGCCACAGTTTTTGACTGCAGCAGAGCAGTTAATATCTGAAAGTTTTCTGATTTCCTAGGCTTCCCCATTTCCTGGTCGTTTGGGTAGAAATATACTGCTTTTATAGGACTTTGTCTGTAGTCACTGGCATTTCTAGGTTGCTGACTTTTCAGATTTAATTCTGAGATATGTGAGGCAAAAAGAAACCCCAAGAGCTCACCACCATATCATGTCTCAAGTCCCAAGTTCCCTAGCAAGTCTGCCTTTTTTTTTCTACCAGTGGCTTTTTATGTTTATTTTATATGTTAAGTCCAAGGTTTTTAGTTGTACTTAACAGGAGGAATAGGGAAAACACATCTGGATGTGGAAGTTCTTTAACTTTATTATAAATATTTGGGCTACAGTTTTTATCTTGAATGTCTTTGGGAATGTTACTTTGCTCGTTAGTCTCTTTTTTCTTGTAATAATTCACGTAAGACCTAATGACCGACCTCTTATGTTGTTCATGTTTCCGTGCAGTAGGTCTTCCTGTGCTCCTAGGGGGAGCCTCCTTTTTGGAGGAATGGAGTGAACCAGAACAAGTTTCTGAGTTCATGGTTGTAGGGCTGACATTTCTATCATTAATGACCAATAATTCAAAATATGCCTAGTTCTTTCTGAAATCTGCTTTCCTTTCTCTTCTCCCATTCTCATATGAATCTTTTTTCTTTTCCTTTGCCCAAGTGTCAATTTGATTCTACTTCCTATAGTTTCTCTTCAATATGGGTTTTTGTCCTGGAAGAAAATTTAAGCAGGTTGGTTTTAAGAGTTCATAGAGCCTAGGCTGGCTCAGCATTGTCAAGTATTTATAAGTCTCCCTGTACTCATATATGCACATTGGAACATTAAAAGCTCTCTCTCTGTTTGAGCTGGTTTTCCCAGATTGGCTGAGTTTCCTTTCACTCCTGAGTGAGACCCTTTCTTTTGACGGTATTTATTATCAATTTCAGGATTTTCTTCTGCAGTTTCAACCATGGCAACATTTTGCTGTCCTTTGGAGTTTGGGGGTACCTGGTCACCTAGTTTTGTTAAGATGTTACCCATGGGATTTTGGTCTTGTAATCCTTAGTTTCTATGTTTGTTTTGTGGGAGGATTCAAGTAGATTCAAACACTATCCACCACTTGCACCTGTCCTTCTTCAAACTCCTTCTTTAAAGAGGTATAAAATCCCTCCTCTATGTCATCCTGTTTCAAAGGTTCATTTGCTTTCACAGTTGAATCTACTCTTGCCAAAATCGCCAATTACATCCTTGTAATTAAACTTGCTTTCCTGTGTCTTCTCTCACCACTCCAAACAATTTATTTAGTTCTTCAGCTCAACAGTAGCATTCAATTCCTTGAATACACATCAGGGCCTTTGCACATGCTGGTATTTCTGGCTGGACATACTTTACTTTCCCCTCCCCAGGTTCCTTCAGTCTCAGTTTTCAATAAACATTCACCCATCCTTCAAGACTAGGTTGTGTCTCTCGTATGCATTTCTTACTGTGTACTCAAGCTTGTAATAGCTATTAGAATAGTGTTTCACAATTGTCCACTTACCTCTCAACCCTCACTAGAAATAATTCCTTTAAAGGCTGGAACTATGTTTTGCTCATCTCCATATCCTTAGTCATAGAGTAATCCATGGTACATTCCTTCAACAAATATTGAATGAATTAATGAAATAAAAAGTAGTTCTTTTCTGAGCCTAGACTTTTCAGTATAAGTGTATGTTTGCAAATAATCACATTTTTATTAATGGATGTGTTGTTTTATTGAACATAATGGTAATCATCTACACTGAAGCAAATTTATAATAGCCCCAAGAAGTAAAATTAAAATCACCTGATCTATAACCCCAATATGCAGTAATAACTGCTGTTAAAAATTTTAGGTGATATTCTTCCAGTCCCTCTTCTGTGTGTGTTTATGTGTGTATAATGGGGGAAATCTTGAAAATATTAAAATAATACATTTTTCATTTTATATGAGGCAGTTTAAAATGAGACTTTTTCAAATATGAGGCAATGTAGTGCAGTGAAAAGTGTATAGACTGTGAAGCCAGAATGCTTCCATTCAAATCCTGATTCTACCACTTATAAGCTGTGTAAACATGGACTAGTTACATAACTTCTCTGTGCCTCAGTTCAGTAGTTAAGTAGGGATAATCCATCCTGTGGGATTGCAATGAGGGCTAAATGAATTAATATTTGAGAAGTACTTAAAATAGTGCCTTGCACATAATCAGTGCTATAAAGACACATGTTAAAGGCATAATATAAATAATCATGATTCTCTACATGCTTCTCATCATAACATCTTGAAAAATAACATTATGTAGACAAAATCCCAGCCAGACTAGAAAGGAAATGAAAGAAAAAGAAAACACTTCTATGTCTGAAAGAAAGGGGAAGTTATACAGATAGAGCAAGGAGGTCAAATGCCAAACCTCCATGGATTAGGGGGAATAAACTGCAGAGACACTCAGATAAATATCAAAGAATAGCAGAACATCAAAGCTAGCACCCCACTCTTCCAGGTGTTGCTTGGGAGAGGATGCAAACTCTCTCGGAAGCCTTGTCTTCAGCCTGGGGCCACATTCAATATGGTTTAACAGCAGTAGTGCTGCACTATCAGAGGAAACTGTATAGAAAAGTCTCTCCCACGTTGTATGTGGTATGAAGGAAACCAAGGTGTTTTCTAATACTTCTACCCGGGGGGAAGACTGGTGCCATAAAAGAGACCTGGAATCTTAGGAAATAAATATTTCTGAGGTTCAGCAATTCAAGACAGAGGCAAGGATGATTGATGACCAATAATAGCATGTGGTATCATAAGCCCAATGACCAGGTAGGACCAAGCATGTCAGTAACAGGTTCATGAGAAAGAGGCCAATGCCAAAAGCAAGTGGGATGACATCTCTTATGGTGATGAAAAGGTAGGA
The DNA here is from genome assembly GCF_011762595.2 of Tursiops truncatus. NCBI lineage: Eukaryota > Metazoa > Chordata > Mammalia > Artiodactyla > Delphinidae > Tursiops > Tursiops truncatus. The sequence continues at coordinate 111,522,768 of NC_047038.1, read as the reverse complement.
AAATAGGCACCCTCATACCTAACAGAAGAGAATGCAAATTTATAGATTTATGGAGGGTAATTATGAAAAATCTACAAAAATAACTTTAGTGTATCTATTGAACCAGACAACACACTTAAATGTACAAAGATTTTCATGCAAGGTTAGTAAAATTTTACTGTATATGCAGATACTAAAAGACTGAAACCCAAAATATTAACAATAGTGGGGTAAAGGGGAATTTTTAAAATTTGAATATCCTCATATGTTCTAAGTTTTCTACAAGCAACATCTAGAGATTTTTATAATGAGGAAAAAGTCTTTATAAAAACTGTACTCTCTTACCTTTAATCAGCCTCTTCCAAGTTAAGGAAGCCATTTTTCTGGAAAGCCTCTCAATAAAAAGATAACCAAGTTTCCAAGCCTGTAAGCTGAGTGCTCAGACGGTGATATTTGAATTGCAATCACACCTTAAATTCAAACCAGAAATAGCCATTAGGTTCCCGAATGTTATTATTGTACTCATCACTTGCCATTTAACTATGCATAATTGACCATCCAGATCATTTATAAAAATGTTAATTTAGACACGTCAGAAGTAGTTTATGGGATGTCACACTGTCAATATTTCCTTCTTCAGAAAAACACTATCTCTGTCTTTTTAAAAATATTTATTTACTTACTTACTTATTTGGTTGCGCCAGGTCTTAGTTGTGGCAGGCGGGCTCCTTCCTTATTTGTGGCATGAATGTGGGGGATCTAGTTTCCTGATCAGGGATTGAACCCGGGTCCCCTGCATTGGGAGCGTGGAGTCTTAACCACTGCGCCACCGGGGAAGTCCCTGTATCTCTGCCTTTTATTTCTTGACAGGAAACAAAGGCTTTATGGGGAGGAGGAACCCCTCAATCAAGGATGATTTAATTTTTCTTACCAAAGTTTATGAGTATTTTTCAAAGATTACATAAATTATGTTTCCTGGTTTATCTTTATTCTCATGCTCATTTGACCTCTTCAAATAATTCTAATAGAAATTATTCTGCAGATAAATCTTAGTTTTTGTTTTAATTTCGGTTGTAATGAGAGTTTTTTTCATATATACTTAGGTTGATTAAACCTCTTGGGAGAGTTTGGCATAGGAGAGATCCTCTTAAATGTTTTGAATTCATTACGTGAAATGAAACCATCTGTAACCTTTCCAAAGCAAAAACTCAAAGAAAAGCCATCTGATAATGAAAGCAATAAAATTGGACATGAAAATATTGGTTGTGAACATAGTCTAAGAGAATCCTCACCTGGGAAGGTTCATAGACCCACTTAGTTTCCCCCCACTTTCATTAAGTCAAATGTGTCAAGCAAATGTCATCAGATTTGAGTGGCACTAATAGCAAACTGCTCAGTGGACCCGATTCTCAAAAGCTTTCAAGATTAGTCACTAAATAGCCAGAAACTAAAAACACTAGATATGATCAATCTGGGACAGAAAAGAAAGACCTAAGAAGTTATAGTCAGTGACTTGAGCCATCTGGCCAGACTCTCCCTTCTTTTAGGTCATGGCTTGGTAACTTCATTAGCATTAAGCTTTGAGTTATCATTTTAAATAATGTGGAACATAGTATTTCTGTCATGAACAAGACAAAATAAAGGATAGCTGGAGATGTTGATTCTGCTCTTGGTACATGCTGGTGCATGTTGAGATTAAGACATGATGGAGCATTTACACATTTGACTTAAAGGTGACTTCGTACATAAACTTTTTCGTACATAAACTTTTTAACCAATTCTGTTTGCAGACCTGCCAGTTGAAAATAAGAGGTCCCCTTTCCCCCAAAACAACATACAACATTCTGAAGACTTATGCAAATTATCACCATCCAACAGCAATAAAAATAATGTATTCATAAAGAGCTTTCTGGGTTGTGTAGCTCTTTTGTCTACAGGATTTCAGCAGTTTTAGACAGTGATCTAAAAATTTTCTCCTTCAATATCTTTCAAGTCTTGTTTCTCAGAGTTTGATCTCTACATCATCAACAATGGAATCACGTGGGAGACTGTCAGAAATGCAGAATCTCAGGCTTACCCCAGACTTACTAAATAAGACTATGTACTTAAACAACACCCCCTGGTGATTCATATGCACATTAAATTTTTACATGCATCAGAATCATCATAATTTAATCATTTATAAAACAAAATTCCTGGGTCTCACCTTGAGGTTTTGATTTACTAGGTCTGAAGCGGGAAAAAGAATTTGCATTTCTAACAAGCTCTCAGTGATGTTCATGCTGACGGTATGGAGACCACACTTTGAGGAAAATTGCTTTTCACTGGAGAATGCTTTGTGTTGACCCCAGTTTGGTAATAAATCATTCATATTTTAAGATAAATGGTGAGTGGTAAGAATCTAAGTTTAGGCACATTCTGTTGAATAGCTACTAACTTGATTGGTTAAAATTGTATTTGACCTTATGTGCACACAGAAACTTGCACACATGCTTATAGCAATTTTATTCACAATTGAATAAAAAAAAAAGCAAGTTTATTCAAAACTTGGAAGCAAACAAAATATTCTTCAGCAGTGAATGGATAAGTAAATGATGGTATATCCAGACAATGGAATACTATTCAGCTCTAAAAAGAAATGAGGTATCAAGCCGTGAAAACACATGGAGTGAATATATTTTCACATATTGCTAAGTGAAAAAACCCAATTTGAAAAGGCTACATACTGTGTGATTCCAACTAGATGACATTCTGGAATTAGTAAAACTACAGTATGGAGATAATAAAAAGATCAGTGGTTGCCAGGGGTAGCAGGGAGAGGAGATGAATAGGTAGACCACAGAGGATTTTTAGGGCCGTGAAAATACTCTGCATGATATTAGAATAATATCATATAATTATATTATAATATCATATAATATATAATATCATATAATATATATTATATATATTTATATGTATAATATATATATATAATAATATCATATAATAATATAATATATATCATTATATATTTGTCCAAACCCATAGAATGTACAACACCAATACGGAACCCTAAGGTAAACTATGGACTTTGAGTGATTATGATGTGTCAGTGTTGGTTCATCCTTGGTAAAAAGAAAATGTACCACTCTGGTGACTGATGTTGATAATGCGAGAGGCTATACATGTATGGCGGTAGGGGGTATATGGGAAATCTCTGTATCGTCTTCTCAATTTTGCTGCAAACCTAAAAATTCTCTAAAACAATAAAGTCTTGATAGCTAGATGATGATGATAGTGATGATGATGATGATGAAGACAAGAAGAAGAAGATAGAAGTGTGTGTGTATGTGTATGTATATATATATAAACAACAATGACCCATACAGTACATATATATGGGGGGAGGGGCTGCTCAGCTCACCAGGATTCTCCCAATCACAGCAGCTGTGCTCCTTGTCCTATGTCCTGGCAATATGGATGCTGGAACCAATCTGCTCCAGTCAAATTCTCTCACCCAGGAATTTAAAAACCTGAATAAAGACAGGGCCTCTATTTCCCATGCCTCCCCAGGCTCAGTTGTTTAGTTCTTTCACCCATACTCTAAGCTGCCAATATTATTCCAATAATCTATTCTTTCCCAAAGTTTTCAGAATTATCAGAAATGCTTTTATTCATAATTTATTTTCAAGAGCAATTTCCTCCATGAATCAATCCTTTTTTGGTTTTGCCTACCATTTCTGAATAAAGTCTCCATGAGCTAGTGACAGAGAGTACAAATAATGAAAACAGGCACCTCTTATGCAACATCAATGGCCAGCATCCTTGTTCTCTATTGTTTATTGTCTGTTGAATGAAGATTCCCATACCCTCTGGGAAGAGCCCAGACAGGGATTCTGTTGGTGTTGATACAATGCCTAGAACGGACAGTCGCAGTGGAGCTCAGTTCTCACACACCTTCCACTTTGTGGGTAGAGAACAGTCATAAACATGCTGAAAAGGGACTCCAGGAGAGCAGAGGAAGCAGTATGGAAATCAGCAAGGAAGGGGAAAGGCAGGGATTCCTGGAGCAGGAAAAATAATGCCTTGATCCAGCAGTTCAAATGAGGCATCCTCCACTTGGAGGACTATGCCAACACTCCATCTTTGACATAAGTTTTGGTGCCTGGAAAAGATATTTTACCCTAAGCAGGAACTCAGGGTATGGCGCTGCATCAATGATTGAAATTGAAAAGTGGTAGCTAGGGAATTCCCCGGCAGCCCAGTGATTAGGACTCTGTGCTTTCACTGCCAGGGGCCGGGGGTTCAATCCCTGATTGAGGAACTAAGATCCCACATGCCGCGAGGTGCAGCCAAAAAAAAAAGGTGGTAACTATGTGAGGTGATGGATATGTTAATTACCCTGATTGTAGTGATCTCACAATGTATACATATATCAAAATATCAACTTGTACACCTTGAAAAGGTACCATTTTTAGTTGCCAATTATATCTCAATAAAGTGAAAAAAGAGAAAAATAATCATTGAACTGTTCTATGGGAGATTGCTAGACTGTATGCAGGACTCCTACAGGCAAAAATGGTCTGATTCACCACCACGACCACCATCGCCACCACAAAAGTTTTCAATGTTTAATCTCTTCAAGTTTTCAGAACATAGCATTGTCTGGGTAAACAAGATATTGAGAAACAACACTCTCCCTTCCTCTGACTAGCACCGCATTGAGGTCCACCATTAGCCTCATATGAAATCCTCTAACTGGCCGTTTCTTCCTCTGAGGCTTGAAAACAGTCTGAACTCGTCAGTGTTGAAACCAACAGATAAATTCCTAGAAGGATGCACAACCGTGGACCACATGGGTACCTAAGGAAGCAGGGGCGAGAGGCAGGTCTATTTGTCTCAAATACCAAGGTAGCTGTTTCTTCCTTTCCTTCCCTCACATGCTCACAGTTTTCTGGATGAAGAGGATTTGAAGATGAACTGTTAACAGGGAAGGTGTAAACCCCTAAATCTCTGAATTTCCTCACAACAGAGGAAGTGATAGGAAGTTGTAGGCATATTCATGGGACTTCAAGATGCTCGTGGGGCCCCTCAACATCTTTCTTGTTCCCCTCAGCTGGGATGGACCTGTTTTTACAGTCCCTGTCCTCCTGGTCTCTCCCAAATGGAGATGGGGCAGTTCCTCCCTTCCCAGAAACTGGAGAATATCCAGTCTTCATCTGGAGGTGAGAATAAAAATAACCTGCAGCATGTAGCTGTTATCTCCCTATACCATCCAATGAATTCAAGAGGAGAAGTCCAACCACAGCCTCTGGAGATAGTGATTTGAAGAAGTACATTGCACTCTGCTTACCTGAAGGAAAGACTTAAGAATAAACACAAAGTGGATGAGAACTGCAAGAGAAACTAACCCTGATGTTAGCTGAGGCATCTCTGGCCCCTAGAGAACTAAATATGATTGATTCAAGCCCCCGTTTTCATGTGCTGAGCAATCCCCAATCCTTCTCCAAGTCAACGATAACTTCCAGTGAAGGGAAGGGGCGGAGTGCAGGAGACTAACATGTTTGGATCACCTCTGGCTACAACCTACTGCTTACTTAGTTTGCTGGTCACTTTACCATTTCAAAGGTGCTCTCTTCTGCGCTGCATCAACCCTTAGCAGAAAATCAGCATCTGTCTCTAATTTCTTCACAAAGGCACATGTACCTTCTCTCTCTCTCTCTCTCTCTCACACTCACACACACACACACACACACACACACACACCCCTTGCTAGGAAAATGAGTGACTTTATTATATTTTAACAATTTTCCAGATTGGAGGAGAAACTTATAAAGATCTCCAAGGATCTCTCTACCAGGCATATTTCTAGAGCCACCTTGATCTTTATCTGATCCCTCGGTCTCAAGCTATCTTGCTCATGCCACCTTGCTTCTTCCTTCTCTCTCCTCTTCACTTCTTCCCTCAAGAGCAAAAACACATTCCTTCTGCTGCCTCATGCGGAGCAGTTTGGCATTCTCCTTCACTGCACTGGCTCCTGTCCTTCCCCACATCCTCGGGTCCCCACTACTACTCAAGCATAGTACTTGAGGGTAGTGGTTCTTAAGTGTGGTCACCAGAACCGTGGCACCAGCATCACCAGGGCACTTGTTGCAAATGAAAATTCTCCAACCCCACTTCAGGCCTACTGCATCAGGAACTCTGAAGGTGGGTCCAGAAATCTGTTTTAACACATCTGCCAGGCAATTCTGACGCATGCTTAAGTTTGAGAAACATTGCTTTAGGGAATAGCAGTTAAGGGACTGGTGGAGGAAGAGCTGCCAACAAAAGAGATGGAGAAAGAAAGTTTCCACAGTAGATTATTGTTTTCAATGGTCCTGCCAACAAATGCCTGGAAGGGAAGGAAGTTTCATCACAACCACCACCCCGCCCCTGTAATCTCCTGGCACTTTGTAGCTTCGAGACAAATGCCCCATCTCCCAATTCCCGCTAGATTGCTACACTCCTCCAACAAGTACCTTCATTAAAAAAGTCTGAACCTGCCAGTGGTTGCTCTAGGGTTGCCATAGTTATTACATAGGCTGATGACATAAGCTTCAAAGATAGTATATTTATAATCAGAAAATACTTGTTAAAGATTGGTTTGGCCAAAAGGTTCATTCAGGTGTTTTGTACGATGTTATGGAAAATCCCAAACCAACTTTTGGGCACCCCAATAGATACAAAATAAGGATAGGGTGATTGAGCACAAATACTGTGGAAACCAAACAGGATAGTTGACAGTGAGTGATTAGTTCTAGCTTTGTTTATATTATAAATCATAGATTCGCTTCTCTTTTTTTTTTTAATGTAACTAAATTGGAGCACTGAGCAAATAATAGATTCAAAAGACAAACAGTTTTGGCTTCAAATTCTAACAATAAATCATCTCAGAGACTGGCCAGTGGATAATTATTTTGTGTCTCGGTCTAGCACAAAGTTTTTGGGTGACCTCCATCTATGGCCAAGGTCAATCATTGCAAATAAACCTCACAAAAGGTACCACATAGCCAGCAGCCTCAGGGGATAAAAAGACAAAGGAGTGTGTGGGATGGAAACTTAGAAGATCCCATGACCTAGGTTCTCCTCTACCCCAATTAGAAACAGCAAAAACAAACATCCTTCATAGTTGGGGCAACCAGTGATCTGTCTCCTGGCCTGACATTAATTGTCTCATGCCCATAATGCTGTTGTAATTATAAAATCAAAGGTGATCTGTAGGAATTTTCCATGATGTTTAAAACATTCTTTTGATTTTCTAACATATTTTATATGCCTTCCTACATAATGATGCTTGGATTAGTCATATATTGCTACACAGCAAATTACTGCAAAATTTAGTGGCTTAAGAAAACAAACGTATTATCTCACATTGTTTCTGGGTTCAGGAACCTGGGAGCAGCTTAGCTGGGCAATTGTATTTCAGGCTCTCTCAAGAGATCTCAGTCAAGGTGTCAGCTAAAGCCATAACAGAAAGCTTTACTGAGGCTGGAGGATTCACTTCCAAGATGGCATATTTGCATGGGTATTTGCAGGAAGCCTCAGTTTCTCAACACATGGGCTTCTTCTCCATGTGGCTGCTCACAAGATGGCAGCTACAGTCCACCAAGTGAGTATTCCAACTCAGGGAGTGGCGCCCTCTACGACCTAGTCTCTGAAGTTGCATACTACTACTCCCACTTTATTGCTTTTGACAGAATTAGATCACTAAGAAGAGCCCACACCCAGTAGGATGGGATGGGAAGGGAGGAGTATCAAAGAATTTGTGGACATATCTAAAACCACCACAACATTTTAAAATATTTATTGGGTTTTCCTCCATGGATATTTCACACTCCTTCAAAAAAAATTTTTTTTAATAAAACTCGACCATAGTCAGCAATTGTGATTGCATAAATCTACACATGTAATGAAATAGCATAGAACTATACATGTATTGTAAAACGTCGATTTTGTGCGTTTGCTTGATATTTAAGTAAAATGTACACGTGACTATTCTGTACCGTCTTTGCAACTTCTTGTGACTCTGTAACTATCATATATATGATAAAATAAAATTAGAACAGCTTGCTTAAAACCAGCCTACTTATGCAAGCCTACCTAAGACCTGAACTACCTCCATGAATTTTCTAAGCAGTCACTTTAAGCTAATTTTACCTTCAGTCTGTACAAGAGCATGTGTGTGTGACTATTTTGTCTTTAAGTCTGTCTGTCTGTCTTACAGTGTAGCTGTGTTCCTGTTTCTGGTTCTATATCAACCAGCTTGACTGCATTATTATTAATTCAGCCTTTTATTCATGTGAATTTCAACATTAACTCCTCAAGTTTCCTCTGAAAACTTTAATGTATTTTCTTTCTGGGAAACACCTGGTATTCTGATCTCCTCCTTGATATTGCTTATATTAAGAAGTTATCAGGCATACATTGTTTTTTTTTTTTTTCAAATGTTAGCCTGATAGTAATTATTTGCCCTTACAACTTAATATTTTTAATAAGTAAGGAGAAAACAAATTAAGTTCACTTTTGTTAAAGTTTAGATAATTCAGATTTAATAAAAGCTATTGGCTGTATCACACAGGGAACTTTGCTCAATATTTGGTAATAACCTAAATGGGAAAAGAATTTGAAAAAGAATAGATACATGTATATGTATAACAGAATCACTTTGCTGTACGTCTGAAACTAATACAACATTCTTAATCAACTATACTCCAATATAAAATAAAAATTAAAAATGATAATAAAAAGTTATGAGTCTACAGTAAATAAATCCATAAAACAGCAAAAAAGAAAATAAAGCTATCAGGTAAAGCTGTTGATATTTCTTATCCAGAGTATTATTAGAACTTTTAAGAAATGCTTATTTTTAAATAATCTTTTGCATGTAAAAAACATTATAAAGAAATAAGTTAAATATTTAAAGTGATTATTTCAGGTGACATAATTTACTTTAATTTTCTTCTTTATCAAAAATATCTTATTTTCCAAATTTCCTAGAGCAAGCATGTATTACTTTTCAAATCAGAAAATATATTCTTGAAAACACTGATGTATTTAATTTTCTGTGATAATAGTCATATAAAAATAACACGCTCAGCAAAATGATTGAAAGGATACACCCAAATGCCAACAGTGACACATTTGTGTTGAGTTACTGGTGATATTGTCTTCTATTTTTCCAATTTATTACATTTTGCATAATGAGCATTTATTAATTTTGTAATGACGAGGTAATATAAAACATACCACTGCCTCCCATGCCTTAGGCTTCTCAAATACCAGATTAGCAGTAGTTGCATTTTATGAAATCTTGGCTCTGGCTGTCAACAGAAGAGTTTGCCAGCAGACAGAGGTTTACAAGATTTTAGTCACTGAACAAGGAGAAAAGAGCAAATAAGCAAACCCATAAAGAACTTTAGCAACTACAAAGAAATCAAGTCAAGCATACACTAGTTTACAAGTGACAATATATGACTCTCCACAGAGATTATTCATAACACAAATAGTTCCTCTTACCTTCTTCCAATATCAGTACAAGCAGCTCAGAGCAAACAGAAGGAGCTGACATGGAGGTGGTTAAAGAGAAGGATGACTTTTAAAAAATACAGGTTACCGTAGGCTCAGGATCAATGAGTATTCACCTTTCAGACAGTGCAATTTATACAAAAAACTACAAGGGCTCTAACCCCAAAAAGAGTTTTGAAAGCCTTAACACCTGCTCCCTGATGCCAGACACCCAAACTCAAAATGCAAAACACTATACATAAGAAGGAAATATAATCATCAAAGGAAAGCAACTGTTGAATCAATATTGAGTGGAGAAAAAGAAAAACTTCTAATAATGGTTCAGTTTCAAAAGAATAACACTGGTTGTCAGTTCGCAAACTGGCCCCCAACAGAGAGGGGAAGGGGAGACCAAAGAAAGAGGCAGACCTCTCCAGATCAGTAGGTGACAGGTTTAATAATCAAGGGAACTTACATCCGAGGCTTGGCTTGGGTGGCCTCCAGATGAGCAGATCTCTGCACCCGCCTGCCAGACTCTTAGAAGTTTATATAGAAGGCTTAACTGGGTTCAATCACATATTTAGTCCAGATGGTCTTGACAACACCTAATTCTCTCAAGGCTGAGTCTTTGAAACAGCTGCTAATGTGGAAATGGTGGGTGGAACATACATTCCAAAGATGGGAGAGGGTGAGGAGCCTCTGATTGCCCAAGTCCAGCTTGAGGATCAACTGGCGGTCACATCCTCTCCATGACCTCCTCCAACGGTGGCTAAGTTAAAACTTAGTTACAACTTTGTATATCCTTATCTTGATTTTCTCAATCATAATAGACCTTGATGAAAATCAAACAATTTTAAGTAAAATTAATTGAAGATAATAAGTGCTGATTTATCATTTATTGATCCCTTTCTGCCTTAGTCTGGGTTTCCCAGAAAGTAGAATAGAAGGCAAAAGGCTATGCTACTCTTTCATTAGAGAGTACAATCCTAGGAAAGCAGGAGTGAGGGAAAGGGGAAAAGTCAAAGAGGAGGGAAAGGAAATGCAAGTAGTTTATACAGCTTCTTGGATCATTCTATCTTCTGTAACCATATTCCAACAGGCTGTATAAATTACTATCTCAGAACAATCGATCCAAGGGGAGAAAGGAGGAAAAGTTTACCCACTGAGTAACATCTCTTACTGAACAAAGTTTTTCCCCATTGACATTGGCTCCCCTGTACCTCTGGGTTGCACATGCATGGGGACCAAGTGGGTCCTGCAGTCTCACACTTCAGTAGCAACAAGAGCATTATAGGATTAGAGATGCATAGGCATAAAGCAAAGAACTGTAATACTTTTCCCTTGTGAAATCAGCGGTTGCAACAGTTCAGTGCAACAAGTGCCCAAAGACTCTAGAAAGAGGCGAAACCAAAAGATCTGAGATACATAAAAGATGTCTGATACATCCCACCCCCTTGCATTGCTCAATACTCTCACATAATATACAACTCCTATATGATAATTTAGGTTTCCATTATTGATAAAACAAAATGTCCTCACTTGTTATCTGAGTGAAAGATACATGCCTAATTAGTCACAGAGTCCTTTTCCAAATGGTGACCACTTTGGAACTGGATAAAAATGAAAACACAACATAGAAAAAGTGTGGGATCCAGCGAAGCTAGCATTTAGAGGGAAATTTATAGCAGTAAAGGCCCATATTAGAAAAGAAGAAAGCTCTCAAATCACTACACACAATTTCTACCTTAAGAAACTGGGGGCAGGGGGGACATTAAATCTAAAGTAAAGAGAGGAGTGGAAATCAACAGAACTGAAAAACAATAGAGAAAATTCTAAAAAACAAACACTGGGTCTGTGAGAAGATAAGTAAAATTGATGAACAACTGGCCATACTGATCAGGAAATAAATGAGAGAAGACACAAATTATTAATATCAGGAATGACAGTGGTGACACAGCTATAAAAGTCACAAATATTAAAATGATTAAAGAGAATATTTTAAACAATATTTTGCCATTGAAGTTAAAACTTTGATGAAATGGACAATGTTCATTCAAGAAGTAACAGATAGTCTGAATATTTATTAAATTTGTAGTTATACTCTCACAATGAAAACTCCTGGCCAAGATGGGCTCACTGCTGAATTCTCCAAACATTTAAGGAAAAAGGAATACTAACTAAAAACTTTTCCAGAAAATAATGAATAAGGAAGATGTCAAACTCAGTCTGTGAAGCCAGCCTTAATCAGATATCAAAACCAGACAAAGATATTATAATAAAAGGTAACTACAAACCAATATCCTTCATGGATGTAAATGTAAAAAAATTTTTAATTTTTGCAAATTAACTCCGTCAATACATAAAAGGGACAATATGTTATGATTAAAGGGTGTTTATCTTAGGAATACAAGGTTGGTTTAACAGCCAAAAACCAGTCAATGTAATTCACCGCATTAGTAGACTAAAAAGAAAAATCATGTGATTCCCTCAATAGATACAGAAAAAGCATTTGACAAAATCCAACTCATTATTGATTAAAAAAAAAAAATCCCTCAGGAATCTAAGACTAGAACTGAACATTCTCAACCTGTTAAAGGGCATCTACAAAAAAATCTACAGCTACCATCATACTATTTTTTACCTAAGATAGGTAACAAGGTAAGACTGTCCACTCTCATTACTTCTATTCACATATTAGAGGTTCCAGTCAGCGCAATAAGACAAGAAAAAGAAACAAAAATGTTAAATAATTTGGAAGGAAACCTAAACTTTTATTCACAAACATAAATGTGTATGTAGAAAACCCTATAGAAGCTACAAAATAACTGTTAAAAGTAATAAATAAATTTAGCAATGTTGCAGGGTATGAAGTCAATATACAAAAATCAGCAGTATTTATAAGTAATACCAACAATCATAACTGATATTAAAATATGTCTTTACAGTAATAGCAAAATATGAAATACAGAGGGATAAATCTGAAAATAGATGTGTGTGACTTGTACACTGAAAAGTACAATAAAGTGCTGAGGGAAATTTTTTTAAATAAATGGAGAAATATACCATATTTAAGGATTCGAAGACTCTATTCTGACATCAGTTCTCACCAAATTGATCTATAGCTTCAATGTAATCCCAATCAAAATCCAAGTGGCCTTTTCTGTAGAAATCGACAAGCTTATTATTATTTATATGGGAAATCAAAGTACCTAAAATAGTAAAAAAAAACTTTGAAAAAATACAAATTTGGAATATTTCCACACCGCTACTTATTTCAAGACAGATAATGTAGCAATAACCAAGACAGATTATAAAGAAAGATACATAAATCAATGGAATAAGATTCAGAAATATCCCCACACATACATGGTCAATTCATTTTGAACAAAAACAATTCATTGAGGAAAGAAACATTATTTCAACAAATAGTGCTAGAATTATGGGAGAGCCTTATGTAAAAAAAAGTAACCTTGACTTTTCACACTATTTACAAAATTTGAATTAAAATAGATCAAAGAATAAAAGTAAAAGCTAAAACTATACAACTTCTCCAAAAAAATATAAGGAAAGATCTTAGTGACCTTGAGTTTGGCAAAGATTTCTTAAGTATGACACAAAAAGCACAAACAATAAGAGAAAAACATATCAGTAAATTTGCCTCCATCAAAACGTAAATCTATCCCTACTTTACCTCCCCACCACAAGGAAAATAAGCGTTGTGTGTTGGGATTTGGGATACAGGTATTTCCAACGATGAACATGGTAGCTGTATTATTCTTCAGGTACCCGTGCATGGAGAAGAGAGGAACACAAGCCTTATTCTCATTCTAACCCCTCTGGTCTTCTCAGCACATGCCATGCTATAATCCAGGTTAAAATGATCAGGTTTCTGTCTACTCACTGCAAGCAGTTTAAAGTCACACATTAAGAAGATTTTCCTCCTGTCAACAAGGCATTTATGTTTTGTGCCAGGATTTATTTTGATATTCCCAAAGTTCCCAATTCTGCATGTTTTCCAACTATTGCCTCCCTTCCTGAAATAGTGCTAATTTGACACAGGAGTCTGTTCCTATCAGTCATCGAATGACAAGCTTTTTATGATGTATTGTACATCATTTGTACAATATTTGTAGAACTGTCACACTAGGACAGCAAGGAGGGTCACGTAAGTGCCATGTCAGCAGTGCCCCTCTCACTCCTTGACCATTTCAGCTAACATTATACATGCTTTTCAGCTCTTATTACCTTCTTTAAGCAAAGACATCACACACCAATATGCATTTTTTTCTATTTTTAAATCTCATTTAAAGTAAATTATTATTTTTTGACTGCCTGAAACAACATCCACTATAAAATGTAATTCCATGTACACACCAAACAACGACAAGAAAAATCTAGTAATTAGTTCCCTGGCTTTCACTCATTTCCATTCTGTGTACATGTGGATATATAAGAACACTTTCTTGAATTCCTCTTGCCATACATATTGAATATTAATCCAGAATGTCTTCGATGTTCTTTATAGTTAGTTAATATTTGTTATATATTAAAGAGAAAACTGTTGTGGAGAGTTTTAGGATAACTCAGTTGCACAGCTTAGATCTCTGAGGACTACAAAATCAAAGAGAAAGAGGCAACCAAGCTTAAAGCAGAAGACATGATTTGCAGTCTTACTCAACCAGTAGAAATATTTGCTTTTGCAGAAAAATCTATGTACATGGCTTAGATATTTGTGGTTTCACCGTACTTCATCCATTGATTCACCAGGCTGATTTTTTATCTTCATGTTTTCCGAGTCTTTTTTTAATCTGCTAAATGAATTTTTCTTTTGTCATTCAAGGAAGGTGAGAACAAGCTCCTTGTGTAAATACTTCTGTTCTTTGGAACAGATGAAATTAAATGTGCATTAAAATTTGAGGATATGCACTTAGTGTACCATTTAGAACAGTGTACTTTTTTTTTTAATTGCATTTTATTTATTTATCTATTTATTATTTATTTATTTTTGTGGTACACGGGCCTCTCACTGCTGTGGCCTCTCCCGTTGCGGAGCACAGGCTCTGGACGCGCAGGCTCAGCGGCCATGGCTCACGGGCACAGCCGCTCCACGGCATATGGGATCTTCCCGGACCGGGGCATGAACCCGTGTTCCCTGCATCGGCAGGCGGACTTTCAACCACTGCGTCACCAGGGAAGCCCTAGAACAGTGTACTTTTTACACACAGCTCTATAGTTGTGATTACATTTTGACAGGGTAGATAGAAAAAACACAAAAAGAGAGAAAAACTGTGTTCCTCCAGAGCATAAAACAGTTCTCCATCATGTTTAGTATTCTACCCAGAATGATTATAGAATATGAGAAACCCATAGAATTAGATTTAATCATTAAAAACAGAACATTTTATACTTCCTAGGTCATTTTTACATATGACAATGCTCCAAACCAAGAAATGTCACACAGTTGACATCAAAATATATGGAGAGCAAATGCTTCACAGTCCTATCTTTGTTTTTCAAAATCATTCATAATTGCTTGCCCACTTGCTTTTAGATGATTCATAAATGTGGATTGCCAAATAGGCCAAAAGCACAGGAGGAGGCTCCAAAGTAATTAAACCCATGGTGAAGACTGAAATAAGGTTTTTTTCATCTTTTATTTCTTCCAGAAAGAAAAGTCAAATGTTTATGTTCTCTCAAAGGGGAATACATACTTTCGAGCCTTTTCAAGTTGTGGATTTTCAGTCGTTATAAATAACTTTGAAATGAAAGGGAGTATGTTTTCCTCACATACATCTCTGTATTGTCCGCATGAGCTGAGACAAAACCATAGACATTCGTGATGAATTCCAACCCTCAGAGGTGTGGAAACTTCCTTCCAACCATCTACAAATGAGAGTCAGTCGTGCAGCTCAAGTGACTTCTCGGTTAATCACCATCTTTCAAGGACACGATGGGCCTAACCATAGCCAGCCTTCTCGCTATTCTATGCAGGAAGAAATGGCTCCTGCTAACAGCTCTCCCTTCTTGGAGCACTAGACAGCAAGGAGCCCACAATGAGTGATTCGTAGAGGACAGCTTTCTATGACCATGAAGCTATGAAAACACTTCTGAAGATATTCAGTCCAGGCTAGAAAATACATTTTTACTATTAGCATAAAGATTCATATTGCACACAGATCTCTAACTGTTCATCAGGACAATCTACTCTGAAAGAAGTTCTAAGTTCTAAAGAGCATCCTGCAATGGTTTGAATGAATCATGATGAAAAACATATGTCTCCTTTACAAAACAAACTACTGAAAAACATCAAATTCATGAATATGAGATAGGAATGTTTAGGGGAGCAAACAGAAAAGGGCTAAGACCTGGTGCAACTCCTCAAGACTTCTGATTTTCATTTTACAGGGTCCCATCAGTGTTTCCCATGAAACTGAGATGTTTAGCTGTGAATGTGTTTAACCATCTTTTATTGCCAAGTTTAGTTCCTAAATTTGAAGGCCTGTCTAACAAGTTACCAGATAATGCCCACAATACTGGTCAGACGATCATACTCTGTATTACCCTAGAGGAACTTCCTGCATGACAGTGTATTTTGTCAACAATTGCCCTGACCCCTAGACATCTTTATAGAAGAGGTACCTGAGCAGTAGATAGCAGATGTGGGCTAGTGTAGATTGGAAGGCAGAGCATATAGTGCAAAAGAAAGGTTGGTGGGTAGAAACCAAGTAGGAAGAGAAGAGAAAACATCTTAGGCACATAGAACAAAGTGGGGAAGTAGAAAGAACACTTATTTTTTTTAGTCACTTTGAAATAGCTTCATGTTCAAATCTCATCTCTTGTGCTATGCATTGTGCTATTTGGTGCAAGGTATATACTATGAACTCTTTTCTCATCTACAAATGGGGATAATGATGCTTTTCTCATGGGATTGTTGAGTTCATTCAATGTGGAAAATATATTGCACACAGTAAGAAGCAATAAAATAATACAAAAGTTTCTTGTATACAGGTGTGTGAATTTTAGAGCATAGAAGGAAAAGCTTGGATCATTTTCTCAAATTTCTGTTGTCTTTTTTCTGGTAAGTAGCATGATCTTCTTGACCAAGGAGAAGGAAGTCAGCATGTCCTGACAGACTTCCAGTGACATGCAGTTCTCAAGTATAGTAAGCTGTATTTCTCCTTCTGGATTTCATTTCCATTCCTACAGGTACATGATTATGGAATCACTTCAATTATTATAAGAGGCAGCAGCATTTCATTTCACATGAATGATGATCAATTACAGTTTAAACCAGTTTCAATTTTTTTTAAAAAAAAGACCCCAGAAGATAAATTAAAGGGTTACATTTTTATTTTGAGAGAGTAGAATCAAAGAAGCGCCAAGTTGCTTTTGATGCTTTTTGTATTGTTCTTTCAACTAGGCAAACCTTCATCTGTGTGTTTTGGTTTTCGTACACATTTTTTTCTCCTAGACCTAAAACTATCGAGATGAATTATCACTTTCTGTTTTGCTATTTATAGCTGTAATAATTTTACTCTCATGGAATCCTACTTGACTCTTAAATGTATTAATATTATACCACATTTAAAATAAACCTAATAAAATTTAAATATAAGTAGATGCTATGTTTATTGAGATTGTCACAGCAGACAACAGCAATTGATTGAAAGTCTCCTTTGTGCCAGACATTACACATGTGCTTTCTATTCATTCTTTCATTTCCTAGTAAGAGATCTGGGGACGTCCTTCCACAGTCATCAAGGTTCAAAGGGGCCAAACTGAAAGTCACCTCTTCATCAAAGTTGACTTGCACTAATTCTTTCTCATGACAGATCACGTTCACAGGCCATAAATCACATTAGTTAAATCTACGGTTGTTATCAGCAACTGAGTCCACACCCAGAAGGCAATCATTGATAAACACGGGCTGCCAGGATCCCAGTGGCCCCTATCATTCCACCCCACATCTACTCATGACTGCCTCACCAGCCAGGAGGCACAGAGGCAGCTTTACAGGGAAGTGATGACAACAGTGTCCTATATACAGCCTTCCCTGAAGGAATGTGCAAAAGTGAAAGAGCAGGACCTTTCACCTTTTTAATCTCTACTGGCTTCTTGGCTTCACTCTACAAATATGCTCTTTCACTGTTTTCCTTCTTTCACTGTTTATAAAGGTACTCCTGCATTTTATTGGCCTCCAATTATGAATGAGGTGTTTGCCACATATTTAACTCACAAAAACTTGTAACAATGATTAAAAAAACACAGTTCTGGCAATTTCACTACTAGGGTTTAAACTCCACATCTATCTGATGCCAGGGCCTGTGTATTGTTTCCCACACCATCGTGTAACCTCCTAGAGATATCCAAACCAGCTCAATCCCTTTCTCAACAGACCAAAATACAGGCTAGACTTCCCTTGTAAATTGGTATTTGTAATTTTCATATAATGTTGGGTTAGGAAATGCAATTATCTTTTGCATGTGGCTTTCATGTGGCCAAAAGTGTCTTCATATAAGGATATAAGGTGTCAGGGCCATCTTGTGGAATTTACTTTAGGGGACAAGGCCATGGTCATTTAATTCTGATTCTCTAGTCTCCTTGATGGGTATCTATAAGAAGAAGAAAACTTTAAACAGAGGATAGCTCCACGAACAAGTCTGGGAGACGAGAAAAATTAGTGGAGGAGGAAGAGGAGCAGAGGAAGATGAGGAGAAGTCAGGAGTCAGGAGGGGTCTCTATTTCCAAGCCTAGTAAATAAGCATTTTTAATTAGTGGATAATTAGGTCCACTTGGTTAACCCCAACCAAGAATATTCCACCTAACCTTAAAGATCCAGATCCCTTGCCTCTGACAGGCTAGGTACTCTCTACCTCAGGACATTTGCACATACTTTTCTCTGCCTGGACTTCTCTTTCCATATATCCACATAACTCTCTCCTCTCTCAGGACCTTACTCAAATCTTACTTTCTCAGTGAGAACTTTCTTGATTTCTATTTTTTAAATTATAGCAACACCTACCTCCCTGCATCCTTCCTCTTCTCCTTTGTTGCTTTATTTTTCTCTATTGCACTTATCACTATCTTACATACTATATAGTTCACTTTTTTATTTTACTTTTTGTCACCTCTTCCCACTAGAATGCAGTCTCCACGAGGATAAGGATTTCTGTTCACTGCTATATCCCCAATACCCAAACAAGAGCTGGCATACAGTAGGGGATCTAAAATGTTTGTTGAATGAATGGATGCATTAGAAGATAAGTCTACCTCTATCCAAGTCCCTTCACTATACAACTACTCGGTAATGTGATACATTCTGGGCAAAGTTGGGTTTTTCTTGTAGTGGCTAAGCCCCATCTCAGTCCAGTGGGACCTCTTTTCCTTGGTCCTGGGCCTGTGGGTAATCAGGAAGATGTTTATTCCAGAGTTACACATTACCCCTGGGTCGGAAGCTGGTTCTTACCGGGACATCTCTGCCCAGGCACTGAGAGTAATGCTCAGGACAAGAATAATGTTCACGATTCTCATACTATGAATGGTAGAGATGAGAACAGCTGCTTAAATCACCAGTGCTTAAAGTCGACTTCTCAGAATCCAGGATGAAGGGCTGAAATAGCTATTCTCAATCTGACTTATCATTTTCAGATTACAAAATTTTAGTCCCACAGGCCATAAATTGTAAGGTTGACTGCTTCAGAAGGGCCCAGGATATCATTACATTGCCATTTTAATTAGTGAACACCCTAACTCTTTTAAAAGCCAATTTCCATTTCTGTATATTTGGTGCTATTTAGTGAACATACTCATTTTGCCCTAAAAACCTAAGGACTCTAACAATACGGTTTTGTTTTTCTTTCTTTTCTTTTTCTTTTATTCTTTTTCTTTTTTTGATACTTGTTTAGTATACTTGGCTTGAAACTCAATGAAATGAAACAAAGATTTACAAAATGTCATTCCCCGTTGGCCTTTCCCAAGAATAATTTATACTGGAGTTGGCTGCAGGGGTTAAACACAGAGTATGCTCACAGCTCAGATTACATAAGAAGGGAAATGCATGGTGTGTCTCCAAGGAATGGCAAACCCAAGAAGCTGAAAGGAGACTTGAGAAAAATTCAACAAGTACAAATTTTAGTTGTATTCTATTACAAAGCAAACAGGAAATCCAACATTAAATGTAACAGCATCACATGAGACTCATCAGAAATGATTTCATTTAATGAATGCTTGGTAAATCTATAGAGATCTCAGTAGATGGTTGAAAACCTAAAAGATAATTATGGTAAAAGCTTATTTTTAAAGTTTAATAAAATTGAGTAAAACAATGGGCTGAACCCCAAGGGGCAAATCCACCCATGCCAACAGACACAGTCTCTGGAAACCTTCCCAGGCCCATCTCCACAAGTCAGCGGCAGCCCCTTGCCTCTTGTCTGGTGAATTAAGGCAGCTTCACAGTGGGTCACAAAAAGCTAACCCAAAACTGGGGTGCTAATTTAAAATTTTACCACACATCTGAAAGCAAGCTCTAGTTCCTTATATGGCATCTTGGAAGAGACCGAATAATGTATATTGATGAGGTTTTTACTCTGGGTTAGAACCTTATGAATTTAAAACGGGATCACTCTAAATGGATTACCAGTCAACACCACTGTTTCCCAATGTGTGGTCCTAAGGCTACTCAGTCAGCCTCCCCAAGGTGAAGAGGATATAGCGGGCTGTTGTTAAAAATGAAAATCCGCAGGCCTTAACCTAGACCCACTGAATACAGAATCTCTGAGCGTGCGGCCCTAGAACCACCAGGTTCCCTGTAATCCTGACATTTGCCAAAGTGTAGGGCCAAAGCTAGAGTGAGTCCCAATTTTAACTGCATATACAAACACCTGGGGAGCTTTCAGAGTAAAGCCTGGTCCCACACCCAGAAATTCTGTTGAATTGTTTGGGGTGCAGCCTGGACATTGGGATTTTTAAGAATCATCTTTGGATGATTCTAACAGACAGACAAGGTTAAGATTTACTGTAGTATCACAGATGTAGAAAACAAACTTTTGGTTATCAGGGGATGGGGGAAGGGGAGGGATAAATTGGGAGACTGGGATTGACATATACACACTACTATATATAAAATAGATAACTAATAAGAACCTACTGTATAGCACAGGGAACCCTACTAAATACTCTGTAGTGGCCTATATGGGAAAAGAATCTTAAAAAAACCCCTGAAACTAACACAACATTGTTACTACAAATCAGCTCTCAGACAAATTCCATAATTTGAAGAAATGAAGGCTTTGTTCGAAAAGTGAAGAGGAAAACTTGAAGATCCATAGGGAGAATAAGGCACAAGATAACATGTGTTAGAGGTCGTTTACCTACTCTGTGGGAGTTCCAGGTCTTGAGCACTCACATGCCTAGGTGTTTAATGACCTCCATGATACTTAGTTGTTCCTATTGCTGAAATGGACCTTTGTCTTATTCAATACTTAGAGGATAGATTTCTTTTTAACGCTACTTCACAAGTGGATTTTCCTGTAGGTCACTTCTTTGAATTTTTAAATGGCACAAGAGGACTACACTTGCAGTACTTTAAAAAAACAAAAATGCTGGTGCACAGTGGACCAATGGCCCTCTTCAATCATCTTGAGGAAAGGAGAAACTCCCCATGGCAACTCTATCAAATCAAAGTACTATGGGTAAGGAGGAGATGAGTGGGAGAAATAAAAGCATTTGCTGAATTCTAGAGTCACTTCCTGACATCTTTTCATCAGCTAAGATATTTTTAGCCCAAGAAGGAAAGCCAGGAATTCTGATTTTTTTTGTCCCTTTTCAACATCTGACTCACAGTGGCCTGAGCAAGTTGCTGCCTGCCTGGGCTAGTTCCTTCCTCTCAAAAATGGAGATAATGATACAAGGTTTCAGCCACTTAATCCCAGGAATGGTGCTAGGATTAATGAGAGTGTTTTGGAAAGAAAAGGAAAAACAAGCCTTTGATCAAAGATGTGGGGTAAGTATCGCATCTTATTATGAACACTAATAATGGCCTTATGTTCCTGATACCTGGGGAGCAAACCATTTCCCTCTTGGCCTGCATTAACACTTGGACCAAAGGGTGTTAATTAGAGCACAAATGTATGTACTGAATGGCACCCTAGGGGCCTAAAGGAGTTAATCTATCTCCAAAAGGTGACTAATTTACCTTCTACCCCGCACCCTTCCCACACTAGGCTCCTGTCTATTATTATTAGTGTAGAATAACTGTACCCTCCTTACAGGTCTGTTGGGCCCCATGTGCTTCCTCCAATTTACTTAATAGAACATCTGAAAGTCCTATTGGAATAATTACCTTCTATTTGAATATTTGCTCTTAACTCATTGGTGGGAACAGCCCCAAACTAGTAAGGATTACCTGTGACAGTTTATAAGTTGTGCTATTTCCTGTCTCATCATCAAGATAAAGTTTTTCACACCGCACAGAATAAGTCTGTTCTCTTTAGGTGCCCTACTTTTTAAAATCTTCCTTGTCCTCCTTAGCCCTTCTCCAATGCCTTTTGCGTTTTGGTTGACATCTCATGCTTCCTTCTCCCTTCACTGAACCAAACCTCTCACAACTTAGCACAGAAGCCACCAAGATGCTAGCCAAGTCACCTGGATTCTGGCCTCTACCTACCAATCTTCTTTGAAGCAGAACAAAAAGCAAATAGGCACTTAGTACACGGTGGTGATGATCATAAAAGTCATGATTTTAACGTAACAGTGTCATTTAACTTGGAACAATCCTCCCTTTGATAGCCATCCTGTTCCCTCATTTTTCATCATAACTATCAGCATCAGTGTTAAGTAGAAGGCAGAGAATCCTGAGGAACTCTTGCACAGTTAGTAAACCGTCTGACCTTTACCAAACAAATATGTCTCAGGGATCATCTTATTTATTTTAACATATTGTGACTGATATATGGGCTTAAGCGCATGACCAGCATATACATCACGTTGAAAACCCTAATAATGAACATAAGTGTGGTGCTTATGTTAGGGGAAACACTGACCGAAGCCACCCGCCCTGGCCAGGCACCACAGTAACCACTTGCATTAATTATCTTACAATAGGAGGTCCTGGTAGGGAACGCGGAACTAACAGACTACCACAAACCGGAAGAATTCGGGAAGGGTCAAAAGGAGAGAGGAGACGCCAGTCCAGATGTCCTACCAACCTCCCAGAATCCTTCTCGCTGGAATCCATCTTGCCTGAGTGATGCGCACACCACCAGGAAGGACCCTGAGTCAGAATGATTGGCCAGAGACAACCCGGAAACTAACCCCATTCCCATAAAACCCGAGACTGTGAGCCACATGGCAGAGCAATTCTCCCAGGTTCCCTTACCCTGCTGCTCTCTGCCCAAGCACCCCTTTCCAGTAAAGTCTCTTGCTCTGTCAGCACGTGTGCCTCCTTGGACGATTCATTTCCGAGTGTTAGACAAGAGCCCACTCTCAGACCCTGGAAGGGGTCCCCCTTCCTGCAACACTTACAGAGCATCTGAAATGGTGATTTATGAAGCCCACACAGCTGGGTGGGATCACCTTAGCAATCATCTAAGCCAAACTTTTACCTTAAGATAGAGTAACCAAAGCCCAGAAAGATGAAGTGGCTTCCTCAAAGATCACGTCTCCCCATTCATGGCTCTCTCCACTAATAAAGGCAAGGTGTGGAAAAGGAAAGTACTTGATTTAAAGACAACTGCAGGCAGCTAGGAAGATTTCTAGAGATTTGATAGGAAAATCACCTTGGGTTAACACCAACTTTTTCCAAATCAAATTGAAATATTACTCCAAACCACAGTATCAGCCCTAGTCTCACATGGAGTTGAATTTTATTTTTCTTTAACACAAACTAATCTCATAGACAGATAATTAACGACTTAGGTAAATAAGATAGAAGAGAGAAAAGCTGGCGTGAATGGATTTAAAATGTGTATACAGGCACATGTTTATGTTAGCCTGACTGACTCTACACCTACCCTGCATTCCTGACTCCAGCAGATAAAGAAAACCTCTCATAGATCAATCTGATAACAAGGAATTCCCAAACTCTCCCTAAAGTATTAATCTTGAGTTCCTGAGAGGCAGAGCTTGTCACGGAGGCTTGCAGGGGTCTTAATGACCTGGCAAGAAAGGAGCTGTTATAGGATGAGGACTAGACAGGGAAATAACTAGACAGATGACAACTTTTGAGAGCAGGAAGTGCAGTGGAGACTCGCCTCCACCACCTCATGTATAACAAGGTTACACTGAGATTCCTCCAACTCTTGATCACTTTTCTGCTCATCCACCACTTGCTTCCTGAAGTAAATGTGAAAAGGAACAAATGTGAGTAGTTCTTTAAAAAAAAACACTCTTCAGGCAAGTTTCCAAAAGTAATTCTACCTTTGCTAAAAGCAAAGAATTATATGTTCTTTTGACTGAATCATAAGGCTTCAGAAAATACTTAGGAGAGTTGATAAAGAACCTTTTTAATATACATGACTAAACAAACTTTTGAGCTGCAATTTTTTATTCTATATTTGTTCTCTTTCTCATAACTATCTTTAACCTCCAAAGACTGCCTTTTTGTGTTTAC
Source organism: Tursiops truncatus (assembly GCF_011762595.2). Lineage (NCBI taxonomy): Eukaryota > Metazoa > Chordata > Mammalia > Artiodactyla > Delphinidae > Tursiops > Tursiops truncatus. The sequence continues at coordinate 111,498,656 of NC_047038.1, read as the reverse complement.
AGCCTGTCAGTAAATTTTTTTTTTAGGGAATGATCTTTCAGGAACTCTGAAATAAGCATTGAGGTACTGCCATCAACTGTGACCGACTCCAACCCTAATGAAGAATTTAAACCAAGAAGTGAACATATAAGCCTAGTGACTTGTAGTTAAGAGAATTTAAAATAAACTATTTCAAGAGTTTTTTTCTTCATTATATCTGAAACCGAACAGGACCCTGTAGGGCTCCTGGACACAGAAGCCTTTTTGTCTCCCGTTTCTTGTAGGCAAGACTCCAGCATCCATGACCTTCCTGGAGCGCCAAAGGGCAGATTCCACACTTGCTAACAAGGAAGGAGCAGCCAAGAATCCGCCTGAGGCCAGATTAAAGGGACCAGAGAGGCTCATCAAGATTAGGAGACAGACAACCTGAGACCTTGCACACACCTTAATCTTGTCAGTAACTCCACCCCTGAACTATTGCTATAAAACTCCTCATCAAATCCTCCCCGGTGGGGACACACAGTTTTTGAGAGCAGGAGCCTGCTGTGGCCCCCTTCACCTGGCAAAGCAATAAAGCTATTCTTTTCTACTTCACCCAAAACTCGGTCTCCGAGATTCAATTTGCCACCGGTGTACAGAGAAGCTGAGCTTTCAGCATCATATCCACAAAATTTCTGTGGCGCTTCTTTACCATCTGATATTAAGTCCACGTTACTTTCTATTACATTAAATAGATTGCCAGCCTTACCCCTTAGTGTATTACAGGTAAATTAAGATAAGTAAAGCATGTCTTCAAATAAAAAAAAATCCTTCATGATTCAAAATGAAGCACCAAATTGGGCTACATACTTTAGAGCAATAGCTTAAAATATGGTCTGCAGCCCAAATGCTAAGACACTTTAAATTTTATCCCATGAATTTACCCCATGAAATAATATGATGTTGGGCAGTAGTTGGTTACCTGGTGCTCACTTCACAAATATTCCAATTAATTGACAAAGCTTTTCTATTTGAAGCTCCAAGAGATTTTATTGATGCTTTTTCATAGAAATTCTTCCTAGGAGGACTAATTATCATGGTGAAATCTGTACATTTTGAAATAAGGTTGTGGCATATGATCAAATTCACAATCAGGTGCATTTCTATACACTAACAATAAACTGTCCGAAAAAGAGTAAAACAATCCCATTTACAATAGCATCAAAAGAACAAAATACTTAAAAATAAATTTAACCAAGGAAATGAAAGATCCATACAGTGAAAACTATCAGACACTAATGAAAGAACTTGAAGAAGACACAAATAAATAAATGGAAAGATACCCTGTGTTCATGCATCAGAGGAGTTAATATTGTTAAAACGTGCTACTACCCCAAGCCATCTACAGATTCAGTGCAATCCCTATCAAAATTCCAGTGGCATTTTTCAAAGAAATAGAAAAAAAAAAATCTATAAATTTGCATAGACTCTCAGGAGACCACAAATGGACAAAGTAATCTTGAAAAAGAACAGCTGGAGGCATCATGCTCGCTAATTTCAAACTATATTACAAAGCTATATTAATCAAAACAGTATGGTACAGGCATTAAAATAGACCAATGAAACAGAATTGAGAGCCCAGAAATAAGCCCACACATATATGGTCAGCTAAGATTTGACAAGGTAGCTAAGAATACTCAGTAAGGAAAGAACAGTCTCTTCAATAAATGGTGTTGGGAAAAATGGACATCCATGTGCAAAAGGATTAAATTGGACCCCTATCTTAAACCAATCACAAAAATGGATTAAGACCTTAAATATAAGACCTGAAACTATAAAATTCCTAGAAGAAAGCATAGCAGGGAAGCTCCTTGACATCAGTCTTGGCATTTACTTTTTTGGATATGACACCAAAAGCATAAGCAGCAAAAGCAAAAATCAACAAGTGGGACTAAACCAAACTAAAAAGCTTCTGCACAGCAAAAGAAACCACCAACAAAATGAAAAGGCAACCTACAGAATGACAGAAAAGACTGCAAATCATACATCTGACAAGGAGTTAATATCTATAACATATAAGGAACTCAACTCAATAGCAAAAACAAATAAACAAAAACCAAAATCAATCTCATTTTAAAAAATGGGTAGAGAGGGCTTCCCTGGTGGCGCAGTGGTTGAGAGTCCGCCTGCCGATGCAGGGGACGCGGGTTCGTGCCCCGGTCCGGGAAGATCCCACATGCCGCAGAGCAGCTGGGCCTGTGAGCCATGGCCGCTGAGCCTGCGCGTCCGGAGCCTGTGCTCCGCAACAGGAGAGGCCACAACAGTGAGAGGCCCGCGTACCGCAAAAAAAAAAAAAAAAAAAAAAAACCCAAAAAACAAACAAACAAAAAAAATGGGTAGAGGACCTAAATAGAATTTTTCCAAAGTACATGAAAAGATGCTCAACATCACTAATCATCAGGGAAATGCAAATCAAAACCACAATGAGGTATCACCTCACATCTGTTACAATGGTATTATCAAAAGAGAGACAGAGAGACATGCTGGCAAGGATGTGGAGAAGAGGGAACCCTCTGGCACTGTTGGTAGAAATGTAATATGGTGCCATCATTATGGAAAACAGTAAGGAGGTTCCTCAAAAAATTAAAAATAAAACTACCATATGATCCAGTAATCCTGCTTCTGAGTACATAACCATAGGAAATGAAATCAGGACCTCAAAGGGATATCTGTACCCCCATGTTCATTATTATGAACATGTAGCATTAATCACAATAGCCACGATATGGAAATAACCTAAATGTCCATCAACAGAGGAATGGGTAAAGAAGATGGATAAAGAAGATGCCAGATGCAAAGGGGTGGGGAATAAGGGGAGACACTGGCCAAAGGATACAAACTTTCCAGGATGAATAAGTTCCAGGAATCTAATATATAGTATGGTGACTATAGTCAACAATACCATATTGCATACTTGAAAGTTGCTATGAGAATAAAGCTTTAATGTTCTACCATAACAACATGGTATGTGAGGTGAAGGATGTGTTAACTTTCCTTATTGTGGTACACATTTAACAATATTTTTGTGTATCAAATCATCACATTGTACACCTTAAACTTACCCAATGTTACATGTCAATTATATCTCAATAAAGCTGGAAAAACAAAGTTTAAAAATTCACGAGCTGATCTTGACAGGACCAAAATTGTATGAAACTTTTAAAAAAATGAAAACAGTAATTGTCACTTGGCTCTTATCTAGCTCTCATATAGCTAAGAAATAGTCATGCAATCAAAAACCTGAAATAAACTGGAAACAGCTCCAAAAAGCCAAACTACTTAGATGTAACTTCTTGCACTGATATGTAAGCACTTCATTTGTAAAAATGCACATAAAAGTAACTCCGAGGGCTTCCCTGGTGGCGCAGTGGTTGAGAGTCCGCCTGCCGATGCAGGGGACATGGGTTCGTGCCCCGGTCCGGGAAGATCCCACATGCCGCAGAGCGGCTAGGCCCGTGAGCCATGGCCGCTGAGTCTGCACGTCCGGAGCCTGTGCTCCACAACGGGAGAGGCCACAACAGTGAGAGGCCCGTGTACCGCTAAAAAAAAAAAAAAAAAAAAATTAACTCCGAGCCAATTTTTCTTATTTCGGGCATAATTTTATTTGGCTCAGTAATCTGTTTCTTTGAGACATAATATAATAAAAGCAGAAAACTAGAAAGGGGCAGTAGAGTTTGGGAGAGTCATTGAAAGCAATAAAATATACTAGCTGACACAGCTTAACAGGGAGGAATAGATTTTTTAATAGAACTATAAGAAAAAATCTTAGAGCCCAAAATGCAGCATGGAATAATTGAGCGAAAGGACAGAGATCCTCAGAAGTCCCAGAGAACATTTTTATATTAGACCATAATAACAATTATATATACTAATGGCCCTGGGTCATCAAGAAATGGTTCATTTATTATTATAAATCCTATTTTCTAAGGTATAGAAGTACAAAATATATTCTTATCAAAAGAAATAAAAATATTAAGGTTTCAGGACTTTTCATGATTCCCTGAAAATACTAAACATCGTTGTAAAGTGGATCACTATGTCAACAAAACAAAAACTAAATGATCATGGCCCTTAGCTTATATTAAATTGAAACACAGTCAAAAATCTAGCGAACTGAGAATTCCAAAAGACACGTAAAGATCTGAGAAGGAGCATTCCAGGCAGCAGGGAGCAAATGCCATGACTCCAAGACAGAAACAAACCCAAGCCAGTTGTCAGGGCTGCCATGATGTGACCAAAGGGACAGTGGTATGAGAAAGATTGGATAACTAATAAGGTGTCGCATCACATACAGAGTTTGGATTTCATTCTAATTGCAAAGAGAAAACATTGTAAAGTTTTAAGGCAAGCAAAAATGCGAACTGATGTATATTTTTGTTTTTTCAAGTTCTATGACTGCATGGAGAATGCATTGTAGCGGAGTGAAATAGAGAATGGGAAGTGAGTTAAGAGGCTATTGGATCGTTCCAAGTAGAAGATAATGGTGCCCAATAAAGACAGCAAGCTGTCCTTTAAATAAACAAAGCATTAGTTTGAGTACTGATATTAACACAATTGCACGCCCTTCACATATTATCACTGGTCATCTAAAGTATATATTTCATTTCCCTTAAAACATATTTAATTCATCAAGAATTTCTAAAGGCTGAAGTCGCCATTCATGAAGATAACCTACAGAGGTGTTTGAGATACTGCTCCAGGCAGAAACTTACCAATTTGGGGGCAGAACGTATTTTCCAAAGGAGAATTATCTACCTAGTTTTCATCTTTCACTCCACTGACTCTTTTCAGAGTTTGATTTTAGAAATGTGACTGATCTAAAACTTAATACAGACACAATTTAAGAACTTAACAATTCTTGAGCCACTACTCTTTCAATCTAGGAACTATTTTTTGGCAGAGACGTGAGACCAGATTGTTTAGTACTAAAATAGGAGCTCTGAAATTCCTTCAAGTCCTTGACCTGTAGGTGTAAGACCAACAATAAGACATTTCTAGCTAAATATTGTATGAATTAAAGGATGATCTCTTTCACTGTCCTGGGTTTCAATCCCCACTTGAATCCCCAGGTTTAAGGCAATGCCACCTTTCTAGATGAGTGAATGGCTTGAAAAAGAGAAAACAACTTGGATATTCTCTTTACTAAGATCAAGAACCTTTCTATTCCTTACTCTCTTTGTAGATTCCCTTAGGAAGAACTCCAGTGAAAGCTGAACTGGAAGGAATGTAATCAGTTTGCCAAAAGAATATGACTAGCTTGCCAACTTGATGGGGATGGAGGTATTATGTTCCAGCTGTCATAGTAAGATTTTAGTTTCTAGAGTCCTTCCAAGTGCTCCCAAGCTCTTCAAGAAGGCCAAGGAAGATTTTGCAAGTATCAAAGTGTTCACCCATACATGGGCACTAAGGATGGCCAAATAGTATATGAGTCTTTATTTATCCAAGTGTAATATGGTGGGGCACAGATGAACTGGCCACCATCTTGCTTCCAACACACAAGCAAGATCTGGAAGAATCAATAAGCAAATGACTGCATTTCGTCAGTAGATGCGTCGTTACAGCTACTGATTTAAATTCAGAGCTATGTTCACATACCTATGAAAATAGAAGTTAATAAATCATCGCAAATTCCTAAATTGCAAACTCCAAATTATCTAAGAGATGGTACCTTGTGCTGTGCACCCCGTGGAATGTTTGTAACAAAGGAAAACTGTATTCCTTTATTCAAAATTTTACAAAGCACCTACCGAGAGAGATAAGACCCCTTGGCCACTGGTCCCAGTGTTCATTCTCCTCATACAGACCCTTGAAATTAACTTCCATTCCTCTCATAAACAGCAAAGTATGTCAGCCCTGGTCACCACTGCCTGGCTTCACATCCTGGCTCTATCTTACCAGCTGTTTATCCTTGGGCAAGTGACTCAGTTTACTCATCTGTAAAAGGGAGTAATAATAGTACCTACCTCAAAGGGTTATCAGGAAGATTATATGAGCTTATATATGTAACACATATGAAAAGAGTCTCTGGCATATAGTAAATCTAATAAATGTTAATTAATATCATCCCTACTTTCATCAGTCACCACCAAAATTGTAGCATCCACCAAATAAAACAAATGCGTTCCCTAATACCTTGAGAAAGTAGATGTCTGGGACCAACAGCACTGACATCATCCAGGATCTTGTTAGAAATGCAGAATCTCTATCCTCACCCCAGATTTACTGAATAACAATCTGCATTTGAACAAGGCCATTTAGATACACATGATAATTTGAGAAGTGCTACTCTGGCACACTATCTGCCCGTAATAGCTATACTTCCTTCCCCAGAGCTGCCCTCCCACTACGCCCTCTAGAATTATTGTTCCAAAATCAACAAACTCTCTATAACCTTCTCTAGATGTTCCCCCATCCCCTTACCACACCTGAACCCCAGCTTTCCCTTAAACATACAATTTTCTCCGCAAACTTCTGCAATGATGACTGCTTCTTCCACACTTCAAGGACATCAGGGTTAGGAAGTGAAGTTACCATCTTCCTTCTTCCCAGCTGCAGTCCTTCTCCTTTGCTAGCAAAACGCTCTGTTCTTTTGGGGCCATGCCATTTGATGCTACAACTTTCTCCTGCTCCTTGTGCCTCTGGGCTTCAAATTTTTCATCCACTCCCTTTCCCCCACCAGCCTTTGCCACCTTTTCTTCCCTAGGTGTTGCCATCTCTTTGGAGAATGACAACAACCACAGGGACAATCTAACAATTGGCCTCTCAGCTTCTTAACCACTTGTTTCCAGTAAACTTCTCCAACATTTTTCACATCAGCACGTTTCTGGGTTCCACCTGGAGCCTTGTCATCATCTGGAATTGCTCCAGTCCCAAAAGCTCTAATTGAAGCATCCCACTTTCCGATTATAACCTCTTTTTCATCTAAAAGAGGTTATGCTTGCTGTGAGTATTCTTCCACAACTTCATTGATCTTTCTAACCTCTCTCCTCATCAAATTTAGATTCTGTGGTCTATCCTATTACAATAGTATTGCTGCCAATTGCCTAGCGATGCATTACCAATATCCAAATCTCCCTACAGCTATTCTCATCTTCCTTCCTGTGACAGTGAAGGACTTGACCTTGGCATTATATAAGGCCAATCCCTCCACTTTGCTCTGAATGCTATGCTCTTCACCTTCTCAGGAACCTCAAGAACGACTGATTAACTTTTTTCTCTCTTTAATATTCAATTCCCTCCATCAAATGGATCTTTGTCATTGGCTTTTAAGCACAGTCAAGTTTTTTCCAATAAAAAGCAGACAAAACTTTTCTTAACCTACACCTCTTTCTCATCTCCTTTCTAGATATCTTTTCTCCTTTACAAAAATATTCTCAAAAGATTTTTTACTCATTGGTTCCATTTACTTGCCACTGACATATTCCTCAGCCCACTTCAATCTGACCATGACCGCTAAGTGCTCTGATGTCCTACGGTTCTAACGAAGAATTTTCGACTTTGTCTTCCTTGCTCTATTATCTTCAAGACTGTTGGCCAGTCTCTTTAACTTAAAGCACCCTTTTCCCTTGGCTCTAATGATGCTCACTCTTCTGGCTTTCCTTCTATCTCTCTGACTAATCCTTCTCCATCTCCTTTGCACAAATGTGCAAGAGAGAGAGATACTGTTACTGTTATTGACATTTTTAGAGCTGGAAGAGATTGTAAATATACATTATCTTCTGTACTTATATTTGTTTTAAAATCAGCTGTATACTTAAATTAATATCATCTAGGTTGTCTTATTATAATCATTTTCAATCCTTATTATATGACAATCTTCTGCACGACTTATCAAATCTATAAATTCCCCCTTAACAAATCCAAATTTAGTTCGCCTTGACAAACCCAAAGTTAGCATGCCCGTTTTATCACCTTGTAGTATAAGTTTGCAATTTTGTGTTTTGACCACAGACATATTGATCATTCAAATCGATAGCTAGTGGGAAGCAGCTGCATAGCACAGGGAGATCAGCTCGATGCTTTGTGACCACCTAGAGGGGTGGGATAGGGAAGGTGGGAGGGAGGGAGATGCAAGAGGGAAGAGATATGGGGATATATGTATATGCTTAGCTGATTCACTTTGTTATAAAGTAGAAACTAACACACCATTGTAAAGCAATTATACTCCAATAAAGAAGTTAAAAAAAATTAAAAAGTTTAAAAAATAAAATAAAATAAATTTAAAAAAAATATTTGAATACCCTTTCATTCACATGGACTGTTTATAAATGCTCCCTCTTAAATTAAAATGGCACAGTGTAATACCTGCAGGTGATAGGGAACTGGATTTTGGAGAAGATTAAATGAAAAACAACAGTAAGGAGATACTTTTGAACTTTCCTTCCAATAAGAAGCAATAATTCCTTAGAAAATTAGCTCTAAATGCTACCCCTCTAACTGTGGATTCTCTAAATCATAATGACCTTTTCCCACAGTATTTGTATGACAAATGTTCTCCCAGGAACAATGTGAAATTCAGGTAGTTTACTTCCCTTCGAATAGACAAAAGGAAAGAATATAAATAAAAAGAGCTGAGATTCTTTTGGTAACTAGAATTATATATTTGTCTTAGTAACACAAGGAAATCCATTATTTTAACAAGCGGAACATCGTTGTCAACGCAACTCTTAAGTATTCATCAGTGATGAGAATTTCCCACACTACAAGAGAAGCTTCTCCATGAGTTGCATGTCCTCAGCGACAAGATCAATGTCCGACCTGTGGGGCCTCTCTGTTCCCTTTCTCTGTGACATAGAGGACAGAGGACCTAGGTTTGAATCATTGGCTGTGATTCAGTGGCTGGGGCATGGGGCATGATATCCTTTGTTAAAGCTTTCATTTTATCACTTGTGAAATGGGGACAGCAGTGTTCTCACATGCTGGCCACAAATATTACATTAAATATTGTAGCAGAGATGAGGCATAGACCCAAATATTGGGGGAAAATATTTAAAGATCATTAAAAGCCAAAATGCAGGTGTCAGGAAGCATCCAGTCAAGGAGGATTGTAAGCTTGCCAAGAAAACGTGCCGTGTGGGGATAACCTAGTAGGCGCTCTGTGAAATAGAAAATACATATATTGGTTTCTGTCTCCAAATCCCGTAAAGACCTCCTAAAACCCTTGTCATTTCCTAAGTGATAAGAGCACCGGAAGCATCTTTTTTTCTAATATTTGGTCTTTGACCTTGGTTCCTGCCACCAAGTTCCTAAATCCCTTGGAATTGCCTGGGCGATAGGAGTGTCTTGTTCTAAAGAGGTGACTCTGGGCGGGCTCTGAGCGGGGCTGCTCACCAGAAAGACCAAGCCATGAAGAGATGCCTGGAATTTTCAGCCCCTCCCTCCCATTCTCCAGAGAGGGGACAGGGGCTGGAAATGGATTTTATGATCCATCATGCCCATGTGATGAAGCCTCCATAAAAATCCCCAAAGTCTGAGGCTTGGAGAGCTTCTGGGTTGCTGAACACGTGGAGGTGCTGGGGAAGTGGTATGTCCAGAGAGGGCGTGGAAGTCTTGCACCCCTTCCCACATATCTTGCCCTGTGCCTCTCTTCATCTGGCTGTTCATCTGTATCCTTCATCACATCATTTATTACATCATAAAATGATACATGGAAGTGTTTCCCTGAGTTCTGTGAGCTCTTCTAGCAAATAATCGAATCCGAGGGGGAGGAGGTCATGGAAACTCCACTTTGCAGCCAAGTTGAACAGAAGCCGTGGGTAAACTGGGGACCTACCTCTTGTGACCAGCATCTGAAGTGGGGGGGAAGGCTCAGGTCAGCCTTTGACCTGTGGGATCTGATGATACTTTCTGTAGGGAGTGTCAGAACTGAGTTGAATTGTTGGACATTCAGCTGGTATCACAGAGACTTGCTTGGTGTGGGAACCACCGACCCCCCCAATCTGGTGTCAGAGTGTGGCAGGAGTGTGAGAGGGAGAGAGACACACAAGAGGGAGAGTCAGTGTTTCCTAACTCAGGCTCCAAAAGGCCATGTGTTCAAACAGGTGGAGTGAGTGGTAGAGAGAGTAAAAGGGACAGACAGGTAAAAAAACATAATGTAAATCTTGGGCAAGATCTCATGAGACAGGCGTAGCAATACAATGTTGGTGCCTACGGGCTATTCAGGAAAGGACCCAGGTATGGGGAACTGGGCTAGTGATTCAAGGTACAAGAGGAAAAGGGACATTTTTCAGAGGCAAGAGGAAAGTAGATAGTCTCCATAAGAAGACAAATCTCTACACTGAAGAACACAAGGACCTGGAATCTGACAGTCTCGATGAGGAGGAAGAATAGCTTTACATAAAACACGTAAATAAAAATTAAGTACTAGGGTGTGTAGTGATGACTCCGATACCACTCACTGGGTGGTAGAATAGCTTAAAAAGGCGTCATGAAGGTTATAAGATCCCACTGGGAGCCTTCAGGGCTGAGAGGGAACGAGGTATTCTGGTATTCAGCATCACAAGATAATACGGAGTCAGGAAAAGAAATAACTGAGGACGCTGCCTGTTAAAGAGATAGGAAATGTAAGCATGGAGCACTCCATTTCCACAGAAATGTTCATTGCCAGTATGGAGATGAAAGAGAAATGAAAGGGGCTTCCCTGGTGGTGGAGTGGTTGAGAGTCCGCCTGCCGATGCAGGGGACACGGGTTCGTGCCCCGGTCCGGGAAGATCCCACATGCCGCGGAGCGGCTGGGCCCGTGAGCCATGGCCGCTGAGCCTGCGCGTCCGGAGCCTGTGGTCCACAACGGGAGAGGCCACAACAGTGAGAGGCCGGCGTACCGCAAAAAAAAAAAAAAAAACAGGAGAAATGAAAGGGGGAAAAGGAACAGGGCAAGTGGTTATTCAAAACAGGTGTCTTTGATTGCACTTTTTTTTTTAATAAAAAGATTAACTTGGTTGCTTCCATGACCTGGCTATTGTAAATAGTGCTGCAATGATCATTGGAGTGCATGTGTCTTTTTGAATTATGGCTTTCTCAGGGTATATGCCCAGTAGTGGGATTGCTGGGTCACATGGTAGTTCTATTTTCAGTTTTTTAAGGAATCTCCATACTGTTCTCCATGGTGGCTGTATCAATTCACATTCCTGCCAACAGTGCAAGAGGGTTCCGTTTTCTCCACACCCTCTCCAGCATTTATTGTTTGTAGATTTTTTGATGATGGCCATTCTGACTGGTGTGAGATGATACCTCATTGTAGTGTTGATTTGCATTTCTCTAATAATTAGTGGCCAAGAGGCACATCTTTTCATGTGCCTCTTGGCCATCTGTATGTCTTCCTTGGAGAAATGTCTATTTAGGTCTTTCACCCATTTTTTGATTGGGTTGTTTGGTTTTTTTTGATATTGAGCTGCATGAGCTGTTTGTATATTCTGGAGATTATGGGAACTCTACTCGATGCTCTGTGGTGACCTGGATGGGAGGGAAAGCCAGAAGGGAGGGGATGTGTGTATACCTATGGCTGGTTCACTTTGCTGTGCAGCAGGAGCTGGCACAACATTGTGAAGCAACTGTACCCCAACTTAAAATCAAAAAGAAAGAAAAAGATTAACTTGGGAATTCCCTATTGAAATAAGGCTTTTCATCTCCGCAGTTTACTGCTGATTATCAGTTTCCTGGTTGTACTATTATATTTTACGTGGAAGAAACTCTCTCTAGGTTATTACGTAAGTCAGTGAGAAGAGTCAACTTATGGTTAGTATTTTTGGTAAATTAAGTTTAAGATGATTATGGAAGCAATTTCTCACAAATTCTCTGTATCCTGGTCTTGACTAATAAAGCACAGAAATACAAAACTCTCACACATTTTTCTCATTCACCAAACCTATTCTCATGTGAATAGAGTCAAAAGTCTTCACTACCTATTTATAAGACACACCTCAAATCACTCCCCCCAACCCCATTCCCAGATCCCCAAGCCCTCTTCCCCTCACAGACACTTGTGGCTGGATTTTTGTTTCAGCCTCTGAGACCCATCAGTCCTTGAAAACCACACTTTAGTTCAAGTTTACTGCCACTTCCGAAAACTAAGGCTTCACTTCCACAACCTTGTTGACACCTAATTGCCTGTCTTGCTCCTTTTTAATCTGTGACTCAGTAAATGACTCAGAATTCAGACCTTCCAGAACTAGGAACCTGTCTTGCCTTTGCCAATCCCAGCCCCAGGGTGTGTGCCCAGTTCCTGGCTGGTCTTTCCTATCCCTCTGCAGTTAACCTGCCCAGAACCTATCATGTCACAGGAAGCGACACCCCCAGGCTACTGGCCTATTTTCACTGGGCAAGAATTAAACCACAGCCACGATGCATGCTGATCTTTCAAACAAAATGCGATTGCCTCTTCCCTCTTCTTCATCAGTGGCCCAAGAATTTGTCCTACGGTCTATATTTTGTCACTGATTACTTTGTTCACTGCTATAGGTTAGTGCTTGAGACAATGGCATAGAATATGTTGACTCTTTACTAGCCTTTGTTAGGAGGAATAAAGACCAAAAGAGAATTGGCTCAGTCCCTCCATGTTGCTGGAATTATGATATATAAACATGTGAGCAACAGAGGCACCAAAAATTTGCCTGGCGAGTTCACAGCTGTGCGGAGACAGTACATCCGCTAATGCAAACCAGGAGCAGAGGCAAGGCAGAAAGTCCCAATCATGGACCAAACCTCGCTTGCCTTGTCTTCTTATGGTTGCGTGTCTCCCTTTGGGACTAACTGGATCTCTGTAATAAACTTCCTTGAGTTGCTCTCTGTTCTAAAGTACCATAAACAATTCCCGTAATTTGTGATATACGTAAGGAGGGATGTGCAGTGGCCAGCCGATCGTGTGGGTCTGGAGCTCTGGAGAGAGATACAGAGTCAGGAGCACAAGGCGTCTCAACATTTTGAAAAAGGAATGGGGCTTCCCTGGTGGCGCAGTGGTTGAGAATCTGCCTGCTAATGCAGGGGACACGGGTTCGAGCCCTGGTCTGGGAGGATCCCACATGCCGCGGAGCAATTAGGCCCGTGAGCCACAACTACTGAGCCTGCGCGTCTGGAGCCTGTGCTCTGCAACAAGAGAGGCCGCGATAGTGAGAGGCCCCCACACCGCGATGAAGAGTGGCCCCCGCTCGCCGCAACTACAGAAAGCCCTCGCACAGAAACAAAGACCCAACGCAGCAAAAATAAATTAATTAATTAATAAACTCCTACCCCCAACATCTTAAAAAAAAAAAAAAAGGAATGACTTTTGCACATGATTACCTCTTCATAGAATTACCACCACCCTAATCACTAACTTCAAAATTACTCCTCGCCTCAAATGTCACCAGGTAGAAATAGCCTCTCCCCTCTCTAATTTCCACTCTAATCACTTCAAAAAGGTATATTATAGTTTTTATGCTGTTTTTTTTTAAACAACATGGGGTAGAGGTGGCAAATTTAAGTGTACAAGTGACAGTTCATCTCAAATAGGATTGCTGAGCCATCTTCCACAGGTGGTTTTGTCATGGTAGACCTGCTATTCAGATCACTGTTACTCAGATACCTCCCCGCTTTGGGAAGCCCAGAATTTTTCACTTTTCCTTGTAGATCATGGACACAGATCCCCACCTGAAGTCCATGAGCCTTTTGGTGCGTCTGCGTCAAGAAACGCCTGGCTTCAGAAAAACAGATGGTTTCACTATGTGAAAGGCCTGCACCTAAAAAAACAACATCGTCAGAAAAATCCTGAAACCAAGGCATGCACATTTCCCGTAACATAAAATAGGATTATTCTGTGTGTAAATCACTTCGCTTCCATCTGCTTTTCATAAATGGCAATGACTGAGAAATGGGAGGCAGGGAAGAGAAAGTGAGATGGGAAATTAAACGGACATCTATCCCACTGTCCCCTCCAGAGGAATGTACTATTTTCCCATTCTCTTCCCCATGACAAAGAAAACACTTCTCTCCCTATTGCACTGAGAAGCAATACATTTCAGAACTCCCACAATCAAATTGGAAAGTTTTGCTATCTTTATATTAACTTAAAAATAGTGAATGTCATATGAAAATAAAAATTGTGTAATACTTCATTTCTGAGTTATACAGTCACGGAATTGTCACTTGATGCGGCCTGGGTGAAAGACTCCGTTTTCTATTTTATAAACTTGTTATTTTATCGATATATAATATGCATGTTGTTCTTTTTTTAGTCTATGAAAACAATAAAAATACATCTATTTTTGTAAGAAAATTCCTGAAATTATTCTTAATAAGCCAGTGATGAGATATAGAGTAACACATTATAAGTTATTAAAAGCTAAATTTCTTATTAATCATTTAATGTGAATAGTTACATGTCAAGAAATTAGAGAGGGCTTCTACTATGCTGGTATGTTTGAAGTGACATACTGAATTGTTAGAATTTAATGTTCTTTTTGTTCTTGAGCAAAGAGAGATGCAGTACTAGACCTGTCCAACATAAATAATACAGTTCCCTAAAAAGATAAACAGAAGTTTAGATAATGAAGAATTATAAGGTCTTTAATGTTTAAATCTCTTTTGAAAACACTTCAAAGTGAAACCTAATGATTCTGAAGAATGGCCAAATGGATACTGGCTGTTGTGAGCATCAGATCTTAAGGCCCACACCATGAGCAAGAGAAATATTATAAACCTAAGCAAACCTCATTCCCAGATCTGATGGACACTAAGCTAACACACTACCAAGAACAACGTTTTACATTCACCGTCCTGAATCACAGTCCTTCCTACGTCCATGAGAGGAAGTCGTTTGCCAGATGTCTCTGTTTGTTTTACACGTCTCCCTTTGACTTCTGCTTATTTTCTCTTGACCTCCCCAACGTCTCCCATGCACAATATGTGGAGAAAAATCAAGACTCAGGAAATCTTGCTAAGAAATGCCTAGCTGTTCCAGTCAACTCCTCAGCCTCAGCATGTGTTCCTGTTTATGGGTCCAGCCTAATTGCTGACAGAGATTGAACGATCAGGCTTCCCTCATTCAGTGCTATCTGGACATCCATCAGAAAAACAGACAGTTTTACAACTTGGCATCACCCAAGACATCTATGATGGAAACTTTCTCTTTTATGATAACAACAAACCTATTAGTGATAAATCAAGAAAATAAGAGGACATCAAAATGAAAAGAAACGAAGATCATGTGACTTTTCTAAAGGCATTCTCCATCTTTAGAACTTCCCAAAGATCATGCAGTGGAATGTCACTTTACCAAATAGGATTCTAGCAGGAATTTCACTGTAGTCTTGCCTTCTCCTTCTAGATAGAGAATCAAACTGGCTGATTGAGGGTTAAAATCTTGATGATTGGGGGTCTTTTTGCTGATTTACTGTTAGTTTTTTTTTAATATGAACTAGAGTTGATTTACCATGTTGTGGCAGTCTCTGCTGTACAGCAAAGTGACTCAGTTATACACATAGAGACGTTCTATTTTTTATGCTCTTGTCCATTATGGTTTATCACAGGATACTGAATATCGTTCCCTGTGCTATACAGTAGTAACTTGCTGTTTATCTGGATTTCAGTGTTACACATATGTTGCTAACTTTATGCTGAAATGACATTGGTGCTCATGTAGGTCACCGTGTCCCCAGGGGTCTCATACAAACCACACCTACTTGCCTATTCGCCAAAGCCAATTACTTTTGTGGTGGAGATTGCCTCTGCAGGTATGTCCCAGCTTTAACTTTTACTTTCTTCTGTGATTCCCATTGTTTTGTCTGACTTGCTATCTTCTGGGTCCATTCAAAAAGTAGGAGGAGAGAAAGCTGGGGTGACAGATAATGAGGCCAGGAAAAGAGATAAAGCAGGAATGAAATCTAGTCAGCTATGAACATTTTGCAAATGTGCTCAGTGGGCCTGAGTTCCTCAAGGGTTACTCAAGGAACTCAAAGGGCTTGGATTTAAATCATCTCTAAGGATGTTTGTATGTATACGGACAACCCCTTATATTATTCTTGAAGCATTTCATGATATGCAGGGAATGACCCTGGGCACTTACTAAGTGCTCAATAACCACTGGATGAATGAATGGTTACACAGTAATTCCTTGTGTGAGAGACCGAGGAAAGATATCCTCATGATATCTTTGTTAAGATATTCAACTATTAGGCTAGTTAGCAGGGCCTGCCTTCTCCCAAATTTTTGGCAAAACTTCTCACTTGGAATTAAGCAAAAATTGCCATGTGATTGCAAATCTCCAGAATCCTTTCAACTCTATTCACCTAGTTGAACAAGGGTTGAAAAATACATAACGCTGTAATTTACACATTTTAATCTGGTATTTTATACTCAATGTGTTTAAAAAAACTTTTTTTTTTTCAATTTAGTAACAAACCTGACTTGCTTGTGGTTTAGCACAGTGTTCTCAAATAATCTGTGGTGGAAGACCAGTTTGTTTATTTGTTTTTAATTTTCAATCCAAAATAGACATTTTTGGAAAATAAAACAGAGATGAATTACCAAAAAAAGAGAATGAAAACACTTACGTTTATTACCCACAATAGCCAACATATGAAAACAACCTAAGTGTTCATTGGATGGACCAGGAAGATGTGAGATAGACAGATAGATAGGTAGATAGATAGATAACATACAACGATGGAATATTATTCAACCATGAGAAAACAGAAATCCTGCCATTTGCGACACCATGGATGAATCTAGAGGACATTATGCTAAGTGAAACAAGCCAGACAGAGAAAAGACTAATAGTGTACAATCTCACTTATATGTGGAATCTAAAAAACAAAGTCAAATTCACAGAAACAGAGTAGAATGGTGATTATCAGGACTCAGGGGTGAGGGAGATGGGGAGATGCTTGTCAAAGGGTACAAGTTATAAGATGGTAAGTTCTGGGGAATCTAATGTGCAGCATGGTAACTGTAGTCAATAATACTATACTGCATACTTGAAACTTGCTAAGAGAGCATATCTTAAGTGTTCTCGCTCCAAAAAAAAAAAAGATAACTACATGAGGTGATGGGTTTGTTAATTAACCTGATTATGAAATCTTTCAAAATGTAATATATGCATATGTCAAATCATCAGTTTTACACTTTAAATATACAGTTTCATTTGTCAATTATATCTCAATAAAGCTGGTGGTGGGGTGGAGAAAAGAAAAACAAAAATATAGAAAATACAAACGCCCTTGTTTTTATCATTAGGTTCAGCAGACATAATATTACACTGTCAAGTTTTTTTCAGTTAGCCACAAAGTTGCTAAGCACTCTCAATTTTTGTGTCTATCTGGTCACAGACTGTTCATAATCAGTCTGGTTCGCAGTACCAATCTGTGAATCCCACAAAGGGTCCCATTGGTTTAGGACCAATCTTGTTTCTTGTCCTGAATTGACCAGATGTAGGGCAGTCACTGAGTATGTTCTTGTTTCATAGCACCTCCTGCCCATAACACTTAGCACTAAGATCTTTGCAGAGGGGAAAGATCACTCTGTGTTGTTGAAATTAGTTTCCCATATTTTTCAAGCAAAAAAGAGGTCATTTTTTTAAAATACTGAAGATTAAAATATTTGTCAAAAGTCAGAAAATATAGGTCACTAAGAAAATATCTCTTTTTCAGAAAGAGTAATTATTCTCACTTACACATCTATGTTCTCCCATTGAAATGTTACCAAGCCATATTTTCTTGGCATTAGGGAATAATGAAGATATACGTATAGGCAGCACAGAGCTCATACAGAAGACAGGGATAAGTGTGACTCCCAAAGTGCTGCCCTCTGTAAGGACTGGGAGAAGGAAGACCATGTCTTAGGTGTTCTTTTAATCTCTGTCCCTCTCTCTCTCTCTCTCTCTCTCTCTCTCTCTCTCTGTCTCTCTGTCTCTCACACACACACACACACACAGCACATATTATAGTGGCTTACCAGTTAAGCATGTGGCTTTGTAACGAAATAGACTTCAAGCAAGTCCTGACCATGGTACTTACTAACCCTGAGATCTTGGGCAAGTCACTTACTCTTCCATGTCCAGGCTTCACAGTAAGTTCTCCATAAATATTTTTTGAATGAGCAAAGGCAGAAAGAGTGTTGAGGAGGATTATAGTAGAAGATGGACAAACAGCATCACATTTTTTCATTTGTGCCAGTTTCATAGAGTTAGGGTAAAAAAAACCAAAACAAAACAACAAAAAATAGATAGATAGATAGATTTAGAGAATGAATAGTGGTTACCAGTGGGGAGAGGGAAAGGGGGAGGGGCAAGATAGGGGTAGGGGATACAAACTATTATGTATAAAACAAATAAGCTACAAGGATATATTGTATAACACAGGATATATAGCCAATATTTTACAATAACTATAAATGGACTATAACCTTTAAAAATTGTGAATCATTACACGTTGTATACCTGTAACCTATACAATATTGTACATCAACTATATCTCAATTAAAAGAAAAATCATGATGAAACAAACATTCAGCAGTTACTGACTCACGTCACAGGCTAAAGAACACTATTAAGAACAGAAACCTTGGGCTTCCCTGGTGGCGCAGTGGTTGAGAGTCCGCCTGCCGATGCAGGGGACACGGGTTCGTGCCCCGGTCCGGGAAGATCCCACATGCCGCGGAGCAGCTGGGCCCATGAGCCATGGCCACTGACTGAGCCTGCGCGTCCGGAGCCTGTGCTCCGCAACAGGAGAGGCCACAACAGTGAGAGGCCCGCGTACCAAAAAAAAAAAAAACAAAAAAAAAAAAACAGAAACCTTGGAGTGTCCTATGAAAACTACTAACAAACTGCAGAGCTTTCTTTCAGTGCAAATGCCCTCCTTTCTGATGGATAAAAATCACCTAAGTAGGCAGGTAGAAAACCTGAGTGAAGAATGCCACTATTCTATGTTATTAAGTCTGTGCTCACACATGCACTATTTTTAAAAAATGAATCAGAACAGACAGATATTTCTAACAAAAACCACTATTGGAACTCAACAACCATTTTATCATTATTTCCAAATAATTATTTGGAATCTACCAAAAAACACTATCTCAAGAGAAATTTTTAAAATTATCATTGCTCTATTACTCCTTTCCTCACTGAGAAAGATGCAAAGACGGAAACTCACACAAGCAATGAAGTACAATTTCAGAACAGCTGTGTTACACAAAGTGCAAAAGTTTTAGTGACTTTTTGTCCTGTAAGTGGAATGGGGCCCCTAGGGCAGAGGGGCCATAAATCATAGAGGATGGGGAAAGGACATGGAATTTGAGATTGGAGATCGCATTAAGACCATGCTGAACTGCCAATTTTTAGCTGCAATCAGGAGGGGTTTTTTTTTCATCTTTAAAATATGAAAAATGGGACCTCCCTGGTGGTCCAATGGTTAAGACTTCGCCTTCCAATGCAGGAGATGCAGGTTTGATCCCTGGTCAGGGAGCTAAGATCCCACATGTCTCTCAGCCAAAAAACCAAAACATAAAACAGAAGCAGTATTGTAACAAATTCAATAAAAACTTTAAAAAGTGGTCCACATCAAAAACAAATCGTTAAAATAAAATAAAATATGAAAAATGATACATACTCCCAAAGGCGTGTTAGACAAATTCAATACATGATACAACATATCTGAAGAGCATTTTTGTAAGTTTGTGAGTTTTCAAATGTTTTTAGAGGCGGTACAGAAATAAACACTCCACTTAGTGCGGAGGGGGAAAAGCAGCACAAAAGCTAGATGGGGAGCTATTTCCCACAAGGTCTCTTTATTAGCTGCATGTGGATATCTGCATTTTTCTAAATATCCTTTCCCAAGTTCACTTCCCTTTCTCCAGTACAAACAGTGCACGGTCATTGTCTGCAAGCACGATGTTCAAGTGATTCATGTTGGAAAGAGGGCCTTTCCCCAGCAATGAAGACTTCTAAATGGCTTTGGTGGTACAATTGCCAGTGCGTGTTAGTTTTGGCAGAGCAGACATATGGAAAACTGTTCTTCTCATATTCTTTAGCTCTTACACTTTGCCTGTCAGATGAAACAGCAGTCCAAAACTGAAACTGTTCCAGACCAAAGAAGACTCTGAATTTAGGTTGGCTCTTGGGAGACACAGTCATGGTGGGAAGGACACTCTAATGGTGGGCTGGAGGTGGACGTTCTAGACTCAGCACTGTCACTCAATGTGGCAAGTCACTCTGCCTTCTGAGTATCAATGTCTACATCTCTGACCTGAAGAATTTATCCTGGATTAAGTTTTGATGATCACCAGTACACCACATCAGATTAAAGTCTTCAACAACTTCATTTACATTTACATTAAGAAAGGGCTTTATTTAAAACTATATTTTCTGTTGTCAGAGACAGAATTGGAAAGTGAAATTACTTAAAGTAAGAAGTTGGATGTCAACTGAATTATTTCAATCATTTAGTTACTCATTAAATATGTATTAGTCTGTACATTTCTAATGAAATTAGGTGAATTCAATATTACTGTTATTTATATATCTTTTTTCTTCTCTATTTCTCCCAATGACCAACATCACTTATAGAATGAGGAATTGCTCTTTCAAGGTACTGAAAAGGTATTATCTAATGGGTATCATTAGATACCCATTAGATAATAATGATTAGGTTGCTTTGATTAAAAGGTAAGGTACTGAATTTTTATTTATACTATTAGAGTGATACCATCTCAATTACAGAAAATTTGAAAACAAAGTGGAAAAGAGGAAATTGCCATTGGTTTCACCACTCTTTATCAACCATGACTTAGTAACTTTTCTTTCAGACTTTTTCTAAGCATACATTTTTTAGAAGGAAGCAGAGTTCTTTTTTTACTTAGCTCTGGTCATAGTGTATATACAATTTTGCATCCTGCTTTTCTCACTTAATAGGCAGGTTAACAAAAGCATTTTTCCAAGTCACTCCAAACTCTGTATTTTTATTGGTTGCATACTCCTCAACAAACGTATACCAAAATTTACAGAGCCATCCCCAGATAGGTAAGCATTTTAAGTAGTAAGTTGTTAAACAATTTTAATATTTGTGTGTAAAGCACATAAAGCTTTCACCACTGGAAGGAACTGCGATACATAGAGATGGAACTGGAACAATAAAGAGTAGCAAATAAATTCCAAATCTATTCAGAATAGATGCAAATAGGAGTCCCAGGGAAAGGCCTCACAGTCGGCCTCAATGGAGACATGGTCATCAAGAAAAAATGGGCCTTTTGGTAAGTAAGTTAGAGAGGTCCCACTCATTCCACAGGCAGGCAGAAGTGCTTCTCAGGGAAAACCTGATTTCCTACAACAGCAGAAAATGGTTTCCAAAGTAGGGTGAGTTTAAGAGCCCAGCGGCAGTGACAAATTCTGCCATCCCAAAGTGTTGAAATGCAGTAAAGAGAGCGAGCCACCTTCTGCAGCCTGGGAGTTGTAAGAAAAAGGAAGACTAGTGGGTTTTCAATCCCAGTATTGAAGTATAAGGAAATTTTTGTAACCGCTCACCAGGGTCAGTTATATAATATTTTCATTTATATGCTTACAAGAGTTGCATAAACAAATTTCTCTTTTAAAATTATTTTACATTATGTAGCACTGGAGTTGTGGAGATAAATAGAGAATTCATCCTTTTGTTACAGGGCTACCTTAGCTGAATTCTTTTTTTTTTTTTAGGTTTTATTTATTTATTTATTTGGTTGTGCCGCATCTTAGTTGCGGCAGGCAGGCTCCTTAGTTGCGCGTGCAGACTCCTTAGTTGTGGCATGTGAACTCTTAGTTGTCGCATATATGTGGGATCTAGCTCCCTGAGAAGGGATGGAACCCAGGCCCCCTGCACTGGGAGCATGGAGTCTTAACCACTGCACCACCAGGGAAGTCCCATCTTAGCTGAATTCTATGTGTGAACTTTTCATAACTACCATGAAAGAGATGTGGAAGATATAAAATAATTTTACTAGGAAATTTTTCCCAATAGTAGTTTAAAATGTGTCAATGACAGTAAAGACAGCTCTGCTGCTGACTTAGAGAAATACCATGGTTAAATTAACACACGACTTGAAATTTTAAGGCAAAGGGTAGTGATTTTTCAAAGTGTCTTAGAATTTAAAATAATTTTGACCAAAATTGTTTTAATGGGCAGGAAAATAAACTATATAAATCCAAGATGTAAAATGACTGAGTCTACAGGACCTAAGAAAACACAAATTGCAATTAGAGACATTAAAAAAAATATTTTAAAAAAATTTGTTTTGATGATGAAGTTTTAATTAGATGCTGAACTGATCAGAGTTCCTTAATTCCCTTTCCTTCAAAGCACTTAAGAATATGGCAGAGAATTTTCTCTCTAAAAAATGTCAGGAGGAGTTCTGTAGAAGAGAAAGATGGCCTAGAGTCTAGACAGTCTCTTATGGGACCTTCCTGTGTACTAATCCCAAATTTCAGTCATTACTCATCTCCTTAGAGATAATCCAAACAAATTAAGAAATAAAATGCTTTTTTCTTCCCTCTTCATTTTGGCTTTGGGAACTATTTTTAAATTAATACTTCCTGTTTCCTCCCAAGAACCCTAGAACCTTTGCAAACAGTTGTTAAATGGCCATAATTCCTTCCCTTATTCATTCAACTTCCATACCACTCCCAAGATAAGCAACATCCACTTTAAGGTATCACAGTGTCCAACTCTGTAATAAAGGAAAAAGTGATTTATAGCAGCTCGTAAACATAGGTTTCTAATTCAAGAAAACACTGCAAAAGAGAAGATTTTTGCTTTAGGCAAGGATTGTGAGAATTGTAAATTCTGTTTGTACTTCAAAGCCTCATTCTATTACACCATATACAACTCAACTCATAACTTAGTTTTCATTTTTCCTTGGGGCTGAACTATACTTAAAACAATGACCAGATCTGCCAATTTTTTTTTTAATTCTATGTTCATTTTGTTGTGTAATTCAAGTTTGTTCGAGTCAACAGCAGCAAAGATTTATGATTTACTCTGGTAAATTTCCACTGCTTTTTGTAAAGAAAAACTCAAAGAATTTTAGGAAAAGAATGATGTGCTACAAAACATACAATTCATACAGCAAGTTCAGAATTTGGAAGAAAGCACCAAAGGAAAAATGGCTCCCACCATCTTTCAGAAAGAAATCTGTGTGTCTAACCACAGAGCAAATGTGTCTAACCACAGAGCAAATTAGCAAATGTGTCTAACCAAGAATTTATATAATCTAGTGTTTTTAAAGGTATTTGTTTTTCAGTTGAGAAATACATTAAACTGAGTAACAGTCAAAGGAGAGAAAACAAAACCCATCAGGCTCTGGATTTAAGCCATTCAAACCATGGCTTTGCCAAATAGCAGTAGCAGTCCTATCCACACAACTCACATCTCCCCGCTGTTCACTGATATACTTGATTCCATATACTATTGGTATACATTTAAAATAAAAACTCATAATATTGTAAATCAACTATACTTCAATAAAAATAAAATAAAATAAAAACTCTTTTAAGGTTTAAAGATCCCTAGTTCACTAGTCAATGGTGCAAGGGTCCAAACTCGGGCCCTAATTGCAGTGTTTGAATAACAACAAATGAAAATATTTCACAGTGTTTCCCAATTAGTCAAAGGAACACTTGATCTAAAATTGAACCACAGCACCCTTAGTCATATACAACTTCCCTAGTTCACATAATCTACTAAGGAACAAGAATTTAAAATGTTGACTTTTGTGACTTTTTGTTGTTGTTTTGTTTTACAGATTTTCAGAAATAAAAGGATTCTACTTAAGGCACCATAGAAAGTTGCTCTCTCACCCAATGACTCTGGAAATCTTTGAGAAAGTATGGCAGGCAGTTCATTACCAAATGGATTTTAACAATTGGGTGAGTGGTTCTCAAGTCTCAATATGTATTAGAATTGCTGTGGTTGAGTAGAAGTATCTATCAATCTGGTTTCACAGATGATTCAGATGCCCGCTCAAGCTTCAGAATCATGATCTAGATTGCACACTCAAGACCTCTTCCATTTTGCCCTAGAAATGAATTTTTAATGTATCTTGCCTTATCAAAGCTGGATCACAATATGGTCCTTAATTTCTAAGACTGTCCATAGCCTTTGTCTTCTCTGTACATGATTCTTCTCTGGTCTTAAGCAACAACTCACTACGGCTGGCTGAGTTTCCCCTGATCCTAGGGAGAGGAAAGGGGTCAGCCCTACCAGAGGAACTGGTGTGGTTGAGTGAGAAGTGAGTTCAAGTAGCTTAATTCAATGCTATCTCCATTTCCTTCCAGAAAATGAACATTTCTAGCCTTCAAATAAACTGCTGGAACAGCTGGCTCTCAATGAAATACATGACACTGCTTCCTCTTTGGAAGATCCTAGTGCTTCAGAAAACACCGTGGGAAATCTGTTGCCAATTTCCTGTAGGCTGACAACACTAATTCTCAATGATGTCAACCATTTCCTTTCCATGAGGTTTTGCAAAGCCCTTTGCCATGGCAAAATTTGTTCTTGAAGAGAACGTGCTAAGCTATATTTTGTTCTTGCTATATCTCATATGCCTGGAGAAGGGCCTGGGACATAGTAGGCATTCAATAAATAGCTGTTGAATCAATGGTTTCTTGCCACATAAAGTGTGTGATCTTTAAAATTGTGAAGGACATCATAAACTTAGTGTACAGCCCTTTGCAAAATATCAAAGGAGCTATCTTTGTGCATTATTGACCTACCAAAACAGTTGACTTCTGTGGCTGAAAAATATTGCCTGCCGTATGGGAAAACAAAGGATGTTGCGGCCATCAAGTCTTCAGTCACTTCAGTCAAGTCATCAAGTCTTCAGTCAGCTGACTGTGCACCCTGAGGGGATTCAGGATGTAAAACAACAGGATACTAGTCCTAGATAATTAAGGTGCATATCAAAGGAATGATTTCAATGAGCCCAGACTCTTGCATATTTCCATATACAGAAAAGCAGTAAATTCACTAACTTGAGAAGTCTGGTTTTCTTTAACTAACAGTAATCTTTTGATGTTCCGACCACCCAGTTTTTGTTGCAAAAACTTCTATACATCCTGGCTCCTTCCTTACTGCTTCAGAGCCATCCCTCAGAGCTGAGAGGCTGTCTTCTGGGCTCAAGTCCTCAGATTGGTTCACCAAATAAAACAATTCTCAACTTTTAGGTTGTGCATTTTTTTTTTCAGTCAACACTTCCATTTTGCAAACATATTCATCAAAAAAACCCACCTTGTTTTAAATACAACATTATTCAGAGGTTTCTTACCTATACCATAATGCAATTCTGATACAATTCCAGATTTTTGGTATGAGTTGACAAACTCAGGCCATTTGATGCCAATACAAGATGGTCCTAGACTTTACCATAATATATTTTGAAGCATGATCTCATTCATAAATAACTCTCCATCCTTAAGTATACAAGCAGAATTCTGATATGACCTTCTGCCATCTGAATAGTGTTACAGTGTCTGAAATGGTCAGAAGATTTCCTAAGATGGACACCTCCTGTTTCCTAATGACTCATGGATAGAGTGTTCTTTCAACATATATTAGAAGCAAAAGTCTTTTTTTTTTATTCCAGTAGAGCTTAGATTACAAGAGTTGAAACTACAAGTTTTACTTAAGCAGGGGTAGACTCTACACAAAAGAGATGATCTCTAATAGTTGTCTGTCAAGCTCATTTTGTAAACTGAATTATAATCTAAATTACTGGGGCAGCTTGTCGGTTGGTGTGAGCCTATGATGTTGCCTTTTGCAAAGTGACAAAAAGTAAATATAAAAGTAAATTCTTCTACTACCAAAAAATCTGTCATTTGTGTTATTAAAGTAATGCTTTTTTTCAGCAGCCTGAGGAGGCCCTTTTGGAAATGATTCATGTTTTAAAGGGACCGATTAAGGCATTTAAAAAAAATAACACAGAAAATCCTCAGCAAGTGGATTTTGCCCAGGTAAATTCTTTCTTTCATTCAATGTATTGAAATGTTCTCTAAGCCAAACATTAAGCAACAGAGAACAAGATGGTCACCGTCCCTGCCCTCATAGAGTCCGCACTCAAGAGGGAAACATAAACACTAGGAAAATACTTACAAGTGCAATAGGTGTTAAGAAAAGAGAAGTTCACTTTGATATGAGGATATTTCAAGTGACATCTTCAAGATCTTCCTGGGGATGCAGTTTTTAGGCTGAGACCTGAGCAAAGAGTGACAAGTGGCCAAGCAAAAGTAAGAAGAAACAGCATGCACTTGGTCCAGAGGCAACAGAGAGACTGTCACATAAAAGGAATTGAACAAAGTCCAAGGAGGCCAAGCTAGAGAAGACGTGGGACCGCCTGATGGGAGAGGAAGCTGAATGTGTGGGCAGGACTCAGTTTGTGGAGGCCGCTGCCACCACGTGAGATGTTTGAGACTTTGTCCTCAGAACAGTGGGAAACTAGTGCAGGGAGTAAACCAGGTATCACAGTAATGGTTTCATGAACACACATCAAGAAAACAACACTCAGCCAGCTCTTATTAGAGCCATCTGTCTTGGCCTAAGTTCACCTCCAAGGAATGGAGCCAGAGACACGCAGGGCTGGCGAGCTCTTAGTTTATTTTAGGCAGTGAGCCCAAGGAGAAGGGAGGAGTGAGACAAAGGAGAGAAAGCCAGTCTGAAGATGCACCATTGCACAGATCTCTGCCGTGGGCAGTAGGTCTCCACCCCCCCAGGGGACATCTCCTAGGAGCCATGTAGAAGGCGCCTTAGAATCATCCAGCCAAGGGATGAAGAGGGGAGTATTCACCCACCACCTCCCAATCCTAACAGGTCCAGGTTTGCACACGCATCCAAATGGTTGCAAGGGCCCATGTGGGTGTGCCACAAGGCAGCGCCATGATGAAGCAAGAGGCACCCATGCAGCTGAGGCAGGTGCAATCAGGCTAACGCTGCCCTGCAGCTGGTTGCCACAGAAAGGTTGAAATTAAAAAGTGGGATAAGAGCTTCTGAGGCGAGACACAAGAAGTACCAGATATGCCACTCCATTTACCACTCACTCAGGATCCTACTATAAATCCGGGCTTCTTCATCAACTAAACGCAGAACCCATATAAAGCATTTGGAGTCCAGGTGCTGGAGAGGAGAACTCGTCATCTGGTGTCAAGTTCCATCCATAACCAATGCTTTTATCTTTCTGAATAACACTTACTACGAGCCAGGCTCTCTGCAAACCCTTACATTGTCACATTTACAATCCTACTAGGGGGTACAATCGTTATAATGGTATCAGTTATCTATCACTGAATCACAGATTATCCCCAGCTCAGCAGCTCAACACAACAATAAACATCTATTATCTCACTCAGTTCCTATAGGTCAGGAATTGGGGAGCAGCTTGACTGGGTGTTTCTAGCCCAGGATCTCTCATGAGGTTGCAGTCAAGACATGAGCCAGGGCTGCAGACAACTGAAGGTTTCACTGGAGCTGGAAGATGTGCTTCTAAGATGGCTCACCCATACGGTGCTGACTGCTGGCAGGAGACCTCCGTTCCTGCCAAGGGGGCCTTTCCTCGGACTGCTTGACTACCCTTACAACATGGCCCTTGGCTTCCCCAAGACTGAATCCAAGAGAAGGGGCCAAGCAGATACCACAATGTCTTTGATTACCTAGGTTCAGAAGTCACACACCATCAATTCCACAATGCCCTATTATTTACACAAGTCAACCCAACTCAGTATGGGAGGAGACTACACACAGGCCTGAACACCTGGAGGCCAGGGTCGCTGGGGCCATCTTGGAGGCTGGCTACCACAATCACCATTTTACAACTGAGGTTACTGGGTCCCAGAGAGGTAAAGTTACTTTCCTAAGGTCACACAGTAAGTTGTGAACTTGATATTTGAGCCTGGTTCTCTCTGACTCTAAGTCCTATGTGTTTATCACTATACTATACTTTCTGTGTAAATAACCTGAAACTTAAAGTGGAAGCTAATTTATCCACACAGGGAAACTTTAATATAAAATCATACCAAGAAGAAAAAAACTGAATTTGGCACAGATTTCTGACTCCAGCTTCCTTCATCTACAAACTAAATGGTCAGATTTATAGACACAGGTGTACTCGTGCCAGAATTAATCACATGTTACATGGCATCGTGTAAAGAAAAAGGGCACAATCTAGGAAAGTTTAATTTAGTAAAATAAACTGACTTCAAAGCAGCCCAGATGGTTTCAATACTACCTTAAAAAATTTTACAAAGGAAGATGAAAGGCGTGATAATAAGACATGAATAACCATTCTGTCCTCTCCAGGATGGGATGGGGGCAGGGACTGCTTTCTTCCACTTCGCATTTACAAGACATGAAACCCAAACGCCGGATGATTCAATGTTGCTGTAAATCATCCAGGATGCCCTGCTCGAGTACTCTGCCAGGAGGCTGGGGTCACAGCAGTGCCGGGCTGCCTGATTACAGCAAAAACGTGAAAACTGAAGAGCCGGTCACTCTTTCGGTGGAAGAATCTGTGTACTAAAGGATGTTCTCCTCCTGTATTGATGGGCACCGCTATGGGACCCCATTATATTCATTGAATGAACCGTCAGCACTGGAGTAGAAAGATAAAAGAAGAAACGACAGCCACCATTTTTCAATCCAGTCAGTATCAAACATGTTGATATTTAAGTCGCGTAGCGCAAATCTAGGGACAGTATTCTTGGAGTAGAGAGTTAAACTGTATGCTCATGACCTCCTTATTCATCACACCAAGTCCTAGCCCTGGGGGTCCCAGGGCATCCCCAGGCCCTCCTGCCCATGGAGGAAGCCATCTGATAGGGCGTGATCCATCTGAGTTCTCACTAATGGGTATGTCAGTCTAACTCACCGTACTCCCCACCATTCTGTCCCCCTCCTCTCCCATGCCTCCAGAACAATGCCCCATTGTTTAATGTAAATGAGCATCTTAGGGCTTCAAGCACTGGTTCTTTTCAAGTACAGCCTTTCCGAAAGCTATTGCTCTCTGTACTTCTTTCTCTTCTATAAAGGTTAACCAAAAGCAGGCATATCATGGGCTGGCTGATATCCACGCTGTAAATTAAAGCCATTCCACACTCAGTGGTTTCCAGCAGTTTTTCCTATCTGCAGACCAGGCCTACAAACTCAATCATTTTCATTCATTTCAACTTTTGCTACAAAGAGTTTGGAATGAAATAAGTCAGCCAGCTCATCTTTCCCTCTATTTCATAAAAAAAAAGAGTACTATTTCTGTAGAGAGAGCATTTCATGGAATAGACACCATTTCCAGCAGTAAAACTGCTTGACAAATAGGGTAAGAGATACGCAACAGTGTTCAATAAGATTTCAAAGGAGACAGGAATGTGGAACAAAAGAAAAGGCAGGGGCTCTGACTCAATAAAGCACTTTTCCAGGATCTTTGATCTTAAAAAGTGAAGCTTTGGAACATCACTGTAACAGTCTCCTGGAATATTTCCAGTAATTTTTTTTTTTCCAGAAAATGGAACCTCTAAAACGTGACTCTTACCATACATGAATCTCATCATCTTTTCTCCATCCCATCTCCCAGTCTCATACCATTTCAGTTACCCACTCATGCTAACCCTCAGAGGATACTATTAGAAAGGATGTATACACGTGTGTGGAAGGATGAAATAGTTCAACAGAAAAACTCCAAATCAATTCTAAAACAATCACAAAAGCAAGAGTTTTTAATCTGAGCTGTTGAAGTCAGAGGGCATTGGATGATGGGGTACAAGAGGGGGAAAAAGAAGAAGGGATAAAAAAGGACAGGGCTTCTGAAGAATGGTGTTTCAAGCCACTCTCAAACTTGATAATTGACTTTGGTTACCACCTAAAGCCAGGAATATCTATAAAACCCTTTGCATAATACCAGAAGTGAGTAGATACGTCGTGACATGATGAAGCGTAAGCTCCAGAGCCCCTCACTTGCCTGGGACCCTTCCAAGGACAACTCTATCCCTCATTTTATATTTGTAATTCTGAGTTCTGTTTCTTTAAGAGGCCCTCCCAAACTGTTTAAGATGGGGGGCCCCCCAGATTTGGGTTCATTTCTGCACCACACATTTGTGGAAATAGCCTTCATCATTTCTAAGCAAAAGCAAAGAGAGACACAAATAACTAAAGCATTTTAAAACACGTCGAGCTGGTTATCCAGCAGCTATGCTTGAAATCCTTCAAAGGCTTCCCCTGATACTCTGAATTAAACCCAAACTCCTTAGTGCGGTTTGCAAAGCCCTCCATGATCTTCTCCAAATCCAAGTCATCCCTTTCTCCCTCTGACCTTCTGTGTGACCTTCTCCTGCCACACCCTCCTGCTTGCCACCCCTCTGCCTTGCCAGCCTCTTACTATCTCAATCCTTTGCCCATTGTTTCTGTTTCCTCCCCCTTTTCACAGTCCTGCCTTCCTCCTGTGTGGGGGATTCCCTGGCCCTCCCTGGTGACTCTAAATGAACAATCATGTTCTATACCTTCTCGTTCCCACCCTTGGGGTGCTCTATTACAACCCACGTTCTTTTCTCTTCTAGCCTTTTACGCAAGTTAAATTACGTGTTGTTGTTTTGGGAGGTTTGCCTGTTTAATAACTGTCTGTCCTGCAGGTTCCACCCAGACAGCAGTGGCATGTGTTTTGACCACCACTAAGGATCCAGCTCCTAGTTCAGTGCCTGGCATATAGCGGATGCACCATTAAAATGTGAGCCAAGGATGATGACTGAGTCACAAAATACAGTGAATGTTCCCATGAATTGAACTTCAGACTTTAAAGCACAGAGACAAATAATAATTATTATTATTATAAAAACTTGATGGAAATATTTCCATGTCTCTTTAAATTGACTACTTGAATATAGCATAACATTTTTCTGGCAACTCAGGGCCACAGTAATGAACAGTAAATTGTGTGCCTTAGAGAATGGAATGCTGTCCTGGGAGATTAACGCTACTACAGGGTTATTTATGATGATGCTCATTGCCTGAGGTCGCTACGCTTTCTGCATTTGTATGTCTGCTTTCCTTGGTTTTTCTGCTTCTGTCATCATCAGGCCATCAAACCAACTTCTTGAACTTCTCAGTGAACCTTCTTTAAGCCACTCACAACCCTGTTCTACTTTGCCACTTTAATCTGTTTCTGGGCTCGGAAATTAGACAACAATCCTGGCGAGATGTGAGCAAAGTAACAGCAGATGGGCTCATCAAATGCCTGTTGGAGAATCCAGTGAGGAGACTTGTATCTATGTTAGGCACTCGAGATAATCTGCTTCCTTACAGGTTAGTACCTTTGCTCCTGACAGAAGAGTTTGCCAGATAAATCAGCCCAGAATATGCAAAGTGTGCTCAAATTATTAAATGGCTAAACTTCTGTAGCCCCTGAAAAAAATCTCCCCTCCAAGACTCTACTCTCAATACTTCTGGCCACCAAAAAGTGTGAGGGTTTTTCCCCACCGAGCAGTTCTCTAATTCTCTACGGACCAGCTGGGTGTCCTGCAATTCAACTCAATTCTGACACCATCTACCTGCAGTTCACATCAGATCCCAAGGTTAAGGGCTCTGTCCACAAACTGCCCCCTTGCCCACACTCCGACTTCAGATGCCAATCGCAGGTCCAGGTTGTCACCTGTGCTTCTGACTGACCAACTGTAAAGGGGAGGTTCCCACAGTCCCCTCCTGGGTTCAATAATTTGCTAGAATGGCTCACAGAACTCCGGAAAGCAGTTTACTTTGTGAAAGGATTTCAATCTAAAATGGAACCGGAATGTGAAATGGAGAATCTCACGCATGCACCCTAACGAAATGAAAACTTACGAGATGAGACTGATATGCCGTAAATGCCTTAAAACCAAGACTTGTCTCCTGTCCAATGAACTTCCGCCAAGAATTTCTCCCCATCCTCTTAGCCAATGAAATCACTCCTTGGTCTCTGGCTGGACTTCCTCCTCTCTGCACTCCTTGCCTATAAATACAGCCTGCCCCACATCCTCAAAGGACCCTCCTGGAGCTTGCTACAGCATTTGTTTTCAAATCGCAATTCCTCTGCTATTCCCGAATAAAGTCAGTTTCAGGTAATTTGACTTTTTATTTAGGTTGAGCACCTACTAGATTACTGGTTTATCATAAAGGATACAACTCAGAAACAGTCAGATGGCTCAGACAAAGAGGGCAATGTATGGAGGAAGGGGTACAGAGCTTCCATGCCCCACGTGTTAATCAACCCAGAAGCTCTTGAAACCTCGTACGTACTACAGGGATTATCAAGGAGGCTTTATTCCATAGGCTTGACTGATTGAATCATCGGTCATTGGTGATTAGTTCAACCTCCAGTCCCTCTTTCCTCCCTGGAAGGAGGATGAGGGGGTGGGTGAAAGTTCCAACTCTCTAGTCACAAGGTTGTTTCCCCTGGCAACTAGCCCCATCCTATGGTAATCTAGGTGCTTTCCAAAAATTCCCTCATTAACATAAACTCAGATGTGGTTGAAAGGGGCTTATGAAAAACAAAAGACATTCTTTTCATCTTATCTCTCTGGAGCTATCTCAGGATCTGAGGACAAAAGACCAAATATTAAACAGGAAATGCTCCCGTGCTCTTATCATTTAAGAAATCACAAAGGTTTAGGGGCTGTGTGCAAAGAAGAACAAATGTGTGTGTGTGTGTGTGTGTGTGTGTATGTGTGTGTGTGTATGTGTGTGTGTATTAACATATATATGTTTCCTATTTTTTATTGAAGTATAGTTGATTTACAATACTGCGCACAGCAAAGTGATTCAGTTGTATTTTTTTGCAGATTATTTTCTATTATAGATTATTACAAGATATTAAATATGTGCTATGCAGTAGGTCCTTGTTGCTTATCTATTTTAAATACAGCAGTGTGTATCTGTTAATCCCATATTCCTGATTTCTCCCTCTCACCGCCTCCCTTTCTCCTTTGGTAACCATAAGTTTGTTTTCTATGTCTGTGAGTCTGTTTCTGTTTTGTAAATAAATGCATTTGTATTATTTTTTAGATTCCATATATAAGTGACAAATCTTATAATATTTGTGTTTCTCTGTCTGACTTGTTTTGTTTATTATGATCATCTCTAGGTTCATCCATGTTGCTGCAAATGGCAATATTTCATCCTTTTTTATGGCTGAGTAATATTATATATATATATACCACATTTTCTTTACCTATTCATCTGTTGATGGACTCTTGGAAAACAGGATGGCGGTTCCATAAAAAACTAAAAATAGAGCTAATATATGATCCAGCAATCCCACTGCTGGGCAAATATCCAGAAAAGATGAAGACTCTAATTCAAAAATATACACCCAATGTTCATAACAGAACTACATTTCTTACTAGAAATCACAATATTCCCCTCACCTCCGTACCCATTTGAATTCTTTGCACTTCCATTGTAAAAGGGGCGAGAGAATGCACATTTAAATATAAATGCCAATGATACATGGAAAAACATATTGGGATCGATTCTTTTGAAGGGAAAAAGAAAATCAAAGAAAAATATTATGTGCCAAAAGTATGAATGGTGAGTTGATAACTCAGAAAACATACCTGAAAGTAATGTCAAGGATCAAAGCTGAAAAAAATACCTCTGCTTAAGGAAACTTTTTATATGTGAGATAATAATCTAATATTGACCAATAACCAAATTAATGATATTTTCCTCCATGAAGACTCCTTTCTGAGTTAGAAAGGAGAAAGGGGTTAATTGGAGAGCAGATTGAAAATGGGAGATATGAAGTCTATGACTGTTTTTTAAGGATGACTCACCATGAGCTCTTGTAGATGACTGACTGTGAAGAGTGAGAAAACGAATGCATTAAACCATAGGCATTTGAGCCCAGTAGCTTTCTGGGGAACTCGTCTCCACTCTTTGAACTATTTTATTGAATAAACTAAACTTACAAATCTCACAATGTGCAATAATCCTAACGTGGTTCTCCAGTCTTTCTAGAATACATTAACATCACTCTCTGAAGTGAAACTACAAAAAGCACATTCATGTATTTTTAAGTGTTTGGATTGCACCTTGTCCCATTTCAAAAATGACTGAAGTAGCTTATAAGAAATACATGGATACAATAGGGAAGGGAATAGGGAATACAATAGGGAATAGGGAAGTTAAAAACAAAAGGAAATGAATGCTAGTAGAAAACAATTACATCTAAGCTAATATCAAAAACGAATGATGACATTTAGGTTCAACTCTGAACTTTTGGCTCCTTTCTAGAAGCCAAAGTAAACAAAGGTCAGTGATGAATTATGCATTTCTTTTTTGAACAAAAGAAATATTTATTTAGGAGTTAAGCAACCTCTAAGAAGTACTATTGCAGAAATCCTTTTACAAATGACTTTGGACAACATAATAAACAATCCACAGACAACTCCTGTCCAGATGTTGTTTATATGTTCACCAAAATAAATCTACATATCAGTAAATTATATTTATGTGCATTATAAGTATGTTATATATACATACATGTCAATTTCTGAGTTACAGCACACATATCTACATATATATTCACACACAGTACAATGGACTAAATGTTTCTGTCCCCTCAAAATTCATTATGTTGAAATCCAATACGATGGTTTTAGGAGGTGCGGCCTTTGGGAGCTGATTCATGAGGGTGGAGCCCTCATGAATGAGATTAGTGTCCTTATAAAAGAGACCACAGAGAGCTCTCTTGCCCTCTTTCCACCACATGAGAATGCAAGAGGACCTTTACCAGAACCCAACCATGCTGGCATCCTGATCTCAGACTTCCATCCTCCAGAATTATGAGAAATAAATTCTTGTGTTTACAAGCCACCCAGGCTATGGCATTTTGTTATAGCAGCCCAACTTGACTAAGACATACATATACAGGTATATATATATATACACATGAAGTAACTCAGAGAAAGTATTTCTCTAAGGAAGTAAAGTACTAGGGCTGTATAGGTTGTGGGCACTGGTGGCCACAACAATTCCTCCCATCCCTGTATGCTAGCACTTGGCAGTGTGACTTTCCACTCCCTCATCAAGAGGTGGAGTAAATTTCTCCTTCCCTTGAATCTGGGCTGGCCCTGTGACCAGCTCGGACCAACAGAAGTGATGTGTGTGACTTCCTCGCCTGGGCTTCCAGAGGCCTTGCAGCTTCTGCTCTCGTGTTCTAGTTACAGGACTGCCCTCACATGCAGAAGCACAGGCTGGCTTCATGAGGCTAAGAAGCCGGCTGGAGAAGAGGCCCAGCTGATGGTCAGCACTAGTTGCCAGACACGTGAGTGAGGCCAGTGGAGATTATCCTGCTCTAGTCAAGACATCAGATAAGTGCAGCCTCATGAGTGACCCCAGGAGAGTCCAGAAGAACTGCCCAACTGGGAGCAACCAAAACTGGTAACCACCAGGATGGTGAGGTTAATACATGGTGGTTTTAGCCACTGAGCTTTGGGGTGGATTGTTATACAGCAAAGGTTGATATAAGATTCAAGGTATATGATCTCCTTAACACCAGAGCAAAATGGAAAAATCAAGAGAATTACGGTTGTTCACACTGCACTTCCCTAAGTCCTTTCAGGAATTCTGAGAAAAGGGAGATGAAGCCTAGACTTAGAACAGTCCCATTTTTACCTCTTGGGTAGAATAGGCTTTAATCTTTCTTTCTCTAAAATAAGTGTTCTTATTCTGACTTTTAAAAGGAGCAAGTTATAGTTCAAGTAGAGGATTCCTGGCAACAGCCCAGTACACACATAGTTCTTGCTTATGATGGCAGGAAACTTGTTGGCCTAGATTTCCCAGGTTAGTCCTGTGTTCAAATTTTCTCATCAAACTGTGTATTATTAGGGTAAGTCTTCTGATTTGAGGTTGGAACAATATGGATGCTATGTCTATATATTTGAGGACCATGTTTTCACAAAAGCATATTATCTTTTTCATGCACACATATCTAAAAGCATGGATATTAAAGTACATGGTCATCACTACTATAAAGGATAAGATTCATGTAGGGTGTGCCAAGAGTCGAAATGGAGAGACCAAAAACTAGGTCTATTCTAATAGTCCAAGTCAGAGATGGTGACTTGGATTCAAGTTTTGACAAGAGAATTGGGGAAAAAGATGAATTCAAGATTTGTTTTGGTTGTAGAATTGACAGAACTCATGACATAACTGTAAGAAAGAGAGGAAACAAGAGTACATACAAGTACACATGTCAAAGGTATATAGTTCGATAGATGGGTCCAGAATATAGATGAAATTTTTTTTCTTTTTTTATTGAAGTATAGTTAATTTACAATGTTGTGTTAGTTTCAAGTGTACAGAAAAGTGATTAAGTTATACATATATGTATTCTTTCTCAGATTCTTTTCCATTATAGGTTATTACAAGATATTGAGTATAGTTCCCTGCACTGTACAGCAGCTCCTTGTTGTTTACTTATTTTCTATATAGTAGTATGTATATGTTGATACCAAACTTCTAATTTATCTCTCCCCTTCCCCCACTATCCCCTTTGGTAACCATAAGTTTGTTTTCTATGTCTGTGAGCCTACATCTGTTTTGTAGTTAAGTTCATTTGCATCAGTTTTTTAGATTCCACATAAGTGACATCATATGATATTTGTCTTTGTCTAACTTACTTAATATGATAATCTCTAGGTCCATCCATGTTGCTGCAAATTGCATTATTTCATTCGTTTTTATGGCTGAGTACTATTCCGTTCTATATACTACATCTTCTTTATCCATTCATCTGTCAATGGTTGCTTCCATGTCTTGGCTATTGTAAATAGTGCTGCAGTGAACATTGGGGTGCATGTATCTTTCCAAATTAGAGTCTTCTCCTGATACATGCCCTGGAGTGGGATTTCGGAATCATATGGTAGTTCTACTTTTAGTTTTTTATGAAATCTTCACAATGTTCTCTGTAGAGGCTGCACCAATTTACATTCCCTTTTCTCCACACCCTCTCCAGCATTTATTATTTGTAGACTTTTTAATGTTGGCCATTCTGATTGGTGTGAAGTGGTACCTCGTTGTACTTTTGATTTCCATTTCTCTAATAATTAGCAATATTGAGCATCTTTCCATGCAGCTGTTGGCCATCTGTGTGTCTTCTTTAGAGAAATATCTATTGAGGTCTTCTGCCCATTTTTTGATTAGGTTGTTTGTTTGTTTCATATTAAGCTGTATGAGCTGTTTGTATATTTTGGAAATTAATCCCTAATTAGAGAATGTGGATGGGGTAGAAAACAGGGCCAAGACCTGAGCCTAGGGGGGCCCTACATTTAGAGGTCAGGAAGAGAGAGAAGAACTTATAAAGGAAACTAATAAAGAGGTAGAGCAAAACCAGGGTAAAGTCACAGACACCAAAAAATGAGAGTATTTTAAGAAAACACAGGCAGATAACTGGCTATACACAGTTGAAAGGTCAAATAAAATGAGAACTTATTAATCTCATTGGATTTGACAATACAGAGGCTACTCATGATCTTAACAAAAGCAGTGTCAGTGAAGTTTTCTGGATTGAACCAAATTGGAAAGGACTGTAGAGCAAATGGAAGGTGAGAAGGTAGAGGTACCATGTAGAAATAACTTTCTAAATGGCTTGTTGTAAAGGGGGACAGAGAAATGAGATGATAACTAGAAGAGATTGACATCTCAAGAGGGGGCTTGAGGTTTTTTTGTTTGTTTGTTTTATACTTTAGGTTGAGATATACAAAGTTTGTTTGCTCCTGGGAGTGAGGCAGTAGAGATGGAAATATTGATCATGCAGGAGAGAAGAAAAGTAAACAAAGGACAAAAGTCCTTGACAGAGGATGGAGTCCAGAGCTCATGGGCAAATTCGACTATTGATAGGATAATGACACCTTAACAGTTTCATCATGAGGGAACAGAGAAGATGTTGGTGGGTGTACATTCTGGTGGGTCTAGGTGCTTGGTGGTAAGATTAGGGCTTTCCTGGTTGATTGATTTTCTTTTCTCAAACACACATAAGTCTAGCTCATCAGCTAAAAGTGTCATTTGTGGCTAAAAGGTCTACATAAGAGGAAGGGGTCTGAAATAGTCACCTTTAAAATTAGCATGCACCTACTAGACAAAAGTAGTGGGATTACTTTGTAGTTCAGCTGGTATGAGACCGTTAGTTTGGCAGGGAGACAATCAGCGCAGTTGGGAATTTGCTGGCAGCAGACTCACACTAAAAAATTGCTAAAATCAAAAGTAAATGTTTCTGGTCTGGCAGTTTTCCTCCAAAGAGTAACTCAAGGATCCAGACTCCTCCTACCTTGTGATGCTGCTATATGACCTATGACCTCCAAGGTCACTGAGGAAGAGAGAGTGAATGAGTAGCTAGCATCCTGGTGTTTTACCATCTCTGCCTGAAAGGGATACACATCCTTGTGCTCACACTCCATTGGTGAGAACTAGTCAAATGCTCCCACCTAGAAACAAGGAGGCTGGAAAATATAATCCTGGACAGCTGCTTCCAGAAAGAGTGATACATGTGGAAGAGAAGCATGAATCTTTGGTGTCTCTATCACATCTATGAACAAGGAGATACAAAATGTCAGGCAGATTTAAAGTACATCAGATGAAAAAATGGAGAGTGATGCAAACTGCTTTTTAAATAGAATAATCAGTGAAGGCCTCTGTGGAGGTGAAATTTAAGTAAAGGCATGAAGTGAAAAGAGGGAGGTATTTGAGTTACAAGGGAATTGTGTTTAAAATGGCAGAAACAGCAAGTGCAAAGGCCCTGAGGCAGGCATACATTTGATGTGCTTAAGGTGGGGAGTGGTAAAATTTTTGTGTAAAGGGTCATATAGTTAATATGTAGGCTTTGATGGGCCATTAGATCTCTGTTACAACTACTCAACTCTATCATTGTAGCATAAAAGCAGCCATAGACACTATATGAACAATTGTGAGTAGCTATTATCCAATAAAGCTTCATTTACAAAAACAGGTAACAGACTCTGGTTTAATGAAAAGCAAGAAGGGCAAATTTCTTCCCAGAAATTTGAATAGTGGGCAAGGAGTTAGCAGCGGATAGAGAAGTCAGGGAGGAAACCAAGTGTTAGATCAGATAGAGCTTTACAGGCTACACTGTAAGGGTTTTGGATTAATTCCAAGGGCTTGGGAAAACTGTGGGAAAATTTTAAATAGGCATGTAAAATGATCTGATTTACTCTGGAAAAAGATGACTTTGGCTGCTGTAAGAAATAAACTCTATGGAAGTGAGAGCAGGAGTAGGGAGACCAGTTAGTATAAACAAGAGATGACGGTGGCCTCAACCCACATGTTAGCAATGAAAACGGGGAGGAGTTGCCAGGTTGGGAATGTGCCTTGAAGGGAGGACCTACTGGATTTGCTGATAGACAGATGTCCTGCAGAGGAGGTTCTTGAGCTAATGCGCTAGGAAGATCAAAGATGATGTAAAGTTTGAGATTTCAGAGGTGTTGCAGTTTCTGGAGGAGACATGGTCCAAGGCATGTCCACAGAAGTGAGTGTCTATGGTGAAAGCACACACACACACACACACACACACACACACACACACAAAATATATGTATATATATGGTGAGGATGAGTAGTGATCCTGGAAACCATGCTCGATGAGAAAATAAGAAATAATGTGTATTGATAATCTTGTGTCCTTTGAGTCAGCAGTGACCATGACAACACAAAGAGCCAGCTGTGTCATGCACTGTCCACTGACACGACCCTGTAATCAGAGAGGAACCTCTCCACAGATCTGCCCAGGAACCACAAGCAAAAAATAAGCAAATCAAAAGAAACATCGTTAAATAATATGAAACAGGCAAACCTTGGTTCCTGTTTCCTCACAGTTCCCACAAGGAAGCACAGTCTTGGCTGGAAGCGTGTCCTGATGTGATCTCACATTCGGTTGGACATCCATCCAACACCACCTGAAAAATAAAATTGAAAAGCAATTGAAATCTTTATGAACTTTCACAAAATGCCACTGAGATAGTTCATCCTTAAACTACTGCAACAATCCACAAACCCAGGTACAACAAGTGTCCCACAGTCTCCCTTCTGTCTCCCAAACTTCCCAGAACTTTCTCTGAAAGCTGGCCTGCACAAGTGTCAGGCAGGACTGAAGGGCAGCAGCCAGAGGGAGGCAGAGATGTTGAGAAAATTTGTCTGGAAGGCTCCTCACATGTGCTCCTTAGTCCACAGACATTTCCTCGCTGCCTACAGTACTGCGGGTCCTTCTGTCAAATAAATAGTGTTTGTGGTCACCTGCAGGAATGGTGGAGATGTCATCAGACTAGGCGATGGGCAGGAAGGGAGCAATAAGGAAGGCGATTCTAGCT
Source organism: Tursiops truncatus (assembly GCF_011762595.2). Taxonomy (NCBI): domain Eukaryota; kingdom Metazoa; phylum Chordata; class Mammalia; order Artiodactyla; family Delphinidae; genus Tursiops; species Tursiops truncatus. Next base: position 111,458,323 of record NC_047038.1, on the reverse strand, counting down.
ACATAGCACAGGGAGATCAGCTCAGTGCTTTGTGACCACCTAGAGCGGTGGGATAGGGAGGCAGGAGGGAGATGCAAGAGGGAGGGTATATGGGGATATATGGATATGTATATGGATACGTATAGCTGACTCACTTTGTGATACAGCAGAAACTAACACTCCATTGTAAAGCAATTATACTCCAATAAAGATGTTAAAAAAAAAAAGGTGATTCTAGGGGAATTCCCTGGTTGTCCAGTGGTTAGGACTCCACACTTTCACTGCCAAGGGCACAGGTTCGATCCCTGATCGGGAAACTAAGATCCTGCAAGCCACATGGCGAGGCCAGAAAAAAATTTTTTAAAGGTCATTCTAGAGACCTGGACCCTGAAGAAGGACATCCTTGGCAGGCAATATGGTCAACAGTATTTACCATGCATGACTGGGTAAGGGGTCAGAAAATATCCTGAGTTCTTTCTTTCCCTCCCTTCCTTCTTTTCTCCCTTCCTTTTCTTTCTCTTTCCCTACTCTTTCTTTTCTTTCCTCCCTCTCTTTTTTCTCCAATGAGTATTTTATCTACCTATCAATCTATCCATTCATCTCTCTATCTATCTATCCATCTCTCTATCTCTCTGTGTATCTGTATTAGTCACGGTTCTCCCAAGAAACAGATAAATAGGATAGACAGAAAGATGATTGATAGATAGGTGATAGATAGCTAGGTAATTGATTGATACATACATATAAGAGGAGATATATAAGGAATTGGCTCATGAAATTATGGAGGCTAAGAAGTCCCACAATCTACCATCTGCAAGCCAGAGAATGAGGAAAGCTGGTGATGCAATTCAGTCTGAGTCTAGAGACCCAAGAATCGGGGGGCGGGGAAGGAGGGCAGGGGACAGAGGGGTGCTGGTGGTGTAAGTCCCAGTCTGAGTCTGAAGGCCCAAGAACCAAGAGGTGGGAGAAGATGGATGTCCCAGCTCAAGCAAAAAGAGCAAATTTGCCATTTCCTCCAATTTTCTTCTATTTAGCATGGCAATGAATTGGATGATGCCTACCCACGTTGGTGAGGACAATCTTCATTCAGTCTGCAAATTCAAATGTTCATCTCTTCTGGAAAAATCGTCACAGACACACTCAGAAATAATGTTTTAGCAGTTATCTGGGCATCCCTTATCCCAGTCAAGTTGACGTATAAAATCAACTGTCATCCTATCTACCTATCTATCTATCTATCCTGAAAGAAAAAAATACAAATAGATATGTATTACTAAATGTCAATACTGCAGCGAGTTGGATCCTGCCCAAAGGACCCTTAAAACTGTTTTCCCAAGAGCTCCATCAAGGGTACTTTAAGTGTGGTTGGTAGACCAGCAGTATCAGCATCCATCTGAGAGCTTTTTAGAGATGCAAGTTCTCAGGCCCCACCCTAGACCTACTGAATCAATAAATGGTGTTGGGAAAACTGAACAACCACATGCAAAAGGATAAAGCTTGACCACTATCTTACACCATACACAAAAATTAACTCAAAATGGATTAAAGACTTGAACATAAGACCTGAATCCCTTGAAACTCCTAGAAGAAAAGCTACATAGTAAACTCCTTGATATAAGTCTTGGTGATAATTTGTTTTGAAGTTTAGTTGATTTACAATATTGTGTTAGTTTCTGGTGTAGAGCAAAGTGATTCAGTTATATGTATTTTTTCAGATTATTTTCCATTATAGGTTATTATAAGGTTATTATAGGATATTGAATATAGGTCCATGTGTTGGTGATAATTTTTTAAATATGATACCAAAAGCAAAAGCAACAAAAACAAAAATAAATGTGTGACTACATCATTCTAAAAAGCTGCTGTATAGCAAAGGAAACTATCAACAGAATGAAAAGCAATCTACTGAAAGGGAGAAAATATTTACAAATGATATATCTGATAAGGGGCTAATATCCAAAATATATAAAGAACTCATACAACTCAACATCAAAAAAACAAACAACCCAATTAAAAAGTGAACAGAGGATCTGAACAGACATTTTTCCAAAGATGGCCAACAGGTATAAGAAAAGATGCTCAACATCATTAACCATCAGAGAAATGAGAATCAAAACCACAATGAGATATTGTCTCACACCTATTAGAATGGCTATTATCAAAAAATAGGAAATAACAAGTGTTGGAGAGGATGTGGAGAAAAGGGAACACATGTGCACTCTTGGTGGGAATATAAATTGATGCAGACACTATGGAAACCAGTATGCACTATGGAAACCATTAACTTTCATTAACTAATGTTCCTCAAAACATTAAAAATAGAACCATCATATGATCCAGCAATTCAACTTCAGGGTATTTATCCAAAGAAAACAAAAATATTAACTCAAAAAGATATATGAATTCCCATTTTCACTGTAGCACTATTTACAATAGCCAAGACACGGAAACAACCTAAGTGTCCATCCATGAATGAATGGATAAAGAAATTGTGTATATTCATACAATGGAATATTATTCAGCCATAAAAAAGAATGAAATCTTGCCACTTGCATCAATATGGTTGGACCTCGAGGGCATTATGCTAAGTGAAATAAGTCAGACAGAGAAAGACAAATACAGTATGGTCTCTTATATGTGAAACTCAAAAAACAAAAAAACAATAACAAAAACCCATGCTCACAGATACTGAGAACACATTGGTGGTTGCCAGAGGGGGTTGGGAGGTGGGAGACAAGGGTAAAGGTGGTCAAAAGGTACAAAGAAAAAATAAATAGAAATTAATTATTTTAAAATTTCAAAAACATATGATCTTTATATCCATATTTCTGAAATTTCATGATCATATGCCCTGAATAGTTCTTTATTCCAATCATTGTATTAGGTATTCAGTGGCATTTCGCATCAAAAAACTTATGTCCTTCGATTCTGAAATTTTCTCTATAAATCTTTGATAATGTTTCCCCTCATTTTTTTGTTCTTTTTTTCCGGAATGCCTATTATTATTATTTTTTAACATCTTTATTGGAGTATAATTGCTTTACAATGGTGTGTTAGTTTCTGTTTTATAACAAAGTGAATCAGCTATATGTATACTTATATCCCCACATCTCTTCCCTCTTGCATCTCCCTCCCTCCCACCTTCCCTATCCCACCCCTCTAGGTGGTCACAAAGCACCGAGCTGATCTCCCTGTGCTATGCGGCTGCTTCCCACTAGCTATCTACTTTACGTTTGGTAGTGTATATATGTCCATGCCACTCTCTCACTTTGTCACAGCTTATCCTTCCCCCTCCCCGTGTCCTCAAGTCCATTCTCTATGTCTGCATCTTTACTCCTGTCCTGCCCCTAGGTTCTTCAGAACCCTTTTTTTTTTTTTTTTTTTAGATGGAATGCCTATTATTTAAACGTCAGATTTCCATTACCTTCTAACTTCCTTATCTTTCTATCCCACTTTTCACTCCTGGTTTTGTTCTACTTTCTAGAAGTCTTCAAATGTATCCTTTAAATCTTCTATTGAGTTGTGTTTTTCTGCCTTATTTCTATTTTCCATGAGTTAGTTCCCTAATAAATGTTTCTTAGGACGCTCTTATTTTTGTTTTATGTATATAAACTGATTATCTTTCTGAGGATATTAAGCTCTCTCATATATATATATATATATATATATATATATATATATATTTGTGAGCCCTCCATTGAATTTTTTGCCCTCACTTATTTTTCTGTTCATTTGGGTTCCTGTCTTAAAATCACCTTTCCTCTTGGTTAGCTCTTTATACTTAAAGGTCAACCACCAGATCCTTACTGGAAGCTCCCTGTGCGTGGTTTGTCCAATGATGGGCATTGCTGTAGGATGCTTGGCAGGTGCCTAGGACCTCCAGTGCCTATGACTCTTTCCCTGCCAGTGTCCTGCCAGTGTCCTGGGTGCAAAGCAGGGAATGAAGGCAGGGGAGTCTGATGGTCAAAACCTAGACTGTCATTTAATCCTGTTTCTGAATGGCCTCAATCCCTTCTTTGGCTGTCAACAAGCACATTTTTATCTGTCACAGTTTCATGTCCTGATTTGTCCTTAGCAAAACTTGGTCACTATCAGTGTGGATACCGTGGAGTTAGGGCAGGCCTGGGAGCCTTATCTTGGGGTAAAAGGAAAAGCATGCCAGAGGGCATCCTGCGTTCATTCCAACCCTATTTGGGGGAAGAAGAGGTGCCAGAATATAGAGGCAACAGCAGAAGAGGGTGACATGTAGGTGGCATAAGGTGAGAAGGTGCCGCTTTGCCAACTTTTAGGCTTGTCCTCATCCACTCACTTCTAAAAGCCAAGACACTTGAACTTTACTTTTCTCTACCCACTGCTATCTCACTCTGTCTCTTGGGGCAGTGAAGTGGCAGGGAAGGGGAGCCTAACTCAAGGAGTTTATTCCACAGGAATGTGCCCATCTGGGGGCCTCCTGTGAACAGAAATGTTTGCTGGGTGCACCACACAGTTTATCACGTACATACAGCTTAGAAATTCTGCTTGTGATCTTCACGTTTCATTTACCCAGACAATGTCATCAAAAATGTCATAATGGATATAAAATCATGTATGTGAAACTTTTGAAAATTGTAAAGCACTATAAAATTTAAAGAATCTTTCATTCAATAAAAAAGAAACTTCAAAACGCAAATTATATATATATATATATATATCATAATGGCTAACACTATGGTGTAAATGCACTGCAATTTTAAAAAGTGTAATAAACCTTGTGTATTCCAACCATAAAAAGGAATTTTCCCACCCTTCCTCCTATTTCTCTTGGAACATCAGCAAATTGAGTTGCAAGGGAAATATAATGAAAAGATTTTAAGTTATCCTGCAGACATGAAGACATGGGAAGTTGGCTATAAAATTACATTTGGGTATTTTTGCTTATTCCCTGTTCAAAATCTGTCCAAAATTTCTCTATGAAATAGGAAACTTTCTTCCCCTTTCTTGCCTCTGCACTCTATAAGACTCAAGCTAGCTGACCTTTTATTAACTCTCCTCTTCACTCCCCACCCCACCCCCTAAAATACTTAGCAGCACTAGAGACTCATTCTTCATTGCCTGAACTTTAAAAAAAAAAAAAAAAAAAAATGAGCCCATAATAAAGAGCTTCCTACCACTGCCAAGTTACACTGTGATCAATCACCAAAAACAGTACATATTCCAAGAGAATAAGTATCAACAGTTTTAAAGAAAACCAAGATGCATGACCAAATAAATATAATGCATAGCTAGATGTATAGAATCAGACGTGTAGCATGAAAGGCAGATGATGTCTTAGGAGTTATCGATTAAACTCCAAATTCAAGTTCGTACGGCATTTTAATAGGAAACATCACAAGCTGTTTTCCTTTTATTTTTTTCACTTCTTCCTTCCCTCCTATTCGTCTCTGGATTGAAGGGTGAGAAGTAATTAGAATAGTAATGATGATGTGGATTAAAACCGAAATCACATGCACTGTAGAAGCTAGGGTACGTTCCTCACCTAGAATATCCCAGTACTTCTACTCCTTAGACTTTGAACATGAAACGTATAATCTATATGTCAGTCTCTCTGTTCTGCATCTTGAGTGTAATGTATGGCCCTACAGTCTAAAGGAGATGTTACATGCGTGATACTACAGCACTCAAAGCAAGTCTTGTTTAAAAGATATGTGATGGGGTCAAGCTTGAATTATCCAAAGGGACTCAAGAGCACGATCCAAGTTCATAAATGTTTAAGGGAGCCTAGACTTGAGCTTTCCCATAGAACAAGGGGAAGAGGAATCAAACAAATCCCAGCTAGATAAGCGGTCTGGGGGAAGGACAAGAATAGTGGGAGAGGGAGGAGGGTAGAAGAAAGGAGATCATAAAGCCAGGAAAGGGAAAGTTTCATTAAACTCAAGTCAGAAAGGAAATTGTACAAACAGTTAATAAAGAGAGATCAAAACAAAGCGAGTATGTTCCCAGGACCCTGGGCGAGTCAGCTGATTGTATACATGGTAATGTGAACAAAACAGATAGAGAAAACAGTGGACTGAGCATTCAAAAGCATTCAGGGCAGGCGCTTTCTGTTTCAGCATGACTGAAATCGTAAGAGATGCTCCATCGCTGAATCTTCAATTAAAAACACAAAAGACTCCATCCTGGGCCATGGCAGCTGGGTTCTAAGCGTTGTTCATAAAAGAACTGAACACTTTTTAAGGAAATTTAGCTAATGAGATTAAAGAACAATGTATTCCAGATTGTGCTGTCATTCTTGACCCATTCTGAACTTGTTCTTATTTCTCCTCTGGGCCAAGCAGCTCACTCTCGGCATTTATCAGTAGGATATGAGCACATGCAAAGGTTCAAGGCCAGAATCTGCAGAAAAACCCAAAATGCCCCCATTAAAAAATTCTCATGGGAATTCTTTGCAAAATGCATGAACAGGCATTTAGCAAATGTATGTAGAAAAGAAGATCCACCACATAAGCCACTCTTCTCTCTGCAGGAAATGATGGTCCAATATCAACAACGTTTCCTGCAGGCCGATCCCTTAGTCACAGGAGTCCAGCTGTTCTTATTAACAACAAAGGCATGATTTATCTCTCAAGGATGTAAAGGAATGAAAGGCATAACCGAGAAAGTTATGTCTTAAACAGATGGGATGGGTCCCATGGGATAATGACTTTCCCACCATTTAAATCTTCTCCTTTATACATTCTGGTACCAAGCCATATCTCAGGATTGTTCTGGTGTGAAAGGCCTCATCACTATCCTGACATTTTACTTTTTTCAGGCTAGCACTTCCTGTAGCTAACAATTCATTAATTAAGTTGCTTTCATTTACAAAGTAAATATTTTTTTTTTTGCCAAAGCAAGATTTTTGCCAGATCAACTTGTTTGATGGTATATTTGTTTTCTTGGACGTATATTAATTTGCATGGGTTAAGCCATATTTCTAAACGGGCTGGATAATTTTTCTGAAGCACAATTCCCAGTCTTGCCTTTCCTTGCCTGTCCATTTCCAAAAAGAAAAGCTTCAGCCTAGATATGATTTCTTGAGGAGGCAGATGAACACAGGAAACAGGAACTAGGATTCACCCAACTCAAAAATCCACACCCAAAGATCCAGCTGATAGAAAGGCCAATGTTTTTATCTCTTCTTTTATAAACCATTGTCAGATTCCTTTTCCCTAACTTACTACAATGCCTCTTTCCAGAATTCAAACAACCAAAAAGTTCAGATAACTGGAATTTTTTTCCATATTTTACTTCAGTAAAAAAGAGACAAAACAAATAAACAAATGGGTATCAGAGACTTGGAGGTTTTTTGTTGTTGTGCTGTTGTTTTTCTACCTAGCATAGGTTATAGGAACTGTACACATTAGACCAATCGCCTACATCTTATATCCTTATAATAATAATGGCATGTATGTTCAATCATATAATTATATTGAGGCTCTTCATGACAGGAAGCATTGAAAAAAGAACAAATTCATTTAATGCTATGTGTACATACTTTATTTGAAAATTTTTTAAACTGGAGGTCAATATAACTCTCAATTAAGTATAACAAGGACACTTCCTGGTATATACATACTTTATAAGTGGAAAAAGTACTCTAAATTCAGTAACACACACACACACATGCAAAATAGTTTTAACAGCAAAGTAAATTCTGTAGAGAAAATAGAATTTCAATGACCCTATCAGTGAAAGAAGCTAGTCACAGAAGACCACATTTATATGAAATGTGCAGAACATGCAAATCTATAGAGACAAAAAGTAGATTAGTGGTTGTCTAGGGCTAGAGGATGGGGGATGGGAAGGGTAGGGGCAAGTGACTGCTATGGATATGGGATTTCTTTTTTGGGTGATGAGAATATTCTGAATTGGATTGTGGTGATGCTTGCCCAACTCTGTGAATATCATTTAAAAATCATTGAATTGCTCACTTTAAAAAAGCAAAAGGTATGGCATGTGGATTATATCTCCATAAAACATTTTTTTTTAAATACCCTCTCAGAGGTGGTTTCCCAGAGCTGCCCAACACACTGGTGGGTCAATAAAATCCAACTGAGAGAGCAGCCAACCTTTGGGTGGATCTCCTTTCCCTCACCCTCTCCTCCTCTCTCTTTGTTGGTGATATTTGACTAATCTGTCTCCTTCCCTGCTTTCATCCCGTTGGCTTGGATTGTACTTTGCCATCTGTTCACTAACTTGGCTTTGAATTTCCGGCCCTCCTTAAAATAACATCAAGTGCTCCTTTGAAAATGTCCACTGATCAAAGCCCTGCCTCCTGGATCTCATGCGAAGTCTGACACCTGAGCGCATTTTGCAATTCTTGACCAGCACTCCTGAACTCTGCCAAGTTTCCACTGTTTTCTAACCTAAACCTCAGTCTTCTCCCAGAGATGCTAAGTTAGAACCGAGGTAGAGGTTCTGATTGCTGCCAGGCCAGGCTCCTCAGGAAGACTTTGCTGGATCTCGTGGCAGTCACATGAATTTAACTGAAATGTGAAATGTACAGAGACTCACACTGGAGAGCACACAGCCTTTTTAAACCATTAAACTGACCTGGATTCTAGTGGGCTTTCCATTTGGACTGGACCATCTTGTCCCGCCTCAGGATGTGGGTTACAGGACAGCAATCCTATCTGGCCCCCAGCATCAGGGATGCTCCTGTCCAGCCATCATATTCAAGTAGGCCATGGAAGCACCTCTCCAAATAAACATTATTTACTTAATGTCCATGTTTGGAATGGCTTAGAAAAAGAAAAAGCCCTAAGAGCTCATCTGATCTCGTGGAAAGACAGAAATCATACGTGTGGTTTCCTTGGGCTGTTCAGCTTTTCCCAATCTCCCCCACCCCACATTCAGAGCTCCTTTCATCTTCATCTGCAGATTCTCTTCAGGAAGTGGTGCTTAAAGGCACAGCTGAACCACTGAGTTGTCCTGTGGTCTGATTGCCTGAAGCCTTAGATTTTGATTTGAAGAAATTGCTTGAAAGCACTGTATCTTTTTTTCTCACCACTGGCAAATGGCAAAGTTTTCACATCCTGATAGCAATGCTTTTAAGTGAGAAATATAAGAATCAATTTGTCCATTATTCCATTATTCTACCCAAACACTTAATAATTAAGAGACAGACTAGAATACTTCAATTAACTACCTGCAAGGGTTTTTTTTTTTGTTTTTTAAAAGTTGATTTTGAAGTTGATAAGCTCCCTAGAGTCTAAGAAAAATTCTTTTAGGCATCCACCTGGAAGTTGTCACAATTTGAATGAATGGTTTATTCAAAATGAAATTTAAATTTCTCTATAGCAATTTTAGTTTCATGTAACTTTAAATCTTAGAAATAATTTAGTACAACTCCTTCACCTTACAGATAACAAAAGTAAAACCCAGTGAAGAGAAGTGACTTGCCCAAGTTCATAAATATATGACGAAACTAGAACTAGGAGAAAAAACAAATCCTAAGATTCTTGAAACTGGACCTTCTTTTATTCTATGATCAGGCAACAATTTATGATGATGTGAGCCTTATGAAATTTACACTTGACTCAAAAACTAGAGGGAGGGCAAGGAAGGGATTCAGAAGGGATGGGGAAGAACGAGAGGATCAAACAGCATCTTATTTCTGGCTCCGTGCAATGACTGAAACAGAGAATATTAGGAAGACTATTACTTAGCTCCCTAAATCAAAAATAGCAAAGACCTCCTGGCAGCTAAAGAAGCTGAAAAACACTGCCCCACACTCAATCCCTGGACACAGAAAGTACACAGCTTACTATGTCAGGACACAAAAAGACTCAAAACAAATCATGACTCATGCCAGCCTTAAACAGTTGTAATCGTCTCTTATCTTTGTTTGAATACTACTCTCTTCCACCGAAATAATTACAGCAATTATATGCTCTTGTATTTCATAAACAAATGCAAATTCATCCTCAAAGGATCATCTAATATAAAGGAAATAAAGAATTGCAAGGAAGAAATAAAACACACTACATTTCATTAGACCTATCTCTTGATTTTCCTTAGATTTAATCTGATTTCTCTTGTAGGCCTATTAGAAAATCACTTTCTTCTTTTGGTAGAAATTACCTGTAACTATGTTCTGGAAATGAGCTATTTCTGGCATTGCTGATCTGTAATTCTGCAGAGCACTTTCATGGGGGCAGAGGGCAACCCAGTGAATCACAGAGTCTAAGGAGGAAAGCAGAGCACTATGTCTGAACAAGCTCTTTGCCTGAACAGTTACTGGTCTCCTCGGAGGTGTAGCTCGGAACTGAAAGAGAACCTTTAGGGAGGTTCAACACAAGACAGGTGGTTTTGGATCAGGAGGATGGTGCCTTCTGGTGATTAGTACAGAGCCTGGGTTACATTTTGGTTCCCTGATTCCTAGCTTGGTGATAGTGGGTAAGTTACTGAACTTCTCTATGCAATGAGACCAGCCGTACTAATGCCATCGGGTTCTTGTGAACATTCAGTGAAGGAAATACATGACTGTATCTAGCCCAGAGCCTATGTGAATTATATCCTCTGTAACAGAGTTCTCGTATCTTTCCTTAGCCAAGGGAATGGGGACCTGGCAGTACTGCTGGAGAGAAATGTCGTATCACAAATCCACTCCACTCGGCCTCTGCCTCGAGGATTTTGGAAAGATTGGACCCAAACAGTAGCTCGGGAAATTGGTGAGGGAGCCTGTCTATCCAACATCAGAACCACAATTCTTAACGCTATAGACGAGTGTGGACCTTGGCCCAGCAGCATCAGTATCATCCCAGAACTGGATCTCTGGGGGTGGCTCCAGGAATCTGTTACCAGCAAACCTGAAAAAAAAGCAGGAAGACACGGACCAGGGAATCAATGATTTTCAGGGACCCAAGTCAAAGAGATTTTAAGGAAAGATGGAAGAGCCAACTGATAGGAAGCTTCCAGGGGAAACTTTTAGAGATCATATGACAATTATCAATTTTACAAATGCTTTCATTCACTTAGCAAACACGAATCCACATGGTGCTTATTAATATTCTAAGTAGAAATGAGCCACTGAATTTATTACAGATCAGCTGGGTAGGCTGATCCCCAAGACAAGAAGGGATCGGCTGTAAAATTGTTAAATAAAAAGAGCCCAAGTACTTATTTTTGGTGACAACAAGTAAAGGGAGAGATGGGAAGATAGCATCTTACTCAACAGCCAGTCCTGGGAGAAAAAGAATCAAGGAACAGAAGCAATCCAATTCTCTAGGGCTTTCAGAATGAAAAAAATATAAGAGTGAGACGTGGGACTGAAATCCAGCAGCTGAGACGTAACCCATCAGGCCAACTGGCAGAAGGCCCAGCAGCAAGGCACCGTCTTAGGAGCTAAACATCTGCCTGTTTTCACATCTCCACAATATGCTAAACTGTGAGCAAAAAGTTGCAGCATTCCACAAAGATCAGGGGCACACAACAGTTAGAAAATTCAGTTGCATGTGTAAATATTTACCTAGCTACTTCCTTGGGGTCTACAAACCTGTTTCATTTTATTGGCAGCGAACTCCATCATTTTAGCAAGCCACTATATTTTACTAGCAGGATGGGGAGGTGGGGGAGAGGCATCACTTAAAGTAACTGGGAAAATACATTACAGATTTTTAGTAGTCATCCCACCAATGCCTCTGAAACCAGAGGGGAGTGGGGAGGAGCATTCTCAAGTGAGGTGTCCATGCCAGAGAAATTAACATTCTAATCCTCCATCAGGCTCCCAGATCCTGCAACTTTCCCTACTCAAAGTTAAGGCGTCTTGACGCATTTTCAGGTTGAACCCTTCCCCAGAATCTCAATCCAATGCTATCATTAATCAGAAGAAGTTAAAGGGGCTCTAGTTGAGCATCTCAAGTAGACATGCCTGCCAAGCAATCTATTCCCAGACCTGCCCTGGCTTATAGTTCCAGTAGTACTCATTTACCTTCACCTGGCTCTTGTGGACAGCTCTCTCCTTGTCTGTTATTGCGTACCCACTATGCATCCACCTGAGAGCTAGACACAGAAATCCAGACACTTTCTTCAGGAGGCCAGCAGTCTACTTGCTCTAGGAAAATATTCTCAACTTCCTTCCCAGGTAAGAGGGAGAACTTGTGCTCTGGCCTAAGTGGAAATAAAAAACTCAATAGTTTAACAGTTGGGTGATAAGGATGAAGAGATCTCTAGAAAGTGCAGCAAAATGAATAAAAAAAAAGAAAAGAAAATACAAGGGGAAAAGATAAGAAAAGTGGTACACCCGTTCTGAAAATCTAATATTGGAATACTAGGTTTCCTGAAAGAGAGGACAAAGAAAAAAATGGAAGGAGAAAATCTACAACTGAAAAACTCAAGAGAATTTCCTAGAATTGAAGAACATGGGTCTGAGTGTCTAGCATGGGCGGTAAAAATAGAGCCACACAGGCACATCACTGAGAAACTTTAGAACCCTGAGTGTAAAGAGAAGAGCAAACACAGTTCCAGAGAAAGAAAGAAAAATTCCTCCATATATGGAGGAATCAGAAAGTAAAATAGCCTCAAATGACATAAAAGCAAACGAAAACTAGAAATTAATGGAGGAATGCCTTCAAAATTCTGAAGGAAAATTATTTCCAGCCTAAATTTCTATTAGCAGCCAAGCCATCATTCAAGTTTCAGGACAGAATACAAATATTAAAGATATTCAAGGACTCAAAAAAAATTTTTTTAAGTGGTGAAGGCCTTGGGGTTCAAATAGTGGTAAGTACAATTCATTAAAAGTAAGCAAATTTCAAACAAGACAACTCCAGGGAATACAGAAGGTTATGCAAAGAAGGAAAAAAATAGCACATTCATAAAATTCATCTATGAATAAAGTACAGCGGTAATAACAACATAAACCTTTCTATTGATCTAACCAAAAGTATAATATAACTATATTGGGAGGTCAGGGGTTAGGAAAAAAATATGAGTGGAGTGTGTGTGTGTGTGTGTGTGTGTGTGTGTGTGTGTGTGTGTGTGTGGTATGAAGGAAGGGGAAGGAAGAGGGCTAAAATCCTCATCTTCCAACATGAAAAGTCAACAGATAATGTCTAAAACTGGAAGGGAAAATCAAGGAGTAGAAACAGTAGCATACTATCCATGAATATGGAGGAAAATACCAAAACCAAAAATCAGCTAAGGGTTATCAGTGTTTGCTTCTGGGGAGGGGGAAGTGGAAGGGGAGGGAACAAGGAAATCATTTTTCATTACTAATTTTGTAGACCTTTTTGACTCTTAAAATTACGAGTGATAATAATGTTGATTAAAATAAATGTGGGAATAAGCAACAAGGTCCTACAGGGACCTTGTTGAGCACAGGGAACTATATTCATTATCCTATAATAAACAATAATGGAAAGGAATATGAAAAAGAATATATAATGTATAACTGAATCACTTTGCTGTACAGCAGAAATGAACACAACATTGTAAATCTACTTCAAAAAAATAAATTTTTAAAAATAAACAAAAATAAATAAATAAATGTAAAAGAGGCCGAGGCCCAGCACGGCTAAGGAAAGTAGTAGGATAGTATCTGAAGTTAGATAACCCTGATTTGCATCCTACTTCTGCCCCCTGACTAATGACGTGATCTTGGGCATTTTAACCCTTATAAACCTCAGTTCCCTCAACTTAACATGGGGGTTATAAAAATAAATAAAAATATTAAAAAAAAATCAGAGTGCAGCTGCAAGGCTTAAGTGATAAAGGGCTAGGAAGTGATTAGCAGTGCCCGGCACATTATAAGGCCTCTTCCTTGAACACATATTTAGAGTGTATGCTCTGCATCAAGCGCAGTAGACACTGGGGATGTATCAGTGAATGTACAAGATCCCTACCCTCATGGAGCTTCCTAGAATGGGAGAGAGAGACACGAAACAATAAAATAATACTAAATTAAAAATTCAGTGCATTCAAAGGAACAAGTGACACGTGCTGTGGAATAAAATAGAGCAAGGGAAGGGATATCCAGACTGCTGGGAAGGGGAAGTGGGATAGTGCTTGCCATTTTAAATAAGTTGGTCAAGAATGACCTCACAAAAAGGTGACTTTTGAGCAAAGACTTGAAGGAGTGGGGAAGCTAACCATTCATACGTTTGGGGAAAAGCATTTGAGGCCAGAGGAAGAGACGGCTCCAAGTCTGCGCAAGTGCGTGGCCAGTTAGGGAAAGAGCCAGGAAGCCCATGTGGATGGAGCAGTGAGGGGAAAGTAGCAGGACATGAGGTCAAAGGGGAAACAGGGCCAGGGAGATCATGCGGAACCTTGATGCTTAAGCAGGACCTTGGCTTTTCTTAGAGTGAAATGAGGGGCCATTGCAGCTACTAGAGCTGCACGATCTGATTCTCCCTGTGAATGGATCGCTCTAGCTACTGTGTTAGGAAGAGACAAAGCACAGCGGGTCCTTCACAGGAAGTGGGAAACCAGTAGGAGGTGCCTGCAGTGTTCCAGAAAGAGAAGATGCTGGTGACTCAGACCAGCAGGGTTGGAGAGAAGTGACTGGATTTTCTATGAATAGATATTGCTGTTATTTACCCAAGATGATACACAGGTTAATGGCAGAAGTATGAAGCTACAGTTACAGCTTCCCAGTCTTTTTCTGAATAAAGAGAAACTATAAATGGAAAATCTAAATTGAAATACCTTATTATTTTGTCCTTATGTAGGTTAATAAAATTTGTAAAAGTTGCATTTCCTCTCAGTCATAAAATCTCTGTTATTCTGTAGGCCTTGACATTTGTATACAATGGATGGATCAGTGATTTTTTTAAAGGGGCAATAACAATTGCACACATGACACCCATGTCCATTTCTTTTACTTTGCATAATACCTTATACAGTAAATATTATTTAGGTATCGCTTTAGGTAAATATTTATTCATTCATCGAACACTGATAAATAAGCCATGGACTATACCCTCGGCTTGCTGAACAGTGTAGTGAGGGAGAATAGACGAACATAAATAATTTAAACACACAGAAGAAGGAGGTCAGTCTCAGAAAATGAGTTCAGGTTAATTGCTCTAGGGAGTTCCAGAACGGCAGGCAGCCATTCCTTTCAGCTGGGGGAGGGTCAGGAGGTGGTGTGTGAAAGGCTCCACGGAGGAAGTGACACCCGTGGGACTGTTTGTATTTGCACTGCAGGATGGGACAGAGGGCTGGATATTCCTGGAAGTGAAAAAAAATTTTTTTCACCTAGTAGGCCATTTCAATGTACATAAGAGGAATGATAATTTTTGAAGAGTCACTGGAGCATAGGGCCTGGGAAGAGGATTAATGGAAATATGAAAAACAGGGTAAAGAAAATCATATTAAGGAGAATTTTAATATTGCCAGATAAGAGACTCTGGATAAAGATGATCATAAGAAGAAAAGAACTAAATGCTAATGGGAATCCAGTCATCAGAGAAGGGTTCTAATGCACTCAGCTAAGACACTGACCACTGGTCCGGCTGTGAGTTTCCCAACTGTCAGTTTTACTGTCCAAGATTAGAATGTGGGCAGGAACTTTGGGGTTAAATTTAAATTGCCAGCTAAAAAATTATTTCCTATTTTCTTTTATAGTTAAGATTTTTTTAAGTCTTTGGACATTTATTTCTCTATGTTGCTTTGCTTTCTTTCCAACGTCAAGGAAGAAATGGTAGCAATCCTTTTTCCTTCCCCTTCTGCATCCCTCCTTCCCCAGCTTTAGCAAAAGAACACTAACAGTGGATCAAATGGCCAGCCATGTGCTTTGGGCTCATTTTTATTGCAAGTCACTGGGGTCAGGATCAAGACCAAACCAGGACCCTCATAAATCATAACAAAGATGCTACACGCAGTGAAATACACCTGTAGCCAGCCTTTGCATCTCAGTGAACTTGACTTCTGCAATCTGGTTAAACAGTTTTGTTGTGTTCCACCAATCTCTTGCATGCCCTAATTAAGTAGGAATGTAGCCCCACTTAGCAGGCTCTGAGATTTTCTGTAACCCAGATTATCTGGAGAGCTCTCAATTTTATGATGGAATTTTGCAGTCTTTTGCGAAGTCCTGCAATCCCCATTTCTGCCAATAATAACAATAGTTAACATTTATTGAAAACATACCTTGTGCCTGGCCTGTGCAAACTCGTTTAATCCTCACAACAACTCTGTGAGGTAGGTACAATTGTTTTGTCCATTTACAAATGAAGAAACCAATGCACAGAGAAGTTAGGTAATTCGCCAAGGATCCTAGAGCCAGAAAGTGAATGAATGAACGAACATTTCTCTCCTTCTTCTCCACCAAGAGTCCACAGTCTCTGCTGGCAGCTTTCACCTGATTCTTCTCTTTTCCATCAGGGTGCTCTCCTGAATGTGGTAATGAAGTCCTCAGACTATACCTCAGTTTCTTTCTACAAAGAAACCTAGATTTGTCTCCTAACCTGGGCACTTGCCAAATCATCTTGTCCTCTGCAGCTTTCAGACTCCTTTAGTTTAAAAAAAAAAAAAAAGGCTCTGACTGAACCTTACCCTCTACCACCATTATTCTGTTATCTTATCACAGCTTTCACTATTTTATCTTGAGTGGGTTTTTTTTCCACTGCATTTCATCATTTTCAAATGTCAGATTAATTTGTCACCATGTGTACCCTTCTGAAGACCTTAAAATCATGGTTCATCAAGACCACGCTGGAAACCAACAACCAATGCAGACAAAAACTGAGAATTTAAATGCCATTACAGAACAGGAAAGAAAAATAGGACTGTTCTCCAGCTGCATATACATCTGTGTATTTTTTTGGATGTTGACTTTGAAATGCTAAAACACTCCCACATGGAAATGATCCATCATTTTGTTGTTTATGCATCTGAGTACACAAACATATGCTTCTGAATGTCTGTAGAACCTGGTTTATAGTGCCAAGCTAATTCAACCAACATGCTCAGAGGCCTTTAATTTTATAGAAATTTACAAAAACAGGTATATTGCCCTTGTACAGAACTATATTGTGATAATTTTAATTGGATCACTCATCTAAGAAGGTTTGGTCCAAATAACCCATATTCTCCTATATATGTAAAGAATAATTTTTTAAGTGTGCTCTGCATTTTTTTTTGCACTTTATTTTTGTAGAAAAAGGGAACTAAAGAACATTAAGCTCTATTTATACTTCTCTAAATTATCTTCTAACTTTTGTCACTGTACATACATAAGTACATTTTTATGTCATTGTATCATGCATGCATTGTTTTGTATTCTGTTTTTTCTTCACTTTATTAGTATTCTTTTGTGCCTAAATAGACCCTGCACACAAAATATGCCTTTTACGTGTCATAGAATAATTCTGTGGTGGGTGCTCCTTTGTGATGCTATTGCTGTTAGTCTTTTTTTTTTTATTTTTGGCTTTTGGCTTGGTGTCCTATTTTCTCCTATTTTAAATTGAGTTATTTTTAATATTGTCATGTAATTTACATTTTTCTCTTTAGGGATACCTCCATAGAGCACTAGCTTCAACTAAATTTTAGCTTCATCTAAACCCTTTGTTTAGCCAAATTTTAGTTTAAAACACACACAGGAGCAGTAAAAAAGGAAAATCCCTAAACCCTAACCTCCCCCACCCTCTTTTCTTCTAGAACTCCCTAGAGCCTGGTCTGAATATCACCACATCACCTCCATGGGTAGAGGCCCAGAAGTAGAACCACAACATCAAAACAAAGGAAAGGTGTTAAAACTTTTTTTTTAATTATGCCATACTACTCTCCAAAAGGACTTAAGCAATGTACAATGCTGGCGGTTCTGTACAATTGTGCCTTCCCCAAAGCCCACCAACCACCATTGGTGTTTTTGCTATAATTATTGATTTATGATATTTAAATAGGTATATAATGGTACCCCAATACTGTTTTAAAATCCATACCCTCCATTTTGAGCAAAGCATTTTGTCACGCACGTGCTGATTTTCTCCCTTTTCTTATGAGTACATATACTGTCTTCTCATCTCCATATTGAATTGGCCTTTAGTATTGGTATGACACATATAATTCACATAGCACCTCTACAACTTTTGTATCATATTTTTCTTATACATAGCATATATTTTTTTCTAACAGATTTTACCTATTATTTTGTTATTCTGTGGTTTTCTTTGAAATCTTAACCTATTATTGTTATATAGAACTTTTTTTTTTTTTTTTTTTTTTTGGCAGTACACGGGCCTCTCACTGTTGTGGCCTCTCCCTTTGCGGAGCACAGGCTCTGGACGCGCAGGCTCAGCAGCCATGGCTCACAGGCCCAGCCGCTCCGCGGCACGTGGGATCCTCCCAGACCAGGGCATGAACCTGTGTCCCCTGCATCGGCAGGCGGACTCCCAACCACTGCGCCACCAGGGAAGCCCATGTTATATAGAACATTTTTAGCGTTATGAATTTAACTCCCCTTGTCTGAGGTCTAGGCTTGGGGATGCAGGCAGAGGCTGAGAGTGCTCATCACAGCCAACAGGGTTGCCCTTGGGGCAGTTCTCAGCAGGCAGACAGCCACACACACAACACATGATGACAGAGAGTCTGAGAGAACCACTGAATCTGGCCGATCAGAGTGCACACTGGAAGGGCTGGGTCCACTGAGGTCAGATTGCTATGGAAGAGTCAGAGGTGGATCAAATTGAGAGTGATCTGGGCCAGTCCTAGAGGAATTGCACTACCACTAGTTCTTACCTCTAAGTGGTTGCTGTGTGGTTTGTGAGGAAAAAAAAAAAAAAAGCTTGGAATAGGTCAGAAAAAAGGCAGAACCATATCAGAACCTTCCATCTCGTCTATCATGATATTCTGTTTCTTCAATAGCTGGGAATTTATTTTGCAATTATAAATTTCCTCTCTTGTTCCAAAAATAGTAGAAAAAGTTTACATAGGAATACACACAATATAATAATGTCAAAATAGAAATAGAATTTGGAAATTAGGCCAAGGGGAAATAGATCAGGTAAATCAAGATCAGGTTAAAAAAAAACTAAAGGGAGTTAGGATAAGTATCTTGTGTCCTTTCTGCTTTTTAGTGCCTTGCTTTTTTTAATTGAAGTATAGTTGATTTACAATATTGTGTTAGTTTCTGGTGTATAGCAAAGTGGTTCAGTTATACATACATTCTTTTTCATATTCTTTTCCATTAGGGTTTATCACAGGATATTGAATGTAGTTCCCTGTGCTATACAGGAGGACCTTGTTGTTTATCCATTTAGTGCCTTACTCTTCGATAAATCTGGAGTTTCTTATTGTAATCTGTGGTGCTTTTGTCAATAATTCAGCTCTTCTCTACACCAGTTGTCAGTTGTCCCTGATATATTTAGTAATTAGTGATGTCATTCTCTATTGTTCTAGTATTTCTGATCTGTCATCTTTCTTCTTTTAAAATAGTCTGTGAATTCCTCTGAAATTTCAATGTAATTATGTTTTCTCTTTTTAATCCAATGACATAAAGGTTTTTTTTAATAATAACCTTTATTTTTTAGAACAGTTTTAGATGTACAGAAAATTACAGAGATAGTACAGAGTTCCTGCATACCTATTTCCCTATTATAATACATTACATCAGTAGGGTACATTTGTTACAATTAATGAACCAATATCAATTCATTATTATCAACCAAAGTTCATACTTTATTTTTTTTTCATACTTTATTTAAATCTAAGTTTTAACTAATGTCCTTTTTCTGTTCCAGGATCTCATCCAGGATACCAGATTACATTTGTTATCATGTCTCCTTAGACTCTTCTTTGACTTTAACTGTTTCTCAGGCTTACCTTGTTTTTGATAACCTTAATACTTTTGAGAAGTATTGGTCAGTTATTTTGTAGGATAGTCCCTTACTATGGACTGGATTATATCTTCCTGAAATTCATGTGTTGAAGCTCTAACCCTCAATTGTGACTGTATTTGGAGATAGGACCTGTGAGGAGGTGATAAAAGCTAAATGAGGTCATAAGGGTCCTAATCTAAAAGGGCTGGCACCCTTATATAAAGAGGAAGAGACATCAGATCTCTCTCTTCACTGTGTAAGGATACAGCATGAAGGCACCATCTGCAAACCAAGAAGAGAGCCCTCCCAGAACTTGACCATGCTGGCACCCCAATCTCAGACTTTCAACCTCCAGAACTGTAAGAAAATAAAGTTCTGTTGTTTCAGCCACCCAGTCTATGGGATTTTGTTATGGCAGCCCAAGCTGACTAATACATCCCTCAAGTGTGATCTGTCTGATGTTTTTTTCCTCATATTACATTCATGTTTTGCGTTTGGGGGAACCAGACCACAGAAGTAAAGTGCCATTTTCACTACATCATATCAAGAGTACATACTATCAACATAACATCACTGGTGATATGACTTTGATCACCTGGATAAAGCAGTGTTTGTCATGTTTCTCTACAGTGAAGTTATCATTTTCTCCCTTTCCATACTGTAACTTTGGGGAGGAAGTCACTAGGCATAGCCCACACTTAAGGAGTAAGGAGTGAAATTCTGCCTCTTTGAGGGTAAAATATCTACATAAATTATTTGGAATTCTTCTGTATGAAAGACTTGTCTCTTTATCCCCATGTACATATTTATTCAAGTACTTATTTATATCAACATGAGGAGGGGAGAAAGGAAGGCTGCAGGGGCTAGAGTAGGAGAAATGCACTTCCCCCAGGTGGGATAAGGCTCTAGTAAATCTTTTCCTCGTTATGGAGTATATATATTTTTATATATAAAAATAAGTAATAGCTAAATAGTAATTAATGTGCAATACTTTTGGAGCTTTCTTATATTCTGAAAATTTGCTAAATTCATTTGTGACTTCTAATAGTGTCAGTTATTTCCATAATTTCTTTGACTTTTCTAATTTATATATATGTATTTTCATAAGAAAATTATTCCTAAAATATTTTTCTCTTTATTTTAATGTCTGATTTTGTTTTCATCTCAAAGAGCTATTGCCAGCATTTCAAGTGTTATGCTAAATAGCAGTGGTGACAAGGGTGTATCCTCATCTTACTCCTGGTTCAAGAAACAGCTTTAGTATTTCTGAAGTGAATGTAATATTTATTCATTCTAAGTGTATACTATTAAAAAACTATTTTAATTACTTTAAATAAATTGTAAATAAATAAATTTAAAATTTTAACAGTTTAGTTACCTATTATGTGACTTAAGAAAAGATGGTAAATTTTATTGAATACCTTCCTGGAATTAATTGAGCTTACACTGTGGGCTTTTGTTTTCTTTCCTGTTAATCTGATAAGTGGTATCTTTGTGACACAGACTCCTCACTTTGTTGAAGTACCCCTATTTGATTAGAGCATATTATTGATCTGCTGTATGACTATACTTTGCTTGCTAAGTTTCCTATAGTTTATCTTTAATATTTGCCTATGTTTACTTTTTCTTTTACATTTTAATAGTGCTCTTATATTCAAAGTCAAAACTATATTTGCCCTGTTAAATAAATCAGGTAACATACTTTAGAAAATTGTATCTTCCTAAGAATGTATTTTTGGAAATTTTGGAAATTTGGAATTTCACAGTTTCATAACACTTGGGAACAAATATCAATTTTAAATCACATAGAAACCTTTTCTATTTCTTCCTCTCTTAATAGTTTATGTTCCTTACTTCTTGTGCTTATTTGAGTTATATCATTTTTATAATTAATCATTTAAATTGGTCATCAAAGTTCTTAGTATAAAACAGGAATAATAATACAGAAATTATTTAAAACATGCTCTCAATGATCTTTTGGATTTTGAGTAATATTTACTCTCTTTTCTTATCAAGTAGAACAAGTTGTTAAAATAAATCATGTCAGTTTACTCAATTTATTCGTTATTTTAAAGAACTAACTTTGATCTTAATGTTGTTTTATTAATCTTTCATTTTATCTATTTCAGTCCTTACTTTTATTTCAGCGTCTTTTGCAATTACATGGAGTTTTACAGAAGATCATATTTTAAGGGTAGCTTATGCCATTTCCGTAGGAAGAAAGCCAAATAGCTCCAATATGCTTCGTATAGCTTTGTCTTTTTATCCTGTAAGGGTCAACAAGTTCATCATATTATGTGAAAATGAATTTATCCAGAGTGGAGAAAAAGATACTACAAATCAATAAACAGTTGTCAGACTAGATATTCTATCACTGACCTATTTATCATACAAGTTCTGGAACAGAAAAAAAGCTTTCAAATATACAGGGAAATGCCAAGAACATTTAAAAGGCACAGTCAGGCTTCCCTGGTGGTGCAGTGGTTAAGAATCCGCCTGCCAATGCAGGGGACATGGGTTCAAGCCCTGGTCTGGGAAGATCCCACATGCAGTGGAGCAACTAAGCCCGTGCACCACAACTACTGAGCCTGTGCTCTGGAGCCTGCGTGCCACAACTACTGAAGCCCGTACGCCTAGAGCCCGTGCTCCGCTACAAGAGAAGCCACCGCCATGTGAAGCCCACGCACCGCAGCAAAGAGTAGCCCCTGCTCGCCGCAACTAGAGAAAGCCCACGTGCAGCAACAAAGACCCAACACAGCCAAAAATAAAATAAATAAATAATTTTTTTAAAATAAAAGGCATGGTTGCATTGGGTCTCTGCCTTTCATATAGTCATGCTTTCAAAAGGCTCGTAATAAGAACCAATAACTAGATTGACATACAGGACTGACTCCTATCAGTCTACACACCACCACCAGGGCAAGAACTTCCCTCAGATCCTTGCTTCCAGGTGTGACTCACCTCACTCAAGCTCAGCCAACCTCTCATACTTTAAAGAACTTCTTTCCCTCAAGGTGCTTTCAAATTCTAATGAGATCTCCAGATAGACATTGCAAAATACCTGTGGCCCTCTACACACTTTCATCACTGGCTCATAAACAACTCTTCTTTTATCTTCAAACAGCCTCCATGAGTTTCAAAGTTTATTTCTAAAAAAAAGTTTTGTTTGACTCTACAATTCTAGAGGATTTCGTATTTTTGTCTAAAAGCCAATGAGCTTCGGCTTTGAGGAATTTCTTTTTGTACCTGAAGTTATCTTCAGTGTATAATTTTGCTGATCATAGAGCTGACAGGTCCTGTCAAAAATAACAAGTTGTCAATCTGACTAATCTTTGTCCTTAATACATGAGGCTAATCGCAGCAGGGTCTGTAAAGCTTGACTCTACCAAGTGCAGTTAAAGATAAGAGGTAGAATAAACAACCAAAAACTCACACAATGTAACATTTTACACATCACAGCATACTGACAGAGTGGCTTCCATTTTTTCATCCGTTTTTGCTTTATTGCTGTTAGGTAGGGTAAATTTTACATCGCTGTTTTTGTTTTAAAGTAAAACCCTGGACTGCACTGCAATACAGCAATGGAAGAAAACAATAACAGGGAGGGATGTTTTAAAATAAATGTTAGGACTGCAAAACATATAGCTTCAGCCTAGGCCAGAAGCACCGTAAGGCCAAGAGTCATGTTTTGTTCATCTCTGTAATCTATCTCCCTTAGGACTGTCCTGGATGGGACTCTCCATCCCTACCAAGGACTGGCTTCCATTGGTCCACACAGGGCACCCATACAAATTTTAAAAAGACATCTCGAGTGGCTAGGCCCGTGAGCCATGGCCGCTGAGCCTGCGCGTCCGGAGCCTGTGCTCCGCAACGGGAGAGGACACAACAGTGAGAGGCCCGCGTACCGCAAAAAAAAAAAAAAAAGACATCTCTTACTCATGTAAAAGTTTTTAAGTCAGTATAGTGTTTATTTTCCAGTTATAACAACTGCAACAGGTGTAAAGTCATTCTTTATAAAATTCACAAATCAAACTACTGAACATAAAATACAAAGTTCAAAATTGTAATCCCAGTAATAAAAAATGTTAACTAATTATAATATAGTAATTTGTTTAAAATAATTACACATCATTCTTCCATGGCAAATAAATTTATTACAGCAATTCCAATATTTATTTGTAACTGTATCTCATTCTATAGAAATGGCCGCTGGACTAGACTACACTTTTTGTAATACTGTAGACGTTAAATCATGTTTAATAAATTTTCAGTTTGAGAATAAATTCTCCACTGGCACTGATATTGACAGAGTTAAATGTAAACTGACAGCCAGATAAGTATTTGGAATTGTGTGCAGTAAATTAATGCTGCATGATGATGTCCCATCAATATGTTTTTGTTAGCATGTTCGTCAGTAAATTTCAGTTGTAAATTTTCATGTACTTGTACTAATTCATTTCTACAGATTTCAAAGTGTATATGTCATCTAGAACAGAGGTCAGCTAACAGCGGCTCCAGGGCCAAATATGACCCACCGTCTGTTTTTGTACAGCCCATAAGAACGGCTTTTGCATTTTTAAATGACTGGAAAAAATGTTAATAGTATCGCATCATACCTGAAAATTCTATGAAATTAAAATGTCAGCATCCACCAATAAAATTTTATTGGAACACAGTCCTGCTCATTTGCTTACGTATTGTCTATGGCAACTTTTACTCTACAGCATTAGAGCCGAGTAATTGAACAGAGACCAAAAGGCCCACAATGCCTAAAATATTTACTGTCTAACCCTTCTGCAAACCCCTGATCTGAAACTAGAAGATGGCTGAGATAGTCTTTTGATACTGAAAACTTTTTAAAATGAGACGTATACATCATTATTATGTATCACTAGTAATGGTTATACTATGACATCATTATTACAAATTATTATTGTGTATTATTATGATCTAGATTTACTGTATTCATATTGCATGTTATTCTTTATTGATCATACTATTAGTATATCTATGTATTTATGTATCTTTAATTACATCATCAGCAATTTCTAAAAGTGCACAACACACTGCCTGTAATTTAGTTTTTAGTGATATAACGCTATCAGTTTTCTTCCCCATCACATATATGACAGAGGTTTTTAAGTTTTTTAATCTTTAGTAAATGTGTTTTAAATACAATTCAATGTTTGGTTGAAGTCAGAAAGTAGTTAGTTCTCGAAAGATAGAAAATTTAACGGTGCCAAAAAATGTTTTTCAACTGCATTGTTAACTATCAAGTATAAAGAATGTACAAATCAAGAAATAAAGGCACTTTTGTGCAATCTGTTATGTTTTCTATATACACGTATATGCCTGGACCCTCAAACTGTTTTTACCTTTATTATTGTTTTTTCAAGTGGTTTAGTCCACAAGAAATGTACATAATTCTTCTTCAGTTATTTAATTTACATGGGAAATTCCAATCCAAGAGTTCACATATGGAAATACATGCATTTCTATAATCCACACACCTAACAATAACTTCTCTTTACTCTACTTGGCCTACATTAGGGATTTTATCTATAATAATTACATTATGTTTTACATTTCTTTTTTTTTTCTTTTTATCCAAGCTATTGTTATAATTTTACAATTTTGGCTTTTTCATTCCATCCCCTAAGAAGTATGTTATGTTGCCGAAGTTTGTATTCTGTGCAAATGTCTTCCATAATATAAAACTCTGCTATAGTTTCTGCAAAATTCAGCAAATTACCATTATCTCAACTCACAAAGTTTCTTGAATAATCTTCTTAATGCTAAAGCATAGCTTTGCCAAAAACTGAATCATGTATATTAAGAAGCCTTCATAGTACGCCAATATTTTTCTCTTTTCCAAATCATCTCTGGTAGCATTGATAGTTATAAAATTTTTCTATATAGGATTTCAATTTTGAATACTTACATTACTGTTGATGTGCATTTCATTTACTTTCATTCTTAGTAAGAATATGTAATAAAAGCTGTCAGTCACTGAATACTTTCTCATTCATTAGTGGATTTTTTTCCATCCCCAAGTACGTATAATATAGACAAAAAATAGAATCTTTTGAGATAAAATAACCATAATCTAATCAGTTTAAACATTTGGGAGAATTTGTACATAATCATATTTGAAATATTCTTGCCTAGCAGTTTCTATTGGAATGTTATACTTTCTTATAAAAATTGGATAATTTTCTACAAGAGTGGCATGTCCTTTTGTTGCATATTCAAATTAGATGGCCATGAACCTGGATGGCATATAGAATGTTCAGTTTAAAGGATTCTTTAGTATTTTTCCCCATTCAAATTGTTCTTAAAATTCTTCATTTAGAGTTGACATTGAGATGGAAGGTAAATTTACATACTGCTCCATTAATGACATATCTATGCTGCATTCTGCTGAATATTCTAGTTCTGAAACTCTTTTCTTTTTTGTTCTGTCATTCCACCTATTTCTCCAAAAAACTTATTTAACCAGCCAAAGTTTCTCTTTACTTTTTTTTCTAACAACTTTCCAATTATATCTTTTCTGATACCAATAATTAAAATTTTTTTTTCAATATCTGAAGGAAAATAGCACCTTTTTCAAAATTTTGTAACATTTAAAAATAATGTCTCCAAATCTTAAGTAGTTAATTTTTGTAACAACATTTCAATAGTAACAACAACAAAAAACCCAATACTATAACATAATTAGCAAATTGTTACATGTAAACTCTAATTTGTGTCTATTTGTCTCTATGTAAAACAACTTTGTAGATTATTAATGGAAATTGAATCATTATTTAAAAATTTGTGTCATAACATAGGAGTTTGTAGATTAACTGGCAATTTGGCAGTACAATTCTGGTCCGGGAAACAAATAGCAGATAGTATAAACTGTAACATATGATACCCAATTAAGCCAGTGTACTAAAACCAATAAGGGACTTTTTTAAAGATATTCACCAAGATATTTAACAAGAAGGTTCTTGTTTATAGGCCCAGGTTACTGGATCAAAGAGGTTTTTTTTTTATTATTAAACTCATTCGTCTTCTGTAAGGTAAAGCAGAATGATACATATTTTCTCTGTTGTGTATAGTAAGCCACTATACATCCATCAGGTGGAAATTTGTCATACTATGCTGGTTTTGATAGGGAAGAACTCCTATCAAAGCCAGAAATTTGTCATAATTAATATACAGGCCAGAAATTTGTCATAATTAATATACAGGCCAGAAATTTGTCATAATTAATATGCAGCCATTCCTCTTTAGAGTCACCAATTAGGATAAAACCATTTTATATTTTCAATATAATAAGGATGCCTATATGTGTATACAATCCCATTTGCTATGGCACCCTTGTAGTCGTTGAATGAAAGGCACCTGGTGCCTAACCTATGTCTACTTTTTGTTTTTTCTGTTTCCCATCCCCACCATCTTTCTCATTTTTTTTCCCATTGTGAAAGTCACTTTTAAACGTTATGACATAGAACTTGGATCCCCAAACCTTCTTCATTTAACTTAAATCATTATTGAAAGGTGAGACTGTTCTGAGCAATGTCAAGCATTTTGTGCCTCTCAACGAGATGGTCATCCAAGCCCAAAGAAAGAGTAACTTTTTAAAATATGGAAGGGTTAGAAATGTAGCAATTCTGTATTTGGATGGGCTGTCCACATAAATAGCTAGAATGCAACTACTTGGTGTTTAAGAAATGACTGATTTTGAATGTGAAACAATAGTCGTTCAGCAAGAGAAAGAAAAATGATAATGCAATGTCTTTAAAAGCATAAATATAATTCAGTTTTTAAAAAGTATTAAAACTTATGGTTACCAGGGAAAAGGGGAGAGGGATAAATTGGGAGATAGGGATTGACATATACACAGTACTATATGTAAAACAGATAACTAATAAGGGCCTACTGTATAGTACAGGGAACTCTACTCAATACTCTGTAATGGCCTATATGGGAAAAGAATCTAAAAGAGTGGATATATGTATATGTATAACCGATTCACTTTACTGTACACCTGAAACTAACACAACATTGTAAATCAACTAGACTCCAATAAAAATTTTTAAAAATAAAATAAAAAGCATCACCAAGGTAAGGTGAATTGTTTCTGCATGGGCAAATGACACCTATCAGGATTCTTTTAGAGAGAAATTATGGTTCCTGGTGAATATGTCATTAGCGGCCTTTCAAGAGGACTGTGAAAAAGTTTTACATTTGCATTATTGTTTTGCTTTCAATAAACCATCATAAATTGGGGAGGGGGAAATGTATTAAGCACATGCAGAATTCAGCACTGGATACCCATCCTGGTGGGAGAGAGAAGCAGCACACAAATTAATTCTATACTGCTAGGATATGACATATACTATGAAATGGGTACAGAGAAAGTGCTGTGAGGAAATAAAAGAGGAAGAATGGTGAAATTTTCATTAATTGATATTGACCAAACACGGATTGAGGATCTGATGGGCAAGAACTATTCTTAGTACTAGAGCAAACAAAACAGCAAAAACGATCACCTTCACAGAGCTTCCCTCTACGGAGAGAAGCAGAACATAGACAGCTAAAAATTAAAACATCTCTCACACGGTGCAAAGTGTTCTGGAGAACAGTAATGGCAGAGAACTGGAGTTGTACTGGAGAAGTACAATTTTAGATCGGGTAGTCGGGAAGGCCTCCATAGGAAGGCCACATTTCAGGGAAGCCCTGAAGGAGGCCAGGAGGTAAATAAAGATTCATGTGACTCTTGTGAATCTCATACAGGTTGAGCCAACTGCCTGTGTGAGAGTATGAATGGTGGAATGCAGGAATTACACATTCAGAGAACAGCAGGAATTGCACAGCAGGCATTACACGTTCAGAGAACAGCCACTCCAGTGGCTGGAGTGAAGAGGAAGCCGAGTTGTAGGAGACATGGAGAGAAAGAAACTGAACGGCCAGATCACGTAGGACCTGTGGACTATTGTGAGGGTGCTATCTCCCAGGGAAAAGGAAAACAATTAGAGGCAACTACCTCCAAACTCTGGATTGAAGATGATAGTGGCTCAGACCAGAGTGGCAGCGGTGGAGATGGTCTGCAGTGCCCATTCATGAATACATCAAGCTCTTAACAAACATTTCCCAAGTGCCTGCCAGATGCCAAGTACTGTACTCTTGAGCCAGGCCTGAATCCCTTGCATGGATACTCTGGACTTCCTTGACCAATGACTCAAACTCTATTGAAACTGAGAGCGGCCCCTTCCAAAGTATCCCTCATTGATGCTCTCAGGTCAAATTGACCTCCAGGATCGTGATTCTGGCCCAGCCCAGACTACCCCTTCCTGTAACCCTTGGATGTGGTGACTTGAACTCTCTCTTCCCTACCAGTAGCAACCTGCTTCACAGTCAGGGTTATGATCCATAAAAGGCACAGGTGGAAACTTTCAGAGCACATTTGGAGGATAGCACCCAACTGGCCTAGATACCCAAGATCACAGTGTGTATGAAGACCAGCACTGGCAGATGAGACTGGAAAGGCAGACTTGGTCCCAGAGTGCTGCCATATGACATTTGGACTTCATCCTCCAGGGCAAAGCCAATGGACACACACACAGTCTTTTACTGCATGCTTTTTATAAGTGCAGTGAATTGGATTATTGTTCAGCAAATGTTTACTCTCTCCTCTCCTTCCAGGGGCGAATATATGATCCTGCCCTCCCTGACATGGGGCTTAGGCATGTGCCTTGCTTTGATCAATAGACTGTGGGCAGAAGAAAGAGAGTACTAGTCCTGGTTGAGGATTGAGGAGGCAGGGCGAGATTCTACCAGGCTTTTTGCAATCATGTGCTTTGCCACAAGAAGAGTTTCCCTGACTAGCTGATAGTCCTAGAATAAGAGAGACATCTAGCAGCCCTAAATCCAATGCAGAAATCCAAACCAGAGCCTCAGATAACTCACAACCAACCAGAGGGGCCCACAGCTAATCCCAGCCAACCTAGTAAGAAGTACAGTAAGTCCCCTACATACAAACGAGTACCATTCCGAGAGCGCAGTCGTAAACCCAATGTGTACGTGAGTCCAACAAAGTTAGCCTAGGTACCCAACTAACACAATTGGCTATATAATACTGTACTGTAATAGGTTTATAATACTTTTCACACAAATAATAAACAAAAACTGAACAATTTTAATCTTACAGTGCAGTACCCTGAAAAGTACATTACAGTACTGGCCACATCACCACTGTTTTTACACTTGCTTCCGGACATCCTGGGCTTGAAATAAAGATACTGTACTACTGTTACTCTACACAGTACTGTACAGTAAAGTACACAAAAGCACAACCATTTGTAGAGGATTGAATTCTGGTTCACATCTTTGAAAGTTCGCAGCTTGACGGTTCGTATAGGGGACTTACTGTAAATGTTTATTATTGGAAGCCACGGAGATTGTGGGATTATTTGTGTCACAGCCTTATCGCAGCAAAAAACAATTCAATATACTCAGAAAAATTTTTGAGCATACATTCCCAACACACGTATACTTATTTATTTGGATGTACAACTACAAAATACACACAAAATATAAATTAAAATTTTGAAAGGTATGATCTGAAAACTAATTAGGAATAAAGTCCTAATAGTTTCTTTCCATTTCCCAGTGGATGGTCTTAAGCATTTCCTGGGATGATGAGTCCAAATTTGGAGACTACTGTGCTCTAGGCCACAAGATTTTGTTGTTTAAACAAACTAAAACTTTATTTAACACTTACTGTACTCCAGAAACTAGGGATGGGTGCAGAAAAGAAAATAAAAAGAATAAGACAAGGTCAGGTCACTAGTCTTGAAGAAAGTTTAAAAGCAGGAAAGAACATAAAAGGTTTAAGAGAGATTACTTTGAGCATTGACATATATACACTACCAAATGTAAAATGGATGGCTAGTGGGAAGCAGCCCCATAGCACAGGGAGATCAGCTCAGTGCTTTGTGACCACCTAGAGGGTGGGAGGGAGGCTCAAGAGGGAGGGGATATGGGGATATATGTATACACATAGCTGGTTCACTTTGTTTTACAGCAGAAACTAACACAACATTGTAAAGCAATTATACTCCAATACAGATATTTTTTTTAAAAAAAGAGAGAGAGATTACTTTGGAAATAGAAAGTAGAATAGATCAGAGAGAAAAGGAGAGAGATTTTAGTGGGTAGAGTTATAAAGTTAGGGAAATTGGCCAAGAAGGAGGCATTGGGTGATGACAAGAATGGAGAGAAGAAAGAGAGAATAGAAAAAGGTTTGGAAATAGTCTGAAATGATCCTCAACTTTATAATGATTTACCTAACAAACAAACTTTAACTGATTTCTGTACATACCCCTGAAATAATAATTTATAGTTATAAACTATGATTTGTAAAGTGATCTCACACACTTTAGTCATATTCATTTTAATCCTCACAATAACCCTATGAGATGGCTATTAATACCCTCATTTGGTAACTGGAGACCACTAAGGCTCAAATACTTCTTCCCTCACACCTAAAAGGATGCAAAAGAATCTGGAAAAACTTTTTCTTTGGGCCTAGTGTTAATTTTTGCAGTCAAATGTGGGAAGATCTTCCTTCAATTTGAAAGATGACTGCAGTTTTATACATTAAACTTGTCTGATGAGCTGAAACTGTGGTCTTAGGGAAAATGAGTTAGGAGGCCATGTGGTTTGGTGAGTTACACAGACAACCCTGTAAATGTTCTGTCATGTGTGTTGTGAAACTTTCATCAGTGTAAGGAAACACTCTGGTGAGTGTATCCGATGGGAACAGACTCTTAATAAGAACGAATGATGTATACCTACAACTGCTTTATGAGATGCGGAATGCTTATCCACATTTTACAATATGTAACAAAAAGACTTGGACTCAGATATAATAGTAAAATATCAGAATGAATTGAAAATCAGGAAAACAGAATTTGATGCCTTTGATGGGAACAAGGTAATAAATAAGAAATGGGTTTAGAGAAGTATTGTGTTCCAGGTCAAGTACCACGTAATTATGAGAAGTGCGAACTTGAGTTGTTCACTTATACCTTAATCTCAAGGGGTGGCTGGGAGGCTCAAATAAGATAACAAATGGGAAAATGCTTTGAAAACTTACTTATTCATCCAAGAAACAGTTATTGCATCGGATATACACATGTGAATAATACGAGCATCACCTCTGCCGTCATGGAGCTTATAGTCTGAAAACAAGTATTTACTGAGTGACTTTTATGTGCCCAGCACTGAGATGGGCACTGGGGATAAATGGTGAGCAAATTCTTGTTGTCTAGGTTCTTAGAGTGTACCGGAGAAGTTAAACAAATACAAAGTACACAAGCCACACAAGTAAGTGTAAAACTGAAATGGGAAAAAATGCCAGGAAGGAGGGAGGTGCCCTCTGCTATTACAGGAATTTCACCTCAACAGAGAGATCACTTGAACTTAATTCTGAATGATGATTAGAAGAAAAGGAAATTAAGGGCAAAGATCAGACAGGCACTTTCCAGAGGGAACTGCACAGGAAAAGAGAGGGAGCTGGGTCTATTTTATGAATGTGAAGACAGCCACTGTGAGTGGATTGAAAAATGAGAGGGATTGCTGAGCAAGATGAAGCTGGGAAGGCTCTGTTATCCATGGCTGGATAGGCTATTTTAATTTTTTTTTTTTTTTTTTTTTTTTTTGGTACGCGGGCCTCTCACTGTTGTGGCCTCGCCCATTGCGGAGCACAGGCTCCGGACGCGCAGGCTCAGCGGCCATGGCTCACGGGCCCAGCCGCTCCCCGGCATGTGGGATCTTCCCGGACCGGGGCACGAACCCGCGTCCCCTGCATCGGCAGGCGGACTCTCAACCACTGCGCCACCAGGGAAGCTCCTGTATAGTCTATTTTAAAGAGTTTCTCACTTTATCCCAGAAGCGCAGGAACTCAATCACAGTGTTTTAAGGGGTGGTAACAGGGTGTTGAATAATATGCTCATATTTGCCTTTTGTAAAGATCACAGGGCTACAATGTGGATATCCAACTGGAACATTCTGAATCAAGAGTGACAGAAAAGATAGAAAAGTCCAGAGGCTAATGAGGAGTTTGAACAAGATACAATGGAGTATTACTCAGCCATAAGAAGAGGATGAAATAATGCCATCTGCAGCAAATGGATGGACCTAGAAATTATCATAGTAAGTGGAGTGAGTCAGACAAAGATAAACATCATATGGTATCACTTATATGTGGAATCTTAAAAAAATGATACAAATGAACTTATTTACAAAACAGAAATAGACTCACAGACATAGAAAACAATTTTATGTTACCAAAGGGGATAGCCAGGGTGGGGGAGGGGGAGGGGGATAAATTAGGAATTTGGGATTAACATATACACACTGCTATACATAAAACAGGTAAACAGCAAGGACCTACTGTACAGCACAGGGAACTATACTCAATATCTTGTAATAGCCTAGAATGGAAAAGAATCTGCAAATATACATATAACTGAATCTCTTTGCTGTACACTTGAAGCTAACACAACATTGTAAATTAACTATACTTCAATTTTTTAAAAAAGAAGTAATGGTACTCTGGACTAGTGGTAGTGGTGGAGGAGAGAAAAGATATACAGACATTAAAATGACAGGATTTGGGGCTTTTCTGGTGGCACAGTGGTTGAGAGTCCGCCTGCCGATGCAGGGGACATGCGTTCGTGCCCTGGTCTGGGAAGATCCCACATGCCGCGGAGCGGCTGGGCCCATGAGCCATGGCTGCTGAGCCTGCGTGTCTGAAGCCTGTGCTCCACAACGGGAGAGGCCACAACAGTGAGAGGCCCGCGTACCGCAAAAAAAAAAAAAAAAAAAAGACAGGATTTTCAGAAACTCCGTGGCAGTCCAGTGGTTAGGACTCTGAGCTTCCAGTGCCAAGGGCCTGGGCCCATTCCCTGGTTGCAGGAACTAAGATCCTGCAAGCTGTGGGGCATGGCCAAAAAAAAAAAAAAAAGACAGGATTTTCATGATACTGTGGATATGAAAGCTGTGAGAGATGGAAGTAAGAATGACAGGATTTTGGGCTTATGAGACTGGATACATGATGGTGCTATTCAATGAAATAGGATTCTTCACTATTATTCCTACATACAAGTCCTTTTGTTATCCATTGTAAAATTTAGATAAGGATCCCACAGCTCATAAAACAATTATAGGTACACATCATTATCTTAGTCCATTAAAGTTGCTATGACAAAAATACCATAGACTGGGTAGCTTAAACAATAAATATTTGTTTCTCACAGTTCTGAAAGCTGGAAGTCCAAGATCAAGGCATTGACAGATTCAATATCTGGGGAGGGCCTGCTTCTTGGTCATAGACAGCTGCCTTCTTCCTGTGTTGTCACAAAGCAGAAGGGGTAAAAGAGCTCTCTGGGGCCTCTTTTATAAGGGCACTAATCTCACTCACAAGGGCTCCACCCTCACAACCTAATTATCTCCCAAATGCTCCCGCCTCCTAATAGCATCACATTAGGAGTTAGGATCACAACATAGGAATTTTGGGGGCATTGAAACATTCAGTCCATAACAATTATTTATCCTTACTAAATGAAAATGTGTCTGTCCCCACTCTCCAGACACACTCATCAGTGTTCTTTGCACAAGTGAAGACTTTGTGAGACAGATGGCAAAATATCTATGATATTGTCCGTATAACTCACCAGACCACATGGCCCCTCTCACTCTAACTCTTTCTTCCTAGGGTCACAGATTTAGCTGGTTGCTTATCAGACAAGGTTAACATACAGACCTGCTAGAATCTTTCAAAAAAAAAAGGAAGATCTCACTGTGAAATTTAACCCCAAGCACAGAGAGAAAAATGTTTCCAGATCCTCCACCTACTTCTACCTGTGAGATAGGATATTTTCAAGTAAATCGTTTACGTGAGGGACTTCCCTGATGGTCCAGTGGTTAAGACTCCATGCTTCTACTGCAGGGGCACAGGTTTAATCCCTGGTTGGGAAACTAAGATCCCACATGCCTCACGGCACAGCCAAAAACAACAACAAAAATAATTTATGTGATTCTTCTGAAAACTGTAATTAATTATCATTTCTACCTTTAAGATAGTGAATTTAGAAGCAATAAATTTGATAACTAGTCCATTACATGATCAATTTTTAAGAAACATCTTGACTGATTTGTACTAGATTGAAAAATCCACTCTAGTGAGAAGTTACACATGCCTGAGACTTGCCATTTAAATGTGAAATTATTTTTTAAAGAAGGCAGAAGCAGAGAAATATTACCTTACAAAGAGAAAAAGAGATCAGAGAGAGAGAAGCTATCTTACCCCACCAAAGACCTCAAGATTTTGGTCACTAATACTGGCAATCAAGTTTACCCAGAATAAATTAACAGCTGCCTTTTTTCTAATGGTTTCTATTTACCAGGCACTATACGCACATAACCTGGTTTAAACTCACAAAACCCCTCAGCTTGGTATTATTGCCATTTTACTAATGTCAGAGCAGGGGCTCCTCAGCAAGTGTAAGGAGCTGTCTGAGAACTAGCCCTGTGTAGTTTCCACCACCCCACACTGACTTTCTGTATGGAATCCACCAAAACGTCTCATGGGGAACACAGCCATCAAACATCAAACAGTGTGCTGTGCTGGACTGTAATTCGGAGAGCCCTTTGCCCCACATGTTATAAAGCAATGCTTCACGAAGGAAGTGATCTTGGAGGTGGATTTTGCCATGGAGCTGGTCACTAAAAATAAATAGTTGTTGATCAAGCTATTGGAATATTAAATGGAACAAGTCTTAGGGAAAGACTCCTTTTGACTGTTTCAAAGTTGAAAGTATATCCTTTTACTAAACCCCACAGACTTCCTATATTTTTCATGCATAGTCAACAAAAAAGAAAAGAGATGAGTGTAGAGCTACTCTGAGGAAAACGAAGGTCAAACTTCACATCACACTTAAACAAGTCATGGGTTCCTCTCCAAGCTCTGAGGTCAAAAAGATTCTATATAAAAAGCAGGTACTTTCACTATCCCCAGAAGGTGACCCCTGCGCAGCCCAGGGCTTATGCTGTTAACTGAACACCTGGCGGCAGGGTGGACCTCTGCTGCTCCTCTGAACTTCTCTCCCTACGTGGCAGGTGAGAACCTGTGTGGGACACACCCACACTCGAACTTTCCTGGGCTTTTGTCCAAGTTTCACGAGCCTCAAAATTTACTGGCAATTCCATTGTGAGAACATGAATGACACATGATGAAGTTATAGATTCTCCAACATTCTTGAGCAAGACGTGCTAAGCCTTATGTTACAGTTGGCCCACGTGGACTTGACCAAAGGCGCACCTCAAGTTCAGGGGAGCTAAAGAAGGAACGCCTTGTAGCCTCCTAGTTTCCTCGTGGTGATGCATGAAGTTTTAAAATACTTGTACTCTTTACTTTTTATTTAGGTCCTTCAGGCTTTGTCCACCTGAAGCATAAATAATTGGGTTTTTTTTTAATCAATGAGAGAAAAATAACCTGATTATTTTTCCTTAAGTGAAAGAAACCATGAAGGGAGCATATTTTTCACTCTACAACTGTGTATGCTGATGCTATATTGGCAAAATACAAAGGATACAGTCTGTGTCTTAAATAAAGCACAGCCTGCAGATACCATGTGATAAGGCCAAGCCTCCTTTGGGCTTCCCCCCTAATACTCCTTTACATGAGGGCTCTTCTCCACCCACACCAACCTTCTTTCTGTTCCTCTAATAAACCGAGCTTGTTCCTGTTGGGGTCACTGTACTTTGCTGCTCCCTCTGCCCAGAACACCCTGCTCCCAGATTAGATGCACAGTTTGCTCTGACTTGTCATTCATGACTCAGCTGAAAAGTCACCTCCTCAGAGATGCTTTCCCAGGTCACTCTCCGAAATGGCACTTTCCCTCCACAACTATCAACCCCTCTCTCCTGCAGCTGTGTTTTCTTCACCGCACTTTCCCCTCTCTGAAATACCTTGCTCATTTGTTTGTTTACTTGTTTTCTGTCTGTGTTCCCTGTCTAATATAAGCACTCCAAGAGCAGGGACCTCGTCTGTCTTGTTCAGTAACATATCTCCAGAGAACTGAACGTTTGCCTAATGCAGAGTTCTCAATAAATACTTGCTGTTTGAATGGATTAATAAATAAATAACTATAAGAATGAATGAATGAATGAGTGAGTGAATGAATGCTTTCTAGGAAAGTTAGAGCAAAGCCCCCGCCTTCTAAACCTATCCAGGAGTTACGGTAAATCAGCAGTCTTCTACAGCAAAGATGAATGACACTGGGAACAAGGTTCTAGCCTTGATATTCAACCTTATGTTTAGCCAAACTCCAGCTAATGAAAAAGTGAGAAAATTCTTTATGTTGCCACTTCTAGGTTTCCCTCTTTGTGCCAAGAGATGATATTCCTGAATAGAAGTCAACAAATAGAAGTCCATAATATAGTAACAACATACTTTCTCCCTTCATAATTAAAGGGATTTCTACATAAGAAAGCACTTCTTAGTTTGCTCAATTTAATGTATTCCAAAGACTATTTTTGCAGTTCACCAGGTATAAAAATTGAATGTATACAGTTTACATTCTTTGGTTCTACTTAATCTTGATTAATTTCTGAAAATTTCTATTGCATGTTCCCATGTTCTCTCTCTCTCTCTGGAAATATATGCCTAACATAAAAATACACATAAGGATTTGTAGGCTGCAGAATGGGCATATCTTGAGTCATGGCCCCAGCCAGAAGGACAAAGAAAACAAGCATGTTATATAACAAAGTGTTTGAACTAGAAAGATGCCTCTTTCTTTAAAGAAAAGCCACTCATGATGGCTACCTGACTTTTTATTTTATGGAGGCAAAAATATTTTTATTTTATTGAATACCACATATAGAAATTCAATAATCCAAAACATATGCCATCCAATTTAAAGCTAAATGCCATTTTTGTTGAAACTCAGTACCATTCAAACCGTTGTGTTCATATATATAATACATTTTGCTACTTTATGAAGAGGAAAATTTAAAGATTTATGATTTATCTAAAATGCCTATTCACATACACTAAAAATAATCATCTAAAAATTGAAATTCCCCTTTATTTAGAATTTAAAACATTCAGGAATTAATGGCCAGCATTTAACAAATAGTAATAACGGTGATAAAATAAATAAAAGAGAAATAGTTTCTACTGATGTAAATGTCTTCACATTTAGGGAAAGCTGACAAATTGCCTCATGGAAAAAAGTTTAGCCAGTAAATGGATTTAAAAAAACATTATATATGGGCAAGGAAGTCAACATTTTCATTAACTAGCATTCTCCTCTACCAAATGGATTTCTCCAGCTTCAACATGCCTTATGCCCCCATTTACAGGCTAAATCCTTAACCTGACTCTAAGCTAATATTCAGATAAATGTGGTAATTTGGTGACTCAGATTGATCTTCCAATACCCTTAATCTTTGGCAGGCAAACTGACCCTCTCAACCTCATCTCAAATGTACATGGCTAGTTTCTGTTGCTTTAAAAATTGTACTGCATGGGCAGAAGACCTAAATAGACATTTCTCCAAAGAAGACATACAGATGGCCAAAGGCATGTGAAAAGATGCTCTACATCGCTAATGATTAGAGAAATGCAAATCAAAACTGTAATGAGGTATCACCTCACACCTGTCAGAATAGCCATCATCAGAAAGTCTACAAAAAGTAAATGCTGGAGAGGGTGTGGAGAAAAGGGAACCCTCCTACACTGTTGGTGGGAATGTAAATAAGTGCAGCCATTATGGAAAACAGTATGGAGATTCCTTCAAAAACTATAAAGAGAGTTACCATATGATCCAGCAGTCCCACTCCTGGGCATATATCCGGAAAAGATGAAAACTTTAATAATGTGAAAAGATACATGCACCCCAATATTCATAGCAGCACTATTTACAGTAGCCAAGATATGGAAGCAACCATCAACAGATGAACAGATAAAGAAGATGTGGATATATATATATATATATATATACACACACACACACACACACAATGAAATATTACTCAGTCATAAAAAAGAATGAAATAATGCCATTTGCAGCAACAGGGATGGACCTAGAGATTACTGTATCATACTAAGTGAAATATGTCAGAGAAAGACAAATATTATATGATATCACTTATATGTGGAATCTAAAAAACAATAATACAAAACAACTTATTTACAAAACTGAAACAGACTCACAGACACAGAAAACAAACTTATGGTTATCAAAGGGGAAACTGGGGGAGGGATAAATTAGGAGTAAGGGATTAACAGATATACACCACTATATATAAAATAGATCAACAAGGACTTACTGTATAGCACAGGGGACTACATTCAGTAACTTGTAATAACTTATAATGGAAAAGAACCTGAAAAAGAATATATATGTGTACATATATGTATAGATATATATGTGTGTGTGTGTGTATATATATATATATATATATATATACACACACATATGCCAAATCACTTTGTTGTACACCTGAAACTAACACAATATTGTAAATCAACTATACTTTGATCTTTAAAAATTGTATTGCAAAAATGACATGATGGCCCTTACCCTCACCAGTGAGACCCTATGTGCCTATTTTTCCTCAGAGGTGCAACCAACACATACACATTGAAGACTGAGTCGATCATTGTCATATTAGTCTAACAACACAGAAAATGGGGCCAACTTTGGCAATAATGAGATTTTCACTCCCATGTAAGTCCATAATGTCTTTTCTTTCACATAGAACAGAAGAGGATTCATTTGATAAGTGCTTGTCTGGGATGTTACATAGAGTAAGACACTAAAAAGGAAAACCAGAGTCAAAAATCTTGGAATTGTTTTTGGCTCTAGTCTAGGGAGACTTTCTAAGATAGTAACTTCTACGGTTGCCTAGCCTCTAAAGAGAGCAAACAAAATATTTCTCTGAAAACAGAATCAACTTTCTTGGGTAATTCCAATTTCATTGAGGTTAATATTAATCTAGACATTCCTGGCTATCACTTTAACAGGAATACATTAACATATTTCAAGTGACTGATTTCTTTTGCCAATAAAACTCTGTTAGCTCTTTGTTAGTGTCCTGACTCAGCACTTACTACAGGTTTACCTTTCTGAAGAAGGACAGGACATGTTGTAAAAAGAGCTGTAGAACTAAACTGCCATAAATAAATGTGCGAGTAAAAAGTTTTTACATTATTATATATGTCTAAAATTATTTTTAAAGGGAGAGCTCAGGCTCTAAAGTTAAAACATAGATAGCTCACAGGGCTGATATCCAAAATCTTTTCAATACTTTATGAAAGTGTGTTCTTTGGCATTTAATCCAAGTTCACTTAATATAGTGTTAAGAAATGAAAAGAGTAACTGACAGCTGTTTTTCCTCACTAACAGGTCAACCTTATTAGCAGTCATCACAACAATGCGCATTATTTAGATCACCACTCGTGTTATGGTTTTACATGGCGCACTGGCTTGAAGGGGTGGATATGAATGTGTGTGTGTGTGCATGCATGCGTGCATGCATGCGCGCGTGTGTGCGTGTATGTGTGTGTGTGTGTGTGTGTTGTTGGGCATTTGCTCCGTCTTGAGTTGAGTTAACTGAGCAACAGGACAGGAGCCTCTGTATCCCTGGTTGAATATTCCTGTGGGGAAGATTTCCACTAGACATAGAGGAATGAGTTTGGCTTCTTGCCACAGTTTTACCTGTATGTGCGTCTGTGTTTAAATACAAAATCTACCCTGCCTTTCAGGTAAGCACTCTGCTAAGTTTTATCACTTTTACTCAAATATTAGGACCATTAGGAGGATGGGAAGGCGCACATAAATGTGACAGTCTATATTTTTACTGAAGTCAAGAATTTGGTCACTCAATTCCAATGAGTATCTGGTATTTTGAGTTGCTCACACAATGATGAACATGCTATGCAGGGTCCTCTGCTCACAAGATCTATAAAAAAATGATGCTAAAAGAGAACATGCCTTTTCCCAAATATATTTTCATAGTAAGGGTGCTCCTTCCTCATACCTTCAAAACCTCTTTTGGTTGGAAATCCAGGGATAGAATGCAGCTATATGCCAAAAAGAACATGAAAATATCTAAAGCTGTCCAAAGAAGGTGCGGACTGCCTCAAGGGCAGTGCTCATAAGGGGCACAGCCATCCGATTTGGGTTGTGTGTCAGTAATTGGTTGGACTGGATGACTTTAAGATCCCATTCAACCCTTTCTAAAAATTTTTAACTACCTTCTAAACACAGAGTAGGCAACACTGAAGTAGACAGCACAGAATTTCAATTATCCCAATCGAAAGAAACAAAGCATTACTGACTCATCACATAGTCTGCTCTCTACTTTCTCTTCATTCTATATTCTTACATTGGTCACTTTCCCATTCATTAATTCATTTACTCAGCAAAACTTTTAGCGCTGTGCTAAACCCTAAAGAATTCTTCAAATGAGCATTACGTCTGAGAAAAGGCCCATTTCCTAGGTTTCAAAATATATCTCTAAGAGAAACTAGGAAGAAGTCTATACTTATATTTACTAGTTAATAAGTTTATGAAGTTAGGGTGTTTACTCAATAGAAGGGGGAAAGTTTCAGTCCTCTTTCAGAGAACAGTCTAACCAAGTTTGCTTTTTACTTTATTGTTGTAAAATACAAATAAAGAAAAGTGCATAAAACAAAAATTTGCAGCTTAAAAAATTATTATACAGAAAATACCCATGTATCTACCATACAGGTCAAAAAATAGCATTCCCAACCAATTCCATCACTCACCTAAATAAAACATTTTCCTGATTTTTATGGTAACCGTAAACAAAGAAATTTTAACAATAATTTTTTAAATAGTGTGAACCAGATTATTGTTTCCTATAATCCGAAAGAGCTTATCTCATTTTTTTGAGGTGAAATTCATATAACATAAAATTAATCATTTTAAAGTGGCATATAGTAAATTCACAATGTTGTGCAACCACCAACTCCATCTAATTCTAAAAAATTATCATCCCAAAATAAAACCCAGTACCCATTAAGCAGATGCTCCCCAATCCTTCTTCTCCCATTCCTTGGCATCCACCAATCTGCCTTCTGTCTCTATGGATTTATCTATTCTAGATATTTCACATATCAATAAATGGAGTCATACAATATGTGACCTTTTGTATCTGGCTTCTTTCACTTAACATAATGTCTTCAAAGTTCATCTGTATTGTAGCACAGATCAGTACTTAATTCCTTTTGATGGCTGAATACTATTCCATTGTGTGTATCTATCATAATTCGTCCACCTATTCACCCACTGATGAATATTCGGAGAGTTTTCATCTTTTGGCTATTGTGAATAGCGCTTCTGTGAACATTCACATATAAATATTTGTTTGAGTAACTGTTTTTACTTCTTTTGGATATACAGCTAGGAGTGGAATTGTTGGGTCCCAGAGTTATTCTACGTTGAATTTTTTTAGAAACTGCCAGACTATTTCCCACAGCAGTGGAAGCATTTTACATTCTCACCAGCAATGTTAAGAGGGTTTCAACTTCTCCACATCCTTGCCAACACTTGCTATT
The DNA here is from genome assembly GCF_011762595.2 of Tursiops truncatus. NCBI lineage: Eukaryota > Metazoa > Chordata > Mammalia > Artiodactyla > Delphinidae > Tursiops > Tursiops truncatus. Next base: position 111,415,921 of record NC_047038.1, on the reverse strand, counting down.
TTTCATTCTGCTTTTGGTTTTTGTTTTTAATTATAGCTATCCAAGTGGATGTGAGGCGAGATCTCATTGTGGACTTTCCATTGTTTTTACACAAAGCTTGAACGCAGAGAAATCCATCAACTAATTTCCTTAACAAACAATTATTGCTGTTGTCTTGCAGGGAGTCTCCCCACCTCCAAGCATATGCCATTTTGTACCATAACAACACCAATAATAAAAATGAGACTGGCTGATATTTACATAGTTCTGGTTGCTTTACATGTTTTATTTGATTAAGACTCAACCCTCACAACAACTCCATGAGGTAGGTATTATTGTTCGTTCCAGTTTACAGATGAGGAAACTGGGGCACTAAGATCGCAAGTGACTTGTCCAAGCTCTACAACCAGTAAATCCTGAAGCTGTGATTCAAACCCAGCTGGTCTGACACTGGAGTTCATTTTATTCTTTCGTTGCCAGCTGTACCCCAAAGTAGTTGAAGCCCAGAGGCCTTCTAGATAGATATAAACCTGGTTAATGTAACTTAATTACAACACAGAGTTCAAACTCAGGCACTCATGCTGTATTTAAAATATAAATGTGTGATTAGGCTTTTAGTGCTTTGTTTTAAAACAACTGTTGTTATATGTGCCCCTGAATGCACTTCCACTCTCAGTAAGGGTCCAGCACCCTTCATCCCTGCTGGGTGGGTAATGGGAGGGTCCAATGGTCAGGCCCTAGGAAGCCAAGGTGGCTTCCTGCTACCTGTAATACTGCTCCCTCCAAGACCTGTAGGAGGCACCATTCCATGCCCACCATCCAGCAAGGATTCAGCTCTGACACTCTGAATGTCTCCACCAACCTCCACCATGAACAGAGGCAAAATCTGAGCAGGGCTGAAAGAAACCATAACCTTCAGCTTTCCTCTCTGGACCCTCTCCATTTTCCCTCAGGCCTCTGAGCACGGAAAGCAGCAGTAAAATTTCGTGTCTCTGTGTAAAGAGAAAAAGAGCCAGTTTCTCCTCTACCTCTGGACCTTGAAACTCAGTTCCTGATTCAGCTCCAAACTGATAGGAAAAAAATCCTCTCCTTGACCTCACAGCATATGTTGGAATTTTAGATAAAAAGAACATTCCTTTCAAACACCTCCTCATTCTCCCCAAACCACAGCAATCAGTCTTCAACTGGTAAAGAAAAACTAGTTGTTGTTGCTGTTTTTTAATTTTAAGAGATACTTTTTTTGTTGTTTGTTTGTTTGCCGTACGCGGACCTCTCACTGCTGTGGCCTCTCCCGTTGCGGAGCAAAGGCTCCGGACGCGCAGGCTCAGCGGCCATGGCTCACGGGCACAGCCGCTCCGCGGCATATGGGATCCTCCCGGACCGGGGCACGAACGCGTGTCCCCTGCATCGGCAGGCGGACTCTCAACCACTGCGCCACCAGGGAAGCCCAGAGATACTTAATAGCAAATATCATGAACCACTGCTAAGGATGTGATCAAGAAATACCACAATATGACAAAGAGTGACTCAGAAGGTTATATAATGTTCTCGAATCCCCTAGGGGAACCAGAGAGTCCTGCAACTTTTGCCCTCATGTTTGTCATTCCGGCCTGAATGACCAGTGTCTGGGCGGTGTTCATGGTGTGTCGCCATCCGTCTGACAAAAGAGAGTAGGCCTGCCCTTCCAACCAACCACCACCCAGAAAAGAAGGAAAGGACCATCCAGTGAATACCTACTAAGTGCCAGGCACTGTGCCGGGCACTTTACAGACACAGAAGTAGCAATGGATGAAGGAGGGCCGGGGAGTCAGGAAGACCAAGGTGTGACATGCAACTTCACCTCTCATCACCTGAGCAACTCCAGGCATGGTACTTAACCACTCTGTACCTCACTTTGCTCATCTGTAAAATCTAATGGCTCATATCTCATAAAGACCATGGTGAGGATTGCATTACATAACATTGTCAAGGGCTTTGCACATAGACTGGAACAGAGGGGTGGCTCAGTGAGTGTTTGCTATTAATAGCAGCACTGCCATTATCATTGTTGCATTATTTCACATTCTCTTCCTAAGCAAAGTCAGAGAAAGCTCAGAATGGGAAGAACTCTAAGATCTAAGTCAGCTCTTCCAAGTTAGTCCCAAGAGACACTTCGGAGGGTAAGGTGTTCCTTTCACCTGGATGTCCTTGCCACCAGGAAGCATCAAAGCGGGCACCAGGATTTAGTTCATTGCTCTTAATCTTAGTACCGCCTGCTCCATCGCTACTAAAGCACAAGTCCTCATAGTTCTTTCTAAACGGGCCTGTGAAGAAAGGATTCAACCCCAAATGCAAATTTGCACCACTCACAGAAACAAAAAATGCCATTTCAATTGTTGTCACAGGTCAGGGGTGGTACTAAAATGAAAGACCACGAACTCACTGCTGGAATAACCAACTCCCTCCTGCCAAGGGTTTACATTGCTACTGAAAGGACGAAAAGTCTTCTTTAAAATGTCTCGTGCCAGATGGGGCCATCGAAAACTTTTGCCCATTTTTAGAACAAAATTGGAATTGGCCTTTTATGGCAATTCAAAAGCAGGCAGATAGTATCTGCAATTATTTGCTTCTTTGCATTTATGGAATTGCTGCTCCCCAAAGCAGGTGGCCTGAAGCAAATCATGCCAGCTGCTTCCAGAATAATCCATGTTTGTACAATCACACACACACTCCAAAAAGTCCAACAGGAACTAAACAGAAACGGGCCCATGAGAAAAACAGGTCACTGATGCATGCACCTTGGCCTACGGTTGGCCAGATGTCTGTCCTCCCTTTTTGCCCTTGGACACTTTTTTAGCTCTTGTCTTACTTGACTTTTTGAATACTTTCTGAAGCACTTACACTGCTGTGTAATGGAAACTTTACAGCTTTCTGGGAACTGCCTCATCCCAGTCCTAGTGGCATCCTGCTCCCCAGGTTCTCTTGTCCCCTTTCTGCTTCTCTGTCTCTGTCTTCTTCCTGGGTGCATCTTCCCTGTCACCCCCCGCAACCCCGACTCAGACTATGGTGTTTCCTGGGATGCCCATCTCAGTGGTCCTGTCTTCTCACTATATGGTACATATAACCGCATGGACATATAGCCTACTACTGGGAGGAATGGAATCTGAATAACGCATTTCAGATAGAGAGCACTCTAAAAACTTAAATCTTCCTTTTTTTTTTCAAATAAAGTACGAGCACATATATTTTTGAAGGCATTTATATATTCCTCAAATAAAGCAGCTTAAGGTAAAACCTCTAGATCATGTCCTGCCTTCTTGTTTCAGCTCTTAGACTGTGAACAAGTGTCCTTTCCATGGTCTATTTAAGGCCACATTTTTCACATTTTCATGCTCTTTGTTGTCAGTGATTTCACTGTTTAAAATGGCCACCTAGAATGTAAATTGGTGCAGCCACTATGGAAAACAGTATGGAGGTTCCTTCAAAAACTAAAAATAGAGTTACCATAGGAGCCAGCAATCCCACTCCTAGGCATACATCCCGAAAAGATGAAAACACTAATTCAAAAATACACATGCACCCCAATGTTCATAGCAACACTATTCACAATAGCCAAGAATAGTGGAAGCAACCTAAGTGTCCAACAGTAGATGAATGGATAAAGATGTGATATATGTATACACACACACACACACACACACACACACACACACACACACAAAATGGAATATTACTCAGCCATAAAGAAAACAAAATATTGCCATCTGCAGCAACATGGCAGGCCCTAGAGATTACCATACTAAGTGAAGTAAGTCAGACAGAGAAAGACAAATATCATATGATATCACTTACCTGTGGAATCTACAAAAATAATACAAATCAACTTATTTACAAAACAGAAACAGATTCACAGACTTAGAAAATGATCTTATGGTTACCAAAGGGGAAAAGAGGGAGGGATAAATCAGGAGTATGAGATTAACAGATACACACCACTATATATAAAATAGATAGGCAACAAGGATAACACAGGGAACTATATTCAATATCTTGTAATAACCTGGAAAAGAATCTGAAGCTGTGCACCTGAAACTAACACAACATTGTAAATCAACTGTAGTTAAATTAAAATAATAAATTCGTTAATTTAATTAAATTAAATGCCCACCTAATGCAGTGCTGAATTGTCATCTAGTGTTCTTAAGTGCAAGAAGGCTGTGATGTGTCTTAAGGGAAAAATACACGTGTAAGATATGTTTCATCGAGGCATGAGTTACAGTGCTGTTGGCTGTGAGTTCAATGGTAATGAATCAATGATATACATTAAATAAGGTGTTTTTAAACAGAAGCACATATAAAACAAGGTTACATGTTGATCAATTGACAAAAATGCTGCCACCAGAGGCTCAGAGGAAGCCAACCTTGTATTTCCCCTAGGAATGATGCTGTGGTATTTGATAATTTACTGTTTGCAGCAACATTATAGACCATAACCACCATGAATAATGAGAACTGACTGAATATACAATTCACTCATGCTTTCCACAAATATTACATTAAATGCATCATGAGCTAGATGTAACACAGTGTCTAGGATGAAGAAAAACGGATAATAAATATCTGTTGAATAAACTTAATGCTGCCTTAAATAGAAATAACAGATGTCATAATACACCTGTTTTTAATCCAACATTTAGGTACATTTTCTGAAAAACCTCAAGCGTGATGGCTTTATAAACTTCCTTTGCCTGGGCTACATTTGCTTGCAATAGCAATTAACCTCCGTTTCTCACAGGCCAACCCACGCTTTGATACCAGAGATTCTTACAAAGGAGAACATCCAAAACAACTTCACTGATTGCTGAATTGCTGATTCTCCTTAAGGAGAGCTTTCCATTCATTTAAAAAAAATTTTTAAGACCATTAAGCTTTTTTCCAACCCAATCCATTCTCCTCCTGCAAGGGGATACAATTACAACGTACCTTTCATTCACTGATAGAGATATACTGATTCTACAACATTCTACATCAGTATTTCTGAAAGAGTAGCCAAGAAAGAAGTTGTTTAAAGAGAGAAGGAAATATCCATAAACTCAATCTAACCATGAAGAAACATGAAAAAAATTCAAACTGAGGCACATCCTACAAAACACCAGTACTCTTGAAAAGTTTCAAGGTCACAAAAGACAAAAGACAGAGGAACTGCCACAGATTTGAGGACACTACGGCGGAATGACAACTAAATGTAACATATGATCCTGGGTTGGGTCCTAAAACAGAAAAGGACGTTGATGGAAAACTGAAGAAATTTGAATAAAGTCTTTAGCTTAGTTAAGAATATTGTATCAATGTCATGTCTTAGTTTTGCCAATTATATCTCAGTTATGGTTGGTTTTAACATTACGGGAAGCTGGGTGAAAACTATGGGAATTCTCAGTAATCACTCTGCAATTCTTCCCTAGGTCTAAAATTAAATTTGAAAAAAACGTCTTGAAGAGAGGGAGAGAGTAAGAGAGGAAGGAGATGGCTCATCCTATATTCCAAGTATAAATGTTGAATTGAAGCCAGGATGGGGCGGAGGGAAGGGTAGACAAATAGCTACTTTGGGTAACTGGGCGAATTCCTTGCAGCCCATAGGGGCCCATCATTTTCTGAAAGAACTGACCAGAAGTAGTTCCTTACTAGTACTACATGGGAAGCAACTGTCCCCAGAGCCCTTAATTTCCTGTCTTCTAGAAGATTTCTCCAGGCACCCTGAGTACTGAGACACCTTCCAGCTGGAATGGTCTAGACAGAAGAGGGACCTGGAGCTCTGCAAACACAAAGCACATTTGGGAAACTGTATTTCACCTGAAAACTTAGCATACGGGGCTCTTCATGGCCTGGCAGTGTTTCCTCTGGGCATGAACTCTATGCAGAAGGGACAAGTGTCTTCAAATGTCCTTCTGGGAAAACAAAGACCCTAAAGACCCAGTCCTGTGCCATTACATGACCTTGACAATGCTAGTTCATAATCATTACAAGTTACAATTTCCCCCAAGTTCTTTTGAAAGTCTGTTGCTGTTTAAACTCTTGTCTTGGTGTAAGTACTAGAAATCACAATGGGCATGATCCAAACAGAGGGCAGGGAGTTACATATTCCCTCCCTGAAAATACATCAAAGCTAGGATGTGTTAATCTGAAATACTGGGAAATTTATTTTAATTTTCGTGAGTTCCATGAGCCAGTCCTTCCTGACAGGCACGTGGTGAGTGGGAGGCATTGAGCCCTGACTCTTAATTAATGATCTGAACGGCCACTGGGCATCCTTACAACTTTGGAACAGTCTTCATGATCATAACCTCCATCTAGCCAGGAAATATGACAGCTCAGAGCTATACACCAAGGTCAGTGTATCAGATGCAAGAAATCCAAACTACTGGACTCAGAGTGTCACACTTCCTAATCTCAGAAAAATTCAAAGGCCCTAAATCTTCAGTCCGCTTGGAAGAAATGCTTAAATTCTGGACTGAGGAGCTTCAAGATGGCGGAAGAGTAAGACGTGGAGGCCACCTTCCTCCCCACAAATACATCAGAAATACATATACATGTGGAACAACTCCTACAGAACACCTACTGAACGATAGCAGAAGACCTCAGACCTCCCAAAAGGCAAGAAACTCCCCACGTACCTGGGTAGGGCAAAAGAAAAAGGAAAAAACAGAGACAAAATAATAGGGACGGGCCCTGCACCAGTGGGAGGGAGCCGTGAAGGAGGAAAGGTCTCCACACACTAGGAGCCCCTTCGCGGGCGGAGACTGCGGGTGGCGGAGGGGGAAAGCTTCGGCGCCGCGGAGGAAAGCACAGCAACAGGGGTGCGGAGGGGCAAAGCAGAGAGATTCCCGCATAGAGGATCAGGGCCGACCGGCACTCACCAGGCCGAGAGGCTTGTCTGCTCACCCGCTGGGGCAGGCGGGGCTGCGAGCTGAGGCTCGGGCTTCGGTCGGAGCGCCGGGAGAGGACTGGGGTTGGCAGCGTGAACACAGCCTGAAGGGGTTAGTGCGCCACGGCTAGCCGGGAGGGAGTCCGGGGAAAAGTCTGGAGCTGCCGAAGAGGCAAGAGACTTTTTCTTCCCTCTTTGTTTCCTGGTGTGCGAGGAGAGGGGATTAAGAGCGCTGCTTAAAGGAGCTCCAGAGACGGGCGCGAGCCGCGGCTAAAGCGCGGACGCCAGAGACGGGCCTGAGACGCTAAGGCTGCTGCTGCCGCCACCAAGAAGCCTGTGTGCGAGCACAAGTCACTATCCACACCCCCTTCCGGGGAGCCTGTGCAGCCCGCCACTGCCAGGGTGCCCGGATTCAAGGACAACTTACCCGGGAGAACGCACGGCCCACCTCAGGCTGCTGCAAAGTCACGCCGGTCTCTGCCGCAGCAGGCCCGCCCCGCACTCCATGCCCCTCCCTCCCCCCCCACCGCCGCACTCCATGCCCCTCCCTCCCCCCCCCCCCCCCCCCCCCCCCCCCCCCCCGCCTGAGTGAGCCAGAGCCCTCGAATCAGCGGCTCCTTTAACCCCGACCTGTCTGAGCGAAGAACACACGCCCTCAGGCGACCTACACGCAGAGGCGGAGCCAAATCCAAAGCTGAACCCCGGCAGCTGAGCGAACAAAGAACAGAAAGGGAAATCTCTCCCAGCAGCCTCAGGAGCACCGGATTAAAGCTCCACAATCAACTCGATGTACCCTGCAGCTGTGGAATACCTGAATAGACAACGAATCATCGCAAACTGAGGAGATGGACTTTGGGAGAAACGATATATATATTTTTTTCTTTTTCTCTTTTTGTGAGTGTGTATGTTTATGCTTCTGTGTGTGATTTTGTCTGTATAGCTTTGCTTTTACCATTTGTGCTAGAGTTCTGTCTGTCCGTTTTTTGTTTTTTTTTTTTTTGTTTTTTTAGTATAGTTATTAGCACTTGTTATCATTGCTGGATTTGTTTTTTGGTTTGGTTGCTCTCTTTTTTCTTTCCTTTTATTTTATTACATTAAAATTTTTTTTAATAATTATTTTTTATTTTAATAAATTTATTTTACTTTACTTTATTTTATTTTATTTTATTTCACCTTCTTTCTTTCTCTCTTTCTTTTTTTTCTCCCTATTATTCTGAGCTGTGTGGATGACAGTCTCTTGGTGTTCCAGCCAGGCATCAGGGCTGTGCCTCTAAGTTGGGAGAGCCAAGTTCAGGACACTGGTCCACAAGAGACCTCCCAGCTCCACATAGTATCAAACAGAGAAAATCTCCCAGAGATCTCCATCTCAATGCCAAGACCCAGCTCCACACAATAACCAGCAAGCTAGTGCTGGACACCCTATGCCAAACAACTAGCAAGACAGGAACACAACATCATCCATTAGCAGAGAGGCTGTCTAAGATCATAATAAAGCTACAGACACCCCAAAACACATGACCAGACGTGGACCTGCCCACCAGAAAGACAAGATCCAGCCTCATCCACCAGAACACAGGCACTAGTCCCCTCCACCAGGAAGCCTACACAATCCACTGAACCAACATTGGCCACTGGGTACAGACACCAAAAACAACGGGCACTACTAACCTGCAGCCTGCAAATAGGAGACCCCAAACACAGTACGTTAAGCAAAGTGAGAATACAGAAAAACACACAGCAGATAAAGGAGCAAGATAAAAAACCCACCAGACCTAACAAATGAAGAGGAAATAGGCAGTCTACCTGAAAAAGAATTCAGACTAATGATAGTAAAGATGATCCAAAATCTTGGAAATAGAATGGAGAAAATACAAGAAACGTTTAACAAGGATGTAGAAGAACTAAAGAGCAAAAAAACATGATGAACAGCACTATAAATGAAATTTAAAATTCTCTAGAAGGAATCAATAGCAGAATAACTGAGGCAGAAGAACAGATAAATGATCTGGAAGATAAAATAATGGAAATAACTACTGCAGAGCAGAATAAAGAAAAAAGAGTGAAAATAACTGACAACAGTCTCAGAGACCTCTGGGACAATATTAAAAGCACCAACATTCGAATGATAGGGGTCCAGGAAGAAAAAGAGAAAAAGAAAGGGACTGAGAAAATATTTGAAGAGATTATAGTTGAAAACTTCCCTAATATGAGAAAGGAAATAGTTAATCAAGTCCAGGAAGCACAGAGAGTCCCATACAGGATAAATCCAAGGAGAAACATGACAAGACACATATTAATCAAGCTATCAAAAATTAAATACAAAAAAAATTTAAATCAGCAAGGGAAAAAAAATAAATAACATACAAGGGAATCCCCATAAGGTTAACAGCTGATCTTTCAGCAGAAACTCTGCAAGCCAGAAGGGAGTGGCAGAACATATTTAAACTGTTGAAACGGAAAAAGCCACAAGCAAGATTACTCTACCCAGCAAGGTTCTCATTCAGATTCGACGGGGAAATTAAAACCTTTCCAGACAAGCAAAAGCTAAGAGAATTCTGCACCACCAAACCAGCTTTACAACAAATGCTAAAGGAAGTTCTCTAGGCAGGAAACACTAGAGAAGGAAAAGACCTACAATAACAAGGAAAAGACCTACAATAACAATAACAAGGAAAAGACCTACAATAACAAAAACAATTAAGAAAATGGTAATAGGAACATACATATCAATAATTACCTTAAATATAAATGGATTAAATGCTCCAACCAAAAGACACAGACTGGCTGAATGGATACAAAAGCAAGACCCGTATATATGCTGTCTACAAGACACCCACTTCAGACCTAGGGACACATACAGACTGAAAGTGAGGGGATGGAAACATATATTCTATGCAAATGGAAACCAAAAGAAAGCTAGAGTAGCAATTCTCATATCAGATGAAATAGACTTTAAAATAAAGACTATTTCAAGAGACAAAGAAGGACACTACATAATGATCAAGGGACCAATCAAAGAAGGAGATATAACAATTGTAAATATTTATGCACCCAACATAGGAGCACCTCAATACATAAAGCAAATACTAACAGGTATAAAAGGGAAAATCGACAGTAACACAATCATAGTAGGGGACTTTAACACCCCACTTTCACCAATGGACAGATCAAACAAAATGAAAATAAATAAGGACACACAAGCTTTAAATGATACATTAAACAAGATGGACTTAATTGATATTTATTGCACATTCCATCCAAAAACAACAGAATACACTTTCTTCTCAAGTGCTCATGGAACATTCTCCAGGATAGACCATATCTTGGGTCACAAATCAAGCCTTGGTAAATTTAAGAAAATGAAATCGTATCAAGTATCCTTTCTGACCATGCTATAAGACTAGATACCAATTGCAGTAAAATCTGTAAAAAATACAAATACATGGAGGCCAAACAATATACTACTTAATAACCAAGAGATCACTGAGGAAATCAAAAAAATACTTAGAAACAAATAACAATGAAAGCACGATGACCCAAAACCTATGGGATGCAGCAAAAGCAGTTCTAACAGGGAAGTTTATAGCAATACAATCCTACCTTAAAAAACAAGAAACACCTCAAAAAAACAACCTAACCTTACACCTACAGCAATTAGAGAAAGATGAACAAAAAAACCCAAAATTAGCAGAAGGAAAGAAATCATAAAGATCAGATCAGAAATAAATGAAAAAGAAATGAAGGAAACAATAGCAAAGATTAATAAAACTAAAAGTTCGTTTTCTAAGAAGATAAACAAAATTGATAAACCATTAGCCAGACTAATCAAGAAAAAAAGGGAAAAGACTCAAATCAATGGAATTAGAAATGAAAAAGGAGAGGTAACAACGGACAGTGCAGAAATACAAAGGATCATGAGAGATTGCTACAAGCAACTATATGCCTATTAAAAGGACAACCTGGAAGAAATGGACAAATTCTCAGAAAAGCACAATCTATTGAGAGTGAACCAGGAAGATATAGAAAATATAAACAGACCAATCACAAGCACTGAAATTGAAACTGATTAAAAATCTTCCAACAGGGTTTCCCTGGTGGTGCAGTGATTGAGAGTTTGCCTGCCGATGCACGGGACATAGGTTCATGCCCTGCTCCAGGAAGATCCCACATGCCATGGAGCGGCTGTGCCCGTGAGCCATGGCCGCTAAGCCGGTGCATCCGGAGCCTGTGCTCTGCAACAGGAGAGACCACAACAGTGAGAGGCCTATGTATCGCAAAAAAAAAAAAAAAAAAAAAAGTCTTCCAACAAACAAAAGCCCAGGATGAGACGGCTTCACAGGCGAATTCTATCAAACATTTAGTGAAGAGCTAACACCTATCCTTCTCAAACTCTTCCAAAATATAGCAGAGGGAGGAACACTCCCAAACTCAGTCTACGAGGCCACCATCACACTGATACCAAAACCAGACAAAGATGTCACAAAAAAAGAAAACGACAGGCCAATCTCACTGATGAACATAGATGCAAAAATCCACAACAAAATACTAGCAAACAGAATCCGACAGCACATTGAAAGGATCATACACCATGATCACGTGGGGTTATCCCAGGAATGCAAGGATTCTTCAATATACACAAATCAATCGATGTGATACACCAGATTAACAAACTGAGAAATAAAAACCATATGATCATCTCAATAGATGCAGAAAAAGCTTTCGACAAAGTTCAACACCCATTTATGATAAAAACCCTCCAGAAAGGAGGCATAGAGTGAACTTACCTCAACATATTAAAGGCCACATATGACAAACCCACAGCCAACATCGTCCGCAATGGTAAAACACTGAAACCATTTCCACTAAGATCAGGAACAATACAAGGGTGCCCACTCTCACCACTATTATTCAACATTGTTTTGGAAGTTTTAGCCACAACAATCAGAGAAGAAAAAGAAATAAAAGGAATGCTAATCGGAAAAGAAGAAGTAAAGCTGTCACTGTTTGCAGATGACATGATACTATCCATAGAGAATCCTAAAGATGCTACCAGAAAACTACTAATCAATAAATTTGGTAAAGTAGCAGGATACAAAATTAATGTACAGAAATCTCTTGCATTCCTATACACTAATGATGAAAAATCTGCAAGTGAAATTAAGAAAACACTCCCATTTACCATTTCAACAAATAGAATAAAATACCTAGGAATAAACCTACCTAAGGAGACAAAAGACCTGTATGCAGAAAACTATAAGACACTGATGAAAGAATTTAAAGATGATACAAAAAGATGGAGAGATATACCCTGTTCTTGGATTGGAAGAATCAGCATTGTGAAAATAACTATAGTAGCCAAAGCAACCTACAGTGCAATCCCTATCAAACTACCACTGGCATTTTTCACAGAACTAGAACAAAAAATTTCACAATTTGTATGGAAACACAAAAGACCCTGAATAGCCAAAGGAATCTTGAGAAAAAAAAGATGAAGCTGAAGGAATCAGGCTCCCTGACTTCAGACTATACTACAAAGCTACAGTAATCAAGACAGTATGGTACTGGCACAAAAACAGAAATATAGATCAATGGAAAAGGATAAACCCACGCACATATGGTCACCTTATCTTTGCTAAAGGAGGCAAGAATATACAATGGAGAAAAGACAGCCTCTTCAATAAGTGGTGCTGGGAATACTGGACAGCTATATGTAAAAGAATGAAATTAGAACACTCCCTAACACCATACACAAAAATAAACTCAAAATGGATTAAAGACCTAAATGTAAGGCCAGACACTATAAAACTCTTAGAGGAAAACATAGGCAGAACACTCTATGACATAAATCACAGCAAGAACCTTTTTGACCTCCTCTAGAATTGCAAATAAAAACAAAAATAAACAAATGGGACCTAATGAAACTTCAAAGCTTTTGCACAGCAAAGGAAACTATAAACAAGACCAAAAGACAGCCCTCAGAATGGGAGAAGATATTTGCAAATGAAGAAACTGACAAAGGATTAATTTCCAAAATTTACAAGCGCTCATGCAGCTCAATAACAAAAAAACAAACAACCCAATCCAAAAGTGGACAGAAGACCTAAATAGACATTTCTCCAAAGAAGATATACAGATTGCCAACAAACACATGAAAGAATGCTCAACATCATTAATCATTAGAGAAATGCAAATCAAAACTACAATGAGATATCATCTCACACCGGTCAGAATGGCCATCATCAAAAATCTAGAAACAATAAATGCTAGAGAGGGTGTGGAGAAAAGGGAACCCTCTTGCACTGTTGGTGGGAATGTAAATTGATACAGCCCCTATGGAGAACAGTATGGAAGTTCCTTAAAAAACTACAAATAGAACTACCATACGACCCAGCAATCCCACTACTGGGCATATACCCTGAGAAAACCATGATTCAAAAAGAGTCATGTACCAAAATGTTCATTGCAGCTCTATTTAAAATAGCCAGGACATGGAAGCAACCTAACTGTCCATTGACAGATGAATGGATAAAGAAGATGTGGCACATATATACAATGGAGTATTACTCAGCCATAAAAAGAAATGAAATTGAGTTATTTGTAGTGAGATGGATGGGCCTAGAGTCTGTCATACAGAGTGAAGTAAGTCAGAAAGAGAAAAACCAATACCGTATGCTAACACATATATATATGGAATCTAAAAAATAAAAAAAAATGTCATGAAGAACCTAGGGGCAAGACGGGAATAAAGACACAGACCTACTAGAGAATGGACTTGAGGACAAGGGGAGGGGGAAGGGTAAGCTGGGACAAAGTGAGAGAGTGGCATGGACCTATATACACTACCAAATGTGAAACAGATAGCTAGTGGGAAGCAGCCGCATAGCACAGGGAGATTAGCTCGGTGATTTGTGACCACCTAGAGTGGTAGGATAGGGAGGGTGGGAGGGAGGGAGACGTAAGAGGGAAGAGATATGGGGATATATGTATATGTATAGCTGATTCACTTTGTTATAGAGCAGAAAATGACACACCATTGTAAAGCAATTATACTCTAGTTAAGATGTTAAAAAATAATAATAGTAATAAAATTAAATTAAAATTAAAAAATAAAGGTTGAAGACTTCCAAAAAAAAAAGAAAAAAAAGAAATGCTTAAATTTGGGCTAGAATGAGGCCTAGGTGACTCAAGTGTGGTGGCAATGATGATGATATAGAGCAGTTACATAGTCACAGTAATAAGAATAATGATAACAAGAAATGCCAACTTTTATTGAGTATTTACTATTGTTCCAGGCAGTGTATTACACACTTGTGTGTTATCTCTTATAATCCTCTCCACAACCTTCTGAGGTCAATTTCATTATTGTCTGCCGTTTGAATGATAAAGAAACTAAGGCTTTATGAGGTTAAGTAATTTGACAATGATCCAAGGGCTAGGAAATGGAGGAAATGGACAAAACTGCCCTGACCCAGAGACTACCAGCTTAACCACTACATTGCACTGAACAGTGTGTAATTTGATAAATTTCAGGGTATGCTGTCACCGTAATATCTGTACCAACATGACCTCTATGAGATGCTTTTGAGAAGAGTGAAGTGCTCAGAAACCAGCTCTGGTCCCTTCCCACTCCCTCCTGCCTCCCTACATAAACAGCTTGCTCAGGTACCGAGTCATCACTCCTGAAGCAATCCTGACAGTCCCAGAGGCTTTGACTCACCAAGGAGGTTCATATCCAATGTGACTGCCTGCTCCCTGCTCCTCAGGGTAAGCTCTCCTCTAGCTTTTAGATGAAAGAGCCAGGAATAAGGCCTCTTTTCTTGTCCTACCTCTGCTACTAACTACCTCCTTGGTCTTCATTAAGTCTCTGTTTCTGTGGTTTTACGTGTGTGTGTGTGTTTTCATGTTCACGTGGAGATATTTCAAGACAAAAAAATTTTATCCAGGCATGAAAATATTTCAGTATTACTAAACCAAATCGACTGAATAATGAAAAGTCCTGGGAGTTTAGAGTCACTCCAGGGATCTAAAAGTCATCTCACTGCTGAACTTCACCATCTATATTACAAATACTACACAGCCCCTTCTCTGGTGGAATCACTTTCAGAGCTGCGGGCAGGCTAGCAGTACAGCATGGCTTCCTTTTGATAAATGTCCCCTGGCTCTCCATGTGATTCTGTTGAATCCATCCATCAAAAAGCTCTATATCCCCTGTCATAGATGTTGGACATGTCACTCAGGCTGACCCATCTGAAAAATTTATCTTCCTCACATGGCAGCCCAACAAGTGTTCATCTAAGTCCTTTCTGAGGGATTAACACAAGTGGCTCTTCTGCACTTTGATCCCGAGCTGTAAGAATACTTGTGGCCACCAGGGATATGTTGCCATAGAGTCTAGGGATAAAACAGAGTAGTGATAAGCAATACTGAGAAACAAGAAGAGACAGACAACAGAGACAGTGACAGAAACAGTAACAGACAGACAGAGAGCTGATGAGATGGTTTGAACTCCTGCATCCCACTGTGTCTGAAACCAGACCTACCATTTGAAGTTCCCACTTAAGTAAACCAAAATATCCCCTTGTATATTTGGTTTGTATGGGATTTTCTGTCACTTGCAATGTATAGCCCTAACCAATGCAGTGGACATTAAGATGTCATTGATACCAAAGTCTCCTTCTTAGTTCTTTACATGTGTTTTTAACTGTTGAGAAAATGGAAAAGTATAATACAGTACCCTTTCTCTTAAAAAAATAGATACAATCATTATTTTTCAAGGACTAGAAGTGCTAAATGAAATTGGAGATACAGAAAAATTATAATAGTATGTTATATAAGTTAAAATAATAAGCTACTTATCTTTGATAGAGGAGGCAAGAATATACAGTGGAGAAAAGACAGCCTCTTCAATAAGTGGTGCTGGGAAAACCGGACAGGTACATGTAAAAGTATGAAATTAGAACACTCCCTAACACCATATACAAAAATAAACTCAAAATGGATTAAAGACCTAAATGTAAGGCCAGACACTATCAAACTCTTAGAGGAAAACATAGGCAGAACGCTCTATGACATAAATCACAGCAAGATCTTTTTTGACCCACCTCCTAGAGAAATAGAAATAAAAACAAAATAAACAAATGGGACCTAATGAAACTTCAAAGCTTTTGCACAGCAAAGGAAACCATAAACAAGACCAAAAGACAACCCTCAGAATGGGAGAAAATATTTGCAAATGAAGAAACTGACAAAGGATTAATCTCCAAAATTTACAAGCAGCTCATGCAGCTCAATAACAAAAAAACAAACAACCCAATCCAAAAATGGGCAGAAGACCTAAATAGACATTTCTCCAAAGAAGATACACAGATTGCCAACAAACACATGAAAGAATGCTCAACATCGCTAATCATTAGAGAAATGCAAATCAAAACTACAATGAGATATCATCTCACACGGGTCAGAATGGCCATCATCAAAAATCTAGAAACAATAAATGCTGGAGAGGGTGTGGAGAAAAGGGAACCCTCTTGCACTGTTGGTGGGAATGTAAATTGATACAGCCCCTATGGAGAATAGTATGGAAGTTCCTTAAAAAACTACAAATAGAACTACCATATGACCCAGCAATCCCACTACTGGGCATATACCCTGAGAAAGCCATAATTCAAAAAGAGTCATGTACCACAATATTCACTGCAGCTCTATTTACAATAGCTGGGACATGGAGGCAATCTAAGTGTCCATCGACAGATGAATGGATAAAGAAGATGTGGCACATATATACAATGGAATATTACTCAGCCATAAAAAGAAACGAAATTGAGTTATTTGTAGTGAGGTGGATGGACCTAGAGTCTGTCATACAGAGTGAAGTAAGTCAGAAAGAGAAAAACAAATACCATATGCTAACACATATATATGGAATCTAAGAAAAAAAATGTCACGAAGAACCTAGGGGTAAGACGGGAATAAAGACACCGACCTACTAGAGCATGGACTTGAGGATACGGGGAGGGAGAAGGGTAAGCTGTGACAAAGTGAGAGAGTGGCATGGACCTATATACACTACCAAATGTAAAATAGATAGCTAGTGGGAAGCAGCCCCATAGCACAGGGAGATTAGCTCGGTGATTTGTGACCACCTAGAGGGGTGGGATAGGGAAGGTGGGAGGGAGGGATACGCAAGAGGGAAGAGTTATGGGAACATATGTATATGTATAACTGATTCACTTTGTTATAATGCAGAAACTAACACACCATTGTAAAGCAATTATACTCCAGTGAAGATGTTAAAAAAAAAAATAAGCTAAAGTCACTATTCAGAAATAGTGACTGATATTATGTATAAATTAAATGTGCATATTAAAACCACATTTAATCTCTAAAGCCCTGTGTGTGTGTGTGTTTGTGTGTGTGTGTGTACCTATGAATGACTTCCAACACCTTTCCCCTAAACTCCAGACTCATTTGTCCATCTGCCAACTGGATGTCTCCCCTCTGATGTCACTAGACATCCAATATCCAACAGAAAACTCTGGATTCCCCTGCAAAACCTGGTCCTCTTTAGGGTTTTCCTTTTCAATAAAAAAGAATCTTTAATTCACCTAGTGGCTAAGGTGAAAATCTTCAAGTTATTCCTTTCCTCCTTTTACCTCACATCTAGTCAACCAACAAATTCTGTTGGTTCTGCTTCAAAATGTATCCTGAATCCAACTACTTCTATCTCCGCCACTATGACCCTGACCCAGCCCACAAGACCCCTCCTGTGGGTTGCTGCCACAGTCTCTCAACTGGGATTCCTGCCTCCACTCCCAGCCCCTTCTAGTCTATTGTTCACACAAACGCCAGAGGTACAACTTTTAAAATATAAATCTGATCATGTCACATCTCTGCTTAGAATCCACACCCCCACCATGGCTTCCCATTACACTCGGAAGAAAAGCCAAAGTGTTTATCATGATCTGCATGATTTGGCCCCTCGCAACCTCTGATGTCATCTTTCATGACTGCTTCCTTCATTCGTTCTGCTCGAGATGCACTGTCCTCTTCGCTATCCCTACAGTACAGCCAGCATGCACTCACCTCAGTGCCTTTGCACGTCCTATTTCTTCTGTCTAGAATACTCTACCCCACAGCTCTCCCCATGGCTTGTTTCCTCTCTTTATTCAAGTCTTTACTCAAATG
Organism: Tursiops truncatus; assembly: GCF_011762595.2. Classification (NCBI taxonomy): domain Eukaryota; kingdom Metazoa; phylum Chordata; class Mammalia; order Artiodactyla; family Delphinidae; genus Tursiops; species Tursiops truncatus. The sequence goes on along the minus strand of NC_047038.1, from coordinate 111,397,857 downwards.
TCACCTGATCCAAGAAGCCTTCCCTAGCTGGTCTATCTAAGATAGTCATCCCCTCAGTTTCTCTCTAGCACTTACCCTGCTTTATTTTTCTCTGTAGGTCTTATGCTATGGCATTATTTTATTTTTTCATTTCCTACTTGTTCATCGACTGATTGCCTTCTCTAGAGTACAAGCTCCATGAAGTCAGGTACTTTGTTTTACTTACTTCAGTATATCTAGCATCTTGACCAATGCCAAACACAAAGCAAGTGCTAAATATTTGTTGATTAATGAAAGGAGAAACATTTGTAACTTATAAGACAGACAAAAAGTTAGTATCACTAACATAGAGTGTCCCGATGAATAAGAATATTATTCCATTCCCATAGAAAAAAAATGGGCAGACCCAATGCCCAGATCTTGGTGTTTAAATATTATTTTCCCATAAAAGGAGCCAGAACTTCTTGGAGAAATGGCTGATTCCAAGACTGGAGCACAAAAGAATACAGGATGAGCTTGTATCATCTTGTAGGACCAGAAAGTAAGAATGTTCAGAAACAAAGGATGGGGGCACATGAGCCAAGCTGAAAGAGTTCCCAGTGGCAAAGCTAGAAGAATATGAGCAACAAAATTATTAACATGGTATTAAATTATATCCAAAGTATAAAATAAGTGTACATGATTCCAGGCTGATATATATATATATATATATATATATATATATATATATATATATATTCATAAATGAATGAATAGAGGGAAAGAAACAAATCATCTTCCTTACAGAAAAGTTCCAAATAATATATATAGATACTCTCTCTGATATAGGCTGAATTCTGTCTCCCCAAAATCCATATGTTGAAGGCATAACCTCCAATACCTTAGAATGTAACTGTATTTGGTGACAGGGCCTTTAAAGAGATAATTAAGACAAAATGAGGTCATATGGTGGGCCTTAATCCAATAGGACCAGTGTCCTTGTAAGAAGAGAAGATTACATGTAGTCACACAAGGAAGACACAGCAAGAAGGCAAGAAGACACCAGACCTGCTGACACCTTGGACTGCTAGTCTCCAGAACTGTGAGGAGTAAGTTTCTGTTGTTTAAACCACTCAGTTCCTGGCATTCTGTTATGGCAGCCCTAGCAAATGAATATACCTTCCTTCTCAGAGGTGGCACTTAAACCCACCTTGAGAGTAGACTAAATTTAGTGACTTGCTTCCAAAGAATAGAGTATGGAAAGTGAAAAATAATAACTTGACCATGGAGAAACCTGGCAACCACCACCAGAACACAGTGATCAAGGTTAATATCTCAGTACTAATCAGTACTAAGTCATGGTGACAGTGTGTGCCACCTGATAGGATGCGATGGGAAAGGCATTGGCCTCTCTGGTGTTCTTCCCAAATACCCATCATCACAGTTGAATCATGAGAAAACATCAGACAAACCCAAAGTGAAAGATATTCCACAAAATATCTGACCAGTACTCTCAAAACAGTCAAGATCATGAAAAACCAAGACTGAAAAACTGCGACATATCAGAGGCGACAAAAGAAACATGAAGATTAAATACAACGTGATACCCTGGACTGGATCCTAGAACAGAAAAAGGACATTCGTGGAAAAACTAGTGAAATCTAAATAAAGCCTTCAATTTAGTTGACAGTAATGTACTAATGTTGGTTTCTTGGCTGTGACACATGGACCAAGGTGAGGCAAAATGTTACATGGGATATGCAGGAACTTTCTGTACTATCTTTGCAACTTTTCTGTAAATCTAAAATTGTTCCAAAATAAACACTTATTTTCCTTTAAATGGACAAGGAAAATGAATAGGCAAATCACTAAAAAATTGCATATGGTCAAAAATATATGGAAATTATGAATTAAAAAAATACAAATAATCAAAGAAGTGTAAATGATAACAATAAGTTTTCACCCATCAGCGTGACAATGATTTTCAAAAGTGATAACACCCAAAGTTCCTTAAAAGTGAGTGGATTATGAGTGACTTTTATTTTCCTCTATATAGTTTTCTGCATTTTCTGATTTTCTGCAATGAAAATCTATAATTCTGATTATGGGAAACATATGACTCTTTTTAGACAAAAACTTCAACACTGAAAATATATAATTTGCCAATAGAATCTAATGTCTTTATCAAATACATACTTCAATTCATTTCCTAAGGAAGCAAGCAAGTACTCAATATAATAACTAATACTTATTGAACACTTACAATGTTCCAGACACTGAAAAATAGTACATATGCATTCGATCACATGATGATAATTCTATGAGGTAGATACTATTATGATCATCTACATTTTAAGGATGAGAAACCTAATTTGTAATCCTTGTAACAACCAAACTAAGGTATTAATTACAGCCATGGCCTGCTCCAAGAGCCATGTCTCCCTGTGTCCATGCCCTGGCATCGTCCCTCCCACAGTGACTCTGGGTTTGGCCATGCCACTGCTTTTGGAGAATGAGATATAAAGCACACATCACAAATAGAGGATTTCCCTCTCTCTGCTTTTGAAATCTTGCCACACTGTTAAGAAACCCTCACCCGCTGAAGATTTCAAGGTCAGCCAACAGCCAGTACCAACCACCAGACGTGGTGGCGAGGGGAGGCCAGTTGAGACCATCCAGCCACTGCTGAGCTCTCACATGATTTTAGCCACATGAGTGACCCCGGGTGAGAGAAGCAGAAGACCCCCCAAGCTGAGCCCAGCCCCAGTGCTGAAGCACAGACTCATGAGCAAATGAAATGGTTGTTTCAAACCACCAAGTTTGGGGCTAATTTGTTCTGCAGAAATAGATAATAACCTTATGAGAGTTTTGTTACATCTAATTTATACATGAGGATTCTTGGGCTTAGTTTGTCTAGTAAGTGGCAGAGCCAGGATTCACAGGGACATAGAAATTTTAAGAGCCATCATTCTTCCACTCTGTGCTGCTTCACTCACCATTCATCGTTGTAAAGTTTAAAAATGAGAAATTATAAACAACCGAAAAGTACTTTCAACAATCCAGGGGATTGTTTCAGTAAATTATCATACAGACACAAAAGGTGATACAATCAAATACCACCAATGATAGAATAGAATGCAATTATCCTCCTAGCCATCATCTATTGTTGAGATGAGAAGTTAATAAAAGTTCACTTGGGTGTTACCATGTGTCAGGCATTGTTCTGGGTGTTTTTTACATGCTCTATTTCATTTGCTATTGATGACAACTGTGTGAATAGACTGTAAATTATTTTCATTGATTATTATTCTCAGTTATTCCCCATTTCCTTACAAATAAGGAAATGAATGCAGAGTAATTAAACAACTTGTTCAAGGTCACATAGCTTATAAGTGGCAAAACTGAGATGCCAACCCAGGGAGTTGAACTTCCAAGGCCAGGTTCCTAACCACACCATGCTGTTGATTTTTCCCACAATATATTTTTCTGTGAGAAAGATCAGATTACAAAAATGGTACCTGCTTCCATTTTGGTGACAGAAAAGAAAGCGGGGATGGCTGCGGCATGGGTTTATGTCAGCGCAGAAAAGAATATGAAGGGCCTTCTGGGCATCAGTGTCAATTGCAGTTACTCCTGAGTGAGTGGATTATAAGTGACTTATTTTCTTCTATATTGTTTTCTGCGTTTTCTGATTTTCTGCAATAAACATTTGTAACTCTGATTATGGGAAAGAGACAACTGTATTTAAACAAAAACTTCAACACTGCAATATTTAAAAATAAATTCCCACGTGACCATGTAAAGAAGTACAAATTGTTTTGGAACTATGTCTGGTGACAGATGTTAACCAGACTTATTTTGGTGAACACTTTGCAATATATACAAATATTGAATCATTGGGCTGTACACCTGAAACTAATATAAAGTTATATACCAATTATACTCCAGTTAAAAAAAAGAAAAAAGTACAAACTAAAACAATCAACTAAAATAATTCATCAGTTAAAACAATTCATCTTTTTCACCCAATGGGCATCTTTTAAATGTTAATTCTCAGTGCTTGCTAGGGTCCTGGGATGCTATTTTCAGCTACTGCCACTGGGAACATTATTGACACAGCCTTCCAGGAATTAAATTTAGCAATATGTATCAAGAAAGAATTCACATCATGTGAAACAGTAGCAATGAAGTACTATTTATAGTGCAACAAATTGAAAAACACCAAGTCCAACAATAAGAACATGGTTCAAAAGGTAATGCAACATCCATCTAATAGGAAAGAATTCAGCCATTAAAAATCCTGTTTTCAGGACTTCTCTGGTGGCTCAGTGGTTGAGAGTCCACCTGCCGATGCAGGGGATGCGGGTTCGTTGCCTGGTCCAGGAGGATCCCACATGCCGCAGAGCGGCTGGGCCCGTGAGCCATGGCCACTGAGCCTGCGCGTCTGGAGCTTGTGCTCCGCAACGGGAGACGCCACAACTGTGAGAGGCCCGCGTACCACAAAAAAAAATAAATAAATAAATAAAAATCCTGTTTTCAGAAAATATTTAATAACATTCATTATCCCATATTACTTTATTTCTCATATTAAAGAGTAGAATATTGGTAAATACCAATATAATTCATATGGAAGTGAATATGTGTGTGTATATGTGTAAACACTCCCCCCCCACCCCCCGCCAAAGACCTTTGAAATTAAATACACAAAAATTTAAACCATTATCTCTGAGTAGTGGCATTTTAGATAACTTCAATTTTCTGCTGCATAGTTGTCGAGTGCCTAGGATAAGTATGTTGAAATCAATTGATACTAAGAGGCACAGAGGTTACTCACATTCAAGGTCAGGCTCTCGGGGCCAGTTCTTGGTCTGGGCAGCCACTGCACATTTGAATCATGGCACATTGAAGGCCACCACAGGTGCAAGTGCTGGGAGAAGTTTTGTGGGTATGAGTAGAACCACACTACAGTTAAAGAACCTATATCACTGAAATTCTCAAGGAAAGGAACTCACAAGGAAACCTACAGGTACTTCAGGGGAGTCAGATATATACTGGACCCCCAGTCAGAGCACAGGAGAGTCTTTTTAAGCTCCTTCCATGTGTTAAGTCATTTTGGAATTGGACCTATTAAAGAATATCACCCACAGCACCTGCCACTGACACATGTTTATATGAAACATCTGAAAGCAGAAACTAGCACACCATTGTGAAGCAATTATACTCCAATAAAGATGTTAAAAAAAAAAATCTGGGGCCAAATCATAACATTTCACCTTGAATGTGGCTACAGTAATCAGAATCATACATTGTGGGTGCTTCTAACCTGCCAAGCCACCTCCTAGGAGGAGAATAGGAGACCTCATCCTTTCTGAGAGACAGCTACCTCTGAGTCAGTGTTGTTATCTCGTCTGTAAAAATACATGAACAACCCAGGATTCAAAATGTCAGACTGCAAACCTCGGGCTAAATTTTAACCTAGGCTTTCAGTCTTCTCCCCATCTGCCCCCTATTAAGATTATGGAAGGAAAGCATTGTACTAATTTTTTTTTTTTCTTTTTTGCGGTACGCAGGCCTCTCACTGTTGTGGCCTCTCCCGTTGCGGAGCACTCTGGATGTGCAGACGCAGCGGCCATGGCTAATGGGCCCAGCCGCTCCACAGCATGTGGGATCTTCCCGGAGCGGGGCACGAACCCGTGTCCCCTGCATCGGCAGGTGGACTGTCAACCGCTGCCCCACCAGGGAAGCCCTATACTAATATTTGCATACAGAGTGTGCTTAACCTAATGGAGTGGATGAAGCCATGGGCCTGATAGCAATTCCTAATTTTGACCCAGATTAACTAAATCTTGATTTGTAATCCAAACTATCATTTGTTAATTTTTAGCCCCACTCTGTGACCAAAAAATAGCTTACAAAGATGCATAAAGTGTAGCAAAATAATATGAATTAGAAATAGGTGAGAAAGAAAAGTGAACACAGGTAGGGACACAAAAAGGTACCAAGATTGAGGCCAAGACAAAATCACAGCACAACATCCTTCTCTGCGCTTGGGCGTTCGTTCTTTTATAAAGTGACAGTGGCGTTTTAGAGTTGTGCCAGTAAAACTCGAAGTAAGCGTGATTCACTACCTAGTATCTCATTATGTCCTAAAAAGACAGGACAGCTTTGGTATAAGTTGCTTTACATGACACCCAGCATAGGTCAGAAAAGTTTAGTAGTTCAGAATAGTTTTTAGAACCTAACTAATACATTAACATGGCTTGTGGACCAAAAGACCTTGCGGGACTCATAACAGCAGTTATCTGACCTTTCTATCACACTGGTTGTGGTTACCAGTGCCTACAGGGGATAAAGATTTAATTTAAAATCAAGTAAATGTTAAATTCACCACCTCCAGCCTCAATTATATGCTACAATTTTCACTCCCCAAAATAATGATAGAACAGTACAAACATAGAGCATTCAACATGTATTGTATGTAATGCTATTAATAAGATATAATTGATTTGATAGTAAACAGAAATCCAATGCAGAGGTTGATTTGTACTTTGGAGAGTTCTTTTATCAATGAACTGTTGATACATTGCATAAGATATCACATAGCACAAGTAGGTACTGATTCAGAAGCAATGATTTTTCACTTCAGGAAAGTCCTAAGATTCAAACATGCTACCCACCCCCTACTCCAAGACAGCAAGAAAAAAAGATGTTTGTGAGCAGATGTAGCATCTTGAAAAATCAAAAACATGTGTAGAGAGATTCTAATACTTCCCCTTAAAAGGTCATGCCAGAACCAGGGTTGGAGGTGCCTGAACTCCAAAATCGAGTTTGGGAGGCACGTAGAGAGGGTCTTCAGAAGAAGTCACACAAATGATCTGGGTAAAATCTTCACCACTTTCCCCCCACCTCCATCTGTGAACTAAGACTATATGGTTGGTTTAAATCAGTAATTCTCAAACTTTAATGAGCTCATAAACTGAGGGTCTTGTTAAAATGCAGATTCTGATTCAGAAGGTCTAGGGTGGGGCTTAAGATTCTACACTTAACAGAAACTGATAGATGGTGCTGACACTGCTGGTCCGAGGACCTCAATTACAGGAGTAAGGCTATTTATTATATTTTTGTCAATAATTTGATATGTAGAAGGAGACTTGATTTTAGTTGGTATGATGGTTAATTTTATGTGTCAACTTGACTGGACAAAGGGATGTCCAGAAAGCTAGAAAAACATTACTTTGGGGTGTGTCTGTGGGAATTTTTCCAGAAGGGATTATCATTTGAAGCAGTAAGACCGAGTGAAGATCACCCCTCACCCCTGGCAGGTGGGCATCATCCAATCTGTTGAGGGCTTGGATAGGACAAAAAGGTGGAGGAAGGACAAATTTGCTCTCTCTGCTTATGCTGGGACATCCATATTCACCTGCCCTTGGACATCAGCCTCTCAATTCCCAGGTTTTTGGACTCAGATTACAGCACTGGCTTTCCTGGTTCTCCAGCTTGCAGACAGCAGATTATGAGACTTCTCAGCCTGCATAACCACATGAGCCAATTCCTATAATAATCTCCTCTTACCTGTATCTATCTCTATCTCTCTATCTCCTACTGGTTCTGTTTCTCTGGAGAACCCTAACTAATACACTTGAGTAAAAACAAACTGAGTCTTGTATGTATAACTGACTCACCTTGCTGTACAGCAGAAACTAACACAACATTGTAAATCAACTATACTCCACTTTTAAAAAATTAATTAAAAAAAAACTGGATCTCACAACTTTCCAAGATGCTCTTCCCCGGTTATAATCCTCAAATTTGGCTCAAATAAAATTTTCTAATTCTTTCTTTAAAAAAAAAATGCTGGAGGGCTTCCCTGGTGGTGCAGTGGTTGAGAGTCCGCCTGCCGATGCAGGGGACACGGGTTCGTGCCCTGGTCTGGGAAGATCCCACATGCAGCGGAGCGGCTAAGCCCGTGAGCCACGGCCGCTGAGCCTGCGCGTCCGGAGCCTGTGCTCCGCAACGGGAGAGGCCACAACAGTGAGAGGCCCGCGTACCGCAAAAAAAAAAAAAAAAAAAAAAAATACTGGAAATTGATGTATGAAGACTCAGTTGGATTTGTGCTGTGCAATATGGTAACTTCTAGCCTTGTGTGGCTATTTCATTTTAAATTTAAATGACTTTAAATGAAATAAAATTTAAATTTAATTTCCTCAGCCACATTAGCCACATTTTAAGTACTCAACAGCCACATATGGCTAGTGGCTACCATATCAGAGAGCATGGAAGTATATTTCCATTACCATAGAAATCTCGAACAGTGAGATGGTTCAGTTACCAAACAAAAATTTAAAGAATAAACTATAAAGTTTACTCCACTTTAAAACAACTCAAAAAGTGAAATCTTGAACTATCTAAAATTCCAGCCACCTTTGCTCAGAAAAAAAAGAAAAAAAGGAAGGATAGGTCAGGACAACATGATACCCATTAATAAAAGCAGCTTACATTCTTTCTTCCCAGCAAAGAGCAGTACAGCTCAACCTCAAATGGAACGTGACATTCATGGGCTAAAAGGGAAAGATGGGTAACAGAGAGCAGCTGAAGCTTAACAGAATAGGCCCCATACTCTGCATGCTTCATTCCAAAGCCGTTCTCATTACCCTTAACTTTTATCAGTCTATCTCATGACCTGATGAGGAAACTAATACCAGTGAGAAAAAAAGTCTAGGTATGTGGAGCACCACATTATGTTCAGCTCTCTCTGAAATACTCAACTCTTGACTATTTAATACAAGTAACAACCACCAAAAAAAAAAAAAAAGACTGTATTAGTCAGGGTTCTCCAGAGAAACAGAACAAATAGGAGATAGATAGATATATAGGGAGCTAGAACTATATATATGAAATTTAAATTTTATATTCTAATATGTATTAATTAATAATTGATTTATTATTAGAGAGAGGGGATTTCTTTTGAGGAGTTGGTGCATGTGATGGTGTGGACTTGCATGTCTGAATCCACAAGGTAGGCCAGCAGGCTAGAACCCCAGGGAGAGTTGATATTGTAGTTTTGAGTCTGCAGGCAGTCTGAAGGTAGAATTCCTTCCTCTGTGGCAAGCCTCAGGCTCTACTCTTAAGACCTTCAACTGATTTGATGTGGCCCACCCACATTATGGAGAAATCAACTTGACTCAAAAGCTATTGATTTAAATGTCCTATGTAAAAACTACCTTAACAGAAATATCTAGACTCATGTTTGACCAAACAACTGGGCACCATAGCCTAGCCAAGTTGACTCAGAAAATTAACCAGTACAGGGGCACAGAGGTTATATAAAATCTTTAGCTCTGGGTGCCTAGCATTTGAGGCTTCCCTACCAGCTCCCTTTCTTGCTTCTTTTCTCCAACTCAACAGCAACACCAGTGGAAACTGTAATGATAGTGATGCTGTAATCAAGGCAGACTCAGCTCTGGGGGCCACCTGTCACCTGTCCAGTTCAGTTTGTGGACAATCGCAAAGTCGCCATGAGTTTTCAGGTGGGGACACCTGATGTCAGCACTGAGACTGCTCTAGGACAAGGGGAGAATGGAAAGTGTTGGCCTTTCTCTTCTCCCCAAACTCTCCCTTGCCAAAGCCCACCCAAGACACTGAAAATTGAAATTACATTTTGCTGATTATATGATCACTTGGGAAATCTGGAAAATAAATGTTTGTCAACTACTCTGAGCATCTCAAAGAACAAGCACTGATGAAAGGAAAAAAGGATTTTCATTAAAAGAGCCTTTCCAGCCTGCTAAACTTGAATTTGTCCCTGGCTTTGGTATATGGAAGAGAAGGGAATTTGCTCATCTTCTAGAAAAAAAAATAATTCTTTCAGACCATGGAATTCATGGTCTATGAAAGATATAAGTTTATACTCCCACTACAAAGTTCCTTCTGCCTTTATTCCTAATTTTTTATTCAGAACTGATGAATATATAGACTGCAGTGGTATTATCTGAGAAGAGGAAATTAAGTTATAAATCTATAGAAATCCTTCCTCCTCATGATATTAAATATTGAGGGAGCAGGTTTCTGGACTGATTTCCTTTACCACTTATTTCAAAGTCTAACCATAAACTTTGTGAATCACAGGTTCTAATATCCAACTTGCAATCCAAGTGCAATTTTTTTGCCATGCTTTGGCATAATCCTTGGGGCATTTTTTTTTCTAAGCATTTTGGTCAGAGACACAGCCTCACTTGGAATATTACAAGCCATATTCCTTGCATCTGCTTATTCCACAAGACACCACTAAAATCTATGATTACCAGTTACCCTCAGTTGCTAATGAGAAAAGATTAGCAAAAGCACAATTATCTTAAATCATAAAAGCGTCGGTTTGTTTCCACTCCATGCAGACTTTGAAAGATTCCATGGACCAAATGCCACCATAATTGGGTTTCATAGGAAGTATAAGAATTGTATATGATTAAAGGGACTTAGTTTCCAATAGTCAATGTAAATTCACTGAAATGAAACTAGTAGTAAATTCATTCATATGGGGTGAAAAAAAAAATAGAATATGCCCATGCTACAACTTGGCCCTCTATCCACCTTTCTAAATTCTAGACTTATCTCCTGCTACCTTCACCTACCCTCTCAAATTCATCCTTCCCTTTGAATTAATCCAACCCATTCCCATTTTTAGACCCATCAAAAGTCCTGTCTGCTACGTACTTACCACTCAAATCCCATATCTTCCATAAGCCTTCTAGATCATTTCCCTATCACGTCTCTAATCACTGAGACTTTAATCTCTCCTCCTCTGTACTCTCAGAATGCACTGTCTTTACCCAAATTAGAGCCTTTATCACATTTCAGATTGGGGTTCCTTGTATCTGTCTCATTATTTGTGAGCTCTGACTCAAAAAATTTACTGTGTGTCATTTTTGTCCAACACCTAATGCCCCACGCCCAAATAAATGTTTAAGATGTCATGGGATGGAAAAGGCAATAGCTCCAAAGAAGGACAGTTTCACAAGCCCAGGTTAAGTTGCTAAAACAACTTTTCTGAAGGCTCAGGGATTCCGTAGCATAGCACAATGTCATTAGCCCATGGGACCCTAAAGACCAGGGAGAAAATGTCCTTAGAAAAATGACATAGAGAAGTAGAAAAGGACAGGGGGTCCAGTGAAGGGGATAATTTAGCAAGAACCAAGGTGTACTCACTCTCCCAGAATTGCCTCAAATTCCTCATTCTTGCAAGAAGAATCTCCTAACTCTGCCACTGAATCTTCCCCAGCCAAGTGCAGCGGTCAACTATGACTCCCCACCTCCCCCATCACAGACTATAATAAGAGAATAAATTGAGTTTAAAGCTCTTCTGCACACACTTCCACATTCCATTCTTATGTACCTTGTGAGGGTAGTTTTTACTCATTTTATAGATGAAGAAAGAGAATCTCAGAGATTCAGTAATTTTCCTGAGGTTCCATAAGCAGTTTATGGCAGAGCAGGGACTGTAAGTCAGGTCTCCTTTATCCCTGTTTTAGAATTGGAGGTGCTGTCTACACTCCCACTTTTGTAGAAGTAAGATTTCCAAGCCTTGACTACCACTGAACGTTTGGGGGTTTCAGAGAGGAGAAGAGCAAGCAGCTCAGCTGTGGAAGCAGGAAAGGCTCAGGCAAGGCAAGAAGGGGGCAGGAGGGAAGAGGGTGAGCCCCGAGATTTGGGTTTATTCTATCAGGGAAGTTCAGATAGTCTGTTGGATCTTTTCCTCTAGAAGCAGAAACTTTGTTCTTTTAAGTTAAGATAAACCCTTTAAAGAGAATCAGTCGGGCTTCCCTGGTGGCGCAGTGGTTGAGAGTCCGCCTGCCAATGCACGGGACGGAGGTTTGTGCCCCAGTCCAGGAAGATCCAATATGCCGCGGAGCGGCTGGGCCCGTGAGCCATGGCCGCTGAGCCTGCGCGTCCAGAGCCGGAGCCTGTGCTCCGCAACGGGAGAGGCCACAGCAGTGAGAGGCCCGCGTACAGCAAAAAAAAAAAAGAGAATCAGTCATCAAAATTATCCAAGTCAAGTTAAAGTAAAGGACTCTATTCCAGCTGGTGGGGCTGGAATGAGAGAGCTCCTGGGACCCATCCAGGAGTCATTGCTCCAGAGAGGGAGGAAAAGGGACTGTCCACTTCTCAAGAAGAAAGAAAAGGTCAGGGTCCCTTGACCTCTCAAAATATGCAATCTTGAGACATTCGATCTTGAGAGTGCAAGTATCTCCTTGACTAAAGTCCACGACAGTCAACCACAGGCAGCAGACACTTCTCGTGGACAAGAGCTGCTGACAAGGATGCCAAATTCAATGTTGTGTCATTTCATGGGAATTAGCCCAATACCATGGTTATCTGCTAGTGATAGGCTGGATAGGAAAGGTGTTCCACAATGCAAGGCAAGGTTATTTATCAAAACTTTTTGACTTTGGCATTTGGTATGAAGCCAACATTAACATATACATTAAGCCAACATGGAACAAATGTAAATGATACAGCTGATAACAAGAGAGAAAAAACGCTAACCAAGATGATGGAAAGAGGTGAAAACTGAGACAGAAAAAAAGCAAGGTTCTATAAATATGAACATCTGCTCATCAAAAAAAGATTTTACTCTTTAACATAGATTGTAAGAGTACTATTTCATAAATTTATTTAAATATAATTCCATTTTGCTTCAGTAGGTTTAAAGTATGCAAAAAGTTTGGCTTTTTAAATAGAAATATTGAAATATAGTATAATCTACTGAGATGGTAGGACTGGGAACACTTTTTAAGTTTAGATAATTCTAATATTGTTTGGAATATGTATGTGTGAATATGTATAAGTGTGTGTATAATATATATCATTACACCTATATTATATGCATTTTGTATATTATGTGTAATAAAATACAAAAGTATATATATATACTTTAAGAATACTGGCAAAGACTCAGAGATTGTAAGCAGGTTGTGAACTTTGGGTTCACTAGGCTAAACAGAATAATAATTTAGCTAAAGAAACAAATTTGGGGAAGAATAAATGACTATGCTGATAGGGGAATTTTCTCCTGGCTGGTCCAAAAAGATAGCTAAAGGGAAAGATTGAAAGAGGGAACTTGCCCTCACCCACTCGCATACCCACCACCCCCAGATGTCAGCCACTAGGAAGTGAAGCAGAAAAGAGTGTCACCCTTCAACTCAGAAGAGGGGTCTTTGAAAAGCTGGAGGCCATGGCTAATTCAAAGAGCTAAACAGAAAAACCCCTTCCTCCTTTCCTGATCAAGAAGAAGAAACTTAAGACTTGGTTACAGGGTTGCTGTATAGTGTGTGCACATGTGTGTTATACTGCAAAGTTAAATCAAGTTCTAAATGACTGTCAGACAAGTAGAACCTAGAAGCACAGTTTTGACTCCGAAAGAAAAATCCAAATGGACTGTACTTTATCTGAAGAAGTAAATCCATTATTATTTATGTATTATTACTTCTTGCCTAGTCAAAAGAGGGTGTGGGGATTTGATATAGCTTTTTGGTAAAGTCGGGCATAAACACTGTTGGAATAGAAATTAAAACCAGAAAAGGAGAAAGAAACAAATATCCTAACCACAAAGGATAATACAGTTACTGTGATTGAACTCCATGCCTGGCCCCAAGCCTCTTGGCAGTCAAGACCAAAAGGAAAACACAGTGATTTATACAATGGCAATGAAAGAAAGCATACAAAGGCTTCAAGGGAGAAAACCTTTGTTTCTGGTAATAAATTTTCCAAAAGCATTCATCACTAGATTAAACAATAATTGATAACAGTTGAGGTCTCGTGGAAGGAGCCTGCATTTGTATTTCTGAGAGAGTGTTGTTTTTTTATCTTGGTATAAATGTATAATTCATCTCTTACTTATGAGAGGTTAATATGTCTGTGACTGATGCTACAATTGAATTATTGTAGAAAAATGTATAAGAACGTGGACAATACGTTAAAGTCTTTCCTTCTCTTAGTTTTTTATAAAGTCTTTCCTTCTCTTAGTTTTTTATTAGTTTTTTTACAAACTTTACCATTTTAATCAAAGCCAGATGCCAGTCCATGGTGACACCTGGTAGAACTGGTTTTCATCTTCAAATCTACTAAGGGATACAAGGAACCATCTCTACCTTCATAAATAAGTGAGCATTCTCCAGAGAATAATAGTTCCAATGGGATTTTAAAATAGCTTAGATATTTTACTATAGTCCAAAGCTTTTTGGAGTACAGTGGGTTTGTTTCCATTTTAATGTCAGAAGTAGAGGAATGGTTTTATTCTTCTTCCTTGGAATGATGGAGAAAAGTGTCTCCCTCAGAGCCTAACACTGGCACATGGAAAAGCATTATAGAAAAGATTAAGAAGTGAAAAATAAAGGCTTATAGCAAGAGACAAAACAAGGGAGTGCAGATATCAAGGGAAAGGATGTCAGCTATGAGGGACACAAGAAACATATGCAGGTAGATTTTCAAGGAAAAGGTAAATTTTAGAAACGAAAGTTGCTGAAAATCCTGCTTTAAAAGCAGAACTCAAGAACCAATAGGAAGAAAAACTTACAAAGACTACAGGTATTCTGGAGATCCAAGGGGTTACTTAGGGTTTAGGGGCATAGTTCTAGAATATATAATAGATCAAGTGTATGTTGTGTAAGAACAGGAATAATTACATCCACATGAGGATTTAAAGCCTGTGACTATTGCTAACACAGCTAAAGTGGAAACAAAAGGGATAGACAGGATAGGTGATTAGGTATAGAAATAAGGAAAGAAGAGAGAAAGACAACGTGCAGAGCAGCAGCATAGAAAAGCAGATAGGAAGAGCCTGGATTTGGAGTTGGACGCACTTGGATGTGAATCCCCTTTTACCACTCACTGTTCTGTGATATGGGACAAGTTACAAAACTTCTCCAAGCTTCACGTTCCTCATTCATAAAATAAGGATAACAGAGTTATGAGGAGAGGTAAGTGGCATAATACAAACAAATACCTAGCACAGTGCCTTTCACAAAGACTACTGAGGCAGGGACTTCACTGGTGGTCCAGTGGTTAAGACTCCGTGCTCCCAATTCAAGGGGCCTGGGTTCGATCCCTGGTCAGGGAACTAGATCCCGCATGCCGCGACTAAGACCTAGTGCAGCCAAATAAATAAATATTAAAAAAAAAAAAAAGACTACTGAGGCATTTACAGGGACTGGGGGTCAGGGAGGACAGAGAAAGAGAGAAGGAAAAAAGGAAGGAAGGGTGGGGGGAGAGAGGAGGGATGGAGAAGAAAGAGAGAGAGGAAGGAAGAAAAAGGGGAAGGAAGGAAGGAAGGAAGGAAAGGAGGGAGGGAAGGAAAGGAAAAGAAAGAAACAAAGAAAGGGAGAGAAAGAAACTAAAAGACATGGGGACAGGAGGAAGGAAGCAAAGAAAGAAAGGAATCTCTACTTAGGGAGCTCGAAAAGAAATATAGATAGCCAAATAAAACAGCAAAGAAAGCCCCTGCTGTTATATACTATTGGACGTAGTATAATGGAGTAGCCATGCCCCTCAGAAATTATTGAATTCAACTCCAATTTTATAGATAGTTAAACTGAGGCCCAAAGTGGTTCTAACTCAAGATCACACTGCGTGTTTGCAATAGACCTCTTCTTTGGGAAAAAAAAAAAATCTATTATAGTCATTTTAGAAAAGAAAACTCATGTCAGGCAAGGCTGGGTGATTACTTATAACGATAAACAGGGGAAAAGCACAACCCTGGCTGACCTAAATTTCCAAAATGTATTACCTGAATTTTTTACTTGCTTTTGGCCTAGTCACTTGAAGACTTTCTCCTAACTTTAATGAATAGTGTTTCAGATTCTATTTAAATATAAACCTAAAGAATCTCTTGAACATTTTATTCATTATAAGACTGTCAAGACTGAGCATGTTACTCTTCGGAGTAAATAAGTATTACCTCTTTGTTACTGTAACCACCGTCTCTGAAAACAATTTAGCCCAGACATGACAATTAATACCAGAATCATTAGTTCCTGGCAACCAGTGCTTCTTGATACATTTTCCCTTATTCTAGCCAAATCCTAGCAGCTATAATAACATAGATCCTTTTCAATGCCTTATACCCTTGGTTGTTATTTTTAAATTGCAGCCAGGAAGTGTATTTCTCAAATGAAAAAATACACAAACCTTTTTTTGTGAAAAAAATATTATATGTTCCAGCCAATGAGGGCTATTGTTGAATACTTGCAGGGAATATAAGAATATGTTTCAGTTCTTTCTTTCATTGCTTCAAAGTTCAAATTAAAAAGTCACTAAAAAATACCTGGAACGGGGTTTTGGTTTATGTTTATTTTTGACATCAGCATATGCCCCAAGATCTGCTTAGGAAAATGGCAGAGGTACTTGGTTCTACTTTTTAACCAGATTTCTTGACTTTTCACTTGGTGACCATTATCAATCTCCTTTCAGTCCTCAAACACTAGCTATAAGATGTTTTTAGACCCTTCTAAATCTTTACAGAGTAGTGTCAGGAAGATTCTCCCATTTTCTTGAAGGAGTTTAGCATCTAAAAGAGGAGATAATACTTAAATAATTTAAAAGATAATTACCAACACAAGAAAAGACATCATTCTGCCAATGAGTAATTTAGTCAATAAATGCTGAGTTAAGAGGGGTGATGTAAAATGCTCAAAGACTTGTTTTTCATCGTGTCATCATCGTCATCATCAACCTCGCCATCACCACCATATAGATATCTAACATGTGAAAAGTGTTTATCATGTGCACTGGCTAGTTTAAGTACTTTATATGTATTAACTCATTTAATATTTACAACAACTTGTGAGACAGGTGATATTATCCTTATTTACAGCTGAGGAAATTGAAGCTCAGAAAAGTTAACTGACTTGTCCAAGATCACAAAATTAGTAAGTACTATACCAAAGCTGAGATTTGAATCCACACATTCTGGCTTCAAAGTACAAAACCAAAGAAAGTTAGGTTTCATCTGGGTCTTGAAGGACTGATAAGATTTCACTAAATGGAGGGGAGACTGGTGGGGAAAGGGATGAGCAAAAGCAAAAAGGTGAGAAAAGTCACAGTTTGCCAGAAGTGGAGAAATATAAGAATGGAAAGATTAGCTATTGGTAACAACAACAAAACCTCTGAGACTTTTAAGCAAGAAACAGAAAAATCAAAATGACATTTTAGAAAGATGACTGACTATTATGTTCAAGATGGATTCAAACAGCTGAAGGATCAGTTAGCACACCTTCATTATAAGTCAGGTTTGCAGGTATAAAGACTTGGACAAGCAGTAATGAGAAGGAAGAAATGAATGAGAAACATTACAAAAAGAAGTGTCAGATCTCACTGAATGAACCTGAGGGGTCAGAAAAAAAATGAAGAACAAAAGATGACTCTGAACTCAACCTAGACAAGTAGGAATATGGTGTCATATTGACAAATTGTAGAGTTGATTTTACAAAGACAATGATGAATTAAATTGACCATTTCCCTGAAGTCACTGGTTCTCCTACACAAATGGTTTCTTCGTTGTATTACTTCTGTCCCTGACACTCCATATTTCTATTTCCCAAGGCTTAGTCTTTGACCCTCTTTTCTTCTTTCCCATCCTTTACCCTACAGACAGCTCATCCATTCTCATAGCTTCAATGTTAATTTGTATGTTCATAATTCCTTAATTCCACATCTGTATCCAGACTCAGTCCGTCTCCTGACTTCAACATCTCCTTTAATGGGCTAAGGCTTCCACTTGGAGACACTTGAGACATCACCTATGAATATGTTCTCCGATAAGTAAAGTAATGGCACAGCAGGCAACAAAGCCCAAAATGCAAGCCTTTACTGCCAAACCATATGGTCAGTGAAATCTTGACCCTTGCTACACATTAGAATGAACTATGAAGCATTTAGTATTCATACATGTCCAGTCCATACCCCAGAATCTCCAGGAGAGAATCTGAACATATATCTTTGGAAAGGTCTTTCTATTGTGAAATGAGGGTTGGAAATTACTAACCCATGATGAGATTGATCAGCAGAGCTACAGCTCAAGGTCTGGAAAAAGGGGACGGAACAATCAGAAGTTGGAGTCAGGCTGTAGAACAGAGCTCAGTTTCTTGGGTGAAACAGTCCCAGCAAACATGTGGAGTTGTTAGTCTAGCAAAGATCAAAGCTGAGTTGTCAGCTGAACATCCGGGGTAGTGGACAACAAAGTAATGAGAAATAGAGGAGGCATTATGGTCCATACCAAGAGTTCTGTGAGTGTGGTCCCAAGACCAGCAGCTTCAGCCTCACCTGGAAACTTAAAAATGCAAAGTTCTCAACCACACATGACCTACTGAACCCAAAACTCTGCACTGGGGCCCAGCAATATGTGTTTTAACGAGTCATCCACGTGGTGCAGATGTACACTAAAGTTTAAGAACCACTGGTCAAGAATCTCATAGAATAGACAGAAAGAAAGGACCTAAGTAGAGAAGATGTCTGGAGGCCTTAAATGTTTCCAGGATCTCATGGAAATCTTAATTAACCATGCCTATACCACAAAGGAAGCTTCATCTAGTACAAAAGAATTGATATTACAGAGATAGTATTCTTTGACAGCAATGCAACGAAGTTAAAAGTTAATAACAAAAAGCCTGTAAAAAATACAACGAGAAACTAAAAACCATACTTCTAAATAATTAATTGAAGAAATACAAAGTATACTGGAAATTACAGAATACTTAGAACTGAATGTTGACAAAAATACTACATATAAAACTTGCGCAAGGCCAGTAAAGTGATACTTAAAGTGGCAATTATAATCTTAAATACGTATGTTAGAAAAGATTGTCTTACACGAAGAGGACAGTCTTGGACTTTCCATAAGGCATCTGTTATTCAGTTCCATTTCTGTGGCATGCCATTCCCCTTCAACCACCACAAACAAACTTTCAACAGTATTTGTTCTTTGGAGCATTTTGTTTCCATAACTTCAGGTCACAGGAAGGTTGGATAGGAGAGAGGGACTTTTTGTTAATGAACCCCCCTCTCTTTTTCCAAAGGCTTGATCCTGATCCATTAGAATGCTTAATTTTCTTCTACAATAAATATACCCCAAGGTTATTTTCCCTGGTGAATTAGCTGGGTACAAATGAATCCTGAGTTTTCATGGCCTGACTTCAATTTTTTTTTCCTTTAACAATTCTCTGCCTGGCAGAATTCTCAAATTGAAGACTGACTCACACAGGCTGCCAGACTGGGCATTCTGATTAAAAGAATGAGTCTCTTCAGGTGACACTGGTTATTGGGAGAAACTAACCAAGAAAAGGTGAGTCCTAAATATCTATTCTAGAGAAAAGGCTTAGCCAGCCAAAGTAAATTAAGTACACTTAGACAAGGCACATTCTAAACATTTCTAACCCACTATCCAGATGTTTCTATGAAAACATCTCCAAATTGGTTCCTTTTGGGAAACATAATTTTGAAACACTGATGAAACCTCTATTAGAAATGAAACCTCTATTTTTCATCAGATCTAATGAATGGTTCCACTTTATTAAACAAAGAACTTATTATTCTGCATTTGTTTTCCCAGACAAAAGGTCTCATTTTCATAATAAAAAATAATAAATGTTTGAATTCAAGTTGTCCTCACCTCGAAGGAAGTCAAGAATTTTATGATTTTAAAAACATCTTTGAAGATAGTCATTGGTAAGGTATAAGAACACTTAATAACTGACTCACATTTACTTAACTTGGTTTCTTAAAGGAGCTTCACCTTCATTTTCTCAAAACCTTCGAGATAAGGATGAGCAGATACAATCATTACCATTTTGCAGATGGGGAAACTGAGGTTCAGAAATTTAAGGGA
The DNA here is from genome assembly GCF_011762595.2 of Tursiops truncatus. Classification (NCBI taxonomy): domain Eukaryota; kingdom Metazoa; phylum Chordata; class Mammalia; order Artiodactyla; family Delphinidae; genus Tursiops; species Tursiops truncatus. Next base: position 111,378,026 of record NC_047038.1, on the reverse strand, counting down.
TTTGCTCGAGGTCCCAAAATTCAGAATGCTAGAGGCAAAACCCAATTATATGACTTCAAACACCAACTCCACAGCCTTTCATGACATCACTTATGTCCCCTTTGTGTATCTGAGCAGAAGACAGTGAATCCGACTGTACAGTCCCTGTTTCCAGTGGGTTATATATCAATCCTTTCTCAGCTGATTTAGTAACTGAATTCCATACTGGCCTTACTGAATGGACTACTGCAAAGACCATAGCATTTATAACTTTTTAAAAAAATGTTTAAACCACAAAACTTGTAATGCTCAAATAAGTTCATGGTTCAAACATAATAAGGAGTCTAAAGATTTAGAAGTGATTTAAAGAAATATTTCTAGTCAATACTTCATACCATAATGTTAAACCATATAAAAAACCCTATCTAATATTAACTTCCCAACAGTTAGAGAAAAAAAGTGTATGTTTGTTAGGATGGAGACTGAATAAGAGCCTAATAAAGTAATAAGCAATTATACAGAGCTCACAAAGCTTTCAGTTCAAGGTGACAGAAGAAACACATATGTTTACTTTTCATTCCTTCCCAAAACCCATTTGAAAATATAAAAAGTTTTTTTTTAAAGAATAAATCCCTAACAGCGCTGGAAACAAGAAAAACTATAATCAGTAGACCAGAAACTTTGAGGAAATAAAAAGCAGATGAGATCAGACTGATGGAAATCCAAACCAGAGAAAACTGAAACACAAAATAGGTGTGGGAAAGGCAACCATGAAAGAGACATTCATCTCTAAGGCCTCGTCACAGAGAAATTATAAGTTCTGAATCCACAAATGTGAGGGGCAGAGTGGATGATGAGGAGATTATCAAGGTAAGCAATTAAAGAAATACCTATAAAATACCTGAGCCAGCTCTGTCCCTGAATCTCCCTGTCTATGGAAATCTTCTGGCTGGATATTTGCTTCCAGAAGATCTAACTGAGCAGGGCTATTAGCATAGGGCAAGAAACAGAAGCACAGCCAAGGCTGAGGTAACTCCAGACACCCACAATCAACACACACACACACACACACACACCCAGAAAAGGGGGCAACTTCTGCACCCAAACATTTCTTGCACTGGCAAGCCTGGGGTCTCAGCTTGCACAGCTGCTCCCAGCTAACTTCGTCTAAACGAAAGCATGTCTGCTTACACAGAAATTTTAAAATTCTATATGAAACACTATGCTCCTAGAAAACATAAATATACAGAGTTCCAGAAGAAGTTGTAAACCCAAATTAGATAACAACTTTAGGACAAATTAAATAAATACGTTTGCCCCCGAAAGGGTCCTGGGTCCAGACCATTTTATGGGTGAATTTGTCTCAATAAAACCAATAAACTCTATTTAATTTAAATTGTTTCTATACATTTTTTTAAAAGCCTCCTAACTCATTCTGTAAGGCTAGCACAAACACATACACAAATACTAAATGCTGCTAGCTGAGTTCTATGGGCCATACCTGTTCTTGCCAATGATATGTTTAGATAGCATTTTTTAATGCTGCATAGACGTTATGAGACCCAACATCCATTCTCCTATTACCGCAGTCTCCACTTCTCTTTGTCAGCCTCATCTACTCAATTTTTTTAGACAAATTTGGCTCCTCTAGGCATCTGAGACTACAGCTCTTACCATAAACCAATTTCACTTGTGAATGTAAATTTTTAAATTCTTACTAAAATATTAGTGAATCAATTCTAGTATAGAGTAAAAGAACAAAACATCATAATTAAATATGGCTTACATAAGGACTGGTTTATCATTAGAAAATTAATTCACAGAATTCAGTATGTTAACATATTAAAGAGCCATTTGATAGATGGACAATGAGATATCACCTCACACGAACTATATGTGGGTCTAAGGATATATGTGGGTCTAAGGATATACAGCTTGCTCTGAATAAAGACAGGAAGAGTGGATAGGGTGGAGTCGTTTATATGACTCTTCAGTTACTTCCTACCAGGTATCAAAAAAAATTTTTTTAATGTTCTGGGGAAATATTACCACAGCCCAGAAATGAAAAACAAAAGAGTATCTCCAAGGAATAAAGTAGGCAAGGGCTCAATATAAAAGAGCTTAAAATGCCGTTTAAAAAAGCAATGTCTAAAATGTAATACCCTCAAGGCATAATTTTTTTTAAATCTCACATGGACAGAAATCACAAAACTATAGCATGAATAAACTTTCCCTGTAGTGACTACCAGCAACATAGTATGACTAAAATGGTGACTAATGACATCACCACATCCTTGAGACTCACCTAACACCAGCATTTCCAAATGCTACTTAACCACAGAACACTTTGCCAATGATAAAATGTTGATGAAACACCAACCTAGAGGATACTCTGCACACTTGACTAAAAGGGGACAGCTAAAAATAAGTGCATCAGGAAAATATCAAAATTGAATTCATATGTTTGAGAAGAAATAAACATTTAATAAAATTGGAAATAAATTCTTCCAATAATAGGAAAAGGTTCTTATAGTTGAGATAATCAAATATTTAGAAGTGAAGGTTATGATGTCTATAATTTACTTTAAAATACTTCCACAGAAATATATACATTTGTGAAGCACATAAAGCAAACTGTGAACATTTTTCTTTAAATCACTCAAACCCAAAGGGCAGTACATGAAGCAGCAAGTGGGAGCAAGGCCTGGAATGCAGGGGTTCCATGGCTGCAAAATCATGCTGCCATTCCAAGACACAGAGTGCAAGCATTAGATGTATTTATGGGCTGAATTTTGTCCCCTGTAAAATTCATATGTTGAACTCTTGACTCTCAACAACTGTATTTGGAGATAGGGCCTTTAAAGAGGTAATTAACGCAAAATGAGATCATATGGTGGGCCCTAATCCAACAGGACCAGTGTCCTTGTAGGAAGATAAGACTAAGACATACACATACTCACAGAAGAAAAGACCATGTGAAGACACAGCAAGAAGGCTGCCATCTGCAAGCCAAAGAGAGATGCCTCAGGAAACCAAACCTACCAAGACCTTGATCTCAGACTTGCAGCTTCCTGAACTGTGAGAAATAAATTTCTGTTGCTGAAGCCACCCAGTCTGTGGTATTTTGTTATTGCAGCCCTAGCAAACAAATACAGATGTCCGCCCAGGAATATTCAAATCAGAAAGCTGTAGACAAATGTCCTTGAGATGCTGTCTAATCCATCCACCCTCCTTTAGGCAAAGCCACCTCTAAGTCTTCCAGTTGAGGGATAACAAGAGTACCTGGGAAGGAGACCTCATCCATGAGAGATGACTGAGCTGTTGGCAATGGCACATTGAGAGAATTCTGAAATCTGAATTCTAAATTATTTACAGCACAAAACCCATCACCCAGTTTTGGACATGTAAGTAGTAGTCCTAAAGCCTTGATTGACAAATTAAGATGAAAAAAATTGGAAAGCTTTGTGACAGAATACACTCTGCATTAAAGATACTTAAATGTCATCAATAAATATACATGAAAAGCCAGAAGTCTCAATTATTGTTTTTTTTCTTGTAGTATTTTTTATGGTTTCATTCTTTACATTTAAACTATTGATTCATCCAGTATTTATTTAACAAATGAAATGGGTGTAAAGCCTGTCCCCAGTGTTTAGTCATTCCTCAGATAACCTTTTTCCCACTGATGAATGATTTGTAACAGATAATTTATTGATACCACTGAGACTTCTGGAGTCAGACTGCCTGGCTTCAACACTTACCAGTAATGGCTGTGGGTAATGCTGTAAAACCAAGAGAGTCATTGGGCCTAACTTACAGCAACTTAAATAAGATAACCTGAGAAATGGCTCCAGTAGCTGACACACAAGCACTCAGCAAATGTGAGCTACTATGATTATACTAAACACTTACACGTACACAGCAATTTCTGGATTCTATATTCTGTTCACTGGTAAATCGCCCACATCTATCTGATCCAGACGTTAACACTCCATAACCCAACTCACTGTCCCATCTAACCGCTTCTTTTTCCTCATTTTGAAACCAAGCAGGACCCCGTGGGGCTCCTGGGCACAAAAGTCATTCTGTGTCCCCCATTTCTTTCTTTCTTTTTTTTTCCTACTCTGTGCAGCTTGCGGGATCTTAGTTCCCTGACCAGGGATTGAACCCAGGCCCCCCCAGTGAAAGCACTGAGTCCTAACCACTGGACCACCAGAGAATTCCCCCCCCCCCAATTTCTTGATTACAGGAAATAGGCTTCATTCAGCCTCCATGACCTTCCCTGCATTCCAATGTGCAGGTTCAAACAGTTGCTAATCAGGGAAGGGAGGGGATCCGGAGACAAGGGAGGAACAGTCAAGAAACAATAGTGCAGCCTTGGGGCAGGGTCCTGGTTCCCCCTCAAGGGATACACATAATATCTTTGAGCTGTTTTGCAGATACTGAAACCCCTACCAGGTAAGAGAAGTAACAGGTATGCTGCCCACAGGCACGTAGCCCCCAGACCAGTTGGAACCAGAAGGTTGATGATGCGGACTCCCACTTACCTCCCCACCAACCAATCAGAAAAATGTCCGTGAGCTGATCATACCTTCCTTTTTGAACCATTACTATAAAACTCCTCACTACCCCCTCCAGGTAGGGACACACAGTTTTGAGGGCACTAGCCTGGTGTGGCCCCCTTTGCCTGGCAAAGCAATAAAGCTATCCTTTTCTACTTCACCCAAAACTCTGTCTCAGAGATTTATTTCCGTGTCGGGGTATAGAGGCCAGATTCGGCATCAATTTCAACAAAAAAGTCCTATCTCAGGTGCCTTTCTAATCGTAACTAGAGACTGAAACTGTTAACCTTGGTGGGGTGTGGTGGCTGGGAACAAGCCCCAGCTGCACCTTACACTGAGAATCAAAATCCAACCAAGGCACCAAACACATGTCGGGGAAGGCAGGGTGTGCAGTTCTCCCACTTCCCTTTCTGAGGGTTGAAACCTTCTTTCAGCCCTTGGCATATAAGAGAGGTTCTCAAAGACTAGGACCTGTCTTACAGCTGTGGTTTACAGCCTACAGACAGGTTACCCTTGTCTGCCCTGTTACCCACCCGGGCCCTGAACTTGAGGTCACACTTTGGAGATCTGGAGCAGGCAGTTCGGGAAAGGATTCACGCCTGAGCTCTGGTCCTGACCTGGCGTGTTCCTCTGGGCTGATGGTGGGTGGCAGACTTCAGAAACCATGAAATCTGCAGTCTGGCACGAGGGCAGGCAGGGGTGGTGGCAGAACCTCCATTGGAGCCCTCACAGAAGGCGGCGGGAGGAGCCGGCAATGGAAAGGAGATGCGAGAAATGGAGGGAAACCCGAGGAGACGGTGCGTGGGGAGGGGGCGAGGGAGTGCCGCTTCCCTGCTCAACCGCGCACGCGCGTCCCTCTGGCTCCCTGAAGCCCGTGCAGGTCCGGACCTTGCGTCTTCTTTCTATCAGGGCATTCCTGTGGCTCTCCCAGGGCCCTTTCTCATCACCGCTGGGGCCCCAGTCTTTCCACCTTCGTTGGCTGCTTCTCCCGCCTCTGCCTGCTGGCCTTCTCCCTCTCTCAGTTATTGTTTCTTTCTTTTTTTTTTTAACTTTTAATTTTATATTGGAGTATAATTGATTTACCATGTTGTGTTAGTGTCAGGTGTATAGCAAAGTGATTCAGTTGTACATATACATATATCTCTTCTTTTTCAAATTCTTTTCCCATTTAGGTTGTCACAGGATGTTGAGCAGAGTTCCCTGTGCTATTCAGGAGGTCCTTGTTGATTATCTATTTCATATGTAGTAGTGTGTACATGTTCAGCCCAAACTCCTAATTTATGCCTCCCCCCCACCTTTCCCTTTTGGTAACCATAAATTTGTTTTCTTAGTCCATGGCTCTGTTTCTGTTTTGTAAATAAGCTCATTTGTATCATTTTTTTAGATTCCACATATAAGTGATATCATGTGATATGTCTTTGTCTGATTTACTTCACTGAGTATGATAATCTCTAGGTCCATCCATGTTACTGCAAATGGCATTATTTCATTCTTTTTTATGGCTGATTAATATTCCACTGTATAGATGTACCACATCTTCTTTATCCACTCATCTGTTGATGGACATGTAGGCTGTTTTAACTTAGCCTTCAGATAAAGCCATGGAAAACATATTCACCTTTAAAAAATGTAAATTAGAAATTAGCATCAATAAAAGGCTTTACCTGACATGCAAGCTTCCTTGTCATTGTTCACCTCCATATAAAAATAGAAAAATTATTTCCCAAGAAAATAATTTTCCTTTTCCAAAAGTTACCAAGAAGTCTTGAAATAAAGGCTAATGTAGCAATGCTAATTTCAGATGGTGTTGATTTTTCTTCCACCTATTATGAAAGTAAACTTAGCAAAAAGATTTATACTCACTACTTAGCAATGTTTCTGCATGTCTTTTTGCACTGTTTCTAATTACTAAGGTATTTTGAATGTGTGTAAAGCAGAAAAGTTTGCCTAAAGGCTCAGCTTGACAGCCTTAGAACAATATCCCCCTTATTGCCGATCTCCATGACCCATTCCCACTCTTCATTCCCTTTGACCTCTCTTGACCATTCATTCATTCCTAAAACTCTCCTCTTTCTTTGTGTCACAGACACTGCCCTTCTTCTCTGGTTCTTTCTCGGGTGATTCTCTCTGATTGACAAGCTTCTAACTGAATGCTTTGTACAAAGCTCATCCTCATTTCTTTGCCCTTTTCTTTTTCACATTCTGTCTCCAAATGAAATGCATCCAACTCTTGGCTTCAGTTACTGATCTCTACATGCTTTAATTTCAAGCCTGAAGCCCTCATATGCCCTTAGATTCAAGCTATTTAAAAACTGAATTCTTCTTCTTCCCACATAAACGCCTCTGGCCCCCCAAACCTGGCTTCCCTTTTTAGGCACCCTAATGGATTCACTGTCCATCTTTCTCACCTGGTCACTTTGCTTACATATTGTCTAGGGCTCCTTTTGTGTGATCACAGCAGAGTTCACTGGTTGTGATAGAGGCTGTAGGGTCCACAGAACCAAAAATACTTACTAGATATCCCTTTACAGAAAATGTTTCCCAGCCCCTTATCTAGCAAATAGGTCTATCCTAACACTTACTGTGTTGTTTTTAAGCTGTTGATTATCTTTTCCCCATTAGACCCGAGGCTTCTTTAGGATAGGGTCATATCTTATTTGTTGTTGCTTTTTCAAATCTCTGTTCCTAGCACAGAACCTGATACACAGTTTTTACTAAATAAATATTGATGAACAGTTCTGAGCTCACTCCAGGAAATTTTAGAGTCATTTTTTAGTCTCTTCTAACTTCATCCCATAGATCCAATCTGTTCCTCACACCCCCCCAACACCGCAAGAAAAAAAAATTCTGGGTTGCATTAGATTGTTTGCACAAATGATTGCAATAATTGTCTCTCTCTCTTTTCATGCCCTTGGCTAGTCTCCACCAATACTGACTCTGGGCTTGACCATGTTACTTGCTTTGGTCAACAGGATAATAGCAAACATGATGCCAGTACTTGAAAAGTACATGAGCATTGGGGCTTGCCCTTTCTTGCTGCACTTGAAACACTGATACCACCAGGCGAATGAGCCAGGATAACATGCTGGATGATGAAAGACACATGACACTGATACCTAACCCCTTACTCCAGCCAAGAGCCAAATATGTTAGCAAGGCCATAGAAGCTGGGTGACTGCAGATACGTGAGGGCACTCTATGGCATGAATGAGCCTGGCTAAGACCAGCAAAAGCCCACCCAGATGAGCCTAGCCCAAATTGCTGACCTACAAAATCATAACCTAGTAAAAAATTGTTGTTTTAAGCCAACGTGTTGTTTTGGGGTGATTTGTTATACAGCATAAGCTAGCTGCTACATCAGTCTTCTTCATTTTAAATGTCTCTAGGATTTGTGCCTTAAACATTATCCCCAAACCACCAAAGCAGTGTTCATCACCACTTTATTCTCTACCACATGCTTCATACTAAAATAATACACCAACCTAACCTGTCTTCTTGCCACTAGTTACTATTCAGATATGTGAAACACTTCTGCCAAATTAATCTTCCAAAGCTTTTCTTTCACATATCCTGATCAATGATAAATAAAGACATCTTATTTCCTAAATATAAAGTCCACTTTATATCCTAAATATCCATTTTGATCCTAAAATCATTATAAGATAATCATAGAATCATAAAGCATTAAAAAAAAAGCCTATAGTTAATATGATCTTACAACTTCCTCTTACATATGAGTAAACTGTCTATCCTATGCCTATCTCCCCATTGTATTTTGGAAATACATAACTTGTCTGTTTTCGCACATTCACAGCAGGAGAGGAATTTTGTCTCAGGGCAAATCATACCTTAAGTCTCACCCATATCTGATTTAGATAACGTTTAAGTGAAACTTTGGACCTTAGACTTTAGAATTGATGCTGGAATGAGTTAAGACTTTGGGGGCTGTTGGAATGGAAGGAATGTATTTTGCATGTGAGAAGAACATGAATTTTGGGGTGGAATGATATGGGCTGAATGTCTGTGTCCCCCCCCCCCCATATTCATACGTTATAGCCTTAACCTCCTATGTAATGGTATTTGCAGATGGTGCTTTGGGAGGTAATTCAGATTAGATGAGGTCATGAGGGTGGGGCCCTGAGGATGGAATTAGTGCCCTCATAAGAAGAGACACCAGGGTTTCCCTGGTGGCGCAGTGGTAGGGAATCCACCTGCCAATGCAGAGGACATGGGTTCAAGCCCTTGTCCAGGAAGATCCCACATGGTGCAGAGTGGCTGAGCCCGTGTGCCACAACTACTGAAGCCCATGTGCCTAGAGCCCATGCTCTGCAACAAGAGAAGCCACTGCAATGAGACGTCTGTGCATCACAACAAAGAGTAGCCCCCACTCTCTGCAACTAGAGAAAGCCCTCACACAGCAACAAAGACCCAACGCTGCCAAAAATAAATAAATAAATTTATTTTTTAAAAAAAAGAAGAGATACCAGAGTACTCTATCTATCTATCTCACTTTTCTTCCCTCTGCCATGTGAGGGCACAGCAAGAAGGCAGTAATCTGTAAGCCAGGAAGAGGGCTCTCACCACATCTTGAGCATAATGGTCCCCTGATTTCAGACTTCCAGGTCTCCAGAACTGTGACAAAATAAATTTCTGTTGTCTTAGCCACCCAGTTGGTGGGTATTTTATGGCGGCAGCCCAGCTGACAACATCAACATCCACAAGACAAGAATCACTTACATCTCTACCAGTCAAAATTAATTTTCATTTCTATGGACAAGAATCACTTGCATTTCTGTCAGTTTTCTACAATTAACAGAGTCATAAAATAGCTCAAAGATGAGGAAAGGCATAGATAACACAGAAGAGTGCACTAGACAGGACACCTACCAATCTTTTCTGCCAATGTCAGGGTCTTTCATGTTACCCTGACATATCTAAACAAAAATTATAAGTTAATGGCCTTTTCCTCTTCTGATCTGAAGTTACTATACATGAGACCTGCTGTCACCTTGTATGGCCAGGCCATTCAAGATGGCTGTTCCCTTGCTCTCTGTACATCCCCTGCTCGATCCATCCCTGTTTCATTTACACTCTACTCACATAACTGAACTTCCCTCTTAATCATAGAGCCTAATCAGTAAATACCTACATACTTGCCCCCAGCCTGAGCTAGTGACTGTTCTAGTCTTTAGGTCAGAATGGCTCCCCTACAATAGTTTACCAAGGTACTTCCCTGGTGGTCCAGTGGTTAAGACTCTGCCTTCCAATGCAGGAGATGCAGGTTCAATCCCTAGTTGGGGAACTAAGATCCCACATGCCACAGGGCAACTAAGCCTGTGTGCCACAACTACTGAGCCTGCATTCTAGAGCCCTCACCACAACTAGAGAGAAGCCCTTGCCATGCAATAAGGAGCCCTTGCGCTGCAAGGAAGGATCCCCAATCCTGCAATGAAGATTCCATGTGCCTCAACTAAGACCCGACACAGCCAAATAAATAAATAAATATTTTAAAAATTTTAACAAGTTTATCAAAAGGAAGACCTCTGCCCATGAAGGTACTTAGCCTGAGGGTCTAAGAGGGCCATGTCCCTCTGCTGATTTACCTGGTAACCGATGAGTCGATTCCCCCTAGAAGTAGTAGTCTCCCTATTCCTCCCAGGAGTGAAGATTGTTGCCATGTCCTGCCTGCTGTCTGCTGTCCACGGTGGGGTATCACTCCAGGACCCTTTTGCTCAGACATGTAAGATTCCCATCATTAAACTATTGATGTCTCTGTCACTGACTCCAGGCTCTGTCTTCGGTCTCAAGGCTGGGCAAGTACAGGGCTTGCAGGCCTGGGGGGAGCAGCCCAATGCACCTCTTTTCACTGTCTCCTCCATTCAAGATCAGGCTTTCTGTTTGTTTGTCTTCTTTGACTGCAAGTGCAACCCACAGTTCCCAAGCCCACATCAGCCTAAGGAACATTCAAGAGTCAGAGTCATAATGACCTCATGATAGTACTCATTTTGGCCTGTCCTCACTAACAAACTCTGGAACTCTCAGGTCCCTTCCTTTTTTTTTTTTTTTGCCTCACCACGCAGTGTGCAGGATCTCAGTTCCCCAGCCAGGGATCGAACCCGCACCCCCGACAGTGGCAGCACAGAGTCTTAACCACTGGACTGCCAGGGAAGTCCCAGGCCCCTTCCATCTTGTTAAGGATCCCTGCTGCAGCATCGACATTAAACTCTGCTGTAGATGGTTGGTCTCCTCTGGGCCAATGCAAGGCATCAGATCCCCTTCCATCTTTTACCTTGTAGCTCCTTGGATGCCACTGGTCTCCTTGGCCTTAGCCCTACTGCTATGACACCTTCCTGAAGTCAGCCAGGTTGTCACGTGATGCTGCTTATTCTGCTCTACCAGTCACCTCACAGACAAACAAGGAAGGAAGAAATGAAAGTGAAAAGATCTATCATTTACTGAGCTCCTGTTATGTGCCAAGACTTCAGGTACTTTTTTATTCTTCTTCTTTTTTTTTTTTAACTCCTGTCATTTTTGTTTCTGCTTTGGTAGTTAAAAGTAAATTATATCTCCCCTAAAAGAATCTCAAAAAGATAAGACCATTCTTCTATATGCCCCAAATAATGACATTTAATTAAATTAGTAATTTCTTAATAACATCTAATACCTAGTCCAAATCAAAATTTTCCCAGTTCTCAAAAAAAAATGTCCTTTATAATTGGTTTCTCCAAGCCAGGATCCAATCCAGGATGGTGTAACTGGTTGTTGTGCTCCTTTAAATCTCTTATAATCTAGAAAAATATCCCTTTTTTATTGATTAATTCACTGAAGAGTAAAATGTCATACTTTCTGGATTTATCTATTTGCTTCTTCATGGTATTTAACTTGTGTGTTTATCTCCTATCTTTCCTGGAAACAAGAATAGCTAAAGTCTTGATTCAAGTTAAACATTTCGGGCCAGATGGAATATGTAATCAGAGGACACCTAATATCTGCTCATCCAGTCATTAGTGATGCTAAGATTGACTGACTTTTCAGCCCTCCTATGAGGCCGCCAGCAGTTTACAAAACACTGGGCTACATAATTATGCCTTCGGTATATTTTGATGAGATACCCTGCAGTCTTGACCACCAGGTGCAACATTGTTGCGGTGAGAAAACTTCTAGAATCTTCAGCAACCCCTCTACAACCTAGCATTTTGGAATACTTCCTTTTGGAAACAAACTGCCTATGGTGAATTTTAATTAAAAATGGACCTTCAAATCACAAGGCTTGCTTTTTCTCCTCCAGGTCAGTGATGTTCTCTGCCAATAGTGAGTCTCAGCCATGATACTGCCCAGTGCTGCAGTGACAGGTTCAGGATTTGGTGTACACTTCCCCAATCTCTCCATCTTTCTTCTCACAACCAGCTGTCCAGTCTTTCTTTATCTCTGTGGTTCTTCCCCAAACCCATCACGTTTTATTGCCCCCAGGGAGCCTTAAAGTGAACACAACATTCCTAGCAAATACTGTGCAATTCAGATCCTTTATTGCAGTTCAGATATGAGGAGCTAAGGATTTAGCGATTGTGAAATGGATCTGCACATTTGAATCAAGAAACTTAAATTCATAAGAACATTTACCCCCAAGGACCCATGAAAAGTTGGCTTTTAAGTGGTATCTTGAGTACTTCTTAATCTTCTGCAATTATTGTTCAGGAAATCAATAATGATAATGTGATGCTGAGAAAAACCATTGTAAATACCATTACGGTAATGCTCCACTTAATGAGCTGCAGGAACTAGAAGTCAAGTGTGACTGAGAAAGTCTCCCTGAAACCCAGAAGACCTGCAGATTGCTTCCAACCCACCTTTCAGGGAAAAGAAATAACCTTTGGAAGTTGAGTTGAGAAACTTAGTCAAATATGTGAATTATATGTTCGTTAAAAGTACAAAGCAGGGAATACAATAGTGAGGCAAGTATTTAAAGTCTTGGCTATAGGGAGAGGGGTTACTGGAGGTAGTTACTTTGAATGGCCACTGGTTTAAATCCACTGGAGTCATTTTCCCGAAAGTAAAGTGGAGAAGATGAGAAAATAAATCTTCAACAACTAAAGTTCATGTTGTTCTCACCTAGAATGAGGCAACCTCAATGTCTTACAAAGGCAGATCTGTGCTGGTGATGCACATAAACATATTTGTTTGTATCTAAAGATCTTTCTCAGAAGAGACAGAAAACTGTTTTTATGAACTTATAGGGCCAATCAAAAGGTAATATTATGGGGAGACAGATTTCAGCTTAATGTCAGGGAGAATATCTTTTATTGTGGTGAAATATACTTAAAATAAACTTATCATTTTAACCATTTTTCCGTGTATGGTTGTGACAGTAAGTGCATTCACATTGCTGTGCAACCATCCTTACCATCTACCTCCAGAACTTTTTCAACACCCCCAACTGAAATTCTGAAACCCATTAAACAATAAACCCTCGTTCCTCCCTCTCAAGTCCCTGGTAACCATCATTCTACTTTCTGTCTCTAAGATATTGACTATTATTCTAACTACCTCATATAAGTGGATTCATACAGTAGCTCTCCTTTTGGATCTGACTTACTTTACTTAGCATAATGTCTTCAAGTTTCATCTATGTTGTAGCATGTATCAGAATTTTTTTCCTTTATAAGGCTGAATAATATTTCAGGTTACATATATATACCACACTTTATTTGTCCATTCATCCATAGATGGACATTTGGGTTGTTTCCGTCTTTTGGCTATTGTAAATAACGCTGCTATGAATATAAGTATATGAATATCTGTTCAAGTCCCTGCATTCAGTTATTTTGGGTATATACTCAAAAATGGAATTGCTGGATCACACAGTAATTTTCTGTTTAATTTTTTGAGCAACTTCCAAACAGTTTTCCACAGCTGCCGCACTATTTTACATTCCCATCGGCGACACACATGGGTTCCAATTTCTCCACATCCTTACCAACACTTGTTTTCTGCTTTTAGATCATAGCCATCCTAATGAGTATGAAGAAAAGACTTTGAACAATTAGACCTGCACCACAGTGGGATGAGCTGTCCCAGGAGGTAGAGGCTGATAGATGTGCTCTACCAAAGACTGGATAGACTGCCATGTTCAGTTGTGCAGGTTGTACTGTCCAAGTGTGTCTGGTCATAGGGTGAATGGGGGCTAAAAACCAGCACACGTTTCACATGCCAAGGTTTGAACCCTGGTGTAGGACTTCTTCTTCCCTGAAAATATTGTCAGCTTGCCAAGCCCTGTGCCTAAAGGGGCACCTTTTTTTAAATGCAAACAAAGGCACTTATAAAAGCTATTAATTATTCTGGCCGACTCTTCAATGTGAGGGAGCTGTAGATAGAACAGATTAACACACAGGGTAATACCCAGCCCATTGGACTAGGTGACTATTAAGGTCCCTTTCAACAATGGTATTCTGTGGATCTCTTTGAATGCATTACAAAATGCCCCTCAAATCCTCTGACACGCCTTGCATTGACAGGTGAGGTCTGTATTCCCTCACCTTGAATCTAGGATCTGTGACTGCTTCACTAATAGAATTCGCAGAAGTGACACTGTATCAGTTTCTAGGCCCAGACTTTAAGAACTGGCAGCCACCATTTCCTGTCTCTTGGGACACTCCTTCTTGGAACCCAGCCACCATGCTGTGAGGAAACATAAACCACTCTGTAGGGAGACACACAGAGAGAAAACCCAACACTCATTACCAAGAAAGCAAACTCTTGGAAGTGGAGTCTCCAGGCCCAGCAAAGATGACGAGCTGTTCCGGCCAAGTCCCGCCCAAATTGCAGATTGATGACTAAGGTATGTTGTTTTAAACCACTACCATTTTAGGGTGATTTTCTTTAGCTGCAGCTGATAATCAGAACAGTCTGTAATATAATGTGACTCCAAACTCACATTTGCACAATGTGCCTCCTACCAGCAATGCATTGAAGGACTCCCGGGCAAGGCCTTCTCTAAGGAGCCCTCGATTATATTTTTCCATAGAATGTTTTATTTTTATTCTTTTCTTGATATTGAACATTTACTCAGGTTATTAAATATTGTCTCATATTGTGATTTTAACAAGGTATAGTTAATTTACAATATTATATAAGTTAGAGGTGTACAACATAGTGAGTCACAATTTTTAAAGATTATACTCCATTTAAAGTTATTATAAAATACTGGCTACATTCCCTGCTATATAATACTGCTATATAATATATAAATACTGCTATATAATATATCCTTGTAGCTTATTTATTTTATACATAGTAGTTTATACTTAATCCCCTACCTCTATCTTGTCCCTCCCCTCTTCCCTCTCCCCACTGGTAAGCACTAGTTTGTTCTCTATTTCCGTGTGTTTCCTTTTTGTTATATTCAGTAGTTTTTTTTATTTTTTAGATTCTACATATAAGTGATTACCTACAGTATTTGTCTTTCTCTGTCTGACTTATTTCACTAAGCATAATACCCTCCAAGTCCATCCATGTTGCAAATGGCAAATTTTTGTTCTTTTTTATGGCTGAGTAGTATTCCATAATATATATATATATACACCACATCTTCTTTATCCATTCATCTATTGATGGACACTTGGGTTGCTTCCATATCTTGGTGACTGTAAGTAACACTGCTATGAACACTGGGGTGCATGTATCTTTTCGAATTAGTGTTTTCAGTTTTCTTCAGATATATTCCCAGGAGTGGGATTGCTGGATCATATGGTAGTTCTATTTTTTCATTTTCCGAGGAACCTCCATACTGTTTTCCACAGTGGCTGCACCAATTTACATTCCCACCGACAGTGTACAAGGGTTTCCTTTTCAAGGGGCCTTGATTTTTTCTCACCTGTCAAGGCAATGGCCTTTGTCCCTCATCTCCTCTCCCACGACCCCATTTAGGATAAACTCTCTATGGTATAGACATGTTGAAACCCACCTTCTGCAGCATCTGCATCCTCCCTGCTTGGATTTCTTGAGGAATCATGGATTTCTCAGAGCAACATACTGGACCTTTCAACAATCTCTCCAGGGGCTCCTGCTTTGCCCTGGGCCGGTACTAGGTAGCCCTGGGGTGCTGGCTTCAAGGGACAAGATAGAAACAAAACGTCCTTGATCCAGTAAACTGCTGTCCATGTTGGCTCTTTTACTTGCTATAAGCTTAAGGGGGAACGTACAAGACAAGCAAAGGGGCAGGGAACGCAGAGCAGAAACCATGCTCGGATCCTGACTCTGCAGTCGCTCCCTCCAGATCAAATCTGCCTGCACTTAATGGGAAAGGAAAGTTTTCTCTGCAAGGCCTTCCTCAGTTCTGAGTCTTGTCTGTTAAACTACCCTCCTCCTCGATCACCGTCCCCTCACAACCACTTTCATTTCAGGAAGGAAATAGTTAAAAAGACTCCTACCCTTCAGGGCCTGGGAGGGGGCGGCAGCCTAGTGCTTTATAGTGGCTGCATCCCTGGAGGGCTGGAAGGTTTGGACATTCTTGCCGCCCTAGAGTGGAGTAGAAGGTCTGGGAGCCTTGGGAGAAGGGGAGGACAGACGGGAGGCGTGTTCCTCCGGAGTTTTCCTTTTCTTGCGAGTCCTCGTGCGCGCGCAGTCATCCTTTGGTCTGGCGATTGCGGACGGGAGGTGGAGACGCTCCATCCCACCGGGTGGCCGGAGGCGGGCGGCTCGGGGAGGACCTCCCCAGAGAAGCCGTGCCCAGGAAGTTTTGCGAAGCGGAGGCAGCGGTGCAGCCGGGGCCGCTGCAGCGCCGGAGCCCGGGAAACTCGCCACCCACCCTCGCCGTCTCGGCTTCCTCTCGCCCAGGCGCCGCGCGCGGACCGGGCAGCCGTCCGCGCCCGCCGAGCTCCACGGTCGGTGCAACTCTTTTTTCTTTAGGGGTCCCGAGCTGGGTAGGGGAGACGCCGGCGGGCCCTTCGGTCGGGAGGAGAGGCGAGCCTGGAGCGTTGTAGCCCGGCGCCTGCACCTCCTGCACCAGGGCTGGCATCACCTGCCAGAGGGCGCGAGGCGGCGCGGGCGCTTTTCCTGGTCGGGGTGCGCTCCGGGTACGTTGGGGGTTTGGGAAACTGATCCAAAGCGCCTCAGCCTTCCCAGGCGGGCGTCGGATTTTTAGTCAAAAGAAAACCAGCAGTTCTCCCCGGGTCTCCCTTTCCCCGAGGCTTGCGAGAACTTTGTGGAACCTCACGCCCTTGTTGTTGACTCAAGAGCCTACTTGTGAAGTTTGCCCCGCAGCCTGCTTCTCCCGCACGCCCGGGGCATGCCAAGGGTAGCCAAGGACACTGGGTGTGAGTAACAGATGTGTCTGGAAAACCCCCAGGGCAATGAGTTTGGAAACCTGCCCTTGGAGGTCTGGGCGTTTTGTTCTGTGCCCTCCTTTCATGGACACTTGTTGCCCTTCACGTGCCGAGAACAAGGGCTGTTTCCCGATAATCAGCCTCCGTTTACACCATCCTAATGGCGTTCCGGGATAGACCAGACGGCGGAGGGGGGTGGGCTGGGAGGCATATTAAAGTCAGGCGTTGTCAGTCAGGAGAGTTACTAATTTCTTACCCACCGAGCAAGACCCACCAAAAAAACTTATTTCGAAGTTCCTAGTTTATTTGGTTTATTCCTCCTCTTGTAGATATTTACGACTCCTCCCATTCCCTCTGTTTTGTGTTAAGTAATTGAGAAACACCTTGGCAGTCGTTTCTTGTAAATTACCTGCTCTAAACGCTTGCCTTGTGGGTAAGGTCGGAATTTCCAAATTGCTAATTACGAGTGAACTTTGATCCTGGAAGTCTGAGATGTTAAACTGTTAAAGCACAAAGGATTCAGTCCTCTTGCTTAATAATAGCTTTTTAAAAAAAATAAATTTATTTATTTTTGGCTGTATTGGGTCTTTGTTGCTGTGCACAGGCGGGTGGGGGGCTAGTCTTCACTGCGGTGTAGGCTTCTCGTTGCGGTGGCTTCTCTGGTTGCAGAGCACGGGCTCTAGGCATGCAGGCTTCAGTAGTTGCAGCACGCAGGCTTCAGCAGTTGCAGCACGTGGGCTCAATAGTTGTGGCTCGTGGGCTCTAGAGCACAGGCTCAGTAGTTGCGGTGCACGGGCTTAGTTGCTCTGCAGCATGTGGGATCCTGGACCAGGGCTCGAACCTGTGTCCCCAGCATTGGCAGGCGGATTCTCAACCACTGCGCCACCAGGGAAGCCCTTAATGGTAGCTTTTGAACTCCAGCAAATCCTTAGACCCCAAATATGAAGAATGCTGAATCTATAAACCATGTCCTTCAGGTCTGAACCTGAGGTGCTTCACTAGAGCTATGACTGATTATGACTGATGATCTGAAGCGCAGTGTGACTTAGAGAAATAAGCTTGGAGGAACATGCCTTTGAAAGGGTTTTTTCCTTTGGTTTTGTATTTTTCACCCAATGATGGCATGGCAGCCACGTGCCTTTGCCAGGTATCCCTTAGTTCTGCAGCTTCATATGTGTAGAGAGCTGAAAGAGATGTCTTCAGAAATGATTTCTGTGGTGGCGTCATTGTTGGAGGAGAAAGAAAGTGGTTTTCATGGTAGCTGGCGCACACTTTGATAAGAACCCACAGCTTTGATAAGACTTCTCAGCCCCTGAGGTAATCAGCTCACCAAGCAAACCAATGTGCTGACGTTCAAACACGAGTGGTACTTTTGTGAGTGGTGTCAACCCACCATAGATAGCCAGGTCAGTTCATGAAATAGCCTCCTAGCAGACTGATGGGCAAAGAGCCATTCCATTTCTGGAAAAGGCCTTCTCTCTTTTACTTTTAAGAAAACTGTTTCTGAAGGTTCATTCCTATTGGGCCACTGGGAGGCTTTAGTCATTAAACAGCACAAAATACTGAAGGATTTCCTTTTTACCATCTCTGATCTGAAGGGGTGGATGACAATATGCTTTGTTCTTAGAGTTCTGGTCTCCACGGTGGAATGGAAATAGCGGCGTGTCGTAGGTCTATCAACATTTGGTCAAATACTCCAAACTGTAAGAAGCAGGAAAAAAAAACCCCTGCAAACTACTTATAATTAAGTCTAGGCAGAACTGTATGCCCCTAGCTTAGAAAAATTTGATATTTTAAGACTTGACTGAGTCAAGTCTTATGAGCAAAGTAGAGTGAGGTGTTTTACCTGTCCTACCATTTCTTGGCCACAAAAATGTGACAACTTCTTCAAGGCTCAGTATCTTCATGATATTGTCCCTGCTTACCTAGAGTTGTAAAGTTCAAGTCTGACAACAAATACTGTATATAATAGATTAATACTATACGTAAAATGTTATTATTAATTCAGGTTCCTGGGGGGAAATCTCTGGGGAAGGCAGAAGTATGCAGTATTTGCACCTTATATTTATTTTAGACCTTCTGTACCACTTGAATAAATCTTATTTCATCCATATATCGACTAAGTCCTAAACTTTGTTGATAACCAAGATAACTGTCAAAATTCCTAAAAGTTCATATCAAAATTCATATCAACCATGAATAGACTCAAAAGGACACAATTCTTAAAATTTAAATTGTGACCTGGGTGTATTCATCATACACACACACCACATCATCATAAATGAGCTTATGGCCTTCATTTTAAAGATTCACAAAAATTCACAGAAAATATACAAAATATTAAAATGGGAAGAGCCGTTTTTATTTACCTTTAATTGTTGTGTTACCACCAACCTCCCTCATTTTCCCAGCATCTTTTCTTCAAGTAGAAACCTAGACTTCCTGAACAAGAAGGACCACTGCTCTCTGCAAGTGACTAAAACAAAACAAAACAAAATAATGAAATGGTCTTTTGAAAATATCTAACCAACCTCCAAAGTCTATTGCTTCTTCAAAACGCTGGAAACATTGTTAAAACACTTTAGATGCTAAGAAGTCATGAGAATGAGAGACAGTACAGTCTAGTGGTTAAGAGCTCAGGCTCAAAGTCAGACTAACCTGCCTTTGAATCACAGAAGCACCACACCAGCTACGGCCTTGACAAGCTACTTGACCTTGTGTTTCCCTGTGTTTATAATGGAACCATGTAACTGCTTCAGAGGGTCATTGTATGGAATAGAGGGCATCACGCATGTGAAGTGCTCAGCACAGTGACTGGTCATAATCAATGTAGCTATAAAGGATGTTTAAAGGATGTATAAAGGATGTTTGGAAAACCAAATAGTATGCCTGGCCTGAGAAAGTCTATTACTCCTAGTTTCATTCATTGGCATATATCCTGATAATAATTTCTGACGAATGGAAAAGCAGAAAAACTCCTGTCAGAAGATGTTGATTGTAGACAGTAATCATCCAGGTTTTCAATAAAATAAATATTTGGTCTTTATCAACTATCTCACTTTTAAATGACTAAGATTGTTAATTGTATTGATGGTGTTAATCAGAGTTCTGTTTTTAAATGAACATTTCATAACACTTCGAATGGCTACCTGAGCTGCATGTTATTTTCATGTTCGTTATTTGCCATTGGCAAAACAGCACACATGTTGGAATACTGAATTGTTAATTACAGAATTTGGTGATTTTATGCCTTAATACTACATAACTTTCACTCAGCATATAATGTCTCTTCTCTTCTGTTAATAACTAAAATATTGTTATCTCAACTCGTGAAGGTTTTTTGTAATTCAGGCTATCAGCCTAGGTGTAATGTAACTTCTTCTCTACTACTCAAAGGAAAAACTGCCATGTCCTCATATTATAATCTAGATGTAAGTATAGCTATGGACAAAAGCGAGAGAGACAGAGACAGAGACAGAGACAGGATACAGAGATATAACTTGCCCTAGTAGAGCTTTGATCTTTGCTTCTTTTGTTCTTCTATGGGGTAACCTGACAGAGATATATCTTATCTAATTACCAGATACGTCCTGCTTTTTAATTGAAGCAGTAATTATCATTGACTACAGTCTTATTGGCAGCTGGAATTTGTAACCAAAATTATTTTTTCTCTTGTCTCTTTTCAGGTAGAAAAAAAAAAAAAAAAGAGGGTGTCAAAGCAAAAGAATAAGAGACCTTTCCTCAAATTTGCATCAAGATGGAAACCTTTTGCCTCAGGGTGTTGTTTGGGTTGGCGCTGGTTGGATGTGTCGTCAGTGATAATCCTGAGAGCTACAGCACAAATCTAAGCACCCGTGTGGACGATTTCACCACTTTTCGTGGGACAGAACTCAGCTTCATGGTTACCACACATAGACCCACGAATCTGGCCCTCCCCAACAATGGCTCAATGCACAACTATTGCCCACAGCAGACTAAGATTACTTCAGCTTTCAAATACATTAACACTGTGATATCGTGTACTATTTTCATCGTGGGAATGGTGGGGAATGCAACCCTGCTCAGGATCATTTACCAGAACAAGTGCATGAGGAATGGCCCCAACGCACTGATAGCCAGCCTTGCCCTCGGAGACCTTATCTATGTGGTCATTGATCTCCCTATCAATGTATTTAAGGTAGGAAGTAACCACAAATGCGTTTGCAGGTTGGAACATATGCTCTGATTCCACAGTTGAGAGAGGTGCTGCAGACTTTTCTGTCCTTTGGAATTTCAGTCTGTGTTTTTACTGAGAGCCATTTCTGCTCTCTTAAAACTGGGTGACATTTGAAATTTTTATTGTTTGTTAAATGTGACACTGACTTTCTAACTTAATTGTTAACAAAATAGTATTTCAGGGATGACTCTTCAAAGTCATGGTCTTGCATGAATGGGATTCTCATGCCAGCCGTGAGCTGGCTGGGTAGATGGGCAATCTGGGGAAGATCACTGGATTTTTCTGACATTCCATTTCCAGGGTAAGACCTGCTGAGCCCAAAAAGTACTTAAAATAAATTTATCTTCAGTTTCGGTTACCTTTTCAATGTGATGCTATTCGGAAGCCCGATATCCATAGTACGGCTTGAAATGAGAAGGGCTTATTTTATTTTGACTGTCTGGATGATTGAAGGCAAAGGTCATGCTGGCTTCCGCAGTTAGGGCAACTTAGGGATAACGGGTGCACGAGATGGCAGGCCAGTGGTGACCTCATTGAGCAGCATTACTAAGCATCAGTTTACTGTTGCCTCCCACATTGCTTCAGCTTACATTCAAGGAGCACCTACTGTGTGCCTGCTGCAGAGCTAGGCAACAAGGATCCAAAGACAATCAAAGTTAGAGCCTGAGTGGGAGAGGAAGAGAACTCACCCACCGTTGGTGTGATCACCTTGCTCTAGGGACTAGTTAGTACCAAAACAACTAAAGCCAAAAGGAATCAGTTATTCCATATTTGGTCTAGTGGTTGTGTGGGGGAAATTGCTGCAAGAATTCAAGTGAGCTAAAATTCAAATGAAATTTCATCATCTGTGTCAGATGTTTTAGAATGTCTTTATTCCTAGCACAGGGAAAGCACTTTCCTCAGCCTTTAGTTTTTTGTCTTCTATGTATTATCTGTAGAAACAAAACTATTCTGAGCAAGAATATTCTGAACTATGACTTGAAATGGGAAGTTTGTCAGTTGAAGACATGATTAGTTTTAAGTGAAATAGTAGCATCTTGGTTTCAAGTAGATACACTCCAACTGTGGTGAAATGATACTAGCCTACCAGAAAAAGCAGTGGTCTAACCATAAAGATGAAAACAATGATGAAAATTTTGAACATTACAAGGAAAAATCATCTCAAAATTACTCCAATACACTGTTTGCAAAATTGGGGAAATT
The DNA here is from genome assembly GCF_011762595.2 of Tursiops truncatus. Taxonomy (NCBI): domain Eukaryota; kingdom Metazoa; phylum Chordata; class Mammalia; order Artiodactyla; family Delphinidae; genus Tursiops; species Tursiops truncatus. The sequence continues at coordinate 111,355,746 of NC_047038.1, read as the reverse complement.
AGACAAAATTGGGGAAATTAAGGGATTTCCCTGGTGGTCCAGTGGTTAAGATTCCACCTTCCAATGCAGGCCAGTGGTGACCTCGGGGGGCATGAGTTCAGTCCCTGGTCGGTGAACTAAGATCCCACATGCCACGCAGTATGGCCAAAAATTTTTAAAAAAGAAAAAATTTTTAAATCACATACCATCTCTTTCCACAGAAGAGCATGAATACATGTGTTTTCTGTTTGAACTCAAAGCAGGATTTCAGAACCAAATTAGGAGGTAAAATTGAAAATATGTAAATAATTTTAAATATTTAGCATATGCTACAGAACTTTTTTTCTTTTAAAAAGGTTTTGATTTTCTCTTAGTGAAATATTACACATACTCAACACGACTTCCTCGGGACATCTCTCTTTAATAAGAGATTTGAAAATGTTGACTTGACTCACTCACAATCACGGTGCGGGGTATTAAACATTTTCTGTTCACACTTACACAACTAGTTAACCAACCCATTATGGCTCGGGAAAATAACATAACCATCTCTGATTAACAATTCCCATTTGACCATGTGCAAAAGCAGCTTTTGACATAACCGTATCTGCTGAGAAGGAGCCTTGCTTATCTCTTTGAGGTGCTACCTGCTATTCACGAGACTAAACTTCATTTCTATTCCGTAGCAACATTTTAAGTCAGATCATCTGAAATATCTCCAAATTCGGTGAAAATTCCAATAAAACTTTGTTTTACATTCATACAACAATGGAAAAAAACTGACACTTCCTTATTTGACCTTAAGATTTTTCCATCTTGGGAATCCAATACTTTATATACCTTATTGTAGTTCTCAACAACGTGGACAGTTTGATGTGTTTTTTCATAGCAGGAGTACATTTGTATAATTCCTGTTTTTCTAAAACTCATGTAGTGAGTCCTTTAACCAACATTAATTTTAGAAAGTAAACCTTTGGGGTTAAAGAAATAAATACTCTTTAGTCATTTCAATCTTCTTCCAGAGGAAAAGAGAAAAGCATTGGAGCGAACAGAAAAGCCTCACAATATTCGAGCGTTATTTCTATTTCCTCCTGGCAGTCCATTCCTCTAGGTTAGGAAACCATAAGATGTTACTGTTTCTCTGACTTCTGCCCAGGAGAGTCAAGAGAAATCCTTCTAAGCAATGTGTGCTCTAGGTCCTCATGCCTTTTCTCCACAGCTGCCTCCTGCTCTAAGAGTCTGATGCTTTGGAGTCTCATATATCAGACCTGTGGATTCCTCTGACCATGTCAAGCTACCTCTGCATTGCAGGGCAAAGTAGTAGCCATCCAGTCTCACTTTACCATTATGTTTAGGTACTGATGACAAATGCATAGACTTGAAGAACATTCTATTAAAGGGATGCATGAAGCTTCTTTATCTCCCGTATTATTAGAATTAGGTTGAAAGAAGAATGGTGTAAAAGATCTGCTGTGTTCGTCAAAGAAAGATAAGTTTTCAAATCGCACAGGTCGTTGTGTTTAACAATTCTATCAGTTGCTTTTAGACTCAGTTTTAAGGTGTCTCCAGAGGGAGAACATTGCACTGAGCTAGGTTAGAGTCAGAGTGAGTGAAAGTAGTATGAAGATTGAATCTTGGGGCAAGTGAGACTTGCTAATTAGACTCTAGTAATATTACAAGAAAAAGGAGAGCACATGACAAAGTGTTCTTTCTATTCACATTTTATTATCTTTCTCTCACTTTGAAAGAGTTGTACTGAAACTGTTTCATATATTGATATGCTGTAAAACACAACTGAAAATCAATGCAGCAAGTATATCAGATGGCTAGGCTGTTTCTGTTCTGTCATTATCCCGTGCAGCTAGTGCTGGGTAGCTTTGGATCGTCTGTGGGCATGGAAGAGGGGTTCACTACACATCTGAATTTCCAAGTTTCCTAGTTGATCTCTATAGCTTCAGGACTTCTTCTGCCAGGCTGTACTGGACTTTGCTTGTACTTATCGAGTGCTGCTCTGCTCAGAAACCCCCAAGAGCTCCTGCTTCTTACTGGTTCCTAACACGCATGTGCAGCTCTTGTCCGAATGTCATCATTACCCCTAAGTAACATTCTCTGCCCTAAATGTCATTCTCAGAGAGGCTGGATATAGTCGCCAAATTGCTGCTGCTGAAGCATGTACAGATCCTAAATTAAAAAATGAATTAGGTCTGGAGTTATATACATTTCATAGAGAAGAAATAACCCAGAAAGTGGAGAGAAATTCCTCTAGCCCTTGTTTACACTCGTGCACGTGCACACACACACACATACACTACCTGGTGATAAAAATCGGACAGTCTGAGACAATAAAATGTAAAACAGAAGGAACCAAAAGATGCAAATAAATGCCAATTACCTTCTTGGTTTTCAAATGGCAATGTTAAAGAAACGGTATTATTTATCAAAGGATTACTCTAATTTGGAATTGTGCAAAAAACATATCATTAATTTCATGAGCAGACTGACAAAACCAGGAGAGAGGAAGGAAAAGGAGTTAGTAGACCCTTTCAAATGTTCACACTTGTAACCCAAACTGATGATGGATTCAATTTGTCAAGAAATTACACTATCTGATATGCTGAATTTTCAAGGAATGCAAAAAGTTAGGCAAGTAGATTAATCTGCATACAAAATATTTACATTCATTACAATGGCAAAATAATTAAAGCATTGTATCTGTGTTTAGAATCCAAAAATGCCCCCCAATGACTAAATGCCAATATAGATTAGAAGTATAGAATTTAATAATCATATTCTTTAATGATTTATTTATGCCCTAGAGTGTCACCTATAGGGAGATGGGTTTTAATTTTGAATAGAGTGGAAACCCTAAAAGTGATGTTTGTGCATGGGTGGGCCAAAGTTTGGTGTCATGTGCTTTCAAGATAACTGTCACCCAGATGTGCACACGGATATGCCCATAAACCACTGCACCTTAGCCTCTTAAGTAGAAACAGAAGTGTGGAGAAATATATGTAGGAGAGAAGTAGAATGGAGAGGATGAGAATGATGGTCATGGGAAGAGTGAGGCAGTTGAGTCCAATGACTTGACATAGAAATGTTGGCACAGCAGGGAGGTGGAACCAGTGACGTCATAGATAATACTGTAGATGAATAATGTCTCCACTTAATGTGTGGGGTAAAGCAGATCTCTGAGAACAAAGGAAGCAGCCAGTGATACATCCAGTAATCAGCTGTTGACTATTTTAGTCCACTCTAAGCAACCACCTCTTCCTGAGGACAACAATGAAAAATAAACAAAATTTCTGTATGAAATTTTCAGGAATATTTTGCAATGAAAAGCCAAGATTCCCAATATGTTGCTCTGGCAGAGGATCTGAGCAATGTGGAAACCAGAGACATTCACACAAAGCCAGTTTATCTCCATATTCACACAGCCTTTGACATCTTGTGCAACTGGGATCCATCCTGTTGGGGCAGCCATACAAAAGTTGTTTCTTGACACATCAAGAAACACATATATATGTTGTGATAAACACATATCACAACATATAAGTTGTATGCCTCAAACATAGTAGCTGTTCAATTAATGCTTTTTGATATGATTAAAACTTCTTTTTTTAATTGAAGTAGAGTTGATTTACAATGTTGTGTTAGTTTCTGGTGTACAGCAAAGTGATTCATTTATATATATATATATTCTTTTTCATATTCTTTTCCATTATAGGTTATTACAGGATATTGAATATAGTTCCCTGTGCTATACAGTAGAACCTTGTTTATCTCATTCTATATATAATAGTTTGCATCTGCTAACCCCAAACTCCCGGTGCCTCCCTCCCCCACTCACCCTCCCCATTGGCAACCACAAGTCTGTTCTCTATGTCTGTGAGTCTGTTTCTGTTTCATAGATAAGTAAAAAATATGGGAACACTTCACAAATTTGCATGTCATCCTTGCCCAGGAGCCATGCTAATCTTCTCTGTATCATTCCAATTTTAGTATATGTGCTCCTGAAGGGAGCACTAAAATATACTTGTAATCAGATTTTTCTGAGACCTTCAAATTAAAATATTGATGATGGTGATGATGTTGATTTGTCAGAGGGATTCTTTGTTTACAGACAAGGCATAGGGTATTATCTGTGGTCTGCACATACTACTCCCCCAAGCCGATCCAATTACACACCGTTGCATATGTGATAGATGTTTGCCTTTTACTCATCATCAAGCAAATAAAAACAAGCCTTTCTCAGGTATTCCAGTAATAGCGCTATAATCGTAAAAGTAGGTATAGAAACTGTATTCCCTGAATTTTAAGAGAGAAAATGTTGTCCCTTCACCAAGCTCTCTGTCCCTTGAAGGTGCATTGCACTCCAGCTCATCGTGTCCTGTTAGATAGCTCTGACCCTGCCTCATCTCCAGGCACCTCTCTCTTCATGTTTTTCATCTACCCCTCTTCACTCCAGCTAACCAAGAGTACCAAGATGATCCTTCTACCTTGAATATCTTCCCTCATGCCTTCTCTGGCTTATTCTACTTTATTCTTCAGATCTCAGCTGAAGCATCTCTTTGTCTGGCAAGTATCCCTAACATAGACTAGGTCAGTGCCTTTCTCATGTGCTCCCATGACACCCTCTAGTAACCCCCTAAGAGCATCTAACACACGCTCTGTTGTGCCTGCCAATTCGCTTGCCTGTCTGCCCCTCTAGACTGCAAGTCCCCTGAGGCACACTGCCATGATTCTCATTTATCATTGTATCTCCACATCCAGCACTGTGCCCAGCTTTCAAAATATTTGATGCATGAGCAAAATACTCATTTTGCTCAAATACTCTATTTGCCTCTGTAAGAATGTTTTTCTCCCATGCAATTCCGGATCTAAAGGCAGACTTGCTTTTTGAATTCACTGAATCTCTACTTTTTTCCTGCAGACCAGGGATGTCTCAGGGTCCATAAATCTGTGAAAAATCTGTCAACCTAGAGTTGTTTTCCCCTTGTCCCTTTGTCTTTAGAAGTCAAGAGTTCTTGTTCTGTGGTTCCGGAATTATATTGTTTAATTTCCTCTCTCTCCGGTACATATAACCAATTGAAGAGTCACTTTTCAAGATTTCTGTGCAATAGGCATTTTTTGAGCATAGTTGTAATTGTGGTTTTGATTGAAATATTAAACCTACAAGTGATTTGGAATATCAAAATGAACATTCATATCACAGACGATTTTAGTTACTAATTTAGAGAACAGGAAACATGTTGATTTTCTAGCATGGCTAAAACACAAGCACACTGAACAAGCACACTGTTCATTCACACAATGAACAAGCAAAAGTTCATTATGCTAACCAGCTGACTTAAGGATATATGTACATATAAAATAACAGAGTGATACATTTATTACCCAACTTGCTGTTTGTTATAAGGAAGTTGCTGTCTGGAAAGGCTTCAGAACCCTCTCCAACTCTACCTCCCCTTCTGACTTTTCGTTTCCTGTGTCTGGGAACCTCATTGCTTTCTCTCATGGTCCTGTTAAGTAATTATTCTCATGTGAGGTTACTGGGCTAACCCTCAGCATTTGGTTCACAGCACAGTTATTCCCGTTTCAGGGATGGGGGATGGAAACCATCCGTAACTGCAAGATCGTTCCCATGGCTGAGGAGGGAGAGATGGATTCAGTCCCCTTCTCATTAGGAAGGTGTTGGGCTGTGTAAAGCATCGTGGTTGAAGATATTCCTCCATCAGACACTTCAGATCACAGAAGAGGTTGCTGTATAATAGTGATGCATAAATGTTTTACTTTTGAGAAAAGAATTTTCACATACACACTGTGTGTGTGTGTGTGTGTGTGTGTGTGTGTGTGTGTGTGTAATGTTGCAGTAATTCCAGCACTCTGTGCAGTAAAAGCAGATGTCCTGGCTATTTTATTCTGAAATATTTCTAGAGTGTCTTTATCTTTTGAGTTGCTAGCATGTGAGTGTTATTTTTTTATTATCACACAAAGTTTATACAGTTCGTGTAAAGCATGTGTGAACTAAAATCAAAGAGGTATGAAGTTTACTGTCTCTGAAGTTGATTTGAAGACTAGAGTGGTTAGATAAGGAATGTTCTAAGAAATTCTGTCAAAATAAATTTGATATACAGCCAGAAATTCTACAACTGCTTTCTGGAGCTACCATATTCTCTTGAGAGCTAGAGTAACTGCTTTCTATAGCTACAGTTTTATTTTTAACTAGGTCTAGTTTTTCTTGGAAAAACTTTCCTTCATTATAAAGTTAATAGTTGAAATTAAACTCAATAATAGAACTGAACGTATCATTCAATGTTAATATTTGATAGCCTTATTTTTAAATTTGAACATCAAAGATTTTACAAAACCACATGCTCTAAAATATTTATTTAAATTTGCAAGGTTTGAAATCCCCAGTGTTCCTGAACTCAAGAAGAAAAATCAAGTGTGCCCTCAGATTTAATACCATTTTGTGGATGTGCAAATTTAGAGGTTACTTTGTATAATTTAAACTTCTCTAAAAGTTTCATCCACATTTTTTGCCATCACGACTTACTTGGAGACTAGGATAGATAACAGAATCTACTCAAATCATGCTTCTCACAACACTTATCTTAAACACGGGAGTCCTATTATTGGTCCGGCCAAAAAGTTCATTTTGGTTTTTCATAACATCTCACGGAAAAACCCAACTGAACTTTTGGGCCAACCCAATATTTTTTAGGTCAAATTTTATACTAGAAATTAATGCGGATGGGCAACTGATTGGCTATTTGGTTACTCAGTTACATCAGGTCTCTCTTCTCTGAATGTTCTTCATTTATTCATTCATAAATATTTATTGAGCTCCTAGTATATACCAGTTACTGGGGAAATAGCAGTGAAGAAAAACAATCATCCTTGTCTTTGTGGAGTTTGCATTCTCGTAGAAGAACAAGACAACAGGCAAGTTAATAAGTAAATATATAGTATGTGAGATAACTGCTAAGGAGAAAAGTAAAATAGGGAAGAGAAATAAAAGAAGAGGAAGAGGGTATTCATCTTAGTGTGAGTGGCTGAAGAAGAGCTCAATACAAGGTGACGTTGAATAAAAACTAGAACTTAAAAGGAGCAAACCATGCCACTATCCAAAGTGAGAGCATCCAGCCGGAGGAAATGGCAAGTGCAAAGGCCCAGAGGCAGGAATGTGCCTGGAGGGTTAAAGAAGCAGCAAGGAAACCATGGTGGTTGAGTGGAAGGAAGAGAATAGTAACAGATGAGATCACAGGGATACTAGGGTAGGGCAGGTGATAGGGAGAAGCAGATAACGTGGGGCCTAACAATAGGTGACCATATAATTTATTGTCCAAACCAAGATGCTTTGAGAGTGAAAGTAGACACTATCAATAATTGCATCTGGACAATAGGCATAAACCAAGACTCCTGGAAAAAATAGGAAGCGTGGTCACCCTATGTATACACCTTTATAAAGCCTTTAGCCTTTTTCTCTGAGTGAGATAGGAAGCTTTTAGAAGGTTATGAGCAGGACTTCCCTGGTGGCGCAGTGGTTAAGAATCCACTTGCCAATGCAGGGGACACAGGTTCCGAGCCCTGGTCTGGGAAGATCCCACATGCCGCGGAGCAGCTAAGCCTGTGTGCCACAACGACTGAGCCTGTGCTCTAGAGCCCGCAAGCCACAACTACTGAGCGCACATGCCACAACTACTGAGCCCACGTGCCTAGAGCCCGTGCTCTGCAACGAGAAGCTACCACAATGAGAAGCCCATGCGCTGGAATGAAGAGTAGCACCCGCTCGCCACAACTAGAGAAAGCCCATGCGCAGCAGTGAAGACCCAAAGCAGCCAAAAAGAAATTAGTTTTTTTAAAAAAGGAAGGTTATGGGGAGATGAGTGACATGATTTGGTTTACATTTTAACAAAAACATGCTGGCTACTGTGCTGAGAAGCATTTCCTGAATCGATGCAGGAAAAATATGCAGTCTTAAAGTATGTTATGTATACCAATTTATAACATGACCTAAAGCCTAATTACTATTTACTCTGTACCAAGCTAACTCATTTGATCCTCACAGTAAACTTATCCTATATGACTGTTGCCTGAAAATGAATAAACTGAGGCATGGTGTTTAAGGAATATCCTCAAGGCTACACAGTTAGCGAGTTGCAGAGCCAGGATTTGGATCCAGTCTGATCCCAGAGGCCATGCTGTTAGCTAAGCTGCCACATTGCTTCTCTTCCATATGCCTCATAAGGCAAACTTGATAGTCATCCAGATGTCCTCCCTAGTACAGAAATATATTTTCAAAGACTGTGTTCAAAAATAGTCATTCCCTTTTCTCTCCTGCATTAAACCCAATACTTCTTTAGTTGCTTATTTAAGACAGAAGTGACACACTATAAAGGAAGATGTGTATGAAACAGAGGTTGCTCTCCAGAATAGCATTTACGTTGTAAGTCTTGCAGATTGCATGGGAACATCTGTCAAACAGATTTTTGTATTCCATACTCATTGTCATGTTGGTGAGATCAATTGACGGAAGGGAGCCAGAAAATAAAATTTTTTAAAAATGAAAAGAAATGTTAAGTTCTTTGATGGACTGACTGCCTAGACATATACATCTGCTTATCTTCCCAGAGGAACACTTTTTGCCAAACTGGTGTCTCATCCAGTTATCATTGGAAAGGCTAGGCAATTTGTGGCATGAGACAGAAAAGTGTGTGTCTATGGCTATCCCAAGGTTTCAGTTGGCGTACAAACACCTGGTTTTATTGATAAAACTAAATGTTGCATTTCTAGATCTTCAACTCCTTAGGAGTTGAAGGAGTTTCTAGATCAAGTCCTTAGGAGTTGACCAGATGCATAGGAATTAAAAGGGTAATGTGAAAGCATAATGGATGACATTTGGGAATATGTCTCAAATGATATTTAAAAAGAAGCAAGAAATAAAATACCTAGGAATAAACTTAACCAAGGAGGTGAAAGACCTATACTTTGAAAACTATAAAACACTGATGAAGGAAACTTAAGATGATACAAAGAAAGGGAAAGAAACCCCATGCTCTTGGATTGGAAGAATTAATATTGTTAAAATGGCCATACTACCCAAAGTGATCTACAGATTTAATGTAATCCCTATCTAAATACTCATGACATTTCTCACAAAAGTAGGACAAGTAATTCTAAAATTTATATGGAACCACAAAAGGCCCTGAATTGCCAAAAATATCTTGAGAAAAAAGAGCAAAGCTGGAGGTATCACCCTCCCTGACTGCAGACTATACTACTGTACAAAGTTACAGTAATCAAAACAGTATGGTACTGGCACAAAAACAGACATACAGATCAATGGAACAGGATAGAGAGCCCAGAAATAAACCCACACACATATTCAGTCAATTAATCTTTGACAAAGGAGGAGGCAAGAGTATAAAGTGGGAAAAAAGACAGTCTCTTCAATAAGTGGTGCTGAGAAAACTGGGCAGCTATTAATACACGTAAAACAATGAAATTAGGACATTTCCTCACACCATATGCAAAAATAAACTCAAAATGGATTAAAGACCTAAATGTAAGACCTGAAACCATAAAATTCCTAGAAGAGAACATAGAATATGCTGTGACATAAATCATAGCAATATGTTTATGGATTTATCTCCTAAGGCAAAAGAAATAAAAGCAAAAATAAATAAATGAGATCAATTAAACTTAAAAGCTTTTGTGCAGCAAAGGAAACTATCAGCAAAATGAAAAGACAACCTATGAAATGGGACAAAATAGTTGCAAATGATATGACTAACAAGGGGTTAATATTCAAAATATATAAACAGTTTGTACAACTCAATATCAAAAAAATAAACAACCCAGTCAAAAAATGGGCCAAAGACCTGAATAGACATTTTTCTGAAGACAGCATACATATGTTAACAGGTACATGAAAAGATACTCAGCTTTGCTAATTATTAGAGAAATGCAAGTCAGAACAACAATGAGATCACCTCACACCTGTCAGAATGGCCATCATCAAAAAGTCTACACATAACAAACACTGGCAAGGATGTGGAGGAAAGGGAACACTTGTGCACTGTTGGTGGGAATGTAAATTGGTGCAGCCACTATGGAAAACAGTATAGAGGTTCCTCAAAAAACTAAAAATAGAACTACCATATAATCCATCCCTGGGTTTATATCTGGAAAAAATGAAAATACTAATTTGAAAAGATACATGCAACCCCAATGTTCATAGCAGCACTATTTACAATAGCCAAGGTATGGAAGCAGATAAATGGATAAAAAAGATGTTGTAGGGCTTCCCTGGTGACGCAGTGGTTGGGAATCTGCCTGCCAATGCGGGGGCCACGGGTTCAGGCCCTGGTCCAGGAGGATCCCACATGCTGCAGAGCAGCTGGGCCCGTGTGCCACAGCTGCCGAGCCTGCGCTCTAGAGCGCACAAGCCTGGAGCCTGTGCTCCGCAACGAGAGAGGCCACTGCAGTGGGGGTCCCACACGCCACAACCAAGCGTGGCCCTCGCCGCGGCTGGGGAGGGCCCGCGCGCGGCAGTGGAGACCCAATGCAGCCAAAAATAAATAAATAAATATAAATTAAAAAAAAAAAAGATGTTGTATATATATACAATGGATTATTACTCAGCAATAAACAAAGAATGAGATTCTGCCATTTGTGGCAACATGGATGGACCTAGAGAATATTATGCTTTGTGAAGTAAGTCAGACAGAGAAAGGCAAATACTGTATGATATCACTTATTTGTGGAATCTAAAATATAAAACAAATGAATGTATATAACAAAACAGAAACAGGCTCACAGATATAGAAAACAAACTAGTGGTCACCAGTGGTTTGGGGGGAGATAGGGGCATTGGATTAAGAGATACAAACTACTATGTATAAAATAGATGAGCAACAAGGATATATTGTATAGCACAAGGAATTATAGCCATTATTTTGTAATAACTTTTAATGGAGTATAATCTATAAAAATACTGAATCACTATGCTGTACACCTTAAACCAATGTAATATTGTAAATTAACTATACTTTAATAAAATAAAATAAGCTAGAAATCCTCAATTTAAAAAAAAAATTACAATGAAGTTTAATGAAATTGTTTCATTAAATCTGAAGCTATTTGAATAAGGAACTTTATTAACATCGCTATTTTTTTTTTTTTTTGGCCATGCCACACGGCATGTGGGATCTTAGTTCCCCAACCAGGGGTTGAACCCGTGCCCCCTGCATTGGAAGCGTGGAGTCTTAACCACTGGACCACCAGGGAAGTCCCTAATATCCCTAATTTTAAAAGCAAACTATATTGAGCATGTTCAAAATATCCAAAATCATTCCTTTCAAAATATAAAAGGTAATGGGCACACATCTCTTTGCCAAATATTGAATAGCATACTATGCCCCATCCCACATGAGTTTTATCTCAGATAAAGCAATTCTGTAGAATGTCTGTGTATTTTTAAAAATCTGGCCACTGTGAACTTTTAGCTTAGTTTCACAAAACAAAAATGTTCAGAATACTCCAGCGTTTCTCTTTCAAAATGATGTCATGTATGTCACAAATGCTGTGTTTCTCTGCCTATTTCCTCTGTTTCCACAAATTTGATGTTCTTATAGAAGGTAAATTTATGAAAATTTAGGGTAGTGTTACATCATTTAAGTGCCATAATACTTCGTAAACATTTTCGACATTTTATTGAGATGTAATATACATGCAAAAAAATGTACATTAAGTGTCAGCTCTATGAATTTTCACCAAATGAACACATCTGTGTATCCAGGATCAGGAATCAGAACATTACCTGCACCCAGAAGTCCCTCGGTCACTAATTACCCAAACTCCCAAGGCAGCCACTTTCCTGACTTCTAACAGCATGAATTTGTTTGCCTACTTTTGTGTTTTTTGTAAATGGAACCATATGACGTATGATCTTTTCTGTCTGGCTTCCTTTGATCAGCACTATGTTTGTGAGAGTAACCCATGCTGTTGAGTTTAGTTGTAGCTTATGCATTCTTATTATTGAATAGCACTTCACTGTCTGAAAATGCCACAATGCGTTTATTCATTCTACTTAGGTAGGCATTTAAATAGTTTCCAATTTTGAGCTCATATGAATAGTGCATCTATGGACCTTCTCACATGCATCTTTTTGTGTGCATATAGATTACCGAAAAAATAAATATATACAGATATATAAAACTTAACATGTATATATAAATATATATAACACTTAAATATCAACATATATACCTATATACTAAATAAATGCTTTTAATATAAATCTTGATCATGAATACTTAAATATCAACATATATATTTATATACTAAATATATGCTTTTAACATAAATCTTTATCATAATCCTTTTCTATTTTGATCAGTAATTTTGGAGAACCACCAGGGCATGGTACAGTACTGGGAACTAGGCAGAATTTCCTAGACAGAATTCTTTTCTAAAAGCTCTAAAGGCTTGCGTGGCATATGTCTGAACTTTGTTCATTATAATTCTTCTTGGCCTTTCAAGCAAATCTATTATCTGCCTTCATATTGGATAATCCCCAAATCAACTCACACATTTACTAAGTGTCTATAGAAAACACAAAGAAATCTAGGACAGCTGTGCCTCTGAGTGGCTTGCATTCCGTGTGAGGATACATATATTCCATCAAGTTAGCCTGAATGCCAGGCGAATGTTATAGTCCAGTGTTCTGTTGAAATTTTTGAGACCATTGAACACAATTTTACTGAAAAAAATAACATTTTGAATGTAAAACACCTATTAACATTTTCTTTAAAAACAGAAAAACTGTCATCTCTCCTTCTCCTAAAGTAATATATACAGCTAAACCAAAATTAATCCAATTAATCTCAAGAGACACAGAAATAAAATTAGGTTTCAGCATTTTCCATTACTGCTGCAGTAAATGGCCATTTATTTTAAAACTTTAAAACACCCCACGAAACACAGATTAAAAAGCACTGATTTCAGACAGTAAATGTTCTGAGAGTTTCAGTTGGATTGATGAAATTTTCCAGACAATCTCTCTGAGGTTATTTTTGTTAAATGACATATTTTGGGATGCCAGTTGCTAGGTAAAACTTGGAGGTTTAGTTGTAATCTGGTTACCGCATTATTCTAAGACAAAATGGTAAGGGAGGGTTGTTATAGGAATTTACCAAATTGTAGCATACGAAGACAGATCTAAAAGAAAATCCTTCCTAACATCAACACCAAAATTTGCATTTCAACATCACATAAAAGAAATCTTATGTATCAAAACCACTGAGTAGATTTTAAATGGAATTCGATGGCGGTCTTACAAGGCCCTGAATACATACTGCCAAGAAGTTATTCAGAACTTTGTGAAATGTGTGAACACTGGGCTTTGCAGTCTTACGGTTGTGCCTTTAAACTTAGAGGATTTGTTGAAATTTTTCCTGCTTTTTGTTCTGAGGAAATAGTTACCTTCACAGTAATATTTTTATTGGTTTCATGGAGTGACCTTAAAATGCCTCCAGCTCCTGGGTTACCGTAAAGGAGGGGAAGTAAATCCAGGGGGAAGTTTGCACATTAAGGTAATATTCCAGGGCCTAATTTGCAAGCACTGAGTACTCACCACTTCGGCTTGATCCTGTCTGATTCTCTGACCCAGGGGTGGGCAAACTACAGCCATGAGCCAAATCTGGCCCAAAGCCTATTTTTATAAATGAAGTTCTATTGGAACACAGCCATACCCATTGCTTACATAAATGGTTTCGACAGATACCAGATGGTCTGCAAAGCCCAGAATATTTACTATCTGGCCATTTACAGAAAAAGTTTATCCACCCCTGCGGCATCTCACCCGCTGCCCTGGCCCTGCTTTTACTTTTTTTTTTTTTTTTTTAAGTTTATTATTTATTTATTTTTGGCTGCCTTGGGTCTTTGTTGCTGTGCTCGGGCTTTCTCTAGTTGCGGCGAGCGGGGGCTACTCTTCGTTGCGGTGCGTGGGCTTCTCATTACGGTGGCTTCAGATTGGGAGAAAATATTTGCAATCAACATGTCTAACCAAAGGAGTAGTTTCTAGAACATATTAAAAACTCTCAAAATTCAACAGCAAAAAACCAAACAATCCAGGCAGAAAATGGGCAAAAAAAACATGAACAGAAAATTTTCTGAAGAGGATATAAAGCTGGTCGATAAACACATGAAAAGATGTTCATCATTATTATCCACTAGTGAAATGCAGAACTGAAACCTCGGTGAGATATCACTACACACCTATCAGAATGGATAAAATTTAAAAATAGTGACAACACTTAATACTGGCAAGGATGAGAAGAAACTGAATCATTCATACATCACTGGTGAGACTGAGAAATTGTAGAAGCACTCTAGAAAAGACCTTGCAAGTTTATTATAAAACTAAACATGCAATTACCATAAGACCCAGCAATTGCAATCTTGGGCATTTATGCCAAAGAAATGAAAATTATGTTCATGCAAAAACCTGTTCAGGCATGTTCATAGTAGCTTTATTTGTAATAGCCTGAACCTGGAAGCAACCCAGATGTTCTTCAGTGGGTGAGTGGTTAAATAAACTATGGTACATCCATTCCATAGAGTACTACTCAGTGATAAAAAGGAACAAGCTATTGATACACACAACAACTTGGATGAATCTCAAGGGAATCATGGTGAGTGGAAAAAAATAAAGCCTATCTCAACAGATTACATACTATAATTCCATTTATATAACATCCTTGAACTGACAGAGTTATTGAGATGGAGGACAGATTAATGGTTGGCAGGGGCTAGGGAGTTCAAGGGAGAGGGGAAGGGAGTGTGGTTATAAGAGGTCATTATAAGGGGTCCTTGTGGTGATGGACCTATTCCATGTCTTGCCTGGAGGTCGATACACAAACCTACACGTGTGATAAAATTGCATAAATACAAATAAATCAATGAGTAACATGGGAGAAAACTGAATAATATCACTGGATCATATCAATGTCAAAAAAATGGTTGTACCAATTTACATTCCCACCAGCATTATATGAGGCTTCCAATTTCTCCACATCCTCACCAGCTTATTGTTGTCAGTCTTTTTTATTATAGCTATTCTAATGATGTGTAGCGGTAGCTCATTGTGGCTTTAATGTACTTTTCCCTTAATGATGAATGATACTGAGCATTTTTCATTTTCATGTACTTAGCTCTTTGTATTTCCACTTTGGTGAAATGTCTATTTAAATCTTTTACTCTTTTTAATTATGTTATTTCTCTTTATATTTTTTAATTGTAGGAGTTCTTTACATGTTCTGGACGGAAATCCTTCATCAGATATATGATTTGCAAATATTTTTCCCACTCCATAGCTTTTCTTTTCATTTTCTAAATGCTGTCTTTCGAAGAGCAAAATTTTAAAATTTTGATGAAATCCAATTTATCAGATTTTTTTCTTTTATGGACATGTTTCTGTGTCATATCTATGAAATCTTTCCCTAAGCCAAAATCACAAAAAATTCTCTTATGTTTTTTTAACAGTTTTATAATTTTAGCCATTACATTTAGATCTATGATCACAATTAATTTTTGTGTAGTATATGAGGTAAGCTTCTAAGTTCACTTTTTTGCATACAAATATCCAATTGTCCCAACACCATTTACTGAAAAGACTATCGTCTCCTCAAAGAACTGCCTTGGCACCTTTGTTAAAACTTAATTGATGATAAATGTAAGGGTTTATTTCTGTCTTTTCTTTTCTAGTCCAATGACTTATGTGTCTATTGTTATGTCAATACCATCCTGCCTTGATTACTGTAGTTTATAGTAAGTTTTTAAACAGGTACTATAAGTTCTACTTTGTTGGATTTTTTTTTTCAAAAAATTTTTGGCTATTCTGGGTCCTTTACATTTCTATATAAATTTTAAGATCAACTTGCTAATTTCCTTGAATTTACCTAGGAATTGTATTGACTCTTTGGGTGAACTTAGAGAAAATTGCCATCTTAACAATGCTTATCCTTCCAATGCAAAAACATTTATTTAGGTCTTTGATTTCTCCAGTATTTGGTAGCTTTCAGCAAACATGTCTTACACTTCTTTAGTTAAATTTATTCCTGAGTATTTTATTCTTTTTTTGATGCTATTTTGAATGGAACTGTCTCAATTTCATTTTTCATTTCTAGTATATACAAATGCAGCCAATGTTTGTATATTGCTGTGGTAGCCTATGACCTTGCTGAAGTCCTCACCATTATACTTGCAGCATCAACTTTTTTCCACAGCTAATGTGTGATGGCGAAGAATGCAATGACTCTTAGAACAGTTTGCACCAATAATGCAAATGTCAACCAGTAGAAAAGGCAGTCATCTCAGCGTTATCTTGACCTTGCAGGTCCTATGAAAGGTTCTCCTGAACTGTGAAAAGGGATCTTCAGGGGTCCTCAGGCAACACTTAGAGAACCACTGATCTAGATGGTCTCTAAGCACCTGTCCAAAGTCTAAAATGCTGTAATTTTTCATATCTAAGATAAATGTTGTTTACCAAACTTGTCTTAATAACATTTGCTTAAGTCACTGATTTTCATGGCAGTCAATATTCCTTAGACAATTGCTGCATGTAAAACAATGTACCAAGTGTTCTGAGAGAGATGAAAAGGAAATAGAACATTGGCCCTAATCTCAAGGAAATGGTACAAGTCTCTCTCACTACTCAAGTGTCTAGGAAAGGAAGCCCAGCTAATTAGTAGGCTAATTACATTAGACCCCAAATTTGTATGTTTTCTGTTCTAGGTAGCACTAAAAATAAACAAAATACTTATAATGGAGATACAGTATGTGTCGAATATCAAGACTGAGAAGTAAAACTAGGTTAAAATCTGTTATTCTTGACTTATACAATTTAATGTTATCTCATTTCCAAATGACTGGAAATAAGACAAAGTAGGATCAAACTCATTTTCAAATCTTTTAATTCTTAATTTTACACTATGATTTATAACAGACCCTTGACTGGAAGCTTAAAATAGCCACTTACCTACTGTTTTCTCCTGCATTTTACTTATAGTCCGGGTTTACAGTATGGTGCTTATAGCTCACTGGGCAAATTTTCCGTATATCTTAGCTTCTCCCTGGAGAGGAATAAAATACTGTTCATACATTCGAGGTAAATAAAGTCTCAAGACTTCACCTGTGAGATTCCACAGGTACTGACATCCTTCATCCTATTGGGTAGAAAAAAGAAAGGCAAAAAGGACTAAAATACTCATAGTTGGGAAGAATAAAAGAGAAATTGGGAAGACAAAATTATTCATATAAAATGAAGGGAGGGATTGAGGTTAAGCGAGTTTAGGGATAAATGGAGTTGCTAATAGTTTCAGTGAAACCAGCTGCAGACTGGAGTTCTGATATGAAAAAAAAAAATCGTGCAATTTAAGAGCGGGCAGAGAATTTAGAGATAAGAAATGTTGGGCCAGAACGAGATTATATGGCAGAGGAGGAAGGCAAAGCCCAAAGATTTCTGACAGGGCTAGAGCCGGAAGCCAGAATTTCTAACTTCCCTGCAGTATATTACATCCTTCCCTCTTCTGAAACTTTAGTGGGTGAACTGTTTACATGCACGTCATTCTTATGTGAAGCATCATTACATGACTGGTAACTCAGCCATCTTGAGCAGGTCTTCCTAATTCACTTTATACCTCAGCTATTGCAAATTGTGTTATTTCCTAATGAATTTGTTATTAAATATTCAAAATCACCTCAACCTTATTTACTGTAACACATCAGCTTCAGCATCAATAGTGTTCTTTTTTCCCCAAAAGACACATATGGTATCATTTTCTTCATGCCGCATACCGTATCTTAGTTGGGTCATCGTTTCCATCAACACAGGATAATTGTGACCACATGACATACTTTACAATGAAGAACTAACCTCAGTTCTTAAGATTTCACACATTACATCATTATATAGGCAGCATGCTTTCAAATATGCCGTTGGCTTTTGCTTTTTTCTACTTATTACCACCTTCCTGATAAGTTCTTTGGGGCTACTACCTAAATCTACATGTGGAAATCATTACCAGTTTGTTTTTTGTTTTGTTTTGTTCTGCTTGTTTTCGCCTGCATGTTTCTTTTAAATAAGCACTAGCATGTACTACCATAGAGAGTGCTGATTAAAATAAACAGTAACGTTTTTTCAATAGGTTTTGGGTCTTATTGTGTGTCCAGGTCAGAGCACTTATTTTCTATAATTAACTGTCTTTTCTCCATCCAGGAAAAGCCGGGTTCATTCTTTCCAGTGTAACTCTTCTCTCCATTCTGAATTAAACCCTAAAATACTGACACACACATTTGGCACTAACCTATACAATTTTGATACTGAGTGCTTCTAACTTTTTTTTTGAAAAACAATTAATTCTTCTCCATCCAATGATCCTTTGGTTTTAGGCATACCAAAAAAGTAGAAGTCATAAATCCCTTGATTCTAGATTGGCATCCTTACAGCAGCTTTATCAGAGATATTTCTTTTCATTCCCAGCCTTCAGGTGACTGAGATTCTTGGGGATAATAAGCCCATATCTTGGGTGAACCATTTTTCCTCTAATGAAATAACCTTCCTGGGTTTGGAACTTGGTTTTAGAAAGTATTTTTTCAGGACTTCCCTGGTGGTGCAGAGGTTAAGAATCTGCCTGCCAATGCAGGGAACACGGATTCAAGCCCTGGTCCGGGAAGATCCCACATGCCGCGGAGCAACTAAGCCCGTGCGCCACAACTACTGAGCCTACATGCCACAACTACTGAGCCTGTGCTCTAGAGCCGGCGAGCCACAGCTACTGATCCCGCTCGCCTAGAGCCTGTGCTCCGCAACAAGAGAAGCCACTGCAATGAGAAGCTTGCACACCACAACAAAGAGTAGCCCCCGCTCGCCACAACTAAAGAAAGCCCATGCGCAGCAACAAAGACCCAACGCAGCCAAAAATAAATAATAAATAAATTTTAAAAAAATTAAAAGTATTTTTTCCTCTTTTTTTTTTCTCTCCTTCACCTGGTTGTTATTAACATCTATGTATTTCAGATTCTAAAAAGTTAAGACCTCAGCCAACACCGAAACACTGAATATTCAATGGTGAAATAGATGAATAGTGGGTAGTAGCAACAACCTCAAGTTTTCTAATCTAAGTGCAGAGTAGCTGGAGCAGTTCCTCAAAACCCATCTCTTACAGGAACTAACATTCACAGCCTGCGATGGGTCAGGCCCTGTTCTAAGGGCTTTGCCTGGATTAATTCATTTCACACTCCCGTCAACCATATGGCATAGTTTTCATCTCCAGTTTTCATTGAGGCACAGTTCACTCGCGTAAGTCATGTAGGGTACAAGGCCTCCGGGTTCCGGAGCCTTCTTTGGCTGAGTTCCCACAGAATGTTGCTTGCGGCTCCTTTAGGGACCGTCACACCTGTTCATCTTCTGGGTAGTCATTTCCTTGTGAATGGGGCCCTTTGTACCTGTGGGGTCTGCCACCCCCCTGTACCTGGTAACCTGGCTGACCGTCCTTCACAATCTCACTGGAAAAAACAGACAGAAAGTAGAGACTGATAACCACAGGCCGTGCAAATAGCTCACACTTCCAGATACTTACTTCTGCTAACTGCTTTCTACGGATTGTCTCTTCTGTTACACATAGTAACCCTGTGAGGTAGCTGCCGTCACCATTTCCGTTTTCTAGAGGAGGAAACTGAGAAGCAGCGAGGACAACCAACATGCCAAGGTCACACGGTGTGAAACATAGCAGAGCTGGGATTCAGTCCAACCCAGGAAGTCGAGCTTCAGGGCCCACGCTCTTTGCTACACCAAGCCACTTGCTTTCATCAAAAGGAGTGCTTCTCCATCCCCCCAGGTCACGGAGGGCACCCAGAGTCGAGAACATCTGTGGAGTGTCTGCTCTGCTCTAAGGACGTCATGCTTTCCAAATTCTTGGGCTGGTCGGGAGGCAGGAGGAACCTGTCAAAGGAAAAAGTGTATGGCTAGGGTGGAAGCCACGGGTTTTGTTCTATTTATTTGATTTGATTTCTGTGAAAACTCTGCCTCAATCCGGAAGCAATTAAAGCATAAGGGAAAGGCAAAATTCATTCTCAGTCACGCAAAGTGATTTATTTTATTGTAACCAATTTAAGATTTGCAACAGCCAGAAAACATGTTCTCATGGAAGGCCTGTCCTGGGCACCGCAGGCTTTATTACCATCCCAGTCTGTACTGTTGGGAGATGTAGAACATCTTTACTGGCGATTCGACTATGTACCAACTTCTACATCCCAGCCCCTGCCCCAGAAAGAAAGAAAACCTCAGAACCCCACTTTCTGAAGACTGGTACCTGGTCCGTCATGTCCAGCTTCAAGTGACCCAACAATAATCCACGTTGAGGGGAAGAGAACATGTTATTTACTTTGAGGGTTCCAGCTATTACAGACTATGTTCATAAATCCCTTATTCCTTCCTGAGATGGGTGGGGTGGGATGAAGGGAAGGAGAAGAAGCCCTCATCCTCACCGGATGGGCTAGAAAGAAAATTAGCACAAAGAAAAATGCACCGCTGGTTCTACTTATCGCATTATGAAGATGCCATGACAATAACAAAGATAATATCCAAGTAATGGCATTAGCATCTGGAATGGATAAAAAGAGGGGGTAAATTCATTTATATTATCCTTTTCTTCATGGTCATGAATAATTGGTACATTTCAGTTTATAATTACAAACTATAGCAGTTCAAGATAACTAACGTCTGTGCAGTGTACGCTCAGCTTGTGGATTCTCTCGTAAGCATTGTCCCATTTGAGCCTCCCAGCTGGTCATCATACCGTTGTGGCAGGTATGAGAGCCACCCCATTTCACAAATACAGGAATGAGACATAACAATGGGTAAGTGGCTTACCCCAGGTCACTGTTGCTAACAGACAAATCTTGTATTTGAACCTAAGTCTTACGAAATGACAATCTAAGTTGATTTTAAGGAAAGAACAGCCTTATTTCATAATGCCAAGCTGGTGAGGCCTGGGACATTAGGCCTGGGACATGAGCGTCATGCACACCAGTTAGGGCACCTGCCTTTCTGTACTGATGGCTTTAGGCACTATCAGCATGAGAGGCATGCAAGCTACGCGGCCCCCAGCCATTATGATTTTTTAGTCATGTCTACATTATATTCTATTTTCTGCTCATCCTGCACTATCTGGCTGTCAACTAGCCATCATTTTTTTTGCTGATCATGGCATCTCTAGAGCAGAGGTTCTCAAAGCAGAGGTTGGTGGACTAGCAGCATCCGCATCACCTGGGAACTCATTCGAAGTGCAAAGCCACGGGCTTCCCTGGTGGCGCAGTGGTTAAGACTCTGCCTGCAGATGCAGGGGACACGGGTTCAAGCCCTGGTCCGGGAAGATCCCACATGCCGCGGAGCCACTAAGCCCGTGTGCCACAACTACTGGGCCTGCCCTCTAGAACCCACGAGACACAACTACTGAGCCCACGAGCCACAACTACTGAAGCCCGCATGCCTAGAGCCAGTGCTCCGCAGCAAGAGAAGACACCGCGATGAGAAGCCCGCGCACTGCAACGAAGAGTAGCCGCCGCGTGTAGCAGTGAAGACCCAACGCAGTCAAAGAAAAAAAAAAACAAGTGCAAAGTCTCAGGCCCCACCTCAGACCTACTGAATCAGGAACTCGGTGGGGCGGGGGCGGGGGGCGTGGAGCAGTGTGGTTTAATAGGCCCTCCAGATGATGCTGGACCTGCTGAGGCTTGAAAACAAGTGTGCTAAAGCAGTGATTCTCAACCTTGGCTGTACACTGGAATCACCTGGAAGCTTTAAAAACTTCCGGGCTTGTGTCCCAACTCCAGAGATCCTGATTTAATTGGCCTAGGACAGGTTTGTTGTTGTTGTTGTTTTGGGGGTTTTTGGCGGTACGCGGGCCTCTCACTGTTGTGGCCTCTCCCGTTGTGGAGCACAGGCTCCAGACGCGCAGGCTCAGCGGCCATGGCTCACGGGCCCAGCCGCTCCGCGGCATGTGGGATCTTCCCGGTCCGGGGCACGAACCCGTGTCCCCTGCATCGGCAGGCGGACTCTCAACCACTGCGCCACCAGGGAAGCCCTAGGACAGGGTTTTTAACCTCAGCGCTACTGACATTTTGGGCTAGATAACTGTTCATTAGAGGGCCTGGCCTGTGCATTGCAAGATATTTAACAGCATCCCTGGCCTCTACCTACCAGATGTTAGTAGCCTCCCAACAATTTGTAATAACGAAAAATGTCTCCAGACGTTGCCAAATGTTCCCTGGGAGACAAAGCACCCCACAATGAAGAGCAGTCATCTAGGGGCATGGCCTGGGCATTGGTATTTTTAAAAGCTCCCTCAATCATTCTAATGTACAGCCAAGGCTGAGAACCATTACTCAGGCGGGTTCGTATTAATGAGTAGCTTTGGATGTGCAATGCACAAATAACAGAACCACTTAAAAAGAACAGTAAAAATGGGTGTAAAGTAAAAACAAATCAACCTGCGGGGAAGACTCAGACCGTTCACCCGTAAGTCAAGGACGTGAACTTCAGGGCATACATTTCACAGCAACCATTTGGCGCCTTACATTTTTGCTTACTTTCTGGTGGTCAGGTATGTTCCAGAAAGCTGACATAAGCAGGTACGTTGTACATACCATCAATAAAAGATCACAACTAAGTAGAAATTGCTTTATACCAAATATAGTAGTGGCCAGACATCCTGCTTTTGAATCTAGTCATTCTAAAAACAGGGTGCCTATTGGTGGATCATGTGGTAGAAGTCCTTAGGTAAATCTGTTTCGACAGGTTAAAAAACGCAGCCTATCAATTTTATGTTGATTTTTCCACAATCCGAATGAGCCACACAAATACAGAATTTCTCCATTCATTTGTGCCATTTAGTAGTGCTTTCGTTTTCAGGTGGAGATCAGGACTTTAATTATGTTTCAGCTGCAGAAAAGTCCCCTAAGAAAAGTCCTAAAGCAAAATCCATGCTCAGCAGATGACCCTCTGCTGCCTAGGTTGCCCTGTGCTGTTCCTCTGTGGTCCACTTGAGAACCCGATTGGACCATAGGACGGGCGTCATCTTCAGGTGCCTGCTCTGTGGCTCTTATCAAGCTGGACGGTCTCAGCACAAAGGGAGGGCTCTCCAAGCAAGTGTTTGGCAGCCCCTCTTTACCGTGGACTTTTCAACAGAACGGTACTCTCCCACCTCCTCCAACAACTAGTTGAACGGTACATTGTTTGTTTCAACATAAAGAGTGGAAATACTACTTTCAGATACTTTTAAATGACTTTTAAATAGAAAGTAAATTATAAGATGAATGTGTTTTCTGTGGAAAATTGGTGCTATCGAATTTCAAAATGTGAAAATATTTCCCTGAATTAGTGAGTTGAAATCATTAATTTGTTCAACACCTACTACATACGAGGTACTGTGTGATGCCCTTGGTAGTTATAAATATGAGGGTTACATAAAAGCACAGATCCTCTCATGGCAAAAATAAGCTATGACTGCTCCAAGGTGCCAGATTTACCCTTGAACCAATCCGACTTGTTAGTTTGTCAGAATGGTTTGGTTTTTCTTTCATTGAATTGATATTAGCTTGTTAACAATAATGAATTCAACTAGTTCGTCTACCATGGTCTCTTTATGCTAAGCAGTTCTTTATCTTTTCCTATCCTAGTCTAAGTGGTTTTCCTCAACGTGCTTTTAAAAAATCAAAACATTTTAATTAGGCAATAGAACTGCTTCCCAGAAGTCTGCTCTAGGAAACAAAATCATAAAAGACTGCTGGAAGGTATTATTTCCATAATGTTCTGACTTTAAAAAAAAAAAAAACAGGATTTATGTACATAGGGAGTTTTCCGGAAGAAAACACAATTTATAATTAACAGTGGTTGCCTTTGGGCAGGGAATTAAGGGGTCTTGAATAGAAGGGAGACTTAACTTTTCATTATACAAGTTTTTATACAGCTTAACTTTTACCATTTTAAATATTGTATTTTCCATTTTAAGCGCTAGTAAATAACAGAAAGGATACATTTCCCGTAGTCCTTCATAAGCTCCAAAATGCCTCTTCTAAATAAGAGAAAAATAGGTGAGCTATACTCTATGTCTCTTTGATGTCTTCCTTTTGTATATGTTTTCTTGCTAAGACAGAGTGGGCTGAAAGGAGTCTTTGAATCTAAGATTACTCCAATATTGGTTCCATTAAAGAGGTTAACAAGCAGGTCCTACTTGAGATTGGGTAGTTAAGCAGAGCCTCTTTGAGGAAGCCAGCTTTAACCAGAAAGAGAAGTTGCCTGCAGGTAGGGCCCTAATTTCCTGCTGGCAGCATGCAAACAGTTACTATCCATATATCCCTTGAGAATGAAGTGGATATCCGTCAGGGATGTCTACACTGTGATTGTACCTAAAATTTTTTTCCAATGATTTCTTTCATTCTCCTTTGTCAGTAATTCCCAAGAAGAATCAATGCTGGCAAAGGAAAAAAAAAAAAAAAAAAGAACAACAAAAATAACCAAACACCTATTTGTGTCAAAGAAAGACAATTCTGTGATCTATTTGGTGCTCACCAACTCCATGATATCTTTCTCTTGGGTGCTTCCTTTATACCTAATCCTAATTAAAAGTTTAAGCAAGCATGAAAAAAAAATATTTCAGTTGAGATTGGAAGGGCCTGAAACAATACATGCTCTGTTGTGGGTTCTCCCAGATCATTTTTCTTAGCACTTGTTACTTAGATCTGCACAGGATTTCAGAGTCTCCCTTGTTAAGCCAGAAACATCCTTTTCTTTTCCCTCATTGTTGGATGTGTGAATTGGGAAATCCATCCACGTAGATTTCAGGATCGTCTGTCTCTGGGAATGAACCAACCATAACAATTCAACTGTTCCAAAACTTATCCTATAACAATCCTTACACATTTTAATTACATCTCTCTAGTCTTTAGTGGAGAATTACAGTTCTGGGACAAAATACTAAACTCCCACTGTGTAAAAAGTAATTTTCAGGTTTTCTTTTCAGGGGGTGATTCATCTCAGAAATAATGTTTTATGTGTTTACTTGCATCAGGC
Source organism: Tursiops truncatus (assembly GCF_011762595.2). Taxonomy (NCBI): domain Eukaryota; kingdom Metazoa; phylum Chordata; class Mammalia; order Artiodactyla; family Delphinidae; genus Tursiops; species Tursiops truncatus. The sequence continues at coordinate 111,330,632 of NC_047038.1, read as the reverse complement.
ATTCATAACTAGCAATCAGCAATGGTATAATTATTTTTTAGCTTCGTGAGAACTGTCAGAGTTTAGGGCAGTATTTCTGTGAAGAGCCTACTGCTTGTCTTTGGACAAAGGTATTTATGGAAATTCTGAGAAGACACCAACCAAGACCAGTTAGAGTGAGAGGAAGAAGAGACCAGCAGTAGGGCTGGATTGAAGGAAAAGGTCTTTTAGAAAACTACTCAGAAGAAGGGAAATATGTTTGAAAACCAAAAAGAGAGAACATCAGAAATTAAATCAAACAGGATCTTAGCCATAAAAAATAGAATTATAGATAGCCCTATGTTACTAAACTCACAAAATGCATTAGTTCTGATTTTGTATTTCTCGGGTAATAGTTTCCTATCCTCTTTCCATGGACTCATATGAATGACCACGCCAACCATGAAATTAAACCTCACTCTTTTAGAAGTGGTAGAACGAAATTGGAAGGTCAACTTAGAGTTACTATGGCGATAGGTACTCTGCAAAAAAAAGAAGTTTGTCAAGTGAGTACAGTATTATCTCCTATTGAGTGGAGTACGTTTAAATTCTGAGTCACTAAGCAAACATAAGAAAGGACATCAATACCATTTTTACTCTTGGAAAGGCATCATAGATATTCAGCAGAGGCTTCCTCCTTTTAGGTAGCTGAGCTATTATTTAAAGCCATGCTTCTAGTACGATACCTAATTAGATATCTCTAATTAGATATCAGCAATTCACAGAGGATTTATGTTCCTGCTACTCACCACAGCCACTAGAGGGTCATCACCCTCTCCCTGGAGCAAAAATTTCAAATTGTCAACATGGAAGAATAGATGTCCCTGCGAATGCTACAAACGGGTCACAGTAACCACATTTTCTTGTATGATAGAGGAAAATCTGAGCCTAAATAAAGATAGGCCACTGGTGTCACACCTGCTGAAGCAGGGCAGCAAGTTAAGCATGGAGGAAAAGGTGAGTTTCAAGTGGCTTTAGCTGTTAACCAGCTGGCAAGGCCAGTGCATTCTAAACCACTTCACTTTCCCAGTATTCTCCAGAACATCTTATTCAGAGCTTTGGCTGCTTCTCAGGAGATAATATAATCTCCCAATGCCACTAGCTGAAAATGATTCATTTCACTCATGATTTAGTAAGACTTGATCAGAGATGACTGCCCGCTTCTCAGTTAAGCCGTCATCCAAACTCCCAAATTTTGCTCCTCTTTGAAAATCAGGCGGCACGACTACTTCCTATAAGATCCAAGTCTCATCTCTTCTTATGATATTTATCACTCTCCACATTGTTCAGGATTTAAAAAATTGCTGAGGCTTTAAAATATGGAAAAAAAATGATGATCATAGTCTCTTGCTACCACACTAACTGAAAAGCATAGTGAACGATACAATTTAGAAGTTTGGAAGCCTAATTAGAAATATTAAGTGTCCGCGTAGCCTATGCTGGCTCTGCCACTTCTTACCATGCTCTTTCCTTTTTTCAGCTGCTGGCTGGGCGCTGGCCTTTTGATCACAATGACTTTGGCGTATTTCTCTGCAAGTTGTTCCCCTTTTTGCAGAAGTCCTCAGTGGGGATCACCGTCCTCAATCTCTGCGCTCTCAGCGTTGACAGGTAACATGGTTCTTTCCCTTTACTCTGTTGTTGGGTTGAGAAAAGCAGTTTTGTCAGAAAGAAGAGAACTCGAGGAGCCTTGAGAATTGGTGTTCAAGACAGTTGTTCATTAGTTCCCAGCAATGAAAATACTAGCGATCTTGCTCTACTGTTTAGAATTGCTTTCCACAGTTGTTGATTACCAGCCATCTTTGGTTCAGGCAACTTGTACCGAGAGCATTTCACCAACTATATCCATTTGACATCCTTACGGCAACGAAGGAAAAAGGAACATGTTAGATGGAATGAATGTTGGAAAAGGAAATTCTAGGACATCCACATTCTGTATTTTCAATGGTAGATTTCTCATTAGAAAAAAGAAGATACTGTTCAATTGTGTTTCTAATGCTTGATTAGTTGAACTGAGTGGTGAGTACTCAGAATTATGTTCTAATCTATGCTTTTCTGAATACCTGAAATGCTTCCTAATTTTTAAAAAGAGGACAACAGAAGCACCCCTTGATCCAACTCTGAAAAAAACCATCAAGTATCTCAGAGTCTTTCCAGAATTCTTCTCAAACATGGATGTCAAGGCGTCAAGAAAGAAGTCCTTCTGAATTCCATGAACTTCTAGAAGGTATTTTCTATACCTTCTAATTTTCATAGCAGGAATTATAAAAAATGAAGTTAGGAACTCTATAACACGTTTTGTGGTGCTTTTTTATATTGAAAATAATCCTTTGCAAATGCTGTTTAATGTCTTATTTAGGTGGTTTACCTACAATTTAGAAGAGGTTTTCATTTTTCCTTTCACACGCTGACAATCACTTTATCAGAGCACCTAAGTCCCATCATAATAGAAATAAAAGTCCCACTTTCTTAAAGAACATTTTAGTGTTTACAGATATTCATTATTTATCATTAACAATTAATTTTCAGGACCAAAAGTGTTATTGTTAAAACATAAAAATACTCATTCCATTGGTAGTAGAAAATTATAGTGGTATCCTTGTTATAAATTTATGGTTATAATAATTGTGAAACACTAAACAAAATGTTTAGCAGTGTTATTAAAAATAAATTTATTGCTGAAATTAAAACCAAAAAATTCCATTAGTAGTTTAAATTGCAGTAATGCTATTGACAAAAATGCTACCACTGCAGTGGTAAACACAAAGATCAGAAATAATTTCATCACCTATTAGTAGGATTCACAGTGATTCCCAGGAAAACCTGAGGTCTACATAGGTTTCTTCTGCATCATATCAGATGTTAAGGGCTGCTGCATAAAAATATTTACATACAATAGATGGCCACTGTATCACTTTCACTTGACAAATAATAGATTATGCTACTTGTGACCATGTCCTAAAAAATTGAGCAGGCATTTATAATCTGGACTTTATTCACTAATGAATTCTCATTCTGTTGTTCCCACTCCTAGCACCCCAATAATATCATTTCGTCTTGTAACTAAAGTATTGTATTATCTAAAAATTAAAGTCATTAAATTATATCTATTACATTACTGATACATGAAAAATTTTTCCTACCTGTATTTATCAAGTTGTATATTTAGAGATGTAGCTAGGTATTTTCATTATAATATCCAATTAAAATTTTAAATTATAATATAACTCTAAAACCCATATGGGGAAAAGAAATAAGAAAATGATCATGACAATTTTTAAAAGAATTACGTTTCCTATACACATATTCTTCCTATATGATATTCTTAAATGTTATAAAGCTACAGTTTTAAAACAATGTGGTACACACACATAAACACATTGACAAATCAATGGGAAAAACAGAAACAGGTGTCAGAGTGTACAAGAATATATTATAGGCTGAAATCACTTTAATGGGGAAAGGAAAGATTCATCAATAAACAGTGCTATGTACCGTCTGGGGGAAAAAACATGTTAAAGTCTTATTTTGTACTATATATCAGTAATAATATTTATAATTATTACCATTTATTGAGTATTAGTATGTACCAGGCCCTGTTAAAAATACTTTCCAGAAATTATTTTATTTAATCCTTATAACAACACCTGTGATGGTGCTATAATTATCCCCATTTTACAGATGAGGAAGCCGAGGTCGAAAGGGCTTAATCAAGGCCAATTGGCTACTAAGTTTTGGAGCCATAATCAAAAGTAGTATGTGTTCTTAACCACTATGCACAAGCATGCAAAAACTCAAACCATAGAGCAATAGAAGAAAATAAACCAATATCTTTTTGATCTCTAGAAAAGGAAGACATTTTGAACCTAAAGTGGATGGTAGAAAATCTGAATAAAACTATAAATGCATTTCAGGACATAAAATTTTAAAACATGAATATCAAACATTCATAAAATTAAAAAACAAATAAATAAAGCAATAATCCAGGGAAAATATCTGCAGCAAAACTACATGTTAATATTCTTGGTATTTAAAGAAGCCATACAAATAGTAATTAAAATCTTACTACTTCCATATAAAAAGGGCATGAGTATAAAAATCATCAAAGAAGAAACTAAAATGACTAACATATGAATCATGTTCATATTATCAAAGAAATTCTCATTAAAAAGCATGTTTCTCAAAATCTGGCAGTAGTAGGGAATTGAACAGCCCTTCCAGAAACTAAAGTCCTACAAATGTTTTTGCCTTCTGACCCTGTAATTACAATTTTCACGATCAATTCTATGGAAATGATCCAAAATTTGAACAAAGAAGTCAGGTACAAAGATGTTCCTTACAACAGCAGTCCCCAACCTTTTTGGTACCGGGGACCGGTTTCATGGAAGACAACTTTTCCATGGACTGAGGCGGCGGGGGGCGGGGAGGGGGGCGGATTTGGTTTCGGGATGATTCAAGTGCATTACATTTATTGTGCATTTTATTTCTATTATTATTACATTATAATATATAATGAAATAATTATACAACTCACCATAATGCAGAATCAGTGGAAGCCCTGGGCTTGTTTTCACTTGCCACTCACTGATAGGGTTTTGATATGAGTCTGCAAGCAATTGATTTATTATGGTCTCTGTGCAGTCAAACCTCTCTGCTAATGATAATCTGTATTTGCAGCTGCTCCCCAGCGCTAGCATCACCCCCTCAGCTCCACCTCAGATCATCAGGCATTAGATCCTCATAAGGAGTGTGCAACCTAGATCCCTCACATGCGCAGCTCACAGTAGGTTCCTATGAGAATCTAATGCCACCGCTGACCTGACAGGAGGCGGAGCTCAGGCAGTAATACGAGCGATGGGGAGCGGCTGTAAATACAGATGAAGCTTTTCTCGCTCACCCGCCATTCACCTCCTGCTGTGCAGCCCTCTTCCTAACTGGCCACGGGCTGGTACCCATCCGTGGCCCAGGGGTTGTGAACCCATGCTTTACAAGATCATTTAAAGAAAAAGTTGAAAGCAGCCTTGTATTAGGGAAATGGATAGGGATGTTAAATGCAATTTATATGTATAAGTATATGAATATAAAATTCCTTGAAAGGAATATGATAAATATTAGTATTAGTTATGTCAAGGGATAGAGTAACAGATGTAACATTCTTCTGCAAGCAGAAAAAAACTTATCAAAGTTTATTTTATTTTCTGTGACCCATTTTCCTTATTTACTTCATGCTATTCCCTACATTTTATTTTTCTCATCTGCCCAGCTCATTCTTATGACCTTTATTTTAAATTAACACTAATTTCCTATGACTGGGTAGCTCTAAAACGCAAGCATATGTAGGCCTGTGTGTGTGTGGAGAAATACAGGTACATGCCCAGCTCAGAGTTACTTCCATGCCTACTCTTGCCTTTACAAAAGCACCATCAAATTTGGGAAAACAGCATTTTATTTAAAAAATTAAACTTTGTCCCAAAGTTTAGGTAAAAATAGGATGATAACGAGTTTTAGGAAAGGGCCACTCAGTGTTCTAAGAAAACTGCACCTCCGAGGAAACATCTAACCAAACCCAGACAAGAACAGCCCATGACAAACAAGAATGAAAAACAGGAGAAGGAAGACAAGGAAGATGCTTGGCTCCTATAAATAGTAAAACCTTTTTTAAGGCAGCTGGGTATAATCCTCTGAGAAGAGAGGCATTGATGAAAAGAGAGGCCAAGGAGAGGAAAGAATTTGCTTGGTTTGATAAGAAATATAGGCAACTTTTCATCCCTGCAATATATTTTCTTGTTACAAAAATTAGAGTGTATGCTCTGAGTAGTGTTATGTGCCATGGTATAGTGGTCCCTTTTGTAGTTCGTATGAATCTATTTAATAAATTTTTTTCTTGATTAAAAAATACTTTAGGGCACTTATTCCTCAGTGATATACTGTATCATGAATTATCCCTAGATTGAGAAGCATAATTGGCAAGAAGGGTATGAGGTACAGACATGAAGAATCAGGCCTGGCTGCTGTTCTTTAGGAGTTTCCATGGATGTGAAGACAATGACCTGGGAACCAGGGAGAAAGAAGTGCACAGGGAAGTGTTCAGGCAGTTGGATTCCCCAGCCAGCTAAATCATCAACATCTTCCATTCCTTCTCTAGCTCACCTTGTTCTGCTGCCTCTTTCTCCCTTGGGGGAACCTCAGAGGATGATCTTCCTGAGCTTCAATGTCCCCAGTATAAACCCTACCTTTAGGCAGGGAGAAGGGGGTGGTGGGAGATGATGGGATGGGGAAATGGAGGGATTAGGTCATAGATTCCTGTTTCTGGTGTAGGAATACCTCACCCACACCATGTCCTCCCCTACCTCATGCATGGAGAAAAATTAACTCAGTGTTCAATCACAAGCTGTCAGTTATGTAGCACATGAAATGTTCTTGGTTTGAAAAAAGAAAGAAAGAAAAAAGAATGTCAAGCATTTATTTCATTAAGACTTAACCTCAGTTTTAGATCAACGAGAAGAACTGTTTTAAAATTCCACTTTCGCAAAAATCTGCCTGAATCCAGGAGGTTTTTTCTGGGTAATCAACTCACCGTCCTTTGTTCCCTGGGTCCTTTCTTTATTATTTTTACATTTCATTTGGTACTGACTCTCAACTTTGGGACCGGTATGTAGGGAATCTATTTTGACATTTCTATTTCAAAAGCTTTCACACTAGAGAATGAATCATTCACACTTGACTTCTGAAGATAAGATACAATTTGCTTTCAATCTTGATTCGGTTGCATTATATTCTTCTAAAAATCAGAAAATGCCTTTATTTAAAAAAACAAAAACAAAGCACGGAGTAAAAAGAGGGAAATTGGAACCTGTTATGAATCAATTTGCAACTTGGGAATCGCTGCTTTCATTCTATGAGCTGAATCAAATTACGGCCCAGGAAGAGTTCCCGTGATTTTTTTGGTTTTGTTTTTTAAATATGATGATTATGTCTCATTTCAGAGTTGTTGTTTTTGAGGGAAAATAATGAACATAACTATTCATCCAAGTTTTATACAATTTCTCCATTACTTCATTGATTGCTCAGTGAATACTAATACTTTAGGATCAAAGAAAAAGTCTAGCTTCCTTACTCCAGGCTTTTAATCTGAATAAGGTAAACAAGACAGAGAAAGCGCATCCCTTGTACCAGAACAGATGACTTCCCATTGTTCATTTCAACTATGGACTTGTCTTATTAAAGCTTTTCACTAAGTCTTCCTCAAATCTATTATTTATTTTTATTTCACATCATTAGTTACTTAAGAATAAGATAAAACAGGAATTTCAGAAAAAGACTGGGGAAATTTAGAAACAAATTTTGACCTCGATCCAAGCTTTAGCAGTGAAATAGTTTTGTCTAATGCTAAAGCAGTATACTTCTAAAATGAATGAATTTTTCCCAACAAAACATGAATAACCAGCCATTACCAATAGTGCAAATAGGTATTCTTACCCGCCATAAGTGACAAGCTTTACAAGTTACTCTGAGTTTGTTTCAGGGGGAAGAAAAGAAGCGGCAGGGATTGGGAAGAGGAATTCAATGCTATTCCTTGTAAGGTTAACAGTCATGTTTAAAGCAGAAAATGATGGGGGTCAGACCAGTAAAAAAGGTCTGGGTACAGTTCCAGATTGTACTTAAAAGTTGCCTAGGGAAAGAGGCTGTAAAAAAGATATAACTCTTAACAACTACTCCAGATGATGTGTAATTAGATACCTGGGAACGTTGTAAGGATCCATTACTAACGCACTTTGATTTGCCTCAAACTCAAAGCCAGTTCTTCATCCCTCATTTCAAGTAATTGCTTAGTGGTCTCTATGATCTTCTCAAAGGTTTATCCTAACTCAAGAAAGCATGGAAGTGATTTTCTAAAAAACTTCATTTTTACTTAGACTCGGGCTTGGTTTCTCCTTATTCTCCTGGTGCTATGATTTTCCTTTCATGCTGGGTGTAGGGCAACTTGGGATCTCATTTGGGGGTCTGTTCCCTGTCGCACATAGTTATTCGTTCTTTTATCTTATTTCTATTGTCAAGATCAGGTGACTGGTTAATCTTGCTACCTCATTTTTCTTTGATAACAAACTACCCCCAAACTTAGTGGTTTAGAAAAACCACCATTTACTTATTATCTGATCACGTTCTGGGTCAGGGATTTGGGCGGTTCTTCTGCTCCTTGTTACTTCGACTGCGGTTTCACGGTGGATTTCAGCTGGCCACTGAGGTTGCTTCATGCGTCCAAGACTCACATGACTGGCCCCTTGGCAAGAACAGCTGGACACCTGAGCTCAGCGGAGCCCATCTCCCTCTCCGTGAAGTCCAGGGCTGTCCAACACCCCTCCAGCAGGCTCAGGGCTCCAGGGTGGAACCTGCTGCTCCATTCGGAGGCCAGGCATGAAACTGACAAAGCATCGTTCCAGCTGTGCCCAGCTGGTCAAAGGAGCCACAGGCCAGCCCAGATGAAGGACCCAACTGAAGAAATGTCCAAATATCTGCAGCTATCTTTCTTTTTTATTATTATTAATTTTTCTTTTTTTGTTGTTGAAGTATAGTTGATTTATAATGTTGTGTTAGTTTCTGGTGTAGAGCAAGGTGATTCAGTTATACATATATAAATATATATTCTTTTTCAGATTCTTTTCCATTGTAGGTTATTACAAGATATTGAATATAGTTCCCTGTGCTATACAGTAGGATCTTGTTGTTTATATACTTTATGTATAGTAGTTTGTATCTGCTAATCCCAAACTCCTAAATTATCCCCTCCCCGCTTTCCCCTTTGGTAACCATAAATATGTTTTCTATGTCTGTGAGTCTGTCTCTGTTTTGTAAATAAATTCATTTGTATCATTTTTTTTAGATTCCACATATAAATGATATCATATGATATTTGTCTTTCTCTGACTTACTTCACTTAGTAACCTCTAGGTCCATCCATGTTGCTGCAAATGGCATTATTTCATTCTCTGCAGCTATCTTTTATTTTTTTTTAACATCTTTATTGAAGTATAATTGCTTTACAATGTTGTGTTAGTTGCTGCTGCATAACAAAGTGAATCAGCTATACATATACATATATCCCCAGATCTCCTCCCTCTAGCGTCTCCCTCCTACCCTCCCTAACCTACCCGCCTAGGTGGACACAAAGCACCGAGCTGATCTCCCTGTGCTATGCAGCTGCTTCCCACTAGCTATCTATTTTACATTTGGTAGTGTATATATGTCCATGCCACTCTCTCACTTTGTCCCAGCTTACCCTTCCCCCTCCCCATATCCTCAAGTCCATGCTCTAGTAGGTTTGTGTCTTTATTCCCATCTTACCCCTAGGTTCTTCATGACCTTTTTTTTTCTTCTTAGATTCCATATATATGTGTTAGCATACGGTATTTGTTTTTCTCTTTCTGACTTACTTGACTCTGTAGGACAGACTCTAGGTCCATCCACCTCACTACAAATATCTCAATTTCGTTTCTTTTTATGGCTGAGTAATATTCCATTGTATGTATATATGCCACATCTTCTTTATCCATTCATCTGTCGATGGACACTTAGGTTGCTTCCATGTCCTGGCTATTGTAAATAGAGCTGCAATGAACACTGTGGTACATGACTCTTTTTGAATTATGGTTTTCTCAGGGTATATGCCCAGTAGTGGGATTGCTGGGTCAAATGGTAGTTCTATTTTTACTTTGTTAAGGAACCTCCATACTGTTCTCCATAGTGGCTGTATCAATTTACATTCCTACCAACAGTGCAAGAGGGTTCCCTTTACTCCACACTCTCTCCAGCATCTATTGTTTGTAGATTTTTTGATGATGGCCATTCTGACTGGTGTGAGATGATATCTCATTTTAGTTTTGATTTGCATTTCTCTAATGATTAATGATGTTGAGCATCCTTTCATGTGTTTGTTGGCAATCTGTATGTCTTCTTTGGAGAAATGTCTATTTAGGTCTTCTGTCCACTTTTGGATTGGGTTGTTTGTTTTTTTGATATTGAGCTTCATGAGCTATTTGTATATTTGGGAGATTAATCCTTTGTCAGTTGCTTTGTCTGCAGATAGTTTCTCCCATTCTGAGGGTTGTCTTTTCGTCTTGTTTATGGTTTCCTTCCTGCAGCTATCTTTTAATCCACTTCACCTGGCTTCTCTTTAAAGTTCTTCCTGCTGGCATTTTGCTCCCAAACCTCTGTATGGCAATTGGTCTGCCTAACACATAGGAGACACCAATCATAAACAAACATTACAAAGGGTCACGTTTTCTCAATTAAAGATGTGCAGGGCTTCCCTCGTGGCGCAGTGGTTGAGAGTCCGCCTGCCGATGCAGGGGACACGGGTTCGTGTCCCGGTCTGGGAAGATCCCACATGCCGCGGAGCGGCCGGGCCCGTGAGCCATGGCCGCTGAGCCTGCGCGTCCGGAGCCTGTGCTCCGCAACGGGAGAGGCCACAACAGTGAGAGGCCCGCGTACCGCAAAATAAAATAAAATAAAAAGATATGCAGACATAAAGATATAAGTGCCACTTTACCTTATGGAACTGGCAAAACTGAAGAAAAATAAATTTTAATGAAGGCAAGCATTGACAGGCACTTAGGAGAAACATTTTTTAAAGGTACTTAAGCTACTTTTTCATTCCCTTGATTTAGTAATCTCACTCAAGATAATTAACCCAGGAAAATCATTCAAAAAGAAAAAAAAATCTGTACGTGCAAACATATTTATAGGCATGTTATTCACAACCTTGAAACACTAGAAATGATGTGATCATAGGAGGAAGATTTAGGTAAATTGTATCAATATCTTGTTATACTGGGTAGCCTTGAAATTAATAAATGCCATGCCTATGTAGAAACATGAAAAGCAAATAAAGCCAAAAACAAAATTGTAACTGACAAGATTATAATATAATTATATTCAAACTACACTTATGAGAATAGAAATGGGCAAAGAATAAGAAGAAATGGAAATAGATTTTGCTGAAGTGATCTTTTGAATTGAAGTTTTCTTTTACACTGTTTTAAAGTACATTCAATAATATTTATTTTCAGTTTAATGAGTTTCCCAGATCATACCTTAAAGATTGAAAGACATGCATTTAATGCCTCTAGCCTTGAAAACATGTAAAAATCTATTTATAGGCCCATACAGTAACAAACATCTTTACATAAACAAAACATGTAATTTATTCTTGTATTTTGGCATGTCACATGACAGAGTTCACGGTGGTGTCATGGGAAAAGACTCCCCTGGGACTTGGCAGACCAGAGCCCTGGCCCAGGCGCCCCACATTCACTGGAGACCAGGCAGAGGACTTGGTGACACACCCCTCCTCAGGTTCCCAAAGAGAACACAAAGGGAGAAATTTCAGCCCAGAGGTCCTGCTTGGTTTTAAATTATTGTGTTCTAGGATTCTGAAAGTATTAGCTCTTTATCTGTTGCCTAATTCAGGGCTGGCTTGAAAAATAAGAAACTCTTTGGAATGTATATTGGCTTTGGCCAATAAAGACAAATGCATGGTAAGGAAACGAACAAAGAAAGATTCTTAATTCAACAGATATTTATTCAGCACCTATCGTTGTAGGTCTTGTGACCAACATGCAAGATGTCTGCCCTATGGAGCTTATATTCAAAAGGGAGAGGTGGACATAGACCATAAACAAAATAAATAAGTAACATATTTGATTGGTCCCATAGTAGTAAGTGCTATGGAGAAAAATAATCAGGCTGAGTGGGACAGGGTACATCTGGAGGGGAATCTGGCAGTTTTAAATAGGGTATTCAGGGAAGGCCTGAATGGTGAAAAGACACCATTGCGTAAAGATCTGAAGGAAGTGAGGAGGCAGCTCTGAGGACACCTGTAGGCATTCCCACTGGGGTGGGAGCCCACTGGGGGATCTGAGCAGAGGGGTGACATGATTGGCTTACATTTTAACAGGCTCACCCCGGTTGCTGTGTTCAGGGCAAACTGCAGGAGGGCGAAGTGGACACAGGGAGACCAGTTAGGAAGCTATTACAATAATCCAGGCAGGTGGTAACTGGCGAGATGGTGAGAAGTGGTTGCATCTGGATACGTTTTGAAGGAAGAGGTTGCAAGGTTTGCTAAAGAATTGGATGTGTGGTGGAAGAGAAAAAGAGGAGGGAAGGCTAACTTCAAAGTTCTGGGCCTGAGATGGTCGCGACTAGAGAGAAGGCAAGGAAGGGGGCAAGGAAGAAGACCAGGAGTCTGGTTTGGGTGAGTTTCAGTGCCTATTAGATAATCCGAGTGGAAACCTCAAGTAGGCAGGTGGATATACAAGTCTAGAGTTAGAGGTGAGGCTCTAGGCTAGAGTTATAAATTTGAGAATTAATTATCAGCATATAGAGAGTTTAAATGATACTAAAGCCATGAGACTAGATGAGATCACAAAGAGAGAGGGTGTAGATAGAAAAGAAAAGAGGTGTGAGGACTAAGGAGAAATTCAACACTAAGAATCTGAGGCATGGGCATGATCCAGCCAAGGAGATGAGATGGAGTGGCCAATCCCATCAGCGGGAGGAAAACTAGCAGAATGTGGTCAAAGCCAAGTGAAGAAAGCCTTTTGAAGAGGAGGGATTATTTCCGGAATAGTTTTTGTTGGCAGGCTGTTCATAATCACACCTAGTAAGGAGAACATATTGTGTATGTTGTGTCATTATCACCCAAATAGAAATCGTTTTGGGAACATCCAGTATTTCTTATTTTCCACACCTTTCTGCACCTCCAGCATCACACGTGAGTGTTTCTAATCGCTCTTATGGTTGTTTTCTCATCTCATGGAGATGTTATTAAGATCAGTGTGATTACAAATGGGAAATATTCTAATTCTCAGTCATGTGGGTTAATGAAGGAGCAGACTGATTATGAATCATTTGCTCAACTAGGCACTAAAAATTACTTCTATTTATTTTTAAATGTTGAATTCACACTGGATTATAGATATGTCATATTCTGGGAACTCATGGGCACATTACAAAATGAAGCTGGTCTGTGAATATATTTATCATTAGAACGTGTAGATCACATTTTCTTACTAAACCACCTTCTATCTCCAATCCTGCCTAAGAAATCTGGCTTTCTCTCTTAAGAGATAAAGTGTTTTATTTACATCACCTTTCCTGATAAGAGGAGGGGAGAAGAAACAGATATAACTCATGGACAGCCTTGGGATATAGACATTCTGTCTCCGTTCCTTTTAGCTTTTGCTGGACATCAGGCTGCCAGTCTAATAAGGCAGCAAAGAAAAGTAAACAGAAATAGAAAGCAGAATATATAGCAGTCTTCATCCCACTGGCAATAACCATAAATTTTCAAATGCAGTGTTGGCTACATTGTAAAAGGATTTTCTTGGTCTGTTTGCATAGCTGTATTTTATTCCATTCTGAACTAATCTGGACTTTTTCAGAGATTCTTATTGTACACCAATCTTATTTATCCTAAAAATCTTTTGCAAAACATTTCTCCAGCAAAGTGTGCTGTATATATGCCACGTGGCATCATCGTGCATACCAAAACTATAGTTTCTAATCTACAGTGAAGAACAGGTAGCATAACTCCTAGGAGTTGTGTTTTCACAGGTGTACGTTTTAGTTGTACTGAGACAGAACACTAACTATAAATGATAGGGGCTCATTTTGGTGGCTATGGGTAGCTTGTATCTTGCCTTGGTGCTGCTAACTAATCTTTCCCATTAAGCTGCCTGGCCTGCAAACCCACGTGCACCTGTCTCAACGCCTTGGTCTGTTTTACAGCCTTTTTCTGGCACTATCTAATGAAAGCTATTAAAAGAAAATGTTTCCTTTCCATTACAACAGCAGCAAAAATTTCAAGAATGAAGTCACAAAAATATTGTACCACAGGTCCCTTCTTAATAGTAAGTCTGAAAGCAGCACCAGACCATCATCTCATGTCAAAGAGCATAGTTTCTGAAACCAAAGTTTCTTTAGACTTAACATGTAAATGTGATTATTATCATAAAATATTAAGGTAAAATATAAGGCAAACACAATTTCTTAATGCCAGTTAGTGCTTTTTTTTTTTTTAATGTATTTATTTATTTATTTATTTATTTATTTTTGGCTGCGTTGGGTCTTCGTTGCTACACGCCAGCTTTCTCTAGTTGCGGTGAGCCGGGGCTACTCTTCTTTGCGGTGCGCGGGCTTCTCATTGTGGTGGCTTCTCCTGTTGCAGAGCATGGGCTCTAGGTGCATGGACTTCAATAATTGTGGCACACGGGCTTCAGTAGTTGTGACTCGCAGGCTCTAGAGCACAGGCTCAGTAGTTGTGGCGCACGGGCTCAGTCGCTCCGCGGCATGTGGGATCCTCCCGGACCAGGGCTCGAACCGGTATCCCCTGGATTGGCAGGCATATTCTTAACCACTGCGCCACCAGGGAAGTCCCCCAGTTAGTGCTTTGATTGGCATGATTGTTCAGTTATATTTATATCTTATGCTTCTGTATGAACCATTCTTTCCTATTAAACTGTAAACCCTAAAGTTTAGGAACCAAGCTATCTTTAGCTCAGTTTTATATAGTCTAGCACAGGGCCATATGGGAGAGATATAGTTATTCTTTGACATTTTCAAATATAATTATTAGAAATATTTATTTACTAAAACAGCCACCTGGTACAAGCCCACTTGTGATCATATTTCGAGGGTAGAGGAAGGGAGAAAACAATGGAATATCTATGGTCACTATTCACTTAAGGATATCTAGATACACTTCATAGATAATATTTCGAGTTTTTTTTAATATAGAAACAGAAATAAGACATTACCATAACAAGTACCAGCAGCTTTCACTACCCCTTCCATCATCCAATTTTCCCCCCAGCTTAATAAACATAGCACACCCATCTCTGCTGCCACATCCTAAATTCTCAGGAGATTTCGATGGGCCCCAAGTGAAGATCTCAGACTCAGGCCTGCCAGCCAGTTGAACTCCAAATGGGTAGAACTTTTAATAGCCCCACTTGTTTTTCACACCAGGACTCACAGAAAATTCCTAAAAAGCTAATGGTTGGTCACTGGCCAAAGGAAGGATCTTTTCAGCATTTATAATTTTCATTTAATTGAAATAAACTTAAAATTTCCTAACCACTTGGTACCATCACCCCCTTTTTTTTAGGTACAGAGCAGTTGCCTCCTGGAGTCGTGTTCAGGGAATTGGGATTCCCTTGGTCACAGCCATTGAGATTGTCTCCATCTGGATCCTTTCTTTTATCCTGGCCATCCCCGAAGCAATCGGCTTCGTCATGGTGCCCTTTGAATACAAGGGTGAACAGCACAAAACCTGTATGCTCAATGCCACGTCAAAATTCATGGAGGTATGAAAAGTTTAAAGGAAATTAACTGGGGAGGGGAGAAGGTCTTCATTTACCATCACCAAGATTTGTTGATATCTCTACACTGCCGAGTGTGGTTTACTCTGTTAGTTCAGTCAAATATTCTTTAATTGCATGAAAAGCAGATGTTAAACCAGGGCTTAGCTTCTTGAATAAAACAACTATTTTGTTTTCACTCTTGTATTATAGCACAACTGTAGATACAACTATTGCTCTGCACCAAACAACTCAGAATTCTGAAACCGATTTACTAAGAAAGAGAGATTGATGTGTATGCATGTCGTGCTATTTGTTTTGATAATAAGGAGTACAGCACAATTTCCATCTGACAGACACGCTGATGCTTATTTGATGTTACTTGGGGAAATGCACATTGCTCACACAGTTTTTAAAGACAGATTTACTAATTCAAAGTAGGAAGTCATTCTCATGTGTGCTTATGTTAGTACAGATTCTGTCTAATATATAAATAATTTTTTTTAATTTTTATTTTATTTGGATTCTTTTCTCTTTTTAAAAAAATATTTATTTTTGGCTGCATTGGGTCTTCATTGCTGCACACGGGCTTTCTCTAGGTGCAGAGAGCAGGGGCTACTCTTCGTTGTGGTGTGCAGGCTTCTCATTGCAGTGGCTTCTCTTGCTGCAGAGCATGGGCTCTAGGCGCGCGGGCTTCAGTAGTTGTGGCACGCGGGCTCAGTAGTTGTGGCTCACAGGCTTAGTTGCTCCGCGGCATGTGGGATCTTCCTGCACCAGGGCTTGAACCCGTGTCCCCTGCACCGGCAGGCGGATTCTTAACCACTGTGCCACCAGGGAAGCCCCAAATAATATAAATTTGCAGAACTTTTTTAAAAGGCATTTTAGTGTAACAAATTCAATTGTTGCTTAATACACCTGACTGCATTAATGTTTCTGAAAAGCTTAATTACATAACTGAGAGTATTAGGAAACACATTTAAAATGCACATTTCCTCTGCAAAACTAGTCACATGTAGAACGAGGAGGAAAACCAAGAATAACTATTTCTCTTAAATCAGCATAATTGAGTACTTTGATGTAAGTTTCATGCAGTTCAGATTCCACATTTAATCATTTACAGACCTCTTAAGGTATGTTTTCCTTCCATGGAAAATTCACACAATTAGTGGTTTTACAGTTGACCAGTTATCCTGCTTGGAAAGTCTTGTTTCAAAATTAGAAGTGCTCATGAACACAGCCAAACTAGCAACCTTAAAATTAAAGTCTTCTGCTGATCCACGGACTTTTTTATGAAGTCAACCTCCACAGTGAAAAACAAAGTAGTAGGAGGCTATCAGAATTTGGGCAGTGTGAATGAGCAATCTAGAAAACCCTGACTAAAACATTAGAGAGAAGAGGCTCAACATAAGAAGGAACTCACTGGGAATTTCCTGGCGGTCCAGTGATTAGGACTCATGGAAGTCATGGGTTCAATCCCCGGTCAAGGAACTAAGATCCCGCAAGCCGCGCAGTGTGGCCAAAAAAAAAAAAAAAAAAAGAGGAACTTACTGACCATTCCAGCTGGACAAAATGAAATGGGTTTCTTCACAAGGATGCATATCCTTTCTAGAGGTGAAGCTAAGAGTAGCTGCCCTTCAGGCTGGCGGGAGCGTTGTGGCTGGCGGGCGCCCGGAGGGTTGCAGTATAGGGTATGAGTTTGAACTGATGATTTTGAAGGTTTCATTCCAAGTCTAAAGTTTTAGGATTCTCTTTCCCCTCCTGTTCTCTTTCTCTAATGTGATTCCCCCTCTTTTTCCACTCTTTCCTCCTCAACTTCGCTCTAACCTAGACTGGAGGGAGGTCCCTCCATACCCTTGCTGGTGACATCAGTTCAAAAGAAATGTGTGACCCCATTCTCAACAGGCCTCTACCATGGAAGGGGCAGGGAACTCCATCCAGTCCCAGGTAGGGTAGGGTCAGCTTCCAGGCCCTCCGCAGCTGCTTGCAGGCAGTCACACCCAGTCAGCAATGCACCCAGAAGACGGGGGTACAAAGGAAGGGGGTCCTCCAAGGAGTGTTTGTGTTGCACTTAAATGAAGAGAGAGTTCTTCTGATTTTTTGTTTGTTTTTTTAAGTTCAGTACTAAAATCTTTCTACAGTGTGATGTGCATAGGAATATATTTGTATAAACAGATTTGAATAAACCAACTCCTTTGGGAGTCTGCACTTAACCTGAGGCTAGAATTCAGAGGTTTGTAAACTTGAATGGAAAGGAAATTACATGTTTATTTTCACTAACTTCTAACTGAAATTTATCATTTCCTTCTAATATGAAAGTAGGCAACAAACCACAGTAGTATTTAGCACTACCGTGATTTTTTCACTAATAGAAATAACAGACATTTCATACCACATAACAGTTGTATAATCTCGAAATATCATTTACATTCATCATTGCTTCTACATTCTGATAGAACCACCATTAGATCTGTGATTTAATTTGTTAATAAACACATATATTACTACATCAGAACTTTCTTTTTCATATTTTGATGTCTGTGTTTGGATGTAATTGGTTTCCATTGTAATCTTACATATTTTATTTCATGCACATAAAAGTATTATTCTCAGAAAGAATTATAGTCTACACCAGAAGGCAATCTATGGCATAAAAATATTTAAGAACCCCTGCCCAGAACTTCTTTTCCTCAGGAACCATTTAAAGAATATTTTAATAGACATGTTATAAATGCAGCCCACTGGGCCTCTTTCTATATTCAGAAACTCTCCCGTTTTTCACAGAGCAGTGTGATTATTTTTTACTGTGGGAACTGAGATATTACAGGAGGCTGCATTATCCTTAGTAAATAAACAATCTGGAGAAACAGCATAAGAAAAGGAACAGCATTTCTTCCCAAGCTGGTGATTAATTTAGTGGGACGAAGAATTTAGATGTAATTTTCTAATTTCCATTTTTATTGGGTATTATATTTTCTCTTTCAAGAACTCATAAAACTGAGTCATCCTGGTATTTACAAATCCTGTCCTCAGGAAGATAATGCTCAGTGTGCCTTCAGATAAGCTACACTGCCTCAATGGTTTCCAGGTGGTAAGTATTAAAAGAGAGCGAGAAAGGGCAGAGTTATTGATGGCTCAAACTGGCTGGCTGCGAGGTCACATAGCAGACATACCAGACAAAGGGTTAATTCCCAGTAACCGGAACTCCACAGATAAGCCATTCATAACCCTCACTGTTTCCAGACTAGATAGGCACATTAAGTACACTCGAACCACAATAGTCAGAAGTAAGCCAGGCACTAGCAAAATGTTGAGAATCACCAACAAAGATAAGAGTCTGTATGTCTCAAAATCATGTTTTATGAGCTTTGGAAGGGAGCTCTTTTTATTGATTAGGGCTCTTGCCCTGTGTAATTAAAACCAACTTCAGTTTATTCAAAATATCTTTGTTGGGATAATTTTTTAAATTTATTTTATTGAAGTACAGTCGATTTACAATGTTGTGTTAATTTCTGCTGTACAGCAAAGTGATTCAGTTATCCATATATATACATTCTTTTTCATATTCTTTTCCATTATGTTTGATCACAGGATATTGAATATTGTTCTCTGTGCTATACAGTAGGACCTTATTGCTTATCCATTCTATATATAATAGTTTGCATCTGCTAATACCAAACTCCTAATCCATCCCTCCCTCCCCTCCCTTGATAACCACAAGTCTGTTCTCTATGTCTGTGAATCTGTTTCTGTTTCATAGATAAGTTCATTTGTATCATATTTTAGATTCCACATGTGAGATCATATGATATTTGTCTTTCTCTTTCGGACTTACTTTACTTAGTATGATAATCTCTAGGTCCATCCTTGTTGCTGCAAATGGCATTATTTCTTTCTTTTTATGGCTGAGCAATATTCCATTGTATATTCATCTGTCAATGGACACTTAGGTTGCTTCTGTGTCTTGGCTATGGTGAATAGCGCTGTTTGTCAGGACAATTTTTAATGCAATTTCTTTGTGTGCTATTATAAAGCCAAGACAATGTCTGGAGTTTCCAATTTAGTTGTTTTGACTACCACCTCCAAGCCCATTACCACCACCAGAGAGCATGAATATACAAACATATCTGCAAGCGTGAAAATGTTGAAGCCACCAGAGGTGCTGTACAGCTAATTTTCATTATAATGCTCCTCTTCCTCTCTCCCTTCTCTTCTCTTTCCAGTTCTACCAAGATGTTAAGGACTGGTGGCTGTTTGGGTTCTACTTCTGCATGCCCCTGGTGTGCACCGCGATCTTCTACACCCTCATGACTTGTGAGATGTTAAACAGAAGGAACGGCAGCCTGAGAATTGCCCTCAGTGAACACCTGAAACAGGTAAATCTAATAAGATCGTGAAGACGTGACCAAGACTGTTTTGTCCTTGACAACAAAAGGCCTATGAATACTGTATTTCGCAGATTTAGCCTGATTTCCTAAAAATAAAAATACTGTCAGGGCTTCCCTGGTGGCGCAGTGGTTGGGAGTCCGCCTGCCGATGCAGGGGACACGGGTTCGTGCCCCGGTCCGGGAGGATCCCACGTGCCGTGGAGCGGCTGGGCCCGTGAGCCATGGCCACTGGGCCTGTGCGTCCAGAGCCTGTGCTCCGCAACGGGAGAGGCCACAACAGTGAGAGGCCCGCGTACAGCAAAAAATTAAAAAAAAATACTGTCTTGTTTGTCTGTATGGTGGCCCTGCGGGCAGGGCCCAAACAGAGAGAAACTATTCATTTATTTTGCCTAGAGTGTATCAAACATGCGTGTTTGTGATTAACAGTACGTTGAACTGGGGTTGGAACTGTGCCAGGACAAAAAAAGAAGTATATGACTTTCTCCACGGGCAGGCTTTGCAGTCTTGTTGTGGAAATAAAACACAAACATGAAATAATTGGAAAATAGAATCACAAGTTGTGGTAAAAAGTAGCCTTTGCTATAGAAAGCCAAGGAGGATATGAGTAAAGTCATGGAGAAATTGTATGAGGGGGATTGAACTGTTCATGGAGGATAAATGGGTTCCATGGGGAAGA
Source organism: Tursiops truncatus (assembly GCF_011762595.2). Lineage (NCBI taxonomy): Eukaryota > Metazoa > Chordata > Mammalia > Artiodactyla > Delphinidae > Tursiops > Tursiops truncatus. The sequence continues at coordinate 111,310,200 of NC_047038.1, read as the reverse complement.
AGAAAAGGACAGGGGGCATTTCAGGTGGGTGGACAGGGGTCTAGTAGAACACAGCATGGGCACCATGCATTTGGGGAACTGGAAAAAAAGATGGACCTCATTAGAGCAACATCTAAGGTAAGACTCATGGTAGGAAACGGGATTGGGTACATAAGAAGCCACATTTTGGAGGGCTCAAAGTTCTAGAAGAAATCTGAACGTGTCATTAGGACGCTATTGGTCCTTCCCAGGCAGGAAACAGAACAGATAAAACTGTGAAGCTTATATTTGCTGGCTCTGTGACACTGGGAAAATTGCTTGATCTCTCTGAACTTCTAGTTCTTCAGAAAATGTATATAATAATACCTGCACTTTTCTGTACAAATACCAACTTAATTTTGAGTCTTAAAAATTTTAAATGAAATGTATAGAATAATACATCAAAGGGATGACCTAAGGCATGTGCAGTGTCTAATAGAACCCAACTCATAGTTTAGTCAGAAAATGTTGATATATATTAATTCAAAGAGTAAAACTAGGACTATGGGTAAGTTTTCAGTTTCAACAGACAAGTATATAAGGATGATGAACCATACCAAAAGTTAATGTGAGTTGTTGATGGAGCCTGGAAATCTGCCCTGTATGATGACCATACAACAAGCATCATTCTTCATTGGCAACACTTTTCAGCTAGAGGACTGATTTCTTTTTGAGCGTCAGCTCCCTATCTATAAATTGGACATAATAATATATGAATCAGTGTTATTATGAGAATCAAAGGAATTAATGTGCATACACATACTTTATAAAATCTAACATGTTATACAAATGGTAGCTATTATCTTTTATTATAATTTAACAGGAAAATTATCTTGAGAAACTTTAGTATGACATCATCCAGGCATGAATGTTTCAAGTACTCCAGATGTGAAACATATTAAGCAATTATTATGGCTCATTCCTGCAATGAAGATAACTAATTAGAATAGATTTGTGGAAAACAGTGTTTTAAAATGTTGATTTTGCACAAGCACCACGACTGAGCCTATTTAAGCTATGAGTGGCAACTGCTCTAAAAATAATTGAATGGGGATTGGGAGCGGTAATAAGATGCTGCTGCTTCACATTTTCATAGCATTTTTTAAAGTTTTTAAAGAGCATTTCCATGTCCTTTTGGTATTTGATTCCTCCAAACACCCTGTGAGATAAGCTGGACAGGCATTACCCTCATTATATAGGTGTTTAAGAAATTGACTCAACCAAATGGAGATCAGAACCCAAGACTTGGTCCCCATGCAATAGATATTCCCTCGTGTCTCACTCAAAGCTAGAGCAGGTTCTAACAGCAGGAGAGCAAGCCTGGCTGGAAGGCCTTCAAGTGGGATGGCAGGGAAGCTAGCTCAGAGTGAAAGACCCTGCCACCCTGTCCAATAACCAATATGGCTTTTGGTCTTGCTTCTTGTGTGGTTTTCTCAAATTTCTCTTCATTATACCAACGATACCTTTTATCACTTAGGGATTGTGTTTGGATGCTGGTAGCAGAAAACCCAAAATAACAGGGAGGAGACCAAGTAGGGGTTTATTTTTCTCCCATGGCAAGAAGTTCAGATGTCATTGGCTCAGTGGTCAAGGGACTCAGAAGCCAGGGTTCTGCTGGTGTACTGACCTTTCCATTTTTATTGGAAGACAGCCGCTATAGCTCTACCATTATATCTTCTATCCAGGCACAAGAAAGGGAAGAACACCGATCACATTAGTGTGTGTGCGCCAAAGGAGTATACCCCACGTTTTTTTTGGCCACGCCCCACGGCCTGTGGGATCTTAGTTCCCCCACCAGGGATTGAATCCGTGTCCCATGCACTGGAAGAGCAGAGTCTTAATCACTGGACCACGAGGGAAGTCCTATCCCCCACTTCTAAGTAACTTTTCCAGAAACTCCACACAACGATTTCTACTTAATGTAATTGGTAAGAACTATGCAGATGAGGAGGCCAGGCTCCCGTGCTGCCATGACAAAAGCAAGGATCTGACTGATAGTAAGGAAAACAGAAGAATGGATATTGATTAACCAAACATCAGACTGTCATGGCAACGTATTAAAAAGTTATCCTCTTTGAGGATGTGCACAGGGGATGTAACCTCTCCCCAATACCCTCCTTTTCTATTTTTCTGGGCACACTGTCTTTCTGTGTATACAAAATTGGCCCTTTAAAATGATCCCCCATTCCTGTAGATTAATAAATAAAGGAATCCTTTATTTCTCCCAATCATCGTTCAGTTTATACATTCTCTGAAGTCATAGCCCAGCTAACTAGCCAGCTAACTCTGAAAGATTAAAGAACTCCCAGTTCTTGGGACTAGAGCCACAATTTGTGACAACTGCCCTGAAATCTTTTTAAATGGCTCTATTAATCATGTGGGTTTATTGTAGGCTTCCCATACTTAACGCTATATGCTTCGGGTTGAACCAGCATTACCCTTCCAAACCCTGTTTTCAATCAGTTTTATTTTGACATTAAGTGATTCCAGTTACAGACAAGTTGCATTTTACATTCCCAGTGGGGCTTCCAAACGCATGCCCTGTAATACTCAAGTACAATGCACACAAATACTGGTTGCAGATAATTCTTAACCTATGGTTTTGCTGATCCTACGCAGACCCCAAAGCGTGTAAACCTGCCATTGGAGTCAAGCCAGGGTCAACATGTCCCAGTTTTTCTAATCGTCATTGCTGATAATCCTTTACCCTCATCCCTCTATTTGTAAACAATATATCCTTGGAAACTACATGTCCATGTCATTAATGAAAGAATTTTAAAAGCAAAAAAATCCCAATGCCAGGTTTCTCCAGGATCAAGAAATGGAGAAAACACGTTGTTCTTCCTTTTTCTTTTCTGTTTCCTACTCCTGTTTTGCTTTCCAAATATCTTCTTAGACTTGTCTTTTTTTTCCCCCCCATGCTGCATGGCTTGCGGGATCTTAGTTCCCCAACCAGGGATTGAACCCAGCCCTCGGCAGTGAAAGTACACAATCCTAACCACTGGACCACCAGGGGATTCCCTAGATTTGTCCATTTTTTATCATGCTAGGGTCAGTCACCTTGACTGCCATGCCGTCATTAATGCCGGTGAATTAACTGCTATTGAGACTTTTAACTAACCCTCACCCCACATATTCAACATACACACACACACAGACCCAGCCACGGTGTTGGCTCAACCCCAGCCAGTCCCCACCTCTGCCCACCATCGAACCTCTGTCTTGGCCCTGTTGACCAGCCTGAGACCACCATCCTTCCTGGCACCTGCCCCCGAAGAATCACTAGCAGCTCCTTGCTTAGAAATTAGACTCCAAATGTTTTCTTTTTCTTTTCTTTTTGTTTTTTTTTTTTCTGGCCACACTGTGCTGCATGAAGGATCTTAGTTCCCCGACCAGGGATGGAACCTGTGCCCCCTGCAGTGGAAGCACAGAGTCCTAAATACTGGATCTCCAGGGAATTCCCTGGACTCCAAATCTTGAAGAGGTGGAGGCATGGTGAGGGGCAGGCTGCTCTGGCATTTCTTCGAGTTACTCTTCCCCAATTTACTACTTCCTTTTGTGTAGCTCTTTCCTCTAGTAGAGAAACACTAAACGTATTGTCTTTTTTTTTTTTTTTCTCACTTTCCTTTAGCGTCGAGAAGTGGCAAAAACAGTTTTCTGTTTGGTCGTAATTTTCGCTCTGTGCTGGTTCCCTCTTCATTTAAGCCGTATTTTGAAGAAAACCGTGTATGATGAAATGGACACGAACCGATGTGAATTACTTAGGTATGATCCTCTGTACTCAGGAGGAAACTGGAGTTTCTCTGATTTCATATTTATAAGACTTTTACAAAACCACCTACTCTACATTCTCAATAGCCCTGAAAATTAAAACTGCAAAGTTGATTGTTTTTCTTTAGCTGACATAGCCCACAACTGATCTCAAAAATTTGCGCAAGCCATATCACTAATTTTGCTGCTCCCCTCCTGGGGCTGTGCATAAAATAGTTTGGGTTAACCAAGTGCTGGGTATATGTGTAAATGTTCTGCAGAACTGAAATTACCATTTAAACAAGGACTTAAGGGCTTCCCTGGTGGCGCAGTGGTTGGGAGTCCGCCTGCCGATGCAGGGGACGTGGGTTCGTGCCCCGGTCCGGGAGGGTCCCACATGCCGCGGAGCGGCTGGGCCTGCGCGTCCGGGGCCTGTTCTCCGCGGCAGGAAAGGCCACGGCGGTGGGAGGCCCGCGTACTGAAAAAAACAACAAAAACAAAAAAAACAAGGACTTAAAAAAAAAAAAATTCTGACTGCCACCTATAAGAAATGGCTTCTGGGCAAGAAAAATGCTTATTCTAGAGATAAATGCTAGTTAGCAGATTTGAAAACATGTTCTAATCTATCTCCTCTATTTTTCTTTTGCTCTAGTTTCTTGCTGCTCATGGATTACATCGGTATTAACTTGGCAACCATGAATTCATGTATAAACCCAATAGCTCTATATTTTGTGAGCAAGAAATTTAAAAATTGTTTCCAGGTAAGACGTTTTGCAAGCATTTTTTAAGAACAACCAAATGAGTATATTAAGTAACCAACAGGCATGGTTCATTCCAGTGGTAAATATCACTTTCACTAGCTGTACTTTTCAGTAGAGAAGTGAAAAATCACATTTTGTTACCCAGAAAGAGGGTCAAGTTGTCAGCATAACAGAAAAGCAATATCTATTCAGACAACAACATATTCAGAGGTTAAAGCAAAAAGAGCTAACTTAATAACATGCCAATTTAGTGTCCTGCTTTAAAAAGAAATACTCCAACTTGAGCTCTAGGCCAACAGAATAGATAAAATTTATTCATGATCTCAACAAAACATAAACTCATTGTTAAGAAATCTCTTGCTAAACGCTATTTAATAGTACACTTAATAATAGCCTTTTCAAGGAAAGTAAGTGTTTATGGATCTGGAAATCTGAACTAATGTAATTTAATTTGAAATCAATTTCCTTCCGTTCTTCAAAGTTCCCCATAGCTAAGCCAACCCATGTCCTCCCAAAGCTCCAAGCACTTCCTATTGAGGTGTCATTTTTCCAGTTCCTAGAATGATTTTAGCATAAAGTTAATCCTAACTGGATTCTGTTATCTTTGGCCAGGATGTTTAACTTCAGTTTATGGTACGTATTAGAAAGAGTAGCATAGAGTTCAAGGGTGCAGGATCTGGAAGCCAACAATCTTGATTTAGATCACAGCTCTGCACTAGCTAACTGTCTTATCAGTTCCAAGTGGTACCCCTCCTGCTTCCTCAGTTTGCTCATCTGTAAAATCAGATGCTCACTGTATCTATCTCATAAGGTGGAATGCAGTGGGTTAATATATGTTAAGTGCTTGAGACAACAGAGAGTGCTCAGTACGAGCTTCTTATTATTAGGGATAGAAGAGAGGAAAAACACAAGCGACTGCCCTTGTGGAACTTATAATCTAGAAGGAAACAGACAAATATTTTTTAAAAAATCATAGAAATCGATGAAACCTGGTGTGGAAGTTCTTGTTGCCACACTTTTGAAGTCTAGTGGGTCACGTTTACAAGTCATGAAATGCCCTAAGAAAGATTCTGCCCTAAGAAAGATTGACTAAAATGCAGGTCATAACAGATACATGACGTAATCTGGAGTTAGTATCAGTTTCTAATTAGTTTACACATTAACTAGAGGGGAAGGGAAAAAATCAAGGTGCAAACCCTCAGACATTAAACACAGTTTTGACTGATCTTCATAAAAAGGCAGCATACCCAGGCGGAAGAGCCCAATAGAGAGAGTCCTGGGTTCTAAGTTCAGTTCTGCCTCTTATTATCCTCTCTAAGCCTCCCTCTTCTCGTTCATAAAATGAGGAAAATAGCACCTACCCCCAAAAGCTGTTAAGAGCATCAGGTGAGGTGGCCAATGCAGAGAGCCAAGTAGGTGGTACACACTGAAGAAATGCCAGGCCGGAGACTTCCCTGGTGGTCCAGTGGCTAAGGCTCTACACTCCCAATGCAGGGGGCCTGGGTTCAACCCCTGTTTGGGGAACTAGTTCCCACATGCTGCAACTGAAAGATCCTGTGTGCCGCAACTAAGACCCAGCACAACCAAATAAATAGATATTTTTTTAAATAATAATGATTTTTAAAAACACTTAAAAAAATGAAATGCCAGGACCCTCCCAGCCCTTTCCACTCATGCCCACCCCAAATCATTGAACACTCTCCCTCCACCAACACTGCCTTCCCTTCCTCTTTGACTTGGTGAATAAATTAAAACAAGAAACAAGGGATCTGTTGCTTTGCAGTAGAATAAACTGTTTAACTTCTCCCTAGAGGTTACAAACTCCCTACCCTACATTACTAGTAAGGCTCACACTCTGTCCTCAAATGCCTACAGACATTCACCCTTTGTTGGTAGGCCTCCAGGTTCTGCAGGGAACAGGTTGTTGGCCTCATCTGTTTTTTTTGTTTTTTTTTTAATTATTTTTGGCTGCGTTGGGTCTTCATTGCTGAGCGTGGGCTTTCTCTAGTTGCAGTGAGCGGGAGCTGCTCTTCGTTGCAGTGCGCGGGCTTCTCATTGCAGTGACCTCTCTTGTTGCAGAGCACAGGCTCTAGGTGTATAGGCTCAGTAGTTGTGGCGCACAGGCTTAGCTGCTCCACGGCATGTGGGACCTTCCCAGACCAGGGCTCGAACCCATGTGCCCTGCATTGGCAGGCATGTTCTTAACCACTGTGCCACCAGGGAAGCCCTGGTAGCCTCGTCTTAATTCGAGTCTATTCTTTCTCCCAGTCTTGCCTCTGCTGCTGCTGTTACCAGTCCAAGAGTCTGATGACCTCAGTCCCCATGAATGGAACAAGCATCCAATGGAAGAACCATGAACAAAACAACCATAACACAGAGAGGAGCAGCCACAAGGACAGTATAAACTAAACATCTTAAGGAACATTCATCAATATACTTCAAATACTATTGGAGAAAAAAAAATCAACACAACAACTGCATCTCCAGAAATCTCTTCTTCCATCCTTCTCCCATGACTCAGTACCACCCCCTGGAAAAATGTTTTCCGAAACATTGAAGGGTTGACTGGTTTATACCCACAAATTCAACGAATCTTACTTTGATTTATCTAATTTACATATTCTGCATGTTATATTCAGCCCTAAAAAATGGTGGGAGTTGGCGGGGGAAAGGAGATTGTTCAGTTAAACCAGAAGGATATATACTATCTTTGCATGAAAATAGAGTTTTCGAGTACGTGGCTAGCTTTCATGGCGGTTCTGTAGAATGTTCCGTAAGAACTGGTCACCATGAAAAGCTTAGAAATTATAACAAGGTTTTCTATTTTTTTTAAGTAATTTTGTTTTTTTGGCCAAACATGGTATGGGTTTAAGTCTCCTTTATTTGAAATGTCCTTCAGTGCCAGTATTTTTTAACTGCATAGTTGCCTATACAAATGATGATTTGAGCTTATTTACACATATTTTGCCCCCAGAAAAGAAGAAGACATAAAATGGACTTCAGGTGAGCAATTAGGTTAATGTTTCTCATGTCACTGGCTTATTTTTAAAACATAAATTCTCAAGCTGCAAGAGCTTACAAGATCTTAAAGCACAGACCGATATCCACATACGGCAGTTTAATAGCTGCTATTCAAACAACTTTTAAGAATCTGTATTTTCTTTTTTAATGGTGTTTCATTACAGGAGACCTTGTGCATATTTTTATGTTAAATTTAAAAATAATGCTTGAATGAAATAGTTCTATTTTTCATGAGCCCAATTTTTTTAATGGAAGCATGTTATGTAAAATCAATACCATATACTAAAATTTAAATGTATGTGTCATTTAACTATGCCCAAGACTTTCAGTGCAATGCACAGAAGTCCAAAGCACAGCCAGGAGAAAAGGACTGAGTATTTTTAGAAGATTTGGAAATTTTCATTGAGGTTTATGTACCATGTATACGTGTGTGTATGTATGCAAATGTACATACATATATACATATATATGTATGCAAATCACCTCATCGTCTCTTGATTGCTTTTAAAATGTTAACTGGCAGTAAGACTTTTTTGGTCATTCCCTTTTTCACATAGGAATATAGGAAACATAATTTCAAAGAGGCCAGCTGAGTTTATCATGTCAGTGAAATATAATTGCCACCATGAACTTAAGGTTCTCTGGATTTCCAGTATGCACCTAAACACCTCCCTCACCCCAACTCCTCACATAGTCACCATTTCAAGAGGCCCACAGTGATTTCTGCTGGGCGTTTTCCACGATGTTTACAGACTGTGAGTACAGCAGAAAATCTTTTACTGTGTGTATATAAACATATATATATATATAAACAACCATACAGTTCTTTTAGCCAATTTTTCTGTGATTGTCTCTATGGAAGGCACTCGTGGGTGTGGTGTTTGCACGTGGTGGGATGGTTGTATGGACTTCACGTAATCTAATACTAATGCCCAGCAGTTGTGCCGAAGCACACACTCTAAGTGGAATCTAGGTAGATGTTCCTCTCGACAACCAGCCTCAGTCAGTTTTAATCTGTCTGTGTTCGTAAATCTTGTGACAGTGTTACTATTACAAATGGAACGTGGCAGGCAGCATGAAAAAGGACGAGCCATGGGTAGACAATGGGGTTTTGGTTCGTTGGTTGGTTCATTAGGAGAAAGCAGTATTTGGGGTTATATTTTTTTCCTGTGCTGGAGCAAAAGTCATTAACATTTGAAGTATTATATGGTCCCAGTTCCCAACTCAGTGTGGTGATGAGACTGACAAGTGGGCAGATGTTTCTATCAGACTTCGCCAGAAAGATTGCTGATGATAAATGAGCTCAGCCGATTCTTCGGGCTGTATTTTAGCACAGTCACGTATAAAATGATATCAGATTCCAGCCATCCAATGGCAGGGCTCCTTTACGTGTTAGCAGTCAAATTCCATTAGCCCACTGGTGTGTCACATGCAGTGATATATCCCTATAAGGTAAGCCATATGTTCACACCATTTTGTTTAGACAGATGTCTTTTTTTAAAGATGCTTTGTCTCTTGCATATTAAAAATGCATTTTACAAGTTCAAAAAGTCATAGATTTCTGAATAACCACACAGGCTTCCATGGGCATTTTGTTTATGGACCAGTAAGTGACCGTGGTTGACTAGTAGGAATATTTCCAATTTCTACCTTTATCACATCTTTTCAAGTAAATCTGTAGAAATGAGCCAGAAGCCAAGGCCCTGCACTGGCAGTGGCCCATAAATATAAAATAAAAGTTTACAGAAGCCTTGCAGGTGTCTCTTCATTTGTATATAGTTCTATGTAGGAAACGTTTGTTACACAATACCTATTGCAAACCTCTGCCTAGTAATAGCCAGGTGAGCAGTTTTACTTTCACACAGATGCTTCCTAACTGTACTCTACTCTCAACCAACTTTGCTGTATTGAACACTTAACTCTCCCATTCCTTCCTTCCTTCATCTTCCCTGTAAATTTTACTGAGCACCTGCTATGCACCAGGAGTTCTTCTAGGTATTGGGGATATAGCAGGGAACAAAACAGGCAAAATGCCTGCTCTCATGGAGCTTGTGTTCTAGAAGAAGGAGTTGGACAATAAACAATTAGGATCAATAAACAATGTGTCAGGTGGATACCTGGAGGAAAGGCTCGTCTACATACAACTGCTTATTTGACATTTCCAACTGGAGGACTAATAGACTTACTATATCTGAAACTAAGGTCCTGATATCCTTCTAACCTGTGCTGCTGTAATATTCCTCTGCTCATGTATTAGTCAAGGTTCTCCAGAGAAACAGAACCAATAGGATAGATAGATGAATAGATAGATGATAGATAGATACATACATACGTAGAAGATTCTCTGTGAGAATTGGCTCACATGATTATGGAGGCTGAGATATGTATGCCATGATGCGCCATCCACAAGCTAGAGAACCAGGAAAGCCAGGAATATAATTCAGTCCAAATGCTAAAGCCTGAAGAACAAGGGAGCTGCTGGTATAACTCCCAGTCTGAGGTCAAAAGCCTGAGAACCATGAACAGCTCGCTGGTGTTAAGTCCCAGGGTCCAAAGGCCGGAGGACCAGACGCACCAGTGTCCACAGGCAGGAGAAGATGGATGTCCCAGCCCAAGAAGAGACAGAGGAAATTCATTCTTCCTCCTCCTTTTGTTCTTTTCAGGCCGTCTACTGATGGGTGATGCCTGCCCATGCTGGTGAGAGCAGATCTGCTTTACTCAGTCTCCTGATTCAAATGCTAATCTCTTCCAGAAACACCCTCACAGACACACCCAGAAAGAACATATTCCTAGCTACAGGGTGTCTGTCCCTCAGCCCAGCCAAGTTACACAGAAAATGAACGATCACAGCCCATCTTTTGAGGTGTCAGGACAAAAGCCTTGAAGTCCTGTCCCACTTCTTCCTCTCACAGCTTATACCCAACTCCTCAATAAATTGTGACAGGCGCATCCTCAGACTATCTCCAGAATCTGACTCTCCCTCTCCCTCCCTCTTTTTATCTCTCTCTCTCTCTCCCCCCCACCCCCTGCCGCTGCCACACACACACACCTCCCACCTCCCTTTTCTGAGCCACCAACATCTCTTGCCAGGATAACTGCAATCAGATCCTACATGCCTACTTGTTTCCAGCCTTGGAAACACCATACTCTAACTGGAGCCTCTCTCTCCACCCCCATAAGTGGTCTAAAGGTGTTCACATTTCCAAGCTAGGCTGATCAGCAACCCCTAGGGAGTTTTCTACTAACAACTAAAGTAAGAAAGAGCCCTTTCTCACTGTTGCAAGCAGGGAGGGTGGGCATTGTGCAGAAAGTCAGTCTAGAGTGTAACAGAGATGAGAAAGCACATTTAAGTCCCTGGGTCTAGTTTGCCCTGCTGCTTTTCCGTGGCTTGAGTAAGCCAACGAACACATTTACCTTGGTGCCCATGCTAGTTAAATTTGGTTTTCTGTTGCTTACAATCACATGGTCTAAGAACATCTCATCTAAGTTATTTTTATTTATCTCTTCTTATTGCTGTTGTTTAAATTAATAGACTATGTTTTTTAGAGTAGTTTTAGGTTTACAAAAAAAATTGATGGAAAAGTCCAGAGAGTTCCCATATGCCCTCTTTTCCCTGCTTCCTCATACACAGTCCCCCCTATTCTCTACCCCTTGTATTAGTGTGGTGTATTTGATGAACCGATGTTGATAACGATATTATTAACTAAAGTCCGTAGTTTACATTAGGGTTCGCTCCTTGTGTTGTACATTCAATGGGTTTTGACAAATGGAGAGTGACAGTTAATCTACCATTATAGTATGATTCAGAATAGTTTCACTGCCCTAAAAATCCCCTGTGCTCCACCTTCCCTTCCCTCCTCCCCTCCCTCTTGATTTATCTTTTCACTCAACACAGATGTAGCAACAGCATATTACCCTGTGCTAGTTGCTGGGAACGTAAAACCGGATGTATAAATAAATACATGCACTGAAGTGCTTAGTGGTGAATCTGTAGCCATCAGCACCGGGGACGGTAATAGCACAAAGGCAAAAGCAGTCAACATTCTTTAAACTTCAGCGAGTGACATCAATGAGCACAGTGTGAGGGCTCTTGCTTCTACAGTTCTTATTTTAGCCAATATAATCATGTCACTGCTGAGACAATGGCATTACAATAAGCAACACAGCATTGTCTCTACATTAGGAGCTTTTTAAAAGTCTGTAAATACACGTTGTTCACCATCCAAAAATAAACCCACCCAGGAAATTTTAAATTATTACAGTAGTGAAACAAATTGGAGATTAAGTCCAAGAAACAGCCAAGACACATGTGAATCTTTCCCTAGTCTATTACCTCTATTGTTATTTTTAGTAGTATTGTTAGTCCATGAGAGTGTATTAAACACTATATATGTGTAGAGTGAAGAAAATGCAGTCAGTCTTCCAAAACCTTTCTAGGTTTTGGCCTGAAATTCTTATTCCTTTGTCTATAACATAACCTAGCACAGTACTGTACTTATTGATTTTTCTCCATACTTTAAACAAGCAAAGTTAAATCAAGGTACAAGTCCACCACATGCAGTTGATCTTTTCTGAAATTCCAATGGAGTCTTCACATTGAAAAATCCCAGTGTTTTTTAATAATCCTACATTTGAGAAGCTTCTGTCACACTCTCCTCTAAGTAGTAACAAAAAAAACCCAGCATCTATATTTGGTCCGCACTGATACTTCTACTTTTTTGTTTCTAAAACTGAAAGGAGACAGGCCACAGCTCTTAGAATCAGGGAATAATCAAGAACTGAAAATAACATTATAACTGCAAAGCCAGCTTTCCCCATGAAGCATGCTAACAGAGTTCACTTTTGATTTGATGAAGCCAGAAGTCCTAATATCTCATGGATTCCCAAGCTTTTAGCATCAATAATATTCAGTTGATTCCGTGTTTCTTCCTGGGAGGTAATAAATTAGGAACAGCAATTCCACCCTAAATAGAATCAGAAGAGTCATGAATCTTCCTAAGGGAATGTAGAGAACTCCACAGATTTTTCCTTTTTGGTCCTAATCCACACAGTCTCCTTACCTAATTTATGTACATGGAACTGATCATCTTTTATTTGAATTTGATTCCATGACAGTGGATGCAACTGTGTGCTTGGCGTTGTGTGACAGATTTGTCCCAGATGGTAGAGAGAGTACTGGACGCTGCCCAGACTATGTAGTATCACGTGATCAGCCAAACCACAGGCCCCAGGCACCTACAAGGCACAGCTTGTCTCCCTCCATTGACACAAGTTTTTACAGAATAAGCCATTTCTCCATGACATATACCTCTCTATTTCTCTCAGAGTATGACAATTGGGATTCACTACAATTAAATTCTTGTCTTTTAAAGGATCCTGAAATGAGAAAATCTACTAAATGCGATCAAGTAAGGGGAACATGTGTGCCTTTTTAGGCTTTTCAGGGCAAACATTCGCGCATAATGAAAATTTGATCTCCCAGGTCCAGTCTTTTCTCTATTTTAGGCAACCCAATGGGGTTAGGCCTGGATCACTCACTCTCAATCAAACCCCTGTTGGGAGGGATGGAATTCTGCTGACCAGCTTAGGCCAAGAAAGGACAACTCCTGGAGCTGAAGTTGGGACAGGGTAGGGGGGAGTAACTTCCCAAAGGAAAACCCATGTGGCCTTAGTAAGGGGAAAGGAGGGACTTCTCTGGTAGTGCAGTGGTTAAGAATCTGCCTGCCAATGCAGGGGACACGGGTTCGAGCCCTGGTCTGGGAAGATCCCACATGCCGCGGAGCAACTAAGTCCGTGTGCCACAACTACTGAGCCTGTGCTCTAGAGTCCGCGAGCCACAACTACTGAAGCTCACGTGCCACAACTACTGAAGCCCCCGCGCCTAGAGCCCGTACTGCACTGCAAGAGAAGGCACCACAATGAGAAGCTCGCACACCGCAATGAAGAGCAGCCCCCGCTCGCCACAACTAGAGAAAGCCCGCGCGCAGCAACAAAGACCCAACACAGCCAGAAATTAATTAATTAATTAATTAATTAATTTTGAAAAAGGGGGAAGGAGAACAGCTGCACCACTTCTTTTCTCCATCTTTAAGGATATTGTGCATATATCCTGCTCCTCCTTATTTTCTGCTGCTTTTTCACATTTTTAGCTCAGTTAATCCCTTGATTTGTATTCTTTTCTCTAAAAATAATTTTTGCTGTTTAAATTATAAAAAATAATATATAAAATGGATGTAGGATATATTTAAAGTCCTTGCAGAACAAAACAATAATTAATGAATGATCCATATATGCAAGGGGAGAGATCCCTCTACATGGGGCATTTTATATATATATAATATCTTACCCTTCAATATCTTACATTTAATTTATCCAGTTCTTTGCTACCACAGCCAAGCTACACTGACTGTACATCTGTTTACAAGTCTCCATGGAGACGTGTGTGATTTCTTTAGGAAAATTAAAGAGAAGCAGGATTGCAGCTGAATCATACATCCTGCCAGATTGTCTCCACAATGGCCCCACCAGTCCTGGATTGATCCATTAGTAAAGATTTCAGGGCTCTGGGTGCCTTGATATTGCTCCTCTTTACACGGTCGCCATCACATTGGAGGGGGACATACCTCTAGGTCTCTGTAGCAGACACTGTTGGAGACCTGACCAGATTCTCTTGGATCCTTTATACCAGCTCTGTTCACCCATCCCCACCTTCAGTGTTTCTGCTACTATTTGCTCCTGTAAATTTCAGTGGCCTGCCTTTGGACGCTGGAGCCCTCTAGCCTGTAAGGAGAAGAAGAGGAGCCTGGGAATTTTATATCCACCTCGATCACCACCATGACCTGTGGCCAAGGACTTACCAACGTGTGAGTGCAAAAGCCCAGCTCTTGTGTCTCTGGTGGGGTAAACAGCAAGCATGCCCGGAGAGCAGCCTCACCTGAAACCTCACCCTAAGAAAGGTGAGGGAGCTTATTCCCTTTCCCCAGCCTGCCTCTTCTACTCCCTCACTGGTTTCTTCTGGGGGCTGTACCTTAACAAACCACTGACACCCAAATCCCTGGCTCAAGGTCTCCTTCTGGAAGAACCTGACCAAAGACGGCACACATTTCTATCTCACTGCTGAACTTAAATGGCAAATTGCAGACATTGAACGTGTCAGGTTCTTTAGCAAACTAAATGGCATCTGGGATTGGAAACCACTCTTTCAGGTTTTCTCTGTCTGGGGCAGCTGAGCGTGTATGAGAGCTCTCTGCTAACCGGCAATCCAGACTTCCTCAGCCTCAGTCCCATTTTCTGTGAAGGCCCAATTGACCACTTTAGGAACTCCATTTCAGGCTCTTTGGAGCATGGCTGTTAAGTTTTTCTGTGTATCCAAACATTCCTCATATCGGAATTCCACTGCTATTGCCCTTAGAAGAACGTGCCTCTCCCAAGTGGCCGCCAAACGAAGGTTTAGGTCATTTATGAAGCTGGAAATCAATGAGACGGGTAACAAGATTAGTCAGCTGTGGGTTGGGAAATGCACGTCACAAGCACAGGCCACTCTTTCAAAGGGTTTGCCCGTGAGGGTACTAAGAGCTAAGATGACAGCGTGAGGAAGGCAGGGCCGAAGGAAAGGTTTTTATCTCTTCAAGGGAAAGACAACCTCAGCATTTTTAGGACAGTAGAATTAGGCCCGTGATAGGAAGAGATCACAGGTGGATGAAAAAAAGAAGATAACTGATGGATCAAGGTCCTAGAGGAGATGCAAACAGCAGCCTTGGAAAGGAAGAAGGATTCTTCCTCACTGAATAATCAACGGCATCTGTTTCTTCAGGCATGTGATTTCCTATGAGTTTCTACTCATGAATGTCCTTTGTCCATATTAAGAACAAGAAAAGGCCTGCTTGTACTGTACGTAGAAGAGTGTCCCTTTTAAATCGTACCTTACAGGAACATCCTGGAAAGATACCCACCCAAGTGCACTGTCTGAATGAACTCTTCAGCTAGGTCAGCTCCTCGCTAGATGGACTCAGGGAAGACTGACCTACAGCTAGAGTCAGACCATCTCATCCACACTCCAGGCTGTCCATAGCTGCCAGTGGAAACCATAACTGTATGACTTTCCTGTAATGAACATGTGTTGCTCTGTAAACAGCATATACATAGAAAGAGAGAAAATTTATCTTTGGTTTTTGGTGATGATAGTGTTAAACTTTCTTCAATTTACCAATTGTATTAGTCCAGGTTCTTCAGAGAAACAGAACCAATAGAACATACATGCATAGCTACACATAAGAGATATATCACAGGAATTTGCTTGCATGATTATGGAGGCCGAGAAGTCCCACGATCTACCAACTTCAAGCTGGAGAACCAAGAAAGCCAGTCGTATAATTCAGTCCAAGTGCAAAGCCCCTAGAATCAAGGGGGATTGCATAAGTCCTGGCCTGAGTCTGAAAGCCCGAGTACCAGGGCCTCCAATGGTCAAGAACAGGAGAGATGGATCACTCAGCTCAAGCAGAGAGAACACATTCACCCTTCCTCCATCTTTCTGTTCTATTCAAGCCCTCAGCAGATTGGGTGATGTCCTCCCTTGTTGCTGAGAGCAACCTTCTTTACTCAGTCTACCAAATGTTAATCCCTTCCAGGGACACCCTCACAGACACACTCAGAAATAACATTTTACCAACTATCTGAGCATCCCTTAGCCCAATCAAGTAAAAATAAAATTAATCATCACAGTTATGCAATAAATATTTAAGATAAATCAAAATCATTTTATTACATGCTTTCTCAGAGAATCTATCAGGGAAAATAAGTTTTCATTAAGCTGGATAATAATACTGTCCATATACCTATGCCTTAAAGCCTTTATTTTACAAACATTTCCTAATCTCATAGCTGTTCCACATTAAAGAGTCTCTCTCAGTCTTCCAAATAGATCAGTCAGGATGGCTGGTGGAGATTAAACCCTGAAGCGGTCTAACACATTTTCCTCCCCTTCATCTGTGTATCCATGGAGAATCTATAAAATTCTAGACTTTTTGTAACTCCTCCCACTCCACTGAATGCTCCGTTTCACAATTCATTAATTCGACCTGGAGTTCAGTACTTCTTCCACGTTGACCCTCTGTTTCTCAGATTCCGCATCACCTGAAGGTATTCAGCAATTGCTCTATACTGTAAATTGCACAATACCTTGGGCTTAGTTAGTTGGTACAGCCACACGCTTTTGTCACCAGCCCAGCATCCCATGGTCTCTTACAATCAAAAAGTTGAAGGGTCACGGGAACTTACTATTCTACTGAACAATGAATTAGTTCAGGCAAAATAATGGCATAACTTCTGACCACACTTGGGATTAGTCATCATCCCACCAGGTTGTCCCAGTACTCCAGGGAACACTGTGTGGTAACACTCGAGTACTCTCATCTGAAATTTATGCTGCATGACGTACGATCTTACCAGCTCTTGCCTCTGTTGATTACACAGAATGCAACAAGAAAAAGGTTGTCATTCTGACTGCTTAAAGGTCACTTTCTCAGAGAGATTTTTCCTGACCGCACAATGTAAATTAGTCACCCCCTCACTCTATCGTTCAGTCTGTTTTAATTCTCTGCACAGCACATATCGCTGAATGATATTTTTCCTGCTCATTTAAGGTTGTCTACTGTCTAGTCCCTTCCATTATATAAAGGATCTGGTCTATCTTGTTGATTGTAATATACCCAGTGCCTGCAATAATTCTGGATGGCACAGAGGAAGCCCCCAGTATGTATATGTTAAATGAATTAAACCAAGGCGAAACAATTAAAAAATGGCTAGGAGACCACCTTAAGGCTACTTTTAATATAGGATGATCAGAGAAGGTCTTTCTGGGGAGACGATTTTTGAGTTAAAATCTACATAATGACAATTTGATAAGAGTACAGGAATTCCCTGGCGGTCCAGTGGTTAGGACTTGGCATTCTCACTGCCGTGGGCCTGGGTTCAATCCCTGGTTGGGGAACTAAGATTCCGCAAGCCGTACAGTGCGGCCAAAAAAAAGAAAAAGGTTTTGATTATTACACTGGCCTGTTCATTTTTACTTTGATATGAGACTGTTCTTATTAACAAAGGGCTTTTTAACTGTTGAAGAGTGACCCCAAAAATTATGGACTTGACCCAAGATTTCAACAGAACAGGTATAGGACTGAACTTACAGAGTGGGTGTAAAAAGAGGTCATGAGAGAAATCATTTTCAATGCCTCCCAGAGTATTTTCCTTTGTAGTATTCCAGATTTTTTTTTTCCTTTGTCCCTGAAGCTCCTTCCACCATTAAGGCTTAATCAACTGAAGGGAAGTGATGGCAGATACCATCTAGAACAAAAGACCACGTGGAAGACATGATGAGGGAAGTATCCACCAGAGTAGGGAGAATACATGCTCTTCTGATGAGCAGTGGGAAAGTCTGGGGGGAACTATGTGCACATCCCACCTGGGTTCTTCAGGGTTTCAATGCTCCTACCCTACACTCCTAAGACTTAGCCAGTTGAGGGGTTTGTTGATTATGGAGACAGAAACCAGGCCAAGAGAGACAAGCCAGAAGCCTCAGGATGGTGAATCGTGCCCTGTGTAGAAAAAAGGTCCAGTGCATTACAGCTCCTATTTGGAACACATAAACAGACCACCTCACAGAGTGTCTGCTGACCTAAATCAACATGGGTGTCTGCAGCAAAGGAGGGATAAGCATGAGTTATTAGAGAGAGAGGACTGTACTATCTTCAAGTCTCCCATACTTTCCTATGTAGTGCAGAAAGGACACAGAAGTTCCACTTGCTCCCAGAGAATGTCACGAAAGCTAGCCAAGAGTCAAGACGAGGGAGCTTGCCCTTGGGTCACTAGAGAGAGTTGCAATGACACTG
This sequence comes from Tursiops truncatus, assembly GCF_011762595.2. Classification (NCBI taxonomy): domain Eukaryota; kingdom Metazoa; phylum Chordata; class Mammalia; order Artiodactyla; family Delphinidae; genus Tursiops; species Tursiops truncatus. The sequence goes on along the minus strand of NC_047038.1, from coordinate 111,291,767 downwards.
AAGACCACAGGTAAGACAGAGTCTGCCAGAGAGCCAGGAGGACAAGGCTGGACATTTCAGCAGTGGACGCAGCGAAGACAGAAGTCACTCCCTGCAGAGGTGAGGCTGTGTCTCAAGGGGTGAGCAATAGGAAAACAGAGAGAACGGTAACACTTGGGCAAGGAGACCTTCCCCAAAGCTATGAAGATAAACAAGCTCCCTTTTGCCCCCAGACACCATCTTGGGTATAAGGAGAAGGAAGGGAAACTCTCCAGAAGAGAAACAACTCTGGGAGGGAGTCTGAATTTTAAATTGCTTGAATATGAGTATAAATTACCTTCTGATTGTAAGCTTTAAAAAATGATATTCGACAATCACCAGCAATTTAAGTAGGTGCAGAGGAAGATGAAGTCAGGTATAGAAACAGAGAAGCTAAACTTGTCACACAGTGACTTCAGATTGATTCCAGTTTAACCATACTCTGTATGTACAGTGCAAGTGTCCCCTCCTAACGTTCCAGCTTGAGAAGCTCAAGCATGCTTAGTTCAACTGACAAACCTCCTCACTGGGAGCCCTAGGATTCCTTTGATCTTTACTTGTCCTGGAGGCAGAGGTATGGTGCAGATAAGAGAGTTGCTTCTTCTATGTGCTGTGGAGTCAAGGAGAGGAGACTCGGCTGGGCATTGCTTCCACACCCACAGTGGCTGTGTGATTTACGGGCAGGACACTTGAGGCCGGCAATATGAAATTCCCCAATGACCAGGACCATTGATGGCGTGACCCTGAACTTCTCTGGCAGTGATCAGGGCTCTCCAAGCCCTGTGTTCACCTCCACACCCCCCATATACTTCTTCTCCCTTCCTTAGCCTCTCCCAGTTAAAGCTATTTCCCTCTTCTCCTGTTGCCACTACAGAAAAGTTCTCTCTTCTCTTTTTCTAACACAGTATTAATGGCTAATAGGTAGAGTCATGATCATCCATTGAACCTAGGTCCCATAGCACCAGTTCTTTTTTTTCAGGAGCAGGAACAGTTTTTCCAGATCTCCCATTCCTGGAAGGGAAGAGAGAGCTTTGCTTCCCATGCTGGAGAAGGTCACGCAAACATTCCCATCCCCAGAAAGACAAATGACTTCTACCAATGCCAAATAGAAAAGATAAACCTAAGACAGTTTGGTGAACAAGAGAGATTGACACTAGTAAAACAAGATGGTTAACCAAGATAAAATGTGGAATCCAGAAAAACAGAGGCTCCAACACCGTAGAGAGACAAAGAGATGTCCCAGAATAAGATGAAGAGAAGTCCCAGGATGACAGCTGAGCAGCAGCTGGCCTAGAGCAACCAGTCCAGATGACAGCAGGAGGACGGAAAGGGGGTCTTGTCTCCAGAGGAAAAAGACAGAATTAGTAGATGATCTAATATTGTCCAAATTATGACCTTGCTCCATTGTAGTAATCAGAGAAAGGAAAAATATAGTTGTGTGTGTGTGTGTGTGTGTGTGTGTGTGTGTGTGTGTAAGATGGGGGCGGGGTGGGGGTGCAGAGATTGATTGAGGTAAGATCTCATTTACCCTGAAAAGAAGCCAAAAGATAATGTATAAATTTGACAAATCTAGGGAAATGCAGTGTAACCACATTGTTCAAAAATATGGAGTTAAATACTAGTAAAAACAGTTAAAAAGTTGAAAGTGGTTGCCTCTGGGGAGCAGGTCTCAGGAGAGGTAAAGGATGGGGCAGGGATCTTCTTTTCTTCATTATTAGCTATGGTGGATTAAAGATGGTCACAAATTCTTTGACACTCTTCCCATGGAGAGGTGGAGTCTATTTCACATCCCCATGAATGAATTTGGGCTGGCCTATAACTGATTAGAAGCTTCCACTGTGGCTCATGAATCCCTGAACCAACATGTAAGAAGACCAACCACTCCCTCGAGAGGCCACATACAGAGGCCCTGAGACGGTATTAAGAGAGAAATAACCAGCTAAGCCCAGCCTTCTACCCACCCCACCAAGACACCAGATATGTGAATGAAGCTTGTCTTCAAACCGCCAGACCAGACCAGACCAGAGGACCACAACCAGTTAACGCCATGTGGAACAGAAAACTCACCCAGCCAAGCCCTGCTTGAATTTCTGATGGGCAAAATCATGAGACATAATAAAATTACAGTTGATTTAACTTATTACATATTGGAGTAGTTTGTTATACAGTGATAGATAACTAGAACCTAAGTCTTTTAGTACTAAAAAGTAGCAAGTCTTTAGTGCCAATGTTTTAAATGTACATGTATAATTTTCATTAAAATAGAAATTAATTTTAAATAGTTTGATCTGAATAAGGTCAGTGGATTGTATTGATGTCAATGTCATGGTTTCAATACTGTGCTGTAGTTATACAAGATTTTACCATTGGGGAAGATGGAGGGAAGTGCATGTGGGGTCCCTCTCTATTATTTCTTACAACTGCATAAGACTCTACAGTAACCTAAAAATGAAAATTTTTTTTTTTTTTTTTTTTTGCGGTACGCGGGCCTCTCACTGTTGTGGCCTCTCCCGTTGCGCAGCACAGGCTCCAGACGCGCAGGCTCAGAGGCCATGGCTCACGGGCCCAGCCGCTCCGCGACATGCGGGATCTTCCGGGACCGGGGCACAAACCCGTGTCCCCTGCATCGGCAGGCGGACTCTCAACCACTGTGCCACCAGGGAAGCCCAAAATGAAAATTTTTTAAAAATAACTTGAAGAGTTGAATGTTTGTATCTTGTCACATTTATATATTTTTAACAAAAATTGTGTCATACTTTACATATTATCTACATTCCATTTAATACATTTTGTATTCATACCTATTTCTAAGTCAGCACTTAAAGCTTATTAATTTAAATGACTCCATAATATTCCACTGTATGGATTTACTATAATTTATTTAGGTAGCACATTACTGATAGATATTTAGGTTGTTGTTCTTTCTAGAGACTGTGTACTCTATCAGGTCAGAATTTTAATTTCCCTGAGTCATAAAATCAGAGGCTAGGCAACATGGCAATATTCCCCCTACTCTAAACTGAAGGGAGTTATTTCTACCCTTCTTATGATAATTCCTTTCCTATCTTTACAACTTCCATAAGCAGTTATAGAATCATTAATCCTTCTGCTTTTAAATCCAGGAAGGGTCCACATATATGTGCATAGCTAACTCAGCTTCTGGGTAGCATATTGCAACTCAAGCTGCTAGATGTCAGAAAAAAAACATAACAATTAAAACTCAAAGTCCCAGTCCTGAGTCACCCTGTTTGAAGGGGTTCTAGAAAAAGTGAAACCAGGGAATTCCCTGGCGGTCCAATGATTGGGACTCTGCACTTCCACTGCAGGGGACCCGGGTTCCATCCCTGTTCAGGGAACTAAGATCCTGCATGCCCCGAAGCGTGGCCAAAAAAAAAGAAAAGAAAAGAAAAGAAAAAGTGAAACCAATAAAGAACACAGACATATGAAAGAAAGAACTGATCTTGAAAACTAGGTCTCAAATCTCAATGCTTCCAATACCCATCCTCCCCAAAATAATTATTTAATCTGAGTAGCATGTTTTACATTAATGATATCATTAAGATCAAAAGAAAAAGTGAAAAGGATGTTCTAGGTGGATACAGCCATGGATTTCTGGGCAAGAATAAGTCACACTGCCTTCTAAAGACTCTTGTGCTTTTAAGAAAATGCATCTGAAGTGTATTATTCATTCATTCATTCAACACATATTTAAGTGTCTGATAGTGTGTCAGGAGCAGACAAAGTCAGCTGTGGCCCTGGAGGAGCTCATACTCTAGTGTAGGGACAAAGAATCCAATAGACAAGTATAAACAATGTGGCAGACAATAATAAAAATAAATAAATAAGCACATTGTAGCATGGAGGAGGGCACTCAAAGCTTTTATGAAGGAAATTAATAAAATCTTAAAGTAGGAAGAGGCATCGTAGGTGGGGAGAGAGAGGTCATTCCAGGAGAAGGGCAGCATGGGCAAAGTCCCAAAGCAAGCATAGAGCTGAGTGTAGCTTGCAGGTGGGGATGGTACATGGTCAGAGATGGCTCTACAAGCAGTTATATGATGCCCAAGTAGGCACTGGAAGCACGGAGTGACATGAGAGACAGCCTATGGCCAGATCATACAGGGCTGTGTGCCTTTCTGCAGAGTGTGAAGTTTCTTCCTCCACTCAGGGGGATCCAATGAAGAAGAGCTTTACTTAGGGTGAACATATGTTCCACTTTGACCAAGACTATTCCCGTTTATGCCTGTTGCCCCAGGGTAATTCTTAATTAATAGTGCTCGTTTTCACATTCAAATGTGTCCTGGTTAAGAATGATAACCCTAGTTATCACTCTAGGTATGACAGATCTACTTCCAATGGTACTCAGGTCATTGGAAATCTGCTTAAGTGAAAAATAGCAGAAAAAGGTAGGAAGGAAGGAAGGAAGGTAGGAAGGAAGGAAGGGAGGGAGGAAGGAAGGGAGGGAGGGAGGAAGGGAGGGAGGGAGGGAGGGAGGGAGGGAGGAAGAGAGAGAGAGCAAAAGAAATGAACTAGTTTCCATCCTGCAGAATTTGATAAATGCTAAATTAAATAGCGGTGAAAGATCAGATGCAAAGTTTTCATCCAAGACACACAGTAGCAATTTTTATGAAGTCTTTTGCATTGGGAAACCCAAAAATATGGATTCTACAACCTTTTCCTTCGCTTTCTTATTCTTTCTTTTGCAAGATTATCTTTTTTCTTGAAATGATACTTGCTGGTTTATAAAAGGAATACATGAACATGATAATAATTATGAAAGTATAAAAGGAAAAATTAAAGTCTACCTTTCCTCCCCAACCCAGGCCCACGACTCAAACAACACCATATGAATTCATCAGTTTACTAAACAGGATGAACCTAATTGGGTAAAATAAAAGAAGAGGTTTTTTATTCTCCTCTTACTGCCCCTCTTAGCGTTAGCTAATTCCTGAAATAGCAAACAACGGGCCTGCAAAGCACACCTTTCATATGCGAGCCAACTAATCCCAAGCCCACACTCCACCACCACCTTTATCTGGCTCTGGCACTCAGGGACCCTAACTCCTTGCCCTAATTATCCCAGAGCCAAGTACCAAACCACTTGGGACAGCCCCTAAGCTCCAGAGCTCTCCAAAATTATTCAAACTAGGAATGACATCGGCAAGATGGCCAAACAACCCATCCCCCACTCTTAGTGCCTACTCCAACAACAATGTAGCACTCATCCTCAGACAAAAGTGCCTTTGTGGGAGCTGTGGATTCAGCACCATAGGCCAAGGGACCCAGGGACACTCTTGCCCCACCTCCCACCACTTTGCATTGGGTAATAGGCATGTAGATCTTGGTCCCAGCTGTGGACCCTGAAGTGGCCCATGAACCAGCTCCAGCTGCTCTCAGACACGGTCTGGGAGCCCCTGGAGAACACTGCCTTAGACAGCCACCCACAGATGGGAGAGTCTTCGTGGAAGTCCAAGTTTTCAGCAAAGAAGGGCCAGCACACCACTGAAGCCAAAAAAAAAAAAAAAAATCCAAGTTTGGACATACTGGAGAGGGTAAGAGGAACAGCCTGACTTTATCTGCACCACCCCTCCTGGAAAATAGCACAGCCTAAGGCCCTGAGAGCCCTCGGCTGTGACTCCTCCCACAAGGGGTGGGGGAGGGGTGGGAGGGGACGGTGCAGGGAGAGGGAATGTGTGAGTGAGCACCTGGCTTCTCCAGCTGTGCAGGATGCTGCCAAAGAGGCCCATTTCCTGCTCACACCAAAAGAGTACTGAATCATGAGACGCACGACTGGGGGCAGTGGGGAGTGACAGAAAGAGAGGCAGATAAGACTCTCAGAGGGCATGAAAGGGAAGCAGATCCTACCACGCATGTCACAGACTCCTTCAGGAAGCCTGCCCACACGCACCTGGGGACACCTTGCCTCAGATGTCCCCAAGTGGCCCTCAGACACCCCCAGCATGCCTCACGCCACACACCTCACCCACACACGCACCTTGCACCCCATGGTCAGCTCCCTGTGCATGCTCACAACAGCAGTGAGAGTGAGCTTTGGCAGATTCAAGTAGATAACATCAGAAATGAAAGAGGAGAGACTTCACTGGCGGTGAAGCATGGTTAAGAATCCATGCTTCCACTGCAGGGGACACAGGTTCGATCCCCGGTCAGGGAACTAAGATCCTGAATGCCTTGCAGTGTGGCCAAAAACAAGAAAAAGAAATGAAAGAGGAGACATTACAACCGATACAACAGAAATGTGAAGGATTATTATAGATGACTATGAATAATTATATACCAACAAACTGGATAACCTAGGAGAAGTGAATAAATTCCTAGAAACATACAACCTACCGAGAACGAATCATGAAGAAATAGAAAATCTGAACAGATCACTACTAAGTAAGGAGGTTGAATCAATAATCAAAACTCTGCTAACAAAAGAAAGCTCAGGATCAGCTGGTTTCACTGGTGAAATTCTATCAAACATTTAAAGAATCAACACCAATTCTTCTCAAACTCTTCTAAAAAATTGAAGAGAAGGGAACACTTCCAAACTCATTTTCTGAGGCCAGCAAAACCTGATATCAAAGCCAGACAAGGGCATTACAAGAAAAGAAAGCTACAGGCCAATATTCCTGATGAACATAGACGCAAAATTTTTCAACAAAATATTAGCAAAATAAATTCACTCAGGCCATGAACCGAGGAGCATTCGCCATTCATCATCAGTGACAATCCAGTTGCAATAATGCTCATCAGCCTTTGGAGACTTTAATACTTTTTGGGATGACAGTGACATCATGAGAAAGCCTCATCTTCCAGCCAAGATGGGACCAGGCAGAACTATCTAGAAATTGCCCTACAAGCCAAAAGAGGAGTAAAATTTGCTTCGGTATATATTTGGACTATGTATGGGATAAAGCATTTTACCTTCTCATTGTCTTTTATTATTTTGACAGCTGAAGAGAAATATGCTTTCATGATATTAAGATGCTCTGTGTTTTTCATAACACTAGTTGTGGTGAGAAATAGTTTTCTTCTTAAAGATGTTCTTTACAGAGCCTCTGTCTTCCTGTTCTCTTATGGATTATTGCTTTCTAAGCCTCTATACAAGTGCCATCCTGCAATCACTTATCATTGAACTCCTGGCTTCTACTGCTTCTGTATCTTCCTCTCGTTTTTTTTTTTTTTTTTGTCCTAGTGAATATCCTTAGGTAATTTTTTCAGATGGGAGAAAATGTCTTTCTTTTGGAAGTATTGGAAATGTCTTTATTTTTCCTTCATATTGGAATGATAATTCTGCTGTGTAATGAATTCTAGGTACAAAATCCTTTTCCCTCAAAATTCTGAAGGTATCGCTTGTGTCATCAGTATCCATAGATGTTGAAGAGACATTTACTAACAATCAAATGCTTACTCTTTTGAAGTAAGATGTTCTTTTATTCTCTCTGGTCACAGTCGAGATTATTCTCTTTTCCCTTGGAATTCTGACGCTTTATGGGGATATTTTCATCTGTTCATTCATTCACTCGACAAGTTTTTACCAAACAAGTGATACAGGAGTGCAAGCAATATAGCTGGGAACAAAACAGATTAATGTTCTTTTCTGTTCTGTTTTGGTTGTTGTTGTTGTTCTTTGCTTGGAGCTCTGTGAGCCCTTGCCATCTGAAAACTATAGAGTCTTAAGATTCAGGGAAATGTATTAATTATAATTTACTCGTATTTTTATTTGACTCAAGAAAGCAGGGCATAAGAGTTAAAGGAAAAGATTTCGCATATTTTCCATCTCTTTTTCTTTTCGGTTCTAAATTCTAAGAGCTTATCTCATTTTATCCTTAAACTATCAACTTGATCTTTTTCCCCATTAATTTTATAACTCAGCTAGTCCATACATTTGAGGGGGGGGCATTCTTTCTCTAATTTACGTGTATTCTTTCTTAAACTCTGCTTTCTCCTTTTATATAGCAGCCTGGTTTTGACAGACACAATATTTTCTTAAATATCTCTGAGGATAGTCTTTAGAATTTTAAAAATTCTCTTCTGTTCCCTGAATTATCTGTTTTCTCCAGGATTGGTTATTGTTTCACCTTTAGTCTTCCCCTGCCCATTGCTTGTTTTCCTCCTGTGTCTGCTGAGCTGTTATCTATTCATATTTATCAATGGTGGATGACATTAGTTAACATAGGGAACTGAGACAGTTTTTCTCTCTAGTTGTGTGGGTCCCTTTCTCCAGTGGGCTCTCCCTGGAATCTGACAGTAGGTAAATGGACAGAGGGGTGTTTCCAGGCAGCCAATATGGGTGAGCAGAGAACACTTTCAAATATCAAATTATGAAGGACTGCTTAGTTTATTTTACTCCTAGAAAACTTCTTCTTCCTCCACCTCCTCCTCCTCATTCTTCTTCATCTTGTTTTGTTTCACAAGTCGACAGTTATCTTAAATTCTGTGCTACTTTTTGCTCAGAATGATCTCTCTAGGAGCCTCAGGCGAGCCCACTGTTAACTAAAATCCGTGGTTAACTTGGGCCTAAGAGTAAAGCAACTGCTCCTCATGGCCCCAATTTAGCGGGTGGAAGAACAGTAGTAACAGGACCCAGTATATAATTTGCAGGTCTTGATGCAAAACAAAAATGCAAGGTCCCTTGTTTAAAAATTATTAAGAATTTCAAGACAATGTCAGAGCATTAAACCAAGTAGAGGTCTCTTCCAAGCATAGGCACTTTGCCACTGTACAGGTCACATGCCCACTGAGACAGCCCTGACTCCCCACTGGGCATTTTACCAAGTTTTTCTACCAATAAATATCCTTAAACTCTTTGCCATTGCATTTTTCTGTTTTTCCTCTGTTGTGCCTTTTCCATCAATAAAACACCTTCTGCTTTCAATCAGGAATTCTCCAGGAATTCTCTTCTAGTTTGCTGCTTATGGTAATTGTCCTCACTTTTCAGTGATTTTTTTGGGTCTTATTCTTTTGTAAGGTATATTTTCTATTATTTTGGAACTTTGAGAAGAAGAGGACTTAGTGTCCATTTGAACCAAAATCTGGTTTCTTTTAATGACAAATGTTTAAGTAATCAGAAATATGTGAGTGGTATACTGGTTTTAAAACAATCTGGTCCCCTATAATTTGTTAACCTTAGTCATAGCCACCAGAGCTTAAGTTACACACTAACATAATACACTTCTGGGGCACTTGTGAACTTCCCCTTAAAAATTTCACATTATTTCTTATGTGAACTCATATTAAAAACAACTTTGATATCAATTAAGTTCTCAGTCTTCAAAGTTAGTGGAGTTTTCCATTGCACAAACAAACATCACTTACCAGGAAAGTCAACTATTTTTAAGGTCCATTTTTCTTGAGCCAAAGGATGTGGTTTATATATAGAGAGATAAATGAACACTATAAATCTGAGGGGGGAAAGGAATTTTCTGATTTAGCTTATTATTTTTTGCTATCTTCATAAACTCCACCCCCATCAAAAGACGAAAGGTTTAAGTGATACTTTATTACCTGGTAAAGCCTTTAAGTGAGAAGAGACTTTCATTTGTTTCCCTAACACCCACAGCAATTTTATTGAAATGATTTATCAGAAAGTGTTCAGAGTCCCAGAATTTCCTTTCATGTGAACATATTTTTTTCTGAGAATTTTCTTTTGTGAAGGACAACTGTATTTAGCTGTTTCTAGCTGTACTTTGTCAATTAGTGAGAAATGGACTTGACTAATGAAACATGGCATGAGAACCATTATTTCAAGTACTCCTATTTCATGACTTTTGAAGCAAGTCAGTGATTTCCCAAGCTTTTTTCTTGCAACTTCAGAAATGAAAATTGACAAGGAAAGCGAGACATAACAGATCAAATTTGTTCTAGAAATAACACTATTTTCAATGGACATAGCAAGAGCCTTAAGTGCAGTCTACACATCTTGATCCAACAATTGCAATTCTGGGAATCTACCCAAAAAGTTATCTGAAAAGCAAGTTGTATACCAACAATGTCAATTTCCATTTTTTTCATGCTAGCAAAAAGTAATACATCTTAAGTAGGGTCTGAATATGGCTTCCCTCTAAAACAGAGCCTGAGACACAGACTTGGACAGGTGGCTTATTTGAAAGGTGACTCTGGGAAACATAATATAGGAGATGGAAAATTAAGAGAGAGAAGAAAGAAAAGTCAGCAAATGGTTTATTTTAAGCTCATGACATCTGTAGGTAACTAGAATCTGGTCCTGCTGGAGACCCTCTGAAGAACCTGGTATTATGCATCTCAGAATTGGGAGACAGTGCCCCAAGCCCACAGGGTGTTGTCTCCAAGCTCTCATCTTATCTGATCCTTTAATACATTTTTCCAACATTTTATCAGACCGTTGCTTCCCAGTGATGTGGTCTATTGTAGTACTCATGGATCTTATGGTCATAAGCCAATGGACACATGTCCTTTGCCCCCAAATTAGGTCACTTGGTCCAAGGCAATGTTATGGAGAATCCATGTCAGTAAATCAGGTACTGTAGGTCATAAGACACTACTAATGGCAGTGAATGTAAACCCATCTTCTGCTAAACAAAACTTGATCTAGGTGAATGAATGATGAGCCTGAACTAAAATAAGAGACCACAGAGAAGCACCAAAGCACTGGGGTGCCAGACAAGTAGTAAGACTTCTTGGACCACAAAACCAGACCAGCTTCTCACTGAATGCAGCAAAATGCATGGCTGACACCACAGGGAGCAGAAGAACCATCCATCACAGCTTGGCCCAAATTTCTGACCCACAGGATGATAAAAAACAATAAATCACTTTTAGTTTGAGACACTAAGTTTTGGGATGACTTACTAGCAGCAAGAAGCCAGTAGCTTCTATTTTCATGCTCTTGGGAATCCTTTCTCTCAGAAGCCAGCCACCATTTAAAAAGCCAGAAGATATGCTGAGACCATCATGCTATGAGGAAGCCCACTCTGGCTAAATCAAGGGGCTTTGTGGAAGAGCTCCGAAGCTCCCTAGACAATAGGCCTAGCTCAACCAGAATCAATCATGCAGAAGAACCAGCTATGCAATCCACAGAATCAGGAGAAATTAAAAAACAACACAATCATTTTTGGTTTAAGCCCTTAAATTTTGGTGTGGTTTGTTACATCGCAAAGGATCATTGGAACACATGGCCACTGCACTCACGGGCCCAGTGCACAAGCACCAACAGCGTCTGGCTGACTTCCACCAGATGCATCATTTTGTCCAACTTACTGCCCGCTGCCTTCTCTGCCATAAATGCTTCCTAGTAGACACTGTTATAAGTCCAAAGATTTTTGTGCCCACACTCATAGGTCCATCCACCTTCTTCTTTCCCCAGATCTTTATTTCTCATGGTGTTCTCCCTCTGTATGTCTACGTGTCTGTGCCCAAACTTCCGTCTTCTTATCAGGATGCCAGTTTTTGGATTAGGGCCCAATCTAATCCAATATGGGCTCATCTTAACTCGATAACATCTGTAAAAACCTATGTCCAAATAAGGTAACACTCTGAGGTTCCTGGTGGACATGGATTTTGGAGGGACACTATTCAGCCCAGTACAGTCCCCAAAGACGAATAACTAACCAGATAGCTCTGTCCTTTTGTCCACATAGACATGCGGCTTCAGGGGGCAACATAGTAGGTATTACTACACACTTATCATGGTGTACATCATTGGATAACTGGACAATTAAAGTTTTCCCCTAGCCTGTACCAGAGTCAAAGTGTAGTGGTAAACTTTGCTAAGAACATTCTCTAGTTCAATGGTTTCTAAACTCCTTTACCCACAGAACCTTCTGTTCAAATGAAGTTTTACTAGGAGTGTTCAGACAAATATAACAGATAAAAGTTTCTCTGGTAGAAGTGGAGCTAGAAGGACCAGAGTCTCCTCATCCTGGATCAGATTATGAGGAAAGGAGCATCACAGAATGTTACTGGAAATCCACTTATCTACTTTTTTTTTAACATATGTTAACTATTTATTATTATTATTATGGGTAAGCTGGCACTTCTCTACTTTTCTGTTTGGTTCAGGAAGCAATGGATAAATACCACAAATATAGAGCAAAATAGCTACATGAGGACTAAGAGAAGAGGTAAAGGGAAGAATAAAATGAATTTATGAAGGGCTGGAGAGGAGATGGTTAAGGTCATATGAATTTATGAAGGGCTGGAGAGGAGATACCGTAAGTATCTGGGAGAGGGAAAGTCACAAAATACCAATTTGTGGCCTCCTGGTAACACCAGGGGAGAGGGTAAAAGGATGGCAGGAGAAGGAAGGGCCTCCTTATACAATGATTTAGAGTGGTAGCTAGTGTTTTTATGGCCCTATGATAGACTCATAGATGAAGCTCTAGAGTTTCCTGGGTCGAGTTTGAGGCAATTAGCTACATAGTGCAGGCAAGTTTACACTAAATGTCTTAGAGATCTTCTGTTTCCCAAATACGTAGATAAACAGAAGACTTTAGTCTCCAGACTCATTAATCTAATAACTTCTGTGAGCACTCAGCATGCATACAAGGCCAAATAAAAGCATTCAATGTAAATAAATCAATATAATTTATATCTTTTGATCTCTCCAAAGAGAAATGTTTATGTGCGGAAAAAAAATAAATAAAATGACATTTAAAGGAAGAAACATCCCTCCCTACAAACCCACAGGACATAAAAAAAGTGAGACATAAGCCATTCGCTGTGGCTTTAGCGTCTTTACCAAAGGGGGGAATTATCTGTCAAGACGCCAAGGCCTATGAGGCAATGGGTCTCGGTTAAGTTTTTCTAGAGTCCTGCTCCCAAGAAAGCACTTTAATTTGTTGTATTAAATAGTTTAATAATTTAACCTATTAATTCTCATGTCTTAGAACTAGCTGAGTCTGATATGGGGCTAATAGCTAGTTGGGAACAATTCTGATATCAAAATGTTGCTAAGTAGTATTACAAGAATCTTGTGAGACCTGAATACAGGATATTTCGTCCAATGAACGCTGTGCCACCAACTCCACCTGTGTGACTAATTCTTTTTGGTGCAAGGGGCTGTCTTGCTCTGAGCTCCTATAATAAGATACCATAGGCTCAGTGGCTAAAAAAAAAAAAAAACACAATTATTTCTCACAGTTCTGGAGCTGAGAAGTCCAAGATCAAGGCGCCCACAGACTCAGTGTCTGGTAAGAGTTGCTTCCTGGCTTGCTGACGGCCACCTTCTTGCTGTTTCTTCACATGGTGGAAAGAGAGAGGGCCATCTTCCTCTTCTTGTAAAGGCGATAATTCCATCACGGGGGCTCCACCCTCTAGGCCTCATCTAACCCTAGTTACCTCCCAAAGGCTACACCTCCAAATACCATCATATTGGGGTTAGGGCTTCAACATATGAATTTGGAGGGTCACACAAACATTCAGGCCGCAGCAGGGGCTCTTAATCTTTTGGGGATCATGCACGCCTTTGGGAGGCCAGTGAAGAATATTCTTAAATGCAGTTTTGAAATACATGGAATGTATTTCTAGGGAGAATAGAAAAGCTACAACATACATGCCTGTGTATGTGAATGCACACACATATCCTCACCCACACATATGACAGTAAACATTACTTGGATGTAGAATTCTAGTTTAGGGATCAACTCTGCACCCCCTAAAAAGAAAAAACAATACAAGAATACCATTTACATTAAAATACAGAATATTTTTTAAAAACAAATTTGTGATAAGGCAACATACATCTTCTGTATTAACACATTAAATAATAAGATCTAGCGGCAGGACAAATAACAATCATCACTTCAAGGTAGCGATGAGTATAGGTGATATACTGAAAGATCTACCAATAACTGTAATATGACGTGAAAATATCCATGATTTCTGTTAATCACAAAATCATAGGTTTGGCTAACTACGGAGGTGTGTTGCCTATGTTCATAATTGAAGGAAATGCTTATTGTCTAGTTTGAAGTGAGTGAATATAAAATTGCGGTTTTTTTCCCATTCACATACTCAGCACCCCCCCCAGATTCAGAACTCCTCCACAAGGTTCTCTATGATTTCAAAAGTTCTATCACTTTTCTTTAGTTTTACTTTGGGCAGAAAGACAAGGAAGGGTGGCCATCTCAAAACAACACAGATAATGCATCCTGAGTACTATATACTACATGAGACAGCATGATGTGTAATCCTGGTTCTAGGAGAAAAATACCTCAACTCAAATTTAAGCTCTACTACAAAACAGTGGAATGAACTTGGGTAATAATCCAACTTCTCTGAAGCTCAGATTGTTCACCTACGATGTGAAGATTTTGTAACACTTGCTTTACCTAACACATAAGGCTGCTGTGAAAAAATAAGCAAGATAATGTGTATGAAAGTACACTATAAGTTATAATGTGCTATAGAAATCTGTTATTATGATAGACATTTAAATACAGAAGCCTGAAAAGTGGTTCCAAAAGTCTTAATACATTTTTTTAAATAGAGAGGCAAGATGTAAGACATCAACAGAAGGATCTCGAAACGATTTGTATAAAGCCTGTCCTCTTTAGTGGTCTCTCTCTTGGGTTGTCCCTGTCAAGACTTCATCAGTATTTGTGCCAACTCCTTTTGCCCTGTGCTGAAAGCAGACGTAATTCAATTAGAGGTCTCAAAACTGATAAAGTGATCCTGAAGTGGAAAATGGGAGGAGATTACTGGCAAATGAAGAAAGATTTGCATTGAACTAACAACAAAAAACGTTCTCCTTTCCTCAGTGCTCACAAGGGGCAACAGACCTGGATGAAGAAACATACCCTCAGAAACCCCTACTCTTACAGCTCCTGCTCATGGCTGTTCTAATGGAGGACATTCATATCTATCCCACCTCTGCCACCATGTCAGGGGCTACCATCCCTGGGGCATGGGCAAGAGGGCCGTTGTCACCAGTATCAGAGATTCAAATTAATGGAGACGGAATGGAGAGTAGAAATTATCTGACCTCTACTGGAAAGGCAGAAAGCAGGCAGAAAGGGGGTGGGATTGCTTCACTGGCCACTGTGCAACTAACCAGCCAGAGCAAACTCCTAAGTGGGTCAGGCACCCTAGGGGTCCCAAGTGCTGTTTCCAGGAGCTAAACATGCATTGGCTCAATAGCTCAATAATTCACCCAACAAATGTGTATCAAGGACCTATGTGCTAGGTACTGTGCAAGGTGCCAAGAGTAGGCACCTGGTTCTCCTAGGGTCCTGGTCTACCAGAGCATGAAGGTGCCCGAGAGTCCCTCAGTATAATTAACAAGAAAGAACAGAGAGGCCAGACACTCCATGACCAAGAGGTCCATTTCCCAAATGATGCTCTGAACCCAGGATGCAGTTGGTAAAAGGAAAGAGGCAGGAGAACTAAGATTTATCGAGAATCCACTCTGTGCCTGGAAGTCTACTGTAGGCACTTAACGTTGATTATCTCAAGATGTCCTTAGGAAAAAGGAAGAAAACGGGTCTTTAAGTGGAGAAATGGTTTGTTTGCCAGTTAGTCCATGCCTGGCCTTGGTTTTGAATCCAAGTCTGTCTAATTCTAAAGTGCACAATCTTTTTTCAGCCTACCATGCATTGCTGACACTGGGCCGACCTTTTGACCATTCAGAATCAGTTTCCTTATTGGGATATAACAATATTGTGGATCATCTGAGAATATGTACACAAGTGCTCCGTAAACTGTAAAACACTAAGCACATGTTACTGCTGTTGTAATCACATGTCCTTGTTGTTACTACCATCTTCAGAAATTTGGTACACAGTAAAACTGAACTCATCGGAAATCCTGGGCATCTAGACAATTCTACAATAAATGAGCCAAAGCAAGGAAGATAACTATGTTACAGTAATGTGGGAAATAATATATTCTTCTTTTTCCTGATAATTGCTTTATTATTTCAAGGAAATTGGGTTTCTCCTAATAAGGAAAACAATTTGCAAACTAAGTCCCACTTAATACAATATTTAGTTTCTAAGGAGTTACGTAAAGCAAAACAAAAAAAGTAATAAAATTAATAATATTCCAAATGTGATAAGGAAATATCTTATTCAGCACTGAGGTGAGATGTAAGCTTTACTCAAGGGGGCAAAATTTTTCACAATTCCTGGGCAGCAGATCTGTGAAAACGGACGTGCAACGTCTTCTCAACTGCAAACTTATTCTTGATTTTTTTCCCAAAAGGTTTCATTGTGCTGGTGTTCACTGAAGTGCATTTGCTTAAAATAAAATGGTTTGTTCTGTAAATGTTTTAATGCTGTTTTTTCCTGTTTACAAAAATAACACCTGCTCATACTGGGGGGGGGGGGGAAGATAAATGCAGATGAAAATTAAAATACCAGAGACAACCACTGTTAATACGCTGTGTAAACTTTTAGGCCAATTTTTAAACTTTTCAATAAATTCACTCCTCTATTTTGAACTCTGACTCCTCTTAGCAATCAGGCTTCTTCAGCGGATTTAGCAGCACTGACTTTCTATATATGGCAAAAACATCTTTCCTGATAAAGGGAATATGTTCCAATGACCCAACTATGCAGCAATGGATTAATAATATAAGAGATCCATGGATGCATTTTTTAAAACAGTTAAGTTACCATCCCAAACTCAAACTAAAGGAATTTTGTTGTATCAGAAAACACAGAACATATCCGAGGACCCTGGGGAGAGGCAGGGGAGGACAGAGTCAGTTAAAAGAGGTGGTTCGGGCTTCCCTGGTGGTGCAGTGGTTGAGAGTCCGCCTGCCGATGCAGGGGACGCGGGTTCGTGCCCCGGTCCGGGAAGATCCCACATGCCGCGGAGTGGCTGGGCCCGTGAGCCATGGCCGCTGAGCCTGCGCGTCCGGAGCCTGTGCTCCGCAACGGGAGAGGCCACAACAGTGAGAGGCCCGCACACCGCAAAAAAAAAAAAAGAGGGGTGGCTCAATTGTCCCAGGGTGTGGTTTCCCAGGGCCTGCAGGTGGCGCTCCTGCACTCCCACCAGCAATCTGGACCTGACCCCTCACCCCCATCCTCACTGTGGGTCTGGGGAAAGCAGTGTGGGAAAGCTATGCCCCATTCCTTCTGACCTTCCTTCTTCTCATTCTGCAAAGTAAAACTAGTATTCAAGTCTTCCTGATCCATTGATTTAAATAAAATGTGAATTCTGGGGACTGCAGAGTTCGACATTTTCTTACAGACCAGGGCTAAGTCTTTCACTTCAAAAAAGGAAATGACAAGATTAAATTTCCAAAGTCTGGCTGAGGTAATATTGCGGCATAAATACATTTTGATCAAAGTTAATCAGGTGAGGTGGGAAGCCGTTTCGGATTCCGTGTGAGGGCAGGGTAACTGGGGCAGGAAGAGACTCGGGGTGAGGACATTCATAAAGAAGACATGATATTTCCTAGGATGAACTGTTTACTTTCCACTGACTGGGAACAAATAAAGGCCAGGCTGAATTATTTTTGTCATTCGGGTGCAAATACAGGTAACACCATGCATACAACTTCAA
Source organism: Tursiops truncatus (assembly GCF_011762595.2). Taxonomy (NCBI): domain Eukaryota; kingdom Metazoa; phylum Chordata; class Mammalia; order Artiodactyla; family Delphinidae; genus Tursiops; species Tursiops truncatus. The sequence continues at coordinate 111,274,259 of NC_047038.1, read as the reverse complement.
GGATGTGTCACTGTGTGTGACACTGCTGGCCGACACACAGGACTACCCCTTTTATTCATTCTTCAAGAACCCAAGATCCAGGGGCTACTGGGGATCTTTAAAAATCACCCAGGGGGGTGGGAGGGAGGGATAAATTAGGAGGCTGGGATTAATATATACTCACTACTATGTATAAAATAGATAACCAACAAGGACCTACTGTATAGCACAGGGAACTCTATTCAATGTTAGGTAATAACCTATAAGGGAAAAAGAATATATATAAATATACAGGTATATATGTATGACTGAATCACTGTGCTGCACTCCCGAAACATATACAATATTGTAAATCAACTAATACTTCAATAAAAATATTTTTTAAAAACAAAAAAATTTTTAAATAGAAAATGAAATAAATTAATAAAATGGGGATTTTTAAAAAGTAAATAAAAAAGTAAAAATCACCTAGTTTTCAAAAGAAGAGAGCAAATTCCCAAAAGGTGAAATGAATTGCTGAAGACCAAATCTCTAGTTAGTAACTAGAATAAAGTTGTTGCAATCTTGATTTTATGTTGCTTGTAGTCTCTCTGTGCTAATTTCAACGTTAAGAGCCTTTACACATATACTAAATAGGGTTTACCTACATAAGGTAGCTGACCTATATCTCTTTTTACTTGGGATATTGTCGTCATCACAGTTTCTTTATAACAGCTGTACCATGACACTAAAGAATTAATGGTGGGGCTTCCCTGGTGGTGCAGTGGTTGAAAGTCTGCCTGCCAGTGCAGGGGACACGGGTTTGTGCCCCGGTCCGGGAGGATCCCACATGCCGCGGAGCGGCTGGGCCCGTGAGCCATGCCCGCTGAGCCTGCGCGTCCGGAGCCTGTGCTCCGCAACGGGAGAGGCCACAACAGTGAGAGGCCCGCGTACCGCAAAAAAAAAAAAAAAAAAAAAAAAAAGAATTAATGGTGGATATAAAAGAGTGACTTAGATGGTTAATTTTATATGTCAACTTGACTGGACTATAGGGTGCCCAGATATTTGGTCAAACATTATTCTGGGGGTTTCTGTGGGAGTTTTTTGGATAAGATTAACATTTAAATCAGTAGACTGAAGGAAGTACATTGTCCTCCCTCATGTGGTTGTCCCTAGTGTGGGTGGGCCTCATTCAATCAGTTGAAGGCTTGAAAAGAACAAAAAGGCTGACCGTCTCCCAATTAAGAAAAGAATTCCTGCCCGACAGCCTTTGAACTGGGACAACAGCTTTTTTCCTGCCTTTAGGCTTTAATTGAGACATCAGCCCTTCCTGGGTCTCCAGCCTGCCAGCCTTCAGGCTAGAACTACACCACTGGTTCTCCTGGTTCTTAGACCTTCAGACTCAGACTGGAACCTACACCATCAGCTCTCCTGGGCCTCCACTTGTCAACGCACCCTGTAGATCTTGGGACTGTCAGCTTCCATAAACATGCGAGCCAATTCTTTATAATAAATAGAGAGAGAGAGAGAGAAAGGGAGGGAGGAATGGAGGGAAGGAAGGAAGGAAGGAAGGGAGGGAGGGAGGGAGGAAAGAAAGAAAGATTCTGTTTCTCTGGAGAATCCTGACTAATATGTGAGCTCTCCTAATGTTCAGATGTTGTGTCTCTCAGGTGCCTCAAAATACACTTTCAAGGTGATTTTACAAGCTTTTGCACAGCTTCCATATAAACCATTTGGTACCACCACCATAGTTCAGATACATTAATGGACAAAGGGGCAGAATGAGTATGAACCCCCAGACATCACTGCTAAAATGAGTACTGTAATATTCTGGCTGTCTTACGTTTATTAGCTGGGAAATTTGGAGGTTAAGGTCCTGGACTGGTAAAATTCTATTACTAGATCAGAAGCCCTCTGGGAAAGCAGGTCAGCTTGTGGGTAGTTGGCCAAGGAAAGGGAAAAGAAAGAAAAGCCTGATTAAAAAAAATAGTCTGTTGGTGCCTATTGTATGCCATGCACTTTGCAATCATTCATTCATCCAGCAGATATTACTGAGCACCTTTTTATGTGCCAGACATTGTTCAAGGTGCTGGGGATACAGCCGTGTAAACACAGACTTGTTTTCCTGCTCTCATGGATCTTACGGTTTAGAGAAGGGAGACAGACAAGTAACAAATGTTACTGAGAAAAAGAAAGCCAAAAGAAGGGATAGGTAGTACTAGGTGGAAGGAATTATAATTTTTGAAATTTTCAATAGGGTTGTCAGAGAAAGCATTCCTGTAGCCAAGACGACATTTGAGAACAGAGCTGAATGAAGAGGTGAGGAAACAAGTCATGTGGGGAGATATATGGAATCAGCATGCACAAAGGGCCTGAGGCAGGTGGGTGTTTGTATGCTCAAAAAACATCAAGGAAGCCAGTAGGGCTGGAGCAGAGCTAGCAAGGGAAGAGCAGTAGTAGATAAGGTCACTGAAACAGCAATTAACCAGATCATGTAGAGTCTTAGGTATCTGTGAGACAGATAGTACTAGTGGTGTAAATGAGATAGCTGGAATTCAGAGTGGTTTGTGAATTTCCTACAATAATTTAGCTAGTAAATGGTGGAGCCCAGCATGGACCCAAGGTACATCTGGGTCTAACACCCTTGCTCTTTCCACTTCATCGTATTATCTTTCTCCGGAAAAAGCTTAGAGCCTCTCCAATTGTTTTGTGTATCCCTAGTATAGTAATTGCAATAAATATTTGCCTTTTTTTTACTATCCAACGTATCACATATCCTTCCTATTTGGAGAGAAATCCCCACTTGTGAGCCTCGGCTTGCCAGAATGAAACCAAATGACCAGATATTCCTTCTCCCTCGCCTGTGGCAGCGGGAGTGAGAGCGTGGGACCTGGGCCAACTTGATGCCCCTGCCCTAGACTTTAACTCCTGAGGGGTAGTCCAATATGGGTCGTCTAGCAATGCTGGTGGCAAGCGTCCGTCAGCGGCAGTGGCGGCGGCAGCATCCTGATCCAAAGCGCCTGCAGCAGGACCTTGGCTGGAGCGCTGACTCCTCCCATTTTACCAGCTTGGTTTCATCACTGCTAACAATTTTGTGAGCCGAAAGAGATGAAGGAGCATCTTTTTCAGCTCCCATTATACATTTCTGTTGGGAGAAATTATGCAAGACTTTGGACTGGAAAAAATAAGTAAGATTATTGTGTGTCCTGTTCATTGTACCTTTCCTGATTATATCTGCCCTTTACTGTTTCTGAGCTATACAACTCTATAATTTGTAGAAAGCTGAAAACAATACAAACGATTCTTGTCCACACAAATGCAAATTAGTTGTGTCAGACAGAAGCAATTGATTATTGCCTGTGGATAGATCCATATTACATGTGTTTGTTAATGTTAAAATTCATTTCAGCATTCCTTATGTTGCTGTATAAGTGTGTGGTACTTTGAATTCTCCTTTCAAGCAGATGTAACTTCTTATCAAGTTCCCTGAATAATTAATGAGTTCAATAAAATCTGTGCCATGTTGCATTTATTTGTTAATTCATTTCAGCATTCCTTATCCGCCTATGTATATGTGTGTTACTTTGAATTCTTTCAGCCTATAACATCCTACTGGTTCCCTCAACAACTGATGAGTTAAAATCTATAATGCATGTTCATCTTACATTTGTATCAGAGGCATGATTTTGCCACTTAAAAATACTATTCTCTAACAATAGTGAACAGGAAAATCACATCACTGTCCTGTCTTTAGCTCAGAGCTCTCCTCACCCATGACCTCCACCCTCTGCACACAGCCATGTACTTCATGGGGCAGGAGACTCACGTGCTGGTTTTAGCTCAGACCTTAACCAATTCATTAATTCATATAGCCTCCCTGGACTTCAGTTCCCTCATCTTTGAAATAAAGAGAATGGATTCAATATTTCTGAAGAGCCAACTCAGCTCTAATTCCTTCTGACTGTGTTACATACCTTTATGTTTTCTCCCCACTATCCTTGGTGAGTTTCTCACCCCTTTACCCAGGTTCTGCTGTATTTATTTCACTTTCCACCACAGCATTCCCTGTTTTCTTTCTCTTACTTTCTCAAGGCACAATTCCTCTGTATTCAGCTTCGTGCCTCCCCACATCCCTACACACACACACACACACACACACACACACACACACACACACACGGGTGCAGACCCCTTTATGGGAACCAAAAGACTACAACAAACCTGTACTTATTACAGGATTACACGGTAGAAACAAATCATTTCCACTCTGCTTTGCCTTTAAGCCCCCCCAAAGAAAGTACCTCAAAACAAAAAAAACAAGTACTTCACTAAAAAACAAACCAGTTGAACAAACAAACCACTTGGATCTTACTGTTCAGTTTAACCCAGAGCTAGATGAATAATAGCACAAGTAATGAGCTTTTTTTTTCTTCTCTACCATTTCCCTTGCTCAGCTGGGTCAGGAGAATGCACATTCTGAGGATCTCTTTGTAGCAGATGACTGACTGCTCAGGCCTGAAATGGCAAAGACTCAGGAGTTCCTGATCCTTTTCCTGCATTTCACAGAACAGAACAAGAGTCCTCAAGGTCAACCACCCTCAGGGAATCTGCTCTTACAAAATGCTTTCCTGTATATTTTTCTACCAAGTTCAGTTAAGAATTCAGATGGTATCTTTTCTATCTAAAGAAAAGACCGGGGGGAAAACCAAATTTGATTCTCCCAAGAGTTGTTTCTAACATTTAATTGCAGGCCAGTGTGATGTGATGTCTAAGATTTCTCACAGCTCATAAAATATCGGGATGTTTGAAGGTTGGAGAAATTGTGCCAAACAAAGAAGGCGAGAGGGACTTCCAGGCCAAGGAAACGCATATGCAAAGCACAGACTCTTCAAAGACCCCACTTTTCTTGGCAGGGGGAGTAAGTAGTTCAGTGTGGCTGCAGCAAGGGGCTGTGTAGGGTGGAGGAGGGAGAAAGGAAGGGGATTCTGAGGAGGTAGGTCTGCAGAGATAAGTGAGAGCCGGACTGCAAGGGCCAAACTGCCCCCGCACCACGAGGGAGCTCACAAAAGGAGGCCTCCCTCAGATTGGCCTCTTTATAATCCAACAAAACATGGAGATGTGACTTAGGAAACTTCCCCTTTGAGGTACTCATTCACACTAAGAGCGTTTCCCCACACACAACACCAAGAAGTCACTGGACCCTCGTGTTTGCTGAAAAGCACAACTATGGAAAATGGATGCCTATTTGGGAGTTGTTGCTCTTCTCCATGCAAACATATGGGGGTGATGATCTTTCTCTCCCCACGCCCCACCCTCTCTCCAGTATTAAGAAGTCATTGAGCAACCATCAATAGAAGTAAACAAGCATAGTTGCAGTAACTCCAAATACTTTATGGTACATTCATGACTCAGGAATGTGGGTCAAAGCACATGATGGTTCTTCGTCAGGGAATTTCAAATACATATTCACTTTGATTTTGGTCTCTTGCGGGACATATGGACAGGTGATGCTTCAGTCGCCTTATTTCCTGGCTAGCACTGAAACCGAGCAGGACTCTGTGGGCCTCCTGGGCATAGAAGCCTTTCTGTGTCTCCCATTCCTTGTTTCCAGGGAACAGACCCCCCACTTCATGACCTTCCTTGAGTTCCAAAAGGGCAGATTAGAACAGTTGCTAATCAGGGAAGGGAGGGGGCAGAGACAAGGGAGGAGCAGACAAGAAACAACAGTGCAAGGGATACACATAACAATATCTTTAAGCTCTTTACAGAAATAAAACCCCCAACAAAGGGAAGATGTCAGCATTCTTCATTCCAGAGGAGACCACCTGAGGCCAGATGAAAGGAAACAGAGAAGCTCATCAAGCGATTACCTGAGACCAGATTAAAGGAGTGCAGGCCCTGTGCACACCCTGACCTTATCAGCAACCCCGCCCTTGAACTATTGCTATAAAACTCTTCACCAACTCCTCCCGGGTTGAGACACACAATTTTGAGAGGCAGAAGCCCACTGTGCCTGGCAAAGCAATAAAGCCATTCTTTTCTACTTTACCCAAAACTCTGTCTCTGAGATTCAATTTGGCACCGGTGCACAGAGGCCAAGTTTTCAGCATCAGCACTGGGCTCTCTGCTGGGGCGTGCCTCTCTGTGCCCGCTGAACTTATGAGGAGGAGGGGATTGGTAAGAAGGACTGCCATTTTGATAAACTCACACAGTTGCCTGAATCTATGATCTCCTGCTCCAAGGTACAACCAGCCTGGAATAAAACAAGAGAGCAGATCTGCCTTCAGTATACTCCCACCTCATTCCTGTCCTGTCTCTTCCCCACTGAGACTCACCACGTGTCTTAAGCAGCTCAGGCTGTCATAACTAAATACCACAGACTGGATGGCTTAACCTTCTCACAGTTCTGGAGGCTGGAAAACCAAGATGAAGGTGCCAGCAGGGTCAGTGTCTGGTGAGAGTTCTCTCTCCTTAGGTTGCAGACAGCTGCCTCTGCTGCATCCTCATATGGCCTTTCCTCTGTGCTTGCCCAGAGAGAGAGATATTCTCTCTGTCTTTCTTTCTTTCTCTCTCTCTCCCCTCCCCCTTCTCCTTCTTATAATGGCACTAATCCCATAATGAAGGCCCCACCCTCGTGACTTTATCTAACTTCAACTGTCTCCCAGTGGCCCCATCTCCAAATACCATCACATTGGAGGTTAAAGCTTTAACATGTGAATGTGGGGGACAAACATTTAGTCCATAACATTCTGCCCCTGGCCCCCACCCCCAAATTCATGTCCTTCTCACATGCAAAATACCTTCATTCCATCCCAATAGCCCTATAAGTCCTAACTCATTCCAGCATCAACTCTAAATTCCAGAGGCTCATTTAAACATCATCTAAATCAGATGCAGGTGAAACTTGAGAGATCATTCGTCCTGATGCAAAATTCCTCTTCAGCTGTGAACCTATGAAAACAGACACGTTATGTGCTTCCGATATATAATGGTAGGACAAGCATAGGACAGAATTCCCATTCTAGGAGGGAGAAATAGGAAAAAAGGAAAGGGTGGCAGGTCCTAAGCAAGTCCAAAACCTAGCAAAGCAAACTCCATCAGATATTAAGGCTTGAGAAAAATCCTTTTTGGTTTGGTGCTCTGTCTTCAGAACCTACTAGGGCAGGGGTCCCTGGGAGTGGAAGCAGCAGTCCTCATGAACTCAGAATCTAATTTGGTGTCCTTTTCCCTTTCCTTCAGGAAGAGCACAAGCTCACAGCCAGATAGGTCTATGTCCCTGTCTTGTAGGATCCAAGAAGGCCAAGAGCCTTCCTTCACTCTGTGCCCTTCAGTTCAAACTGACAGTGTTTCGCTCCTATAATCCCATAAACTTTTATCGATTGAGTGACAGTGCAGCCACGCCCTTAGTCTTCTCTTCAGAACATGCTTTCTCACTTTTTTTAATATGGACAGGATGAGAATTTTCCAAATCTTCAAGTTCTGGTTCCTTTTTGCTTAACAATTTCCTCTTCAGTTCCCCTCTCTTCTCTCATTCCTCAGTCAGAAGGAATCAAGACACTCCTTCAACACTTTGCTTAGAAATCTCCTCAGTTAAATATCCAGTTTTATCATTCATAAATTCTACCTTCCACAGAACACTAGAACACAGCTCAGTCAAGTTCTTTGCCACTTTATAGCAGAGATCACCTTCCCTCCAATTTCCAATAATGTGTTCTTCACTTCCATCTGAGACTTCACCAGAACTGCCCTTAATGTCCATATTTCTAGTGTGCACTTCAAAACTCTTCCAGCCTCTTGCCCATCACCCAGTTCCAAAGCTGCTTCCACATTTTTAGGTATTTCTTACAGCAACACCCCACTTCTCAGTACCCAAATCTCTCTTACTCTGGGTTCTCCAGAGAAACAGAACAAATATATAAAGAGATTTATTATAAGGCACTGCCTTACACAATTATGGAGGCTGACGAGTCTCAAGATCTACAGTCAGCAAACTGGAGACCCAGGAAAGCCAACAGAGTCCAAGTCCAAAGGCAGGAGAAGACTCATGTTCCAGCTCAAAGGCAGTCATGCAGAGAGAAAGAATTCTTTCCTACTCAGACTTTTTATTCTATTCAGGCCTTCAGTGGATTGGATGAGGCCATTCACACTGAGGAGGGCAATCTGCTTTACTCAGCCTACTGATGCAAATCTTAAGCTCATTCAGAAACATCCTCACAGACATGCCCCCAAATTATGTTTAACCAAATACCTGGGCACCCCATGGTCTGGTCACATTGACACATAAAATTAACCATCACACCAGGTCAATCTGCCTTGACCTGCTTTCCTGTTTTTTCCTCACATGTCTAACCCTAATCTCACCTGTTCACCACAATTTTCTGATTTTGTCCAATAATCAGAATCTTTCTAAGAGACTGCTTGATTGCTCTAAAAATTACTGCTAAGATATTGGTAAGTGCAAATGACTTAACAATTATTCTCACTACTGCATTTAACCTGCACTTTACTTAAGGAAGAAAAAATTTGTATTTTGGTAAGATACATATAGCATAAAATTTACCATTTTAACCGTTTAAAAATGTACAGTTCAGTAGGATTAAGGACCTCCACAATGTTGCACAACCATTACCACTATCTAGCGCCAGAATTTTTTCAACACCTCAGAAGGAAACCCCATACCCGTTAAGCAGTCACTCCCCACTCCCCCTCCCCCAGCCCCTGGCAACCGTCTCCAGGGATTTGCCGATTCTCTTATTTCCTATAAATGGAACCATACACTATGTGGCATTTGGTATCTGGCTTCCTTCACGTAACTAAGGAAGAATGTTAGCCTCCTTAGCTAAGGGAAGGTGAAAAATGGAAAGTAGACTATATTTTGTGAAGTAAACATTTTGAGGTATCTTTAAAATCACACCAACTACCTATTTCGTTGTTTTACCAAGATTTGGAGAACTCATCTGTGATTCCTCTGCCCCAGACATTGTGCTTTATGTTATTAATTCCTGCTTTCCATGGAGGTTTGAGGCAGCCAGACACAAGCTGGCATCAGGACAGGGTGGTAAATGTGAAGTCACTTCAGGGGACCCTCTTCCCCCACCCATCAGGGAGGCCTTCCTTCCCTGAAAGTGACCTGGCAGGACCATGGGGTCATAAGGTCAGGCAGCCCTGAGGGGCACAAAGATGTTTGTCTCCCAACACGTTAGGTCTTGAGGAAAATAAAAAGCAAGCATGTCTCTGGCAGAAAAGTAAATTATTCATGGACTTTATTTAAAAAGAGAGACCATATTTATAGGGGAAAAAATGGACGCCATTTCAATTCCAAAAATCACTTCCAGAAGAAGAAGATTTTGAATCAAATGTGAGTCAAGGATACTCCCTTCCTAGTTCGCACGACACAGCTCCAGAGCTATGGAAGGACCCCAGGTTTGCTAGATGCTGGTTTCTACAGTGAGGGTAATCTGAAAGAAGGCATAGCTTTATAGGGACTGTCCTGCACAGATGGCCAGCCCAGACTGCAAGCCTGCTGAAGTTTTGTGGGAAGGGAGCAGCTTGGCAGCCCTCAGTATAAAGGGTCTGAGAATGGCAGCCAGAAGGGCACAGGGGCCGCTTCAAAACACCCAAACCCTGGAGGCCCACTCAGGGCTTCAGCCCGGGGCACAGATTTTATATGCTGCCAACTCCTCAGCTTTATACAATCTGACATACGTACCTATGCTGAGGCTTTACTTTTCCTTTTCAGCCCTTCCTTTTTTTTTTTTAACCAATCTCGCATTTTTATTAATAACCAAACACAAAAAGGTTGTAAATATTTTTAGTCTTTGTTTCTATCCTGTTACTATTAATATTTTTGCTAAGATTAAAGTCTGGATTCATCCTCAGATGCGTTCATGTTGTTTTCCTGCTTCTGTTTCAAAATATGGACCACATAGTCCTTATTTTTTTTATTCCCTGGTGACCAGTTTACATTTAATCATATACACAGAGCTTCAGCAACTCGCTAAACAAATCCATGTGTGGGTAAAAGGAATATGGCAGACTGGTCTGGGCACAAAGGCCTTTATATTTTTCTCCTTTTCAGAAGTTTCTAAAGTGTACAACTGAACACAGGACGCTGGTTAAAAATTCACAGATTCCTTTTTAAATAAAGGCATTTGTCTTTAAACGAAGTCCCTTAACCCAAAAGGATCCCTGTTTGACCCCATAGATATTTACATTCAAAAGACCTGACTACAAGGCAAGGCCAATGGCTTTTAACAAACATTCCTGAATTTATCCATGCTGTTAAACGCTCTCCCCTTCAAATAGGTAGCAATATTCCAAGGACTTTGCTATTGTTTGAAACAGCTTTGGGACTCCAGTTAGTAACTGCCTTCCTCCTCACGCTGAGGGAATTACTTTGAATTTCCTGAACGATTAAAAGAAAATCTTTTTCTCATCTGTGTAAGTTTCATTTTCAGAAACAATCAAGTCATTCAATAAGGCAGATGGTAATTGACTGAATAGAACTGCTTTAGCCTAAGTAAGAAGTGACTACAATGTAATAAGACTAGCTTTTTCTTTAATATGATTCCTTAATTAGTCCCAAAGGTAATTCCAAAAGAAGTTCTTAAAAGGTTTAGAATATATATTTTTTATATTTTTTTCTATATATATATATTTTATATAAATAAATAAATAAATAAATTTATTTACATTTATATCTAATTAAATATGTTTAGAATATATATTTTTATTTTATTTTATTTTATTTTTTAAAGAAAAATAGGCTATCCTCACTTTGATTTTCCACAGGTATTCCATGCTATTGGTGACCAGATGAAGGGAGTTGGCTGTTCTTTAGCTTGCTACACGATACATTTTTATTTAACAATCCCATTTTTGAAGCAATCTGAAATTACTTCCTAGAACTATACTTTACTGATCTCTCCCCAAACAAACTTAAAACATTCACATGGATATACAATCTGGAAGTCAGTGTATATGAAACAGAGCAGGACCCTGTGGGACCCTCCCATGTATAAATCCTTTCTCTCTCTCCCATTTCTTGTTTAGGAAATAGGCTTCATTCAGCCTCCTTGATCTTCCTTGAGTTCCAAAGGGCTGATTCAAACAGCTGCTAATCAGGGAAGGGAGGGGATGCAGAAACAAAGGAGGAGCAGTCAAGAAACATTATTGCAGCCCTGGGGCAGGGTCCTGGTTCCTCCTCAAGGAATATACACAAAATACCTTTGAGTTCTTCTGCCGGATCTAAAGTCCCTACCCAGGTAGAGGATGGTAACTTCAGGCTGAGCACACTATGCCTGGGACACCATCCTGTTACCTTACCACGAGCCAATCAGAATAAAGTATGCACAGAACGGAAGATAATGAAGACTTTGACACCCCCCTCCTCCCCAAATGATTCTCCCCTTAAAAACTTTCATGGTCAAACAGAATCTTCAGAGTTGGCTTTTGCACACGAGTCCACCTTCTCCCCAGTTTGCCAGCCTCCTGAATAAAGCTATGGGCTTCAAGTATGGGCTTTCGAGCCACAAGCAGCCAAACCTAAGTTTGGTAACATATATGCTATGCACAACAGATAAACATACGTTAAACATACACATGAATATTAACGAAATATTAAAATACTAAGTCTACCTATGGGAATTTATAATGTTGGTTTCAAAGTCTTGTTTCCAAAGCTAATTTCATTAGGCATGTCTATGATGGGGTTGCAAGCATGGCATGTCCTGGAATGTTAGGTGCCATACAAATTACTTTAAACAAGTTTCCTATTTGGCCCCCATAGAGGTGTTTAATATGTGGATAAACCTGCATTTTGTTTTTTGTATTCCTGTTGATGATGAAAGGCAGAAGGAAATCATCAAACACTGGGCACCTACTGTTCATGAAAAACTGAACATGGTACTAATTTAATTCTCTCAGCATCTCTGAGCTAAATAGTTTATCCCCACTTATAGATAAAGAAACTGAGGTGTGGGGAATTTAAACAGCAGAACACTGGCACACCACTGGCAAGTGGGAGAAATGCATTCAGAACTAGCTGATCACTGAGAAAAAAGCCAACGGCTTTTGGAAAATGAAATGTAAGTATCTTCCACAGAGAGCCATTTTTTTTCCCCCAAAAAACTGATGTTAACATACCCCCCTAATCACTTTTTTCATTAATCTCAATAATTATTTTGCCACACTTTTCCCCAAAATGAAAGTGTAATTATCTCCCAATCTGGGAAAATAAAATGTTCTATCAATTTTTATCTTGTTATTTTTACAAGGAGCCTTTGGAAACCAGTTAAGTGCTTGAACCAGTTAAGTGTTTGGGTGGGACATATAAAAATAAAGCAAGCTAAATAAAGAATTGTTGAAATAAATAGAATAAAGAAAAAAATGAACCTTAGTTAAAAGATACTTGGAGACTTAACCACCTATGGAGGTAATAAGTTAAAGATTTAAATTAGGAAAAAAATAAAGAGAAGAGCCTTCAAATAAAACAAAGAGGAAGCTGAGAATCAATGTCAGGGCATTTCAATTGACCTTAGAAACATATTTTACTGGTGACTTTTTTGTTTTTAAAACTGTTTTTGATTTTTTTTTCATTTGTTAATGGCCCCAATTTTCCAGTTTATCTCCCAGTGTATTCTGCCTATTAAAGCTTGTTCATTTTCAGCTTTTATTTTCTTGTTCAGCCCCTAATGACTGACAATTTGAAAGGAAACCAACTAAAAGAAGGCATTGGACTAAATAATGAATTGTTTTCATCATCTTGATGGATAGCAACTCAACTATATGATAAATATAAGCTCCACAATTTCCTAATATTTTCTGAGATTCTTACCTTATTTCTGTGAGTGTTTCATTGTCATTGCCTTCTGTCTTTACCATTGCTAAAACTAACGCCACCCAAATCCTAAAAGGGGTTAAACCTAAAGTGACTGATGTTTTGATAGCGGTATGACAAAAAAAAAAAAAAAAGGTCTTATCCAGAATTTTTTTTTCAGAATATTTTTTTTAACTGCATAAATTTGACAGGCAATACCCAGAAATTTAGACTTGTGAATATGTTATCTGAGGAGTTCTCAAAATCTCAAAATTACTTGCATAATTCTGGCATTTTTGCTTTCTGTAAGTCTGCATCAGCATCTGTTTTTATGCCAAAGGGATATACAGAAACCTGTATGCATTGCTCATCTTGAGTTGACATCTTATAAAGCAGAGCTGAGTACAGAATTTTCCTTCACTTCAAAGGGCATACTACAGGGTGCAAAGAAAGAAGGGGTTGGGTCCTTCCAGCCAAATGTTGCCCTCTGGCACTCATACTCAACTCCCCGGGGATAAAAGAGGGCAAACTCTGGACCCTTGTGACTCTAGGTAACATTTCCCACAACCCCTGACTCATAAATATTGACATTTGGGAAAAACAAGAGCAGAAAAGAAAAAGGGGCGGGGCGGGGGGGGAGCTTTACTTTTCTTGAAGTTGTTTCAAGTTGGAATGTACATATGTTTTCCAAAGCCTGATTTATATCAAAGATACCATTATGATTTTTAAATAAAATACACCTTATCTTGGTATGTTAAAAAATAGTCTTATCCATCAACTAGAGAAAATAGGAAACAAAACTTTCTACAGAGTTTTGTTTTGCTTTGTCTTGTTTTGTTTTGTTTGCCATCAGGAAAATAGTTTTAACTAACAGTACTGAGCAATTTTTTCTAAAAAGAACCTTAACAATATTCTCAGAGAAAATCTTTTCTGCTGAATATCACATTTTTTAATCATAGTGAATTTGGAATTCTTTATTTTCAGCATAGTCTTTTCTTTTTTCCTTTTAAGTATCTGTCTCCACCCCTCTTCGCTTCAAAAAACAGAAACAATATGGTTAACTAAGACCTCCGAGAATTCTTCATAGACCCTAGTCTGTTTCCATTGTGGAACTACAGCGCAACCTGGTGGTGATTACTGTAATTAACACGGTTTACACCTGTGAAGGGCAGAAGTTACAATACAAATGGAAATAAAAGAACGCCTTGTATTTAGGCTTTTAGAAAATAAACTATCAAGAAAAAGAACAGTGGAGTGGCTCTCTTAAATCATAATTGCGAGTAGAGCTTTTTATATTTTTTAATATAATATACTTTTTAAGAAAAGTTTAGTTAGGTTGCTGATGAGGGATACAAATTTTAGCCTTCATATATGTTCACAGTAATCCCTATCATGACTTATGAAATTATATGAACAATGTTTCAAAAGCATTTAAGAGGTTAAATATCTTCAATAAGTAATAAAGGAAAGTAAACTAAATAGTTTATCAGTCTTTTGAGGATTTTTTTCTCTTTGTGTCTCAGGTAAAACAAGCACCATCAAAAGAAAAAAAGATGCATTTGTCATAAGACTTTTCCTCCTAACCTTGAAATTTTAGCTAACAAGAACTCAGTTAAGTTCAGTTCCATTCTTTGAAAGGACATGTTTGGTTTTTTTTTTCCCTAAAAGAGAAGACAGTTTTATCTGCTTTTCTTTCACATCTAGCAACACCACTGATGCAGGACTTGGACAAAATGGTGATTCATAGTAACTTGTCATCTTTTATGTGTTTATGGTACTTTACACCCATTCTCTTATCTAATCCTGTCAACAACCCTATAAATTAAGGATCAGTGTCTCCATTTTACAGATTAGAAAACTGAGGCTTAGGGATATGAAATAACTTATTCAAAGTCACTCAGCTGGTGAGTGACAGAGGGACTGAACCCTTCTCCAAGGCGCATGCTCAGGGTCTGGCGGATGATCAGCCCTCAGCAAATCACTGTTGACAGTGAACAAATGCACCTGATGCAAGGATGGTAAAGTTAAGCCTGGACTGGAGCCAAAGTCATTTTACGCCACACCCAGTAATTTTTCCAGTAAACTTTAGACATACTTTGACTTTCTCTTGCTTCTGCATGCAATTCTTCTGAGTCCGATAAGTGCCTCCTTTGTTCCAGAAAAGAACAAAGAAGAAAAGCCAGGCAGGAGTCACCTGAGCTTCACACCTAGGCTGTTTCACCCATGAAGCACTAACAGGGGATCTTTACAACTTTTGTGCCATATATCCCTTCGGAAGTCTGGTGAAGTTTCTGGAACCCATTGCCAAAAAAAATCCTTTTAAGCATATTACAAGGAAAATCAACTATTTTCAAATAAAATTTTCAAAATATTTTTAAAAACTACTTTGCAACTTATGTGCTCATTTATGAATGCGTTAAATGATGAGATGTACCAGTAGATTTAATAACTACTATATTTTTAAAGTAACAATAAATATAAATGATATTTTGAGATATCTGTAACCCCTGTAATGTGCTTTTAATGTATCTGTGACTTCTTTTGGTGAGAGAGATACTGTTAATGTTAATATGTAGCTTATACTCATAATTAAAGAAAATGCCAAATTTCAGTTTGAAGTTAATGAAAATAAGAATTTCTTTTCATCCAGGTTCATGGGCCCCTCATCCTCTTAAATTGAAAAATCAATCTGAAGTGAATTACTCATAGACAAATCTTTTCAAAAACTAAATTATAAATCATAATTTATAAAAAATTATAAAATTAATTCAAAAATGCCTACAGCAAATATATACATCATATACACATAAAATCCCTTGATTCACACATGAGATATTCACTTCAATATGAATGATGTGATGTGAGGCAAGGCTCTAAAAATAAGCATGTCTAAGACCTAGGAAGATATTAAAAAATAGTCTTACCTGAGTCTTAGGACATTCATCAAGAAATAAATAATTATTTATTGATGACCTATAATAATAATTCCTTTTGACTTACCAAATATTTGTTGAGCAGTTACTATGTACCAGACACTATTCTGGGAGTTTTAGGAAATAGGTGAAAAATGAATAATTTTATTTCATTTGTTTGTGTAGTACTTTATAATTTTCAAAGCAGTTCTAAACACCTCCTTCATTCATTCAAGCCTAATTACAACACTGAGAGGTAAGCAAAAAGGGTCTGGAGACATTCATTAATTCCATATTCCCACAATAAACCCCACTCCAGACACATGGTAGATACTCAATAAATGAAGACACTGCTCTGTTCTTATCCCTTAAACAAGCCCCTGAATTGGGGTTGTCAGATAAAATATAGAAAGCTCAATTAAATTTGAATTTCAGATAAACAAAAAGTAGTTTTTTAGTATAACTGCATCCCTCGCAATATTGTAACATACTGTATTTGTTTGCTAGGACTATAATAACAAAGTAACCCAGACTAGGGGGTATAAAAACAACAGAAATGTATGTTCTCACCATTCTGACGGCTAGAAGTTGGTAGAGTTGGTTTCTTCTGAGGCCTCTCTCCTTGGCTTGTAGATAGATGTCCATCTTTTCACTGTGTCCTCACGTGGTCTTCCCACTGTGTGCGACAGTGTCCTAATCTCTTCCTATAAGGGCACCAAACATATTGGATTAGGGCCCACGCTAGTGACCTCATTTTATCTTAATTGCCTTTGTAAATATCCTATCTCCAAATACCGTCACATTCTGAGAGACTGAGGACTTGAACATATGAATTAGGGAGGGGGCAGAATTCAGCCCATAACACACACTAAAACATTATTTGTCTTTTATTGAAAATTCAAATTTAACTGGCCATCCTGTAGTTTTATTCACTAAATCTGGCAACCCCACCCTGGATGTCCCTGCCTGAGAACTCTCTCCACTGCAGCAACTCAGCCACGGGCAGGAATCGGCCGGAAGTGTGGGGAAGTTAGGGCCCCTGTTAGCAGCCAGCAGTCAATGATGGATGTACTCTGGTGGACAAAGGTATCAGCTTCCTCTCTCTCTGGCAGACAACCCTAAACATGTTCTACAAAGCATCCCAGAGGTTCCCAGTGGGCTGGAGCCCAGCTGCCCTCAGTGGTAACCTGTCTGTGAATGTGTCCCGCCTTGGCTTCCTCTCCTTCAGTATCTCCCCTTCTCACTCCCTTTCTGCTATTCTGGGGTCGCCTCCCAGATAAACCTTCACATGTACATCCTTGTCTCAGGATCTGCGTCTGAGGGAACTCAACCTAAAACAAAATGCTTATTGAATTAAATCCTCATTTTCAGATACGAGGTTCAGGGGACATACCAGATGCTGAAGGGTGTGGAGGTGCATCGGGATGGGACTTCTTTCCCTTGCTCAGCAATGCCTCCAGCTAACAATCGTGACACTCGATTCGTGTAGCAGGCACAGGGAGAGCCCCTTTACAGGTATCCTGGCTAATCCTTTCAACCACTCTGCATGGTAGCTATCTCTCACATTGCAAAGGGGGGGAAATGGATGCTCAGAGAGGTTTTCTGAAGTCACACAGCTATGGCAAATGCCTTTGCCTTGAGGTGAGTTGAGAAACAATATTTATCATGAAAAGATAACTAACAACTCAAGAGAGTAGGCTGAAGTGTATACTAGGTAGCTCAGAAAAGAAGTCCCATGATTCTTCTCTGAAACAATCTGAAGAAATAATAGCGAACTGGAAAAATTAGGGAAGTCTTCACGGGAGAGGTTGGACTTGGGGTGAGTCTTAGTGGATGTGGTGGATTCAGGGGTGGGAAGGAGGGCAGGGGAGAGTTTTGGGTGAGAAGTGGGGGTGAGCACAGTGCAGAAGCAGGGCTGGGCATGTGTACTGACTACACACAGACAGGTGGCCTGAGGACAGGATATAGGAGACAAAGCCATATCACAGAGGACTAAGAATGCCAAATAAGAAATACAGAGTACATCTAAATACTTATCTGCAGCAAATGAAGGTTGTTAAAAGAAGAAAATTGACATGATCAAAATAAGATTTAGGGCTTCCCTGGTGGCGCAGTGGTTGACAGTCCGCCTGCCGATGCAGGGGACATGGGTTCGTGCCCCGGTCTGGGAAGATCCCACATGCCGTTGAGCGGCTGAGCCCGTGAGCCATGGCCGCTGAGCCTGCGCATCCGGAGCCTGTGCTCCGCAACGGGAGAGGCTACAACAGTGAGAGGCCCGTGTACCGCAAAAAAACAAAAACAAAAACAAACAAACAAAAAAGATTTAATCAGATTCATCTGACAGTGGCTCGAAGCAGAGATTGGTGAGTAGACACCTGACAGTCCCTGCCCATGACAATAAAGACCCAACCAAGAGTAGCAAACAGGAAGGTGTAGACGATGGTACAAAGAAGGGGTTTTCAAACCCGAGTCACTGAAGAGTCAGAGAGAAGGAAGAATGAAGAAAGCTCATTCACTGCCCCAGAGTAATGAGGGAAATGGCACCATGAACAATATACTGAAAAGCTGGATATAGGAAGACGAAGAGAATAACTCTCCCAGGGTGTTAGACTGTTCCTCTAAAAATTATACTCAAGATACTCTGAACAATCTGGAACCGTGGATCTGTTCCCACTTGCCAGAAGGAAGTAACTCAACCTGTGGATGAGTCAGTATCTCTTCTCCACCCTCCTGATTCCACCCTATGACCTTGCCTGTACCTAAGCCCAGAGGGATGCTATAGAGGACATTGGTTGTTTCTGCCTGCCCGACACCAGCCACCCCCTTCACCTGGTAACAGCACTCTTTCCTGTAGTGATCTCATTCCATGCAGAACAGGTGGGGCTGGTCCTGTACCACTCCACCCCCACCAACCCCCCCACCCCTCGCCCAGCTACAAAAATGGGCATATAACCCTACCTGCCGATTAGGCCACCCCAGCCCCCTTGCAGTGATTCCAGAAGAGGCATGTGGCTGAAGCCAAGACAATCCTTATCCATGAAATCCTTCTTGAGAACTAACAGGAAACGCTTCTTTCTGCTACAATGAGTCCATAGGAGGAGTTAGGTGTTGTATAATCAATTAAGGGTTAAAAATCAAAGGATGGGACTTCCCTGGTGGTGCAGTGGTTAAGAATCCATCTGCCAATGCAGGGGACACAGGTTCAAGTCCTGGTCCGGGAAGATCCCACATGCCGCGGAGCAACTAAGCCTGTGCGCCACAGCTACTGAGCCTGCGCTCTAGAGCCTGCGAGCCACAACTACTGAGCCTGTGCTCTAGAGCCCGCAAGCCACAACTACTGAAGCCCGCGTGCCTAGAGCCCGTGCTCCGCAACAAGAGAAGCCACCGCAATGAGAAGCCCACTCACCGCAACAAAGAGTAGCCCCCACTCACCACAACTAGAGAAAGCTGCACACAGCAACAAAGACCCAACACAGCCAAAAATTTAAAATATAAATAAATAAATAAACTTATTTTAAAAAAAAATCAGGGTGGCATGAGGGCTAGGAAAGAGCTGGGCTAAGAGGAGAGAACCAGAGTCCTAGCAAAATCATTTGAACCCCTGGATCCAGCCATATCTGAAGTTCCCTGAACTTCTGAACTTTCCGACTACGTCATCAACAAATTCTCTTCATGTTGTTTTCTTTAAAAAAATACAATTAGATTTCCAATCACTTGCTACCCCCAAAAAAGTTTTTGTGCAGATAATTTTATTAGCTTTTTTATTAAAATCTGTCCTGCTGTTGCCAACAGCCCCCACAATCTTAAAAATCATTTTACTAAAGTTCCTCCTTCCTTGGCCACCCGTTCCTCCCCTCTCTCTGCCTCCCACATCCAGCGTATCTGATGTACTTTAAAAACATTTAAAAGTTGGCTCTAGCAGCACACCCTCCCTTATGTGGTCACTAACAAAGGAGGATCTCCAAAAAGAGGAGAGCAGCAAATGACCAGGTCCAGAGGACAACTGCAGTCCTAGCCAACACCTTGATTTCAGCCCAGGGAAATCCAAGCAGAGAATCCACCATCTGACCTACTGAAATCATGAAACCGAGCAGGACTCTGTGGGGCTCCTGGGCATGGAAGCCTTTCTGTGTCCCCCATTTCTTGTTTGTAGGGAATAGGCTTCAGCCTCCATGACCTTTTCCCAGAGTTCCAAAGAGCAGGTTCAAACAGTTGCTAATCAGGGAAGGGAGAGGATGTGGAGACAAGGGAGGAGCAGTCAAGGAACAGTAGTGCAGGGAACTCCCTGGCGGTCCATTGGTTAGGGCTCCACACTTCCATTGCAGGGGACATGGGTTTGATCCCTGGTGGAGGAACTAAAATCCCACAGGAGGGTCGGTGTGGCCAAAAAAAAAAAAAAAAAAAAAAGGAACAATAGTGCAGCCTTGGAGCAGGGTCCTGGTTCCACCTCAAGGGATACATAATATTTTTCAGCTCATCTGCAGAACTAAAAGCCCCAACAAATGGAAGATGTTAACTACTGGATGAAGCATTTTTCTTTCCAGAGAGAAGGTCACAGTTTGATAACCTCGAGAATCACAGAAACTCATCAGGAGACCATGTGAGGCCAGATCAAAGGAATGCAGGCCCTGCACATACCCTGATCCTTATCAGCAACCCTACCCTTGAACCAGTGCTATAAAACTCCTCACCAAATCCCCCTGGTGCTGGGACACACATTTTTGAGCGCATTAGCCCACTGTGTCCCCGCCTTTGCATGGCAAAGCAATAAAGCTTTCCTTTTCTAATTCACCCAAAACTCTGTCGCCGATATTCGATTCAGCACCCATGCAAAGAGGCCGAGTTTCAGCATCAATTATGAGATAATCAATTCAGATTGTTGTAAGCCACTAAGTTTCTAGTAATTTGTTAGCTGGCAATAGAAAACTGATACAGATTAGATGCAACAATTTGCCCTTCACCTTAGGAGGGATGTCTTGGCATGCCCTAAACGACTAGGACCTTAGAAAACACACAAAATGCCGATGCAGTCTATACATCTGGAGAAAAGCCCGCCCTGACTCCTGGTACAGAGCTCTTCTCCCTGTGCAACACTGGCCCTGCACGCTTGATCATCCACTGCAGTAAATATGATCAAAGCTCCTTCTAATTCCTTACTTGTGGCAAGAGAAAAATCTGTGTTCACTCTCAAGTACATTTAGTTTAACAGAATCAAAACAAAAACCCACACTTGATAGAATCATGTAAATTGCTATTGACACTATTTCAGACTTAAGAACCTTCAACCAGAAAGAAAGGTCAAAGCAAAATGGAACAATAGCTTGGAAGATCATTGTTTCTTTTCCTTTCAGAATTTCATTATCAACAAAAACTAATATATATTGAGCATGCTATTATAAGGCACTGTACCAGGCATAACAGAAAAAAGTGAGTGCATAAAACATAGTCCTACCCTTTTTTTTTTTTTTTTTTGGCTTCACCTCGCAGCACGTGGGATCCTAGCTCCCCAAACAGGGATCAAACCCACGCCCCCTGCAGTGGAAGCGCAGTCTTAACCACTGGGCCACCAGGGAAGTCTCAGTCTTACCCTTTTAAAATATGGTTGAGTGTATAGAATACAATCATAGCATACATAACCAACTCTTCTTGATAGCCTATTCTAACCACTACATGAATGATACAGAATAGGGAATAATCACTGAGGACTGGAACAATGAGAAAACATTTTTTACATAGATATAGATATCTATATACATACATATCTGAATCACTTTGCTGTACACCTGAAACTAACACAACATTGTAAATCAACTATATTTCAATGAAAAATTTTTAAAAGAGAAAAAAAGAGTAAATGGGCAATGGTGTACAGGCTGGATAAGAGGTATCAGAGAATCATAAAACATACTATTCCACTTGTCAACAAAAAAATTAATCAGTTGATCAAAGAAAGAAATGGAAAATTTTTTGAACCAATTTGAGGATTATAACCTGGGAATAGCCTCTCACAAAACTCTGAGAACTGTTCCGTCCATCAGAGGTCAAACCACAGTTATGTAAGTTTTTGAGACAGAGGGCTGTACATTAAATGACATATTTTTGACAGTTTATACAATCTAGCAACTAGTGGGTCACGGGTCATGGTGGCCCCTTACAAGATT
Organism: Tursiops truncatus; assembly: GCF_011762595.2. Taxonomy (NCBI): domain Eukaryota; kingdom Metazoa; phylum Chordata; class Mammalia; order Artiodactyla; family Delphinidae; genus Tursiops; species Tursiops truncatus. The sequence goes on along the minus strand of NC_047038.1, from coordinate 111,252,411 downwards.
AAGAAGGAAGTTTTAAGCTGAGGGTACATGCATATTCATGAGGGGGTGGTGGTGTATGCATATTATGAAGGAGCTTGATCAGAGGAGGATTCAGTATAGAACTGGGGCAAAGGTTGACAGAGTCCAGGCTTGGGTCGACTGGAGTCATAAGGGTCACAAAGGTCAGCAGCATCATTCCTTAGGTTCCAGTTAATCTGATGGTTGAGTGCTCCAGGGGGTTTGAATTCTGCAAAACAGCCCAAGAATGAGCTTCAGGCTAATCTTTACTTTTGAAACAGAACTGGGAGTCTTTACAACTGATACATTGTCTCCTGATTGGGTTATCTCCCTGGCCTGGTAATAGCTGTTTGTTTTTTACCTTCTTTTGTTCCTTAAAATCTTTAACTCCAGAGACCTATTCTTCTGCAAGGGCAAGCATTGTGGCCAGGCTTAGATCACAAACTTACGTTAAGAAAGTTGTGTCTGGTTCTCTTCCCTTGGGGACCCCCTGCCCTATCTGCTTACAGGTTCCTATTGAGCAAAAGTTAAAAAAAAAAAAAAAAAAAGGAAAAAGAAAAGTGATGAAAAAAGCTGCTAAGAGATAAATCGTAAGATTCCTAACTCTTTCTTGAAGAAAGTGTTGCCAGTTAAGACTAAAGAAATCTTTTTTATTAAATCAGCAGTAAACTGGATTATGTGGCCTCCACAATAGATATTATTATATATTACATATATGTAATACATAACATATAAATAAATAATATGAATGTTAGAAATATGAGTTCATATCAATAGGCTTCCATAATAAGAAAGTGTCTAGCTTTATAAACCGTCTTTGGGGATAAACAAAAACAACATCCTGCTAGATCTAAGAATTTGTAACTGTACACCCACACACACATCTCCCAAGATTAAAATAATCTGATTAAGAAACCATAGTCCCCCCTTAAAGCTGAAATTCTTTAAGACTGTGAGTAAAGTTGACAGTGATATAGCTGATGCAATATATGATGATAGCTCTTTATTAGAGATTTTAAGGATTAACTATAATTGGAAAGAAAACTAGACCACCAAGCCTCATTTAGGTATTATAGATTTTTGCATAAAATTTTAACTAGTCTTCAGTTGCAAATTTTGCTCTCACTCTGCTTGGCTTCACCTCTTTTCAGAAAATATATGTCGTGCAGTCTTGGGCTCCCTGAGGATAGCTAGTATGGTCAGTTCGGTGTTGCTGTAGACTTCAGATGTGGATATTGTCACCCATTTGCTCTTTCCAAAGACAAGGCACTTATTTCAGGACACCTGTCCTGTTGTATCAGCTTTTAAAAAAATGCTGGTGACAGTGTAGCTGAAAATTCAAATGGTAAAAGGATTGGAAAGGGTCAGCATCTTTCCTTCTGCTGATTTTTAAAAACTGATTCTCGAGAAGAATGTTTCTGTGCAGCATGACCAGGCTGTGGCACCACTGATCCCATCATTTGCAAGCCCGTTCGTTATCAGCATAGATGGCCACACCGTTCATTCAACCCATAGTGATGAGAATCAGACATGAAGATGGCTGAAATAATTGGGTCAAATCTGCAGCAGGCCAATTCACTGGTCACATAAAAATGAGGGCATATTCAAAAATCATAATGGATCATTCCCTGCAGGTAAAAAAGGAGTGATGCTAGTGAAGTATCAGCTAATTTCAGAGGGACACTAGCAAGTAAAATGATGTAGATGATGTATTTATATGGGTGTGGAGTAAAAATAAACAATACTGTTTTTCATAGAAATGTAGGCAGATTTATGTCCCAAACATCAAATTTCCAGCTCATTTCCTCTCATAATAAAAATGTTAGTAATGGAAGCATTGGGGAGTCAGAATATTTTAAGCTATTATTTTGAATACTTTCTGCTATGTTATGCTGGGCTGGCTTTCTTTTTCACTCTGAATCCATCCTCTGCCCTTCTTTGCTGTATTCTGTGCCCCGGGAAGCTGATCTGCTTGGACTACAGCAAAAGGCTCCTTTGTCCTCTGGCTTCCAGTGGGTTTGGCCAATAGGGGACATGAACGCAAGATCAGGGAAGGGAAGAGAGCAAGGTCCAGCACTAATGGCTTCTGCTTCCCTTGGTGGGGTCATCCCTCCACAGACAGTCATAGCTCTTTTTTATGTTTTTTAATTTTTAGCAGGATTCCAATATTCTTACTTGAATTAACACTCCTAGGGTTGTTGCAAGTCTTTAGTTAATATCCAGAATGCTGAAAAGGTAATTTTGACAAATTTTGCCAGCGTTTTCATTGCTTTTATGGAGGAGCAGGTTTGGGGTGGCCATTACTCTACCATTCAGAAGTTAACCTCCTTCTAAGACAGCATTTTTGAAATTCATTTAAGTTGTTTTAGTACTTTGTTCATTTTTTATTTCTACCTAGTATTCCATTATATGGATATATCACAATTTGTTTATGTATCTGCCAACATATGTTTGAGTTTCTTTGTGAATATGTGTCTTCTTTGTTCTTGGATAAAATCCTAATACTTGCTGGGTCATAGTTTTATAAGGAACTAATAAAACACTGTAAGTGATTTTAGAAGGAACAACTAGTTTTTCAAAGTAGTTGAATTCTTCTACACTCCATCAAATGATGTATTATGAGAGTTACAGTTGATTCACATCGTCATGGTCATATCTTTGTCAATCTTTTTTTTTTTTTTTTTTTTTTTTTTTTTTTTTTTTTTTTGTGGTACGCAAGCCTCTCACCGCTGTGGCCTCTCCTGTTGCGGAGCACAGGCTCCGGACGCACAGGCTCAGCGGCCATGGTCCACGGGCCCAGACGCTCTGCGGCATGTGGGATCCTCCCGGACCGGGGCACGAACCCGCATCCCCTGCATCGGCAGGCGGACTCTCAACCACTGCGCCACCAGGGAAGCCCCAATCTTTTTTTTTTTTTTTAATTGAAGTATAGTTGATTTACAAAGTTAGTTTCAGGGGCTCAGCAAAGTGATTCAGTTAGATATATGTATCATGTATATATATATATATATATATGATATATATATATATACAATACATATATGTACCATATATATATCATAGCTCTTTTCAGATGACCCATTCCTTCCACACAGCCTCTCCATCATCGTGTTCCTCTTTGCTGTTACTTCACCATCCCAAGTGGTTTCCATGCTCCTTGACCAAACCTTTGTAAACAGTCCCTCTATTGAACACTCTTTTTTATTTCCCCCTTGGCCGCGCTGCAGCATTCAGGATCTTAGTTCCCCCACCAAGGATAGAATCCACGACCCCTGCAGTGGAGGCAAGGAGTCTTAACCACTGGACCACCAGGGAAGTCCCCTACTGAACACTCTTCAAATCGCCCAACTTGACCAACCATGAGTAACCTTGACTGAATCATATGATGGTAATCATTATTTAGAATTATTTGACAGTGTTAATTCAAAACAGTTGTGTGATAATAACAAAAGGTGTGGCTGTTTCCCTTTACCTTGTGCATAGCTTCCTTGATACACCTGAGACAAGATTCGTGGAATGTACCTTCAATATTATCTCAGACCTTCCTCAAGGGTATGTGGCCTTGCTTTTATTAAAATGTCTCTGGGTCTAAGAGCAGTCTTAGGGAGGGAAAGCAAGTAACTCTGTCAGGTTGACTCAAGTCAGGCTTCCATTCACCAAATGTGTAATTTTTGGTGATATAAATCACCTGGTTATCCAGTTTACTGGGAGCCAATCCCCATGGTACTTCTGTATACTTTCTTTCTATCTTTTGTTCTGGAATATCTTTTCAAGGATATTCATATAGCAAGCAGCCTTGAGAGGTAGAGATAGCCTCTCCTTCTAGGGCAAAGAGCACATTTGTTTCCCGACTAGGATGATAAAGACAATGTCTCTCTCCAGGACAAAGGTTGACAGGTTTACTCTCAGGTCATTATAAAAGACAGCGTTTTCTAAGCTCAGAGTTGCTCGGCTGTGGTGCAAACTCCTTCCTACACAGCATACACCTGGGTCTCTCCACCTCGCCCCATAGGACTTGGGAGGCAAGAGGAATCAATGCAAACACGAAGCTCTTACTGCCTGCTGTGCTGTTAGTAGAAAAGTCTTTTGCCTCTGACTCAAATGTCTCATGGCTTGTCAGCATCCATGAAACTGTGGCAGGCTAACCTGTTAGCTTGCAAATACGGTACAAATCTCAGACCCTTCACAGATATTAACAGTCCAAGAACTCCTAGCTCAGTGGCCCACCATCCTGAAGCCATGTGTTTCTATGTCAGCCACTAACATTCTGGTCATTTGTTACGGTAGCAACAGAAAATACATCAGGCGGGAATTCCCTGGCGGTCCAGTGGTAAGGACTCCGCGCTCACTTCCAACGGCCCGGGTTCAATCCCTGGGTGGGGAACTTAGATCCCACAAGTCACAAGGCACAGCCAAAAAAGAAAAAGAAAAAAGAAAATACATTAGGCAAGGTATTTTTCTACTTAAGTCTTCCTTCCTGGGATCACTGATCACAAACCCAGGGTTCCTGAGAATAAGGAGAGTTAAAAAACTTAGTTCTGCGGCACTTGCCTGATTCTTATATCCTGACTTAGAGACCCTCCTAGGGAGAGTGTCAAGGAGGAAGGGGAAAAACAAAGACACTGCTCACCTGTTTTCCTCTCCTTTCCCAAATGAGAAAATTGGGAAAGCACAAATCATACGATTCACACCCAAGGAGTTAAAAAAAAAAAGTCTAGTTCTGCATCTACAAAGTAAAGCCTGGTGGGCTCCAATCAGAGCTTTGCATGCACAGAATATCGCTCTACGGGGCGAGAGAGGAATCAATTCTCACTCCACCCCCAGATCTGACCCACATAAAACCAAGTAGGACATGTGCTCATGAGTTTACACAGGGCAACTGACAGCCTAAAATACATGAGAAAAGTAAGAGGTAAAACTCAAGCTCCATAGAGAGCTCTGCTCACATGTGAAAGAGAAAACTTCCTCCACACTGGGGCGAAATCCTCCCATGAATTCTCCTTACTTCATGTAAGTCAAGCCTTCTTTCTGTGGGGATCACCACAGTCTAGCATCTAAAGTACACTAAATGACACAGTGATTTTTGTTTAAATCCTAAAAGAATTTGTCTCAGTATAAAAATAGTTTCCTTTCTCAGTGCACAGATCATCCTAACAGATAATGCACAGAATCTTCTTCCTAACCAGAAATACCTTCTCTCCCACGTCTCCTGAATTATCTAGTTTTGAATCTGTTACAATTATTAAGGTTTTTCATATCCCTTTTAGCCTGTAAATTGATATGCCAGAAGTATCTTAAATCAGTCTGAAAATAAAATATCAATTAAAAAAAAAACTTCCTCATCAGAGTTACTGGAAAGTTCATCCACTGAGTAATAATTTATAGAAAAGGTAATTTATTATTTACTATGCGAGTCGCTTGCACCTTTCACAGGATCCTCTTCACTCGAGTGACAAAAGATAACATACACTACTAAGAATTACAGGTGGCTTAAGATACTTTATCACCTTTCTTGTGAGGTAATTGGGGATCCTGACAGTCATTAATCCAGTAATGCCAATAACACACTTTTGAAGAGGAGGGCAAATGTTCTATTTAACTATTTCAGTAGTTTAAATAAAGAGCCTTTATTAAGAAAATCCAATATAAAAGTTAATGTACTGGGACTTCCCTGGTGGTGCAGTGGTTGGGAATACGCCTGCCAATGCAGGGGACACGGATTCGGTCCCTGGTCCAGGAGGATCCCACATTCCGTGGAGCGGCTAAGCCCGTGCGCCACAACTACTGAGCCTGTGCTCTAGAGCCTGCGAGCCATAACTACTGAAGCCTGCGTGCTCTAGGGCCCGTGAGCCGCAACTACTGAAGCCTGTGCACCTAGAGCCCGTGCTCCGCAACAAGAGAAGCCACCGCAATGAGAAGCCCACGCACCGCAGTGAGGAGTGGCCCCCACTTGCTGCAACTGGAGAGGGCCTGCGCACAGCAACAAAGACGCAATGCAGCCAAAAAATAAATTAAATTAAATTAAAAAAAAAAGTTAATGTACTGAGGGAATAGACCCGAATCAAGAATGTGAAAATTAAATCTGTTAAGCAAAGAAAGCCATCAGAAGTTGTTAGGCAAAATAAATAAATAAAAAATAAATTGTTAGGCAAACCCTGGAATTGTGGGGAGTAGGATCTGAAAACAAGAAGCAAAGCCAAGGACAAAGGCTAGTCCAAGTCAGAAACGCAGGCATGAGACCCTAGGACTGCAATTCCCAAATTGTGTGCTGAGGGGCCACAGAGCACTGGAGTGGATTCAGAGGCCGCAGGGATTGGATAGTTTAAATTTTTCAGAGAAACACAGAAACATCTGTCAGACATTATATGAATGTCTACAATTAGGTTGTTTGGACTTAATTATTTACTAAATGGAACTATTAGAAATTTCTTTGGCCTAAGGACACCATGAAAAACTTACTGAGATTCTAAGGGTGCTGTGAAACAAAGTTGGGGAATCTCTGCCTTAGGGACAAGCTAAGGTTCAAAGGACATTGAGAGACTGCTCAGAGGAGAATCAGAGAAGCACATTAAAAGTGGAAATGACAGCATCTCCAGTTTCTACATAGTTAATATACATGGTGGGGCCTTTTCTTTCATGTGATCCTGGCTCTAAAGAAAAGAACTCTTGTGCCCTGTTATTCTGAATTTACTACAGGATCCCTGTATTAAAAAATCAGTGAATCTTGCTTTTAAATCAGTAAATCTTAATAACAAAAACAAAACCGAGATTTTCAATGTTGATTTTGGGATGGAACTAGAGTTCCCCAAATACTTAGTGTGGGAAAGTCTGCTGAAATTTAAATACATTCCTAGTGAAGAAATGAGGGAACTTGGGAATTCCCTGGTGGTCCAGTGGTTAGGACTCCGTGCTTTCACTGCTGAGGGCACAGGTTCCATCCCTAGTCAGGGAACTAAGATCCCACAAGGCACTTGGTGCGGCCAAAAATTTTTTAAAAAAAGAAAGAAAGAAAGAAAAAGAAATGAGGGAACTGTATACTGAGATTCATTTAGCAACTTTATAATAGCCCATTATAAAATTTTAAACATTTACTCTAAATTAGGGGTTGGCAGACTTTTTCTATAAAAGGCCTGATAGTAAATATTTTAAAATACTCTTTTAATTTTTTTTACAACTCTAAAAATGTAAAAGCCAAAAAGAAGTGAGTACATTTACATTGTCACCAACCAATCTCCAGATCTCTCCATGTCTTTCAAAGCTGAAACTCTATCCCCGCTGAATTAACAATTCCCCATTTCCCCTGTACACCAGTGTATATAGCAGCATTGGACACCATTAGGGAACAGGAAGGAGAGTGCTCTAGTCAAGGTCAACAGCAATAGAGGAGGATCACATCCATACCTCCTCCTCCAGGTACATACAACTATGTTCATAGAAGCATTATCCACAATAAGCAAAAGGTGGAAACCAATGTTCACAGCAGCATTATTTGAAATAGGCAAAAGATGGAAACAACCCAACTGTCCATCGACAGATGAATGGATAAACAAAATGTGGTTTACACATTCAATGGAATACAATTCAGCCTTAAACAAGAAGGAAATCCTGATACATGCTACCCTGAAAATACCCTGAACCCTGAAAATATTATGCTAAGTGAAATAAGCCAGACAAATAAAGGACAAATATTCTATGCCTCCACTTATACAGAGTACCTAGAATAGGCAAATTCATACAGACAGAAAGCAGAATAGTGGTTACCAGGGACTTGGGGGGAAAGGGTAATAGAGTTAGTGTTTAATGAGTAGAGTTTTCAGTTGGATGATGAAAAAGTTCCAGAGATGGAAAGTGGTGATAGTTGCACAACGATGTTAATGTACTTAATGCCACTGAATTTTAACCACTTAAAATAGTCAAAATGGTATATTTTCTGTTATGTGTATTTTACCACAATAAAAAAAGAAATGTAAAAACCGTTCTTAGCTCATGGGCCATACAGAAACAGACTGTGGACCACACCTGGGTTGCAGGCCATAGTTTGCTCTGAATCATCAGACCCAATAAACAAAATGACATAAAATAATTTTTTAAATTACAATTTATTTCTATTTTAACATGAACATGTTAGAGTTTCACATTTAATGTACTTATTACATTTACCAAAACTTATACATGCAACTACAGTATTTATCTACCAAAACATACTTGAGTCTCTTTAAGACAAGATAGATTGTACATAAAGACATCTAGACACATAGAGATATGGTGATACACCCAGGAATCTACAGCTTTATCTGTTACAGATGTAGAGAAGTATAGGAGAGGGAGAGATCAATAAACCATGGCATCTTCAACAAAGCTTAAAATGTAGCCTGAAGATGTGGTAGGTAAAGCTGAAACTTAATGGGTGAAAATACTCAAAGTTCAAATTTGAAAGTCTGATATTATAGCTTGTACCACTTTTATCTTCTTCCCCACTCATCTGGTGCATAGTAAACAATTTTCCTTCCATTTGGGCGTAGGAGAAAAGATTACACTTTACAAAGTTAAGCATAGTGTTTAAGATCTGCTAGGAGCTCTACCCTGCATTCTTGCAACATTTAAATCTAAAACTCACTTAACTCTTTGACTGGTTGACACAACCTCAGACTCTGAAGGCAACATATTCCTAAAGGAGAAAAGCTTGAGGCAATTTATCTAGACTTAAAGTCAGCTCTAAGCAAAAAAAAAAGAAAGAAATCACTCTAAGCAGGAAGCTTCTTTCAGATTAGGTAGACAGTATATACACACATAGACACAAGACACTGTTTCAGTTATCCATTCACTGGAACAAATGCATAACAAACAACCCTAAACTCAGTGAGGTAAAAAAAAAACATTTTCAGAGAGAACTAGCACCATGGTGTCCGGCTGCAGGATTGGCCCGTCCATCCTCAACAGCGACCTGGCCAGTTTAGGGGCGGAGTGCCTTCGGATGCTGGACTCTGGGGCCGATTATCTGCACCTGGATGTAATGGACGGGCATTTTGTTCCCAACATCACCTTTGGTCACCCTGTGGTAGAAAGTCTCCGAAAGCAGCTAGGCCAGGACCCTTTCTTTGACATGCACATGATGGTGTCCTGGCCGGAACAGTGGGTAAAACCAATGGCTGTAGCAGGAGCCAATCAATATACTTTTCATCTCGAGGCTACTGAGAATCCGGGGGCTTTGATCAAAGACATTCAGGAGAATGGAATGAACGTTGGCCTTGCTGTCAAACCAGGAACTACAGTTGAGTATTTGGCACCATGGGCTAATCAGATAGATATGGCCTTGGTTATGACAGTGGAACCTGGATTTGAAGGGCAGAAATTCATGGAAGGTATGATGCCAAAGGTTCACTGGTTGAGGACCCAGTTCCCGTCTTTGGACATTGAGGTTGATGGTGGAGTAGGTCCTGACACCACCCATAAATGTGCAGAGGCAGGAGCTAACATGACTGTGTCTGGCAGTGCCATTATGAGGAGTGAAGACCCCAGATCTGTGATCAACCTGTTAAGAAATGTTTGCTCAGAAGCTGCTCAGAAACGTTCTCTCGATCGATGAAACCACAAGGAGTCCAGTGTTTCTGCTTATGCGATCTCCTTTTTATTGGAAAACAAGAATATTGACTACCGAATCGTACCACAGTTGAGGCAGTGTTGCTTTTCCTAGCAATTATTCATTCCAGTGACTAAAATCCATTTTGCAGAATGTTCCAAGAGGTTAGAAATTGGTATGTATTATGTTTTCAGTGATGGAATTTAAAGATTAGTGTGGTAAAATACCATTTTTACTGGGAGACTTGATTTTTATAAAGAGTAAAAATATGGCTGTATCAAGGTTATGAACAGAAATATGTCTTAATGCTTACGGAAGGCATATTAGCTACTATGAAAAATTTTTTTTTCTGTATTTCTAAAAAGAGTTTTCTTTGCTTCTTGGCTTTTCTGAAAGCAAAGGAAGTCCTGTTTTTCCTGTTCCGTGTCATTTTTGATTTGTGTATTTGCGTGATAACTAAGTTTGGATCTGGCAGGGATGGATGGCTCTTCTAGCTTCGAAAACATCTATTTTTTACTTTGCACCTTATATTTGATACATAAAAAAACCAGTGTATTATGAAGTCCAGGGATTTTCAGGTGGTCTGTTGTAAAACGCAAGCACAAGTTTTATCAGGGTGTTTTCTTTGTTAACTTTGCTATAGCGGCAGGTTATTCAGTGGTTCTTCCCCCACCCCCTACCCACCCTCCACCAACCCCATTTCCCCCTTTTCTTAATCACACCCACTGTTCTGAAGGACATAAAATGTTTTCCTAGCTGTATGCTAAAAGGAAAGGAAGGCCTCTATTTGTAAGTAATATTAAGTTGAATCCTCTCTTCCCCTTTCTATTTGTTTGACCTTAGCAAACCAATCCAACCAACCTCTTTGAGCTGATTATTAACTGATTTATATATTGAATGTAATCATAACAACAGTGGGGGGTTGTGTTGAGGATTAAGAGATACTATTAATTATATACGTAAAGCTTCCACTACTATTCCTAGAATTGTAGGGTAGTAGAATTTGAGGATGCGCAATACAAAGTAGCTATCATTATATAAATGTATGCTTTGTAGATTATAAAGTATGGTGATGATATCTCATTAAACCCACAAATCAGTCCTATGAATGGTAAGACAGGTATGTTTGTCCCCATTTAAAAAATGAAGATACTAAATAAAGCTCAACAGGCTGGTACCATGGAAAGGAAGGATCCAGTAAAGAAAAAAAAAAAAAAAACATTTTCATTATGCTCATGGATATTTTTAACTTTATTTTTTTAGAGCAGTTTTACACTCACAACAAAATCGACAGAAATGTACAAAGAATTCCCATATCCCCCCCACCCCCGAGAGCCCCACACACACAGCCTCCCCCATTATCAGCATTATTCACCTTAATGGTACATTTTTCATCAAGGATGAATCTACACTGACACAGCATAATCACCCAAAGATCATAGCTAATCACCCAAAGTCCACAGTTTACCTTAGGGTTCACTCTTGGTTGTTGTACATTCTTGGGTTTGGACAAAATTATAAGGACATACATTCATCATTATAATATCATATAGAATATTTTCACTGCCCTAAAAATCCTCTGTGCTCTGCCTATTCACCTTACCCCTCCCCCCATCTGGCAACCACTGATCTTTTTATTGTCTCCATAGTTTTGCCTTTTCCAGAATGTCATATAGTTGGAATCATACAGTATGTAGTCTCTCCAGGTTGGCTTCTTTCACTTAGTAATATGAATTTAAGATTCCTCCATGTCCTTTCATTGCTTGATAGTTCAATTTTTTTTAGCGCTGAATAATACTCCATTGTTTGAATGTACCACTGTTTATTAAACTGTTTATTATCTAATCTTGGTTGCTTCCAAGTTTGGGAAATTATGAACAAAGGTGCTATCAACATCCATGTGCACAAGATTTTTTTTGTGGACATTAGGTTTAAACTATCTTTGGGTAAACAATAAGAAGTGCGATTGTTGGATCCTATGGTAAGAGTGTGTTTCATTTTGTAAGAAACCATCAAACTGTCTTCCAAAGTAGCTATACCATTTCACATTCCCACCAGAAGTGTATGAGAGTTCAATCACTGGTGAAATCCTCAGCAGCATTTGGTGTTGTCAGTTTTCAATTTTGGCCATTCTAACAGGTATGTAGCAGTATGTCATGGTTATTTTAATTTGCATTTCCCTGATGACATATGATGTGGAGGATCTTTTCATATGCTTATTTGACATCTGGATATCTTCTTAGATGAGTTCTGTTAAGGTCTTTGGCCCCTTTTTTAATCATGTTTTGCTTCCTTGTTGTTGAGTTTTAAGAGTTCTTTGTATATTTTGGATACCAGTCCTTTAACAGATGTGTCTTTTCCAATTTTTTTTCTCAGTTTGTGTCTTTCTTCTAGTTCTCTTGAGCTCATTGATTCATCAGGTCAGGAATTAGGAGAAGGCAGAGCTAGAATGGCTTCCTCTGGTCCATAAGTCTAGCACCTCATCTTGGAAGACTCAAAATGCTGATGGGTGACTCAAATGGCTGGAAGCTAGAATCCGCTTCTTCACTCACATGACAGGCACCTGGGCTGGGCTAACTGGAGGGCTGGGCTCAGCTGTGACTGTCACTCAGCATACCTTCAAGGGCCCTCCTGATGTGTCTTGGGCTTTTCACAGCACACCAGCCTCAGACAGTTAGACTTCTTACACAATGGCTGAGAGTTCCAAAAGCAATTGTTCCAACAGATAAGGTGGAGTTGCATGGCCTTTTATGACCTAGCCGCTAAGGTCATATGGGGAGGATGATCACTTTCACTGTACTCTATTGGTCAAATCAGTCACACCCTTCCCAGATTTAAGGGGAAGGGGTACAGAGTATATATTTTTATGGGAAGAGTAAAGAAGTTGCAGCCACATTTTAAAACCATCACAGACATATTTCCATAGAGAGATAGGGTAATAAATGCCAAGGGGTTAACAGTGCCCACCTCCCAGAATCCCTCAAAGCGAATTTTGTTAAGCTATTATTTTAAGTCAGACTAATCCAAACATATCCTCCATGGATGGCAAAATTTCACCTACCTATCTTCATGTGATACAGTAATAAACAGAAACTTCATTTTATCTATGTAAATTGCATCAAGAAAGACTAACAGCTTGCTCTTGACCCCAGTACCATCTGCTAGTTATAACCATTTCTTATTTTTCAAACACGATCAAGCTCAGATCCACTCTCAGACTTAGGCTAAGTCATATCCTAAGAAAGAATACAGAGAACACCTAGAGCAAGTAAAGCAAGTAGATCAGGATCATGCCAACATTATGGCTTCTGAAATCAGCGGCCAATCCTTGTCTCAGTGATTACTAGACTTTAGGATTTCACGGACCAAGAACAATTTCAGGAATAAAACAAATGGGAGCAAATAAAGTCACCAACTTTTTATTTTCCAAAATAAGAACATCTAGAAAACAACTACTCTGTAACTATCATCACATTAAAAAAAAAAATAGAATGGACAATTTCAAAATAAAGCATAATCCTTTAGAATGAATAAGTTTGACCAAATAAAAACTCACTATGTATTTTTTTTTCTCATTTCTCTGCTCACCTGTAGAAACTTCATCATGAATGAACCCCAGTTCACACACTGGTGTGGGAAACCACCTGTGCATCTGACATTCTGGTCCCTTCCCTCCCTTGCTTTATTCTAATAGTTCTAGAACTTTAGCTTGCTCCTAGAAACTCAATCTAAAAGACAGACAGGGACTTCCCTGGCAGCCCAGTGGTTAAGAATCGGCCTGCCAATGCAGGGGACATGGGTTCGAGCCCTGGTCCGGGAAGAACCCACGTGCCGCGGAGCAACTAAGCCAGTGTGCCACAACTACCGAGCCCACGCACCACAACTACTGAAGCCCGCGTGCCTAGAGCCGGCGCTCCTCAACAAGAGAAGCCACCGGTGAGAAGCCCGAGCACCAAAATGAAGAGAAGCCCCTGCTCACCGCAACTAGAGAAAGCTCACGTGCAGCAACGAAGACCCAATGCAGCCAAAAATAAATAAATAAATAATTTTAAAAATAAATAAAGACAGATAAATAAGTAAATTATTATAACATGTGAGTGCCATAAGGTTACGGGTCGGGGGGAGGGGGATAGGGGACCAAGGAAGTTTTCACAAATTACGTGAAAAAGATTTGCCTATGAGAAAGAATGGGAAAGATTATTATAGATGGCAGTGACTGTGGCTGAAAGCACAGAGACAATCTATGTATGCAGTATATCCAAGGAAGACTATATTGTGTACCAAAAAATTAAGTAGTGGATATACTTAGTTGTAGAGTAAGAGTTACTTTTCTCTTCTTTATTCTTCTATTTTTTGAAATTCAACAATGGAGTATGTGTTAATTTAATGATCAGGAAATTTTTTAAAATAACGACTTCAATTTTGTAGGTTAGTTTAGAAAGAACAAACAAAAGGCCTATTTCCCTTTAAGAAATCAGTTTGTATTAAAAGAGGCCAAGTTTTAAAAAGGAGATGTTATCAAGCTCCAAACTTTGGCTAGGACCCTGGGGAAGACAACATTCCCTCAGTGCTTCTGTGAGAATCTTAGTCTGGGTGTATTCAATACTGCAAGCCTTCTTGTCCATATATGGTCATTAGTCAGAAATTCTCAGGTGGCAGGTACTGATAGGTCCAATGCTGGAGTCAGACAACAAGGTTAGAATCCCAGCTCTACCACTAACTAGCTCAATGAGCTTTGCAAACTACTTAACCACTTGAATCTGTTTTCTCACCTGTAACATGGAAAACTGCCTACCTTTGGGGATTTTTGTGTACATCAACTAATATAATGTAAGAAAAGCGCGTAGAAAATGACAGATATAGGACATATTTGTGTATCTAACTGAGAGGTACATATTTGTTTGCTCTATTGGTTTAGGAAGGCTTTAAGATCCCATTTGCCATTTGTTTGCTCTGGTTCAGCTAAAAGCTTTAAGCACATAAAATTTCTTTGTCAGTTGTAATGTCAACTCTCTGAAACTTAAACGTATGCGAGTTTTTAACAAGTTCCAAATGCAGTACTGCTTCTAAAATTAAGCTATCCCTAGAATGATCCTTCCGCACAATCCCGAAATAACTAAGTGGCTCTACCCCTAGATTCTGGCAACTGACACAAAACTAGGTGGACGTTTCCCTTTTTTTTTTTCTGTCTTCTTAGTCCAGCTGACTCCCCTATCCACTCCCAGGGAGAATCGGAGATGTTCGTGCAGATAAAGGTTCAGCTCTAAGGTAATGGCCTCTTACCCAGGCTTTCTTAAAGCTGGAATATAGTCAGCAGAACAATGTAGCAGGAGTTCCTCATGTGTTCTCAAACGACCTATACAGCTTGCAGAATCCTCCTTGCCAACTGGGCCACCCGGCAGCAACGGCACAACTTCCACACACCTCGGCTTCATCCAACCTTGTACCCTTGGTATCCATTCCAATAGCCCCGCCCCGGAAAATGACCAATCAGAGAGTGGGAAGTGAGCCGGATGGGGAGGGCCTATCTTGGCGCTGTCCACGAATCACCAACCTCAGACAGCGGGGGCGGAAGCGGAAGCCCTGGTTTGGCCTTGGTTCCGCCTTGGGGGACTGGCCCGTGGGAACCAGTAAAGAAATCCTGGGGCTGGTGGGTTAAGTTTTCATCTCTTATCTATCAGCGGAATCGGCCGAGCAGACGCCTGCGAGCGCGGGAGGGAGGGAACTTCACCGCCCAAGAAAAGAGTGAGCGGGCAGGCAGCCGCGGGGCAGAACCGAACTGATTGCAGGGTCTCTACAGGCCGGTCCGGCTTGGCGCCGCTCCCCTCGAGGCCATGCTGCAGGCGGAGCTCCGGGCGATTCCTAGGTGAGAGCAGCGGCTCTGCAGGGGATTCCACCGCGGAAGAACTGGGTAGATGCAAGGTGGGGAAGAAAGAATGCTGACCGCACTGCTCCCCAGTAGTACCCTGAGCCACCGCGTTTGTGGCAGCAGCAGCAGTAGCAGCAACAGAAAGCACAGCGTGGGCCGAGGAGGCGGTTCCAGCTGGTGAAGTCGCTCCACTGCTGTTTTTCCGTAGTATGCGAGTCGACAGAACAGCCAAAGAACAGAGACCCCATTACCATCTCCTTCGAGCTATTTTCCCTTGCTACTCGGAGCTGATTTATGCGGAAACATGCCTTGCACTTGTACCTGGAGGAACTGGAGACAGTGGATTCGACCTTTAGCGGTGGTCATTTATCTGGTGTCCATAGTGGTTGCGGTTCCCCTGTGCGTGTGGGAATTACAGAAACTGGAGGTAAGAGGGTCCCGCACCATCCGCCTCTACCCTTTCTTCTACCGTCCTGCCCAGCTAAGGTAGCCTATTTTTATCCCGGATACTCCAGACCTGATATCCTGAAAACCATGTCCTGTAATGAACCCGTGACATAACCTGTCTGGTTTCTGGTTGTTAACGGTTTTTCAAACCATGCTACTCGTGAAGGTAGGACCGAGAAAATAAAATATATTAAGATAGCTGCTTCGGAGAGCACTGTTTTGCAAACATTGATCAATATCCTGAAAGTAAGGTAACTTTACTTCTGAAATCTGATCTGTTTAAATATTAAGACTTAACTAGATCTAAAGACCAGGTGTTGAATTTTATTAGCATTTAACTAGCTTCCTGAATTAAAGGATTCGAGTTGGTTTAACTTCGTTTTTACTTTAGAAATTAACTCTTAACACAGGTGTTGAAAAAAGTCCCTTGTATATTTTTTGATGTCATATTCTTATTATGACATCAGTAAGGTACTATAAGCTGAAAGACCCCAACGTAAATATTTAACTAAGTACTTTATAAAAATTGTAATGAACTTTTAAGTTTGAAGTTCATAAAATCCAGGGAAGTATTTTTACTTAGAAACAACTATTTCTCAAGAGTTATGACAAGACCATGGCTATTTTAGGCCTTTTGTGTGGGAACAATCTTTATGTAATTAAATGAAATGCATTTAATATATGTTTGTTTTCTGTATGTTCACTCAATTTTTTTTGGTTGACTTTTCTAAACTAGCATAGTCCATATAGTTATTCTTAATATTACTATAATATTACACTACATTAAGTATTTCTAGTTTGTTATAGGTTACTTCCATAATTTGTCTACCAGAATTCATATATAGACATCTTAATACAAATAGGGATTTCTTACTTTGGAGTATTTCTTACTTTGAAATATAGGAACTATTTTAAAGATTAATACAATGTATAATAACCTAATTTAAGACTTCTCTTAGTTGTTGGTGTCAATGACAAAAAATTAAGAAAGAGATGGAAAATTTTATTCAAGCCAAACTGAGGATTATAGCCCGGGAGACAGTCTCTCAGAGAGCTCTGAGGACTGTTCTGAAGAGATAAAGGGGGAAGCCAGTATATACGTGATTTTGGCAAAGGGGGTATGTGCAATGAAGCGCACATCTCGGTAGAAGGTCACAGGTCATGAGGAACAGACATCTAAGTTAATGGTTTTAGTGCTTTTCTAAGTATGGGAAGATGCAAGAATCCAGGTTCATAAAAATTTTCTCCTGAAAATATCTACGTGAAGACAAGTTTTCCCAGAGCACAGAGTGCCTCATCCTGATCTTGCCCCAACACACACCCCAAATTCCTTTCAGGGTGTATTATTCCTTTCAGCGTGTATAGCCTCAGTGGCTAGTGATTTGATTCTTGTAGAACTGGATGGTGGGCAGCAGTCTTTATTTTACAATCCCTTCCTTTTTGGTCTTAATTTCAGCCAAAGTTTGGGAGGCATTTCGACCAGTTTGTCCCATGTGGCTAGGAATGCTAATTCCCAGGTCAGGTGAGGATTTTGTTGATAGGCCACTCAATGTGCTATTACTGGACGAGGCTCTGTTAACAATAACCAAAAGCCTCTGGGCCACCTATCTTACTGTTACTGTCCAGGAAACGGTTCCCTCTTCTTGTTGATCCCTCTTCCCATATAGAAGAAGTTACACGATTACGGTTATGGATCTTATAGAACTATATATTTGGTCAGTTGTTTCAAGTGGCCTAATCATCATTAATTTTATCTGAGTCTCAGTCACACATTTGGTAATGCAAGAAACAATAATCTTGTAAAACAGGCAGAATACAAGTAATTTAGCTAGTAACATTAATAACGTCATAAGTAAGTATTAAGCTACGAACTTCGTTAGGTATGGCCCGGTATCTCCCCAGGTCGTCTGACCAGTCTGTTCTGCACCAATCGCTGTCTTTAAGGGGAATGATATATTGGCATTGCACATAAAGCTCACCAGAGATGTCTGCACTGACAAGGCTAGTGGTGGGTCACCGTGACACCTTTCAGAATTGAAAAAGGAATGTTATCTTCTAAGGAGTTATGTGGCTGGTACCAGAAGGAGAAAAAGTGATCACTATGGTTGAGCAGGTATTTCTGCCATTGAGGAGGTCTGGTTAATGCATAATGCAGATGCGTGATGCATCTAGAGGGGAGGGAGGAGGCCAAAGGGCAGAGAAAAAGTTCTGTGTGTAAATATTTCTTGTCTTGCCTTAAAATGTAAATTTTTATTTCATCACTGATGTCAAGTGTACTTTTCAGTACGGGCTTTTAAGGACAATTTTAATCTGCAGTCTCGACTGCTAACATCCTGAGCCAGATTCTCATCATGTATTCCCTGGACTGTTCTGAACATACCAGCCAGAGTGTCCAGTTAAAACAGAAGTCACGTTATGTGTGTCCTCTGAAAGTTTTCCAGTCACTCCTAGTCCTGGATTAAAAGCCAGTATTCCTGACTATGGCATTGGAGCCCAACATGATCTGAGACCACCCCCACCTCACCGCCCTCTGACTCTCTGTCCTCAGTTCCTGGGTCTCCTCCACACTTGCTTTGCTCAAATGCAGGGCGGGCTCCCTCCTTAGGGCCTTTGCATGTCATAATATGCCTTTCTCCAGACGGTATTCTCATTCCTTTGTGTCCTTCAGGTTTTTACTTCAATGTCACCCAGCTACCCAGTTTAAAAATCGCAAGCTTCACTTCCTCAACTCTTCATATCCTCTTCCCTTCATATTTTTTAGGACTCACCACCATCTAACAGGATACATTTTTTATTTGTTTTCTCCTTCTTCTCAAATATCGGATACTTAATAAATGATTATTTGAGTCCCAGTGATAAATCAGGCTGGTATTCTGTATGGTTAGAGAGAGAAACATGGCACCTACTCTCATGGAACTTGGTGGTGGAGACAAACACAACCAGCAAAAACAAATCAATAAAATAAAATTATGTAAAATGCTTTGAGGAAACTAAAAAAGATCTAAAAAGCGAACAAGCAGGGCAACATTATTACACATCTTTAAAAGACAACTCTACCAGCCTATGGAAAATTAAGTGGAAGTGGAAGAAGTTAGAAAGTTCTTTAAGGTAGTTCAGAACTAGTGGGTGCCTGGGCTACGATGACTTATGGCCCAAGTCAGGATAGCAGAAACAGAGATGGAAAAATGAATTTTAAGTATCATTGGAATTGAAGAAACAGGGCTTGACACTGGATTGGATTGGGGAAGAGAGGCAGTGGGAGAAAGGGGGAAATCAAGAACCACTCTGAGTTTTATGTCTTGAACAACAAGGTAAATGGTGATGCCAATTACCAAGATGGAAACTTGATAGATAAGGACAGATTTGAAAGCATTTGAGTTCTGTTTGGGACACTTAGTTCAGGGTATATGAGAGACATTCCATTCACATGGGCACATCAAATATGCTGTTGGAAATGCAAGTCTAGAGCTCAGAAATGTTTGAGCTGCAGATATAAATATGAGTTGTCAGAACAGAGATGGTGTTGAAAGCCATAAAAATGGATGAGATTATAAAGGGGAAGAAGAAGAAGAAAAAGCAGAGGATTTGGCACCAACATCTATAGGTCACAGGGAAGAATAGGAACTTTAAAAAGCAGCAGCAGCCAGTGGGGAAGTAGGATGCCAGGAGAGGGGTGTCGTGGAAGCCAGAACAGAAGGACAAAGGAGTGAACAGTCTGCTGCTGAGCCATCCATTGGAGGGTCATTTGTGATCCTCGTCATGGTTTCTATGGAGGTATCAGGTCCGAAGCTAATGGGAGTTGTTTGAAGAATAAATGTGGAGTGAATAAGTGGTATCAGAATATGAAGACAGGGACTTCCCTGGTGGCGCAGTGGTTAAGAATCCACCTGCCAATGCAGGGGTCACGGGTTCCAGCCCTGGTCCGGGAAGATCACACATGCCGCAGAGCAACTAAGCCCGTGCACCACAGCTAGTGAACCCACGTGCCACAACTCCTAAAGCCCACGCACTTAGAGCCCGTGCTCTGCAACAAGAGAAGCGGCCGCAATGAGAAGCCCGCGCACTGCAACAAAGAGTAGCCCCCGCTCGCCACAACTAGAGAAAGCCTGCGCGCAGCAACGGAGACCCAATGCAGCCAAAAATTAATTAATTAATTAATTTAAAAAATATGAAGACAAGTTTTTGTTCATTTTGTTTGTTTTGAGTATTTTTTGCCTCAGGAGAATAAGTGGCACAGTAGATAGAAGTGTGGGTTAAGGGAGGGTCCCCCACCCCCACCCCACCCAACCATTGTGTTTTGTTGTTAAGGTGTTAGAGACACTAACCACAGCATGCCCCTAAGATAAGGCATAATTTTCTTTAATATTCTTAAAAGTCCTGAAGCATAGGAACTATCCCCGTTTTACAGATGTGAAAACTGAGACGGATAAGTGGCTAAAGTGACACTATGCTAAGTACTTAATATACAATCATTCTCATTATTCACTGGATGAGTTTATGTCTCTAAAATGCATAACACTGTGCCCGGCACATAACAGGTGCTCAATAAGCCTGAATTATCACTATTGTTTTTAAAATATCATCACTATTGTTGCAGTGGGGCAACAGTTCTGTTCTCGTGGGATAGCATTTTCAGGTAGCATTTTCATTGGGATTAGCTTCACAGCTGAACACCTAAAGCAAAGTTATAATGCATCTGATTGATCACTAGAAAAAGTAATTGACATGTTTAGGGACAGTTTCGTGTGAAAAATACTTGTCTTTTAAACATCAGAATCACAATGCTCACCCTGTGAGAAGTCAGTGGGAACTAAGGTTGTAAAAAACTGGAGGTTCGGCTAGCCCATCCCACGTCCATGGGGCATATACTCATGACTGGAGTGGCCAGGTGACCATCTGCACTACTTAAACCATCTCTCTCATTCTCTTACTTGGTTGGGCATGTATAAGTGAGGTCATGTAAGTTAAATGCACACGTCAGGGACTTCCCTGGTGGTCCAGTGGTTAAGACTTTACCTTCCAATGCAGGGGGTGCAGGTTCGATCCCTGGTCGGGGAGCTAAGATCCCACAGGCCTTGGGGTCAAGAAAACAAAACATAAAACAGAAGCAATATTGTAACAAACTCAATAAAGACTTTAAAAATGGTCCGCATCAAAAAAATCTTTAAAAAAATAAAATAAAAAATAAATGCACACATGACGTCACGTTGCTCTGCATTCGTTTCACCCTGCCCTGCTGGTCCTATGTTCCAAGTAGCTACTCTGTGGAAGTGCTCCCTTCTTGCCCTCAGGACAAGTGGGCCCAGAAAGCACTCTCCTGTTTCTCTTTAACTCTCTGCTCTGAAAGCCTTTGGCTGAGTGAGTTAACTCACTCCTGGAAGCTGGTCTTTAATGGTCTTTTTCTTTCCTCTCTGCTTTCTTCAAGTTACCTTAGGAAAAAAAAAATCTACACTACTTATCTCTTCCTTGTTTTGTGAGCCCAAAAAACCCTACTTATGGCTGATAAGTTTAACATTAATCATATCCTTCTATCAGTGTGTCTCAAATGTGAATAATTTATTTAGAGATAAATGTAAATTAAAATAAATGTAATAATCATATAAATAATTTCTACAGATACCTAGAGTTGACCTATTATATATAATGTCACCTAGATATGTACACACATAAAATAGGTTCAGTTCTTATACACACAGCTTTTTAAATAGCTTAAAAGTCAAAACAGTTATAAGACCAGTGATTCAAATTAGTGGCATTAATGTGGACAGCTGATGTTTTTCTGAAACCGATTCATCACTTGCAATGTAAAACTGGTACTAACTCTATGATGCAAGATTTTTAAAATTTGGAATCACTATAGTGAAATGACTCAATTCTCCGGTCACTTTTTTTGTTTGTTTGTTTTGGTTTGGTTTCTTTAACGTCTTTATTGGAGTATAATTGCTTTACAATGGTGTTAGTTTCTGCTTTATAACAAAGTGAATCAGTTATACGTATACATATATCCCCATATCTCTTCCCTCTTGCGTCTCCCTCCCTCCCACCCTCCCTATCCCACCCTTCTAGGTGGTCACAAAGCACCGAGCTGATCTCCCTGTGCTATGCAGCTGCTTCCCACTCGCTATCTATTTTACATTTGGTAGTGTATATATGTCCATGCCACTCTCTCACTTTGTCCCAGCTTACCCTTCCACCTCCCCATGTCCTCAAGTCCATTCTCTAGTAGGTCTGCATCTTTATTCCTGTCTTGCCCCTAGGTTCTTCATGACCATTTTTATTTATTTATTTTTTTTTTTAGATTCCATATATATGTGTATATGTGTTAGCATACAGTATTTGTTTTTCTCTTTCTGACTTACTTCACTCTGTATGACAGACTCTAGGTCCAACCACCTCATTACAAATAACTCAATTTTATTTCTTTTTATGGCTGAGTAATATTCCATTGTATATATGTGCCACATCTTCTTTATCCAGTCACTTGTTTTATGATCATTTGAAAAAGAACTTTCTTCCTTATAGCACACAGAGGACACTTGACCATCATTAGTCATGAGCACATAATTTTTCTCTCAACTCTACCACCATGTTCTACCTTTTGGCACTAAGGCAATCATAAAAACAAATGTGGGCATTAAAAGTACTTGGCACTACTGTTCTTAATGATCACCTTATAATGAAGATCTAGAATATATTATTATTAAGTCATCATTAAAATGACTACTGAACTTTAAATGAAACTGAGCCAAGGAAAAATGTCTGGAAAATTATTGTTCAGACATTCTTTTCAGAATCTTCACCTCTGCGTATCTCCAGCATTCAGCAAGACTTTTATTTGCTTTTCAAGTTTTCCATACAGTTGAATATAGAAATTCATTGTTGTAAAAATACGTTTGTTCTCTATACATTTGTTTTCTACTTCTTTAATCTTTGACCCTTTATGAAAAAAATCTTGTTTAAAACAGCAAAAACTACAAGTTGTGGACTTAAGTTCCTTTTCCATTAACTGTTCAAACTCCTCAAGTACTAAAAATAAATGCCCACCTTTTTTGCTTTAAAAAGTTAGCATTTGCTTTTTTTTTTTTTAATTAAAAGGATTCACATTCTTCAAGGCAGGAGTACAAGTTAGCATAAAATTCATTCCCGAGGGCTCCTCAGATAGAACGGAGTTTCAGCTAAATTTGTTTTTACCAGAAAGCGAGTGGATTACTTCAACTCTATGTTAGGATGAGGTAATTCAAAGTATATTTTTAGAAATTAAAATGTTGATCAGATATTGACCTAAGAAAGAAATTAGGGACTTCCCTGGTGACGCAGTGGTTAAGAATCTGCCTGCCAATGCAGGGGACACGGGTTCGAGCCCTGGTCCGGGAAGATCCCACATGCTGCAGAGCAACTAAGCCCGTGTGCCACAACTACTGAGCCTGCGCTCTGGAGCCTGTGAGCCACAACTACCGAGCCAGCGCACGACATCTGAAGCCCATGTGCCTGGAGCCCGTGCTCCACAACAAGAGAAGCCACTGCAATGAGAAGCCCATGCACCACAACGAAGAGTAGCCCTCGCTCTCGGCAACTAGAGAAAGCCTGCACGCAGCAACGAAGACCCAACTCAGCCAAAAAAAAAAAAAAAGAAAGATCTTTTGAAAATGTAGTGTCCTGAGTTGATAATGTTGTATATAAGAGGGGCAGCCTCTATTAGCACGGGTCCCTTGGACAGGAGTTGGTGGCAGTGCTTAGCAAATGGGAGGGTCAAAAGACATGATGCATGTAAAGAACTCAGCAAAGTTATCAGGCAAATAGTCAACAATCAGTAACTGTTTTACTAACATGTTGGGTAACAGTAAAATTTGCAGAAAACATTGATTTGCAGATTTTTATCCAGACATAAAAGCAGAGGAATAAACCAGAAGAAGATTTTTAGATTTGACTTGCAGAAAATTTTAAAACTTTTGTACATCCTCAATCATAATAATCAAATATAAAGGCAAATAACAAGTTAGGGGGAAATGACATGATGTTAATATTCTTAATGCATACAGTGCTGTTACAAAAGGCCACATGAGGAAAAATCCACCCCCTCCTTCCACAAAAGCATAAATGGGCTGTTTATTGAAGAAGTAATAAAAATAGCCACTAGTCATTTGGAAAATATTGAGCCTCGATAATAATCAAATAAATAAAAAGTTTTAAATACAAATATTTTATTTAGCTCTTTATTTTTAATATCAGAGAACTTATACTAACATATTCTTTGCTGATTAAGGTTGGAATACACACCAAGGCTTGGTTTATTGCTGGAATCTTTTTGCTGTTGACTATACCTATCTCGCTTTGGGTGATATTGCAGCATTTAGTGCATTACACACAACCTGAACTACAGAAACCAATAATAAGGTAAATCTTTATATGTTTTGATTCTACTAGTGTTGTGTTGGCTTATCTCATAAATATGATGTAAACTGTTTTAAATTTATGTTTTGCTTTCCAAATAGGATTCTTTGGATGGTACCCATATACAGTTTAGATAGTGTAAGTATGCTTCATTTTATCTCATTAACTAAGAACTTGTTTGATGATGCTAACTGTAATTAAGGTAATAAAAGGAATATTATTTGGCAATAAGGAGTTAGGTTAATAAGTGAAAAGGTTCACTTGTTTTTAATATTAATAGAGAAGATAAAGTATAATCATAGAAAAGGCAGATGTTTTAAAATTTAAGATTAGTAGCTCTTAGTCCTTTAAAGAATGTAATACTTAAATTACATTATCATCCTTTTTATTTATTATAATATTTATTTGGACCAAAACAGAAATCTTCCCCAGTGGATTCTAGTACATGCAGTTGTTACAGATAACTGCTTTAATTTGATTAAATATAAAGAAAATATCTTTAACATCACTTTCTGTGATTGTGTCAAGAAGTTTCAGATTATATTTAAGAACTCAAGTACATAATTTAACTTCTCTCTTCATATTCATTATTTACCCCCAACACAAATGTTTTTGTTTACCAATATCCAAGGTGTTTATTGCTTTTAAAATTTCATTTTACAGATTGGTAGCCCTCGTAATGATAAAATTTAGAAAGTTTGATCTAATTATGTGAGTACCATGAATTGGAGTGGTAATTCATTTTATCGTAGTTGCAACTGTTTTTAACATCTGTGCTTCTTCATAGTGGATAGCATTGAAATATCCCAGCATTGCAATATATGTGGATACCTGCAGAGAATGTTATGAAGCTTATGTCATTTACAACTTTATGGGATTCCTTACCAATTACCTAACTAACCGGTATCCAAATCTGGTATTAATCCTTGAAGCCAAAGATCAGCAGAAACATTTCCCTCCTTTGTGTTGCTGTCCACCATGGACTATGGGAGAGTAAGTATGTTTGGTTTTAATTCTTTTATGTTGGGTTTTATTTAAGCGGGTTTAACTATCATTTCTCTGCAAAGTAGTGTGTTAAGTACTATATGCAGGACGAAAAGTATAAGACAGAGTCCGTACCCTCATGTAGTTCATAGTCAAGTGTGAAGACTAAGAAAACACATTTTTATAACCCACACATATAAGATAGTTTCTTTTACATTATTCACCCTAAATAGAAAATTAAAATGTTGTGGGGAAAAAAACCTTAGAAATCATTTAATCAACATCCTCTTACAGTTGGGAACCAGGGTCTGCAGAGATTAACTTATTCAAGTCACACAGTGAATTAATGGCAAAATCAGGTCTAAAACTCAA
The DNA here is from genome assembly GCF_011762595.2 of Tursiops truncatus. Lineage (NCBI taxonomy): Eukaryota > Metazoa > Chordata > Mammalia > Artiodactyla > Delphinidae > Tursiops > Tursiops truncatus. The sequence continues at coordinate 111,226,771 of NC_047038.1, read as the reverse complement.
GGAGAAGATAGTCTAGGTGGGGAAACAGCATTTGATATGAAATTAGAGCAACAAATAGCAATGTTTATTCTAGTAATATGTAAGTTGGCCTTATTGTACATTCATGTAGGACAGTAAAGGAAAATAAAGCCTAAAAGGTTAAGTTGAAACTAAGATTGCATTTACTCTATGAATTTATTTTTCGGCAGGAAACATTTGAAGCCAGAATTTTAGAAAGATTAATTTTACAATACTATACAGGATGCGTTAGGGGGAGAAGAGTCCAGAAGGGGAAATAAATTAGGAGGTTATTATAGTAGTTCGTTTGTGAGATAAGCTGAAGAGGAGTGTGAAATTGGAATAGAAAGGGAGACAATAAGAGAATGCAACTGGAGAATCAACAGGACTTGATCACCGATAGAAGGGGATGTAGGTGGAAGTTGCAAGCCAGTGTAACCGGGATGACTTGGAGGAATCAGTGTAGATATATGGCCTAGGTTAGCTCCATTGCCTTCCACGCAGTACGGAACCATTTCTACAACATCAGCACTAAATGGAGCACCTAGTATGTGCTAGTATATAGATATAATACATATAACAGATGTGGAACTTAATGGCACTTACAGCTTGGTTAGGAATTAAATTAGGACACAAATATATAGTTACTTATTTCAGGAAATGCTATGAAGGAAAAAGAACAGGAGTCTATGAAAGAGGGTAGTAAGGAAAAAGTAACGTAGGTTGAGGATCAGGGGAGAGATATTGTGCTCAACTCCAAATAAAACAAGAACAAATAGGGATTTATAGCCAAAGAGATTGGGGTGGTCACTGGATGGAAAATTACTAAGGAGACATCAAGGGTAGGGGGATTCTCTCTAAACTGGCCTGATAAGAATCTTACTAAAGGCAGGCCAAGTAAACATCAAGGGTGAGGGAAGAGGAGCTTGATCGCATTTCCAGGGTAATCAGAAACTGGGGGTGGGGTGTGCTGGTGATGGGTGTCTTAGCAGGATTTTTTGCTCAGACTGACTTCACAGGCCAAGGACAGGGCCTAAGGATGATGCCTAGTTGAAAAGAAGGCTCAGAGGAGCCCTGTCTAAAGTTTGATCAAGGAGAGAGATTGTCAAGTGAGAAGCCATTATAGGATGTTAAGCAGAGGTCTGGTTTCCAAGATTACTTGTACTCTTTGTAGACTGAACTGGACGTGGGCATAGATGCAAGAGATTGCAGTGGTCCAGTTAATATGATGATGATGATGGTGGTGGTGGTGGCAGTGGCAGCTTGGCTTCAAGCAGGACTCTCCTATTAACACAGAACCTGAGATGAGGCTCTAGCTGCCTCTTCAGGCTGGCTCATCACAGCAGGTGGTCAACCCCAGAGCTTTTTCAAATGATGCTATAGGTCAGAATTTCCCTTTTCTGTGCTTGTGCAATTGATTTATTCCTAACTACACAAGCAATTACATTTATTCTTGTTAAGACTCTGTGTTGGTTTCATTTTTTTCCCTGAGACGCTTAGGTTCTGACAGCTGCTACCTGAATAATATCAGCAGTGCATCCATAACTGTAACCCAGGTTTTCTTTCCTTTGAAGACATTAAGCATTTACCAAATCCATGCCGTTTGGGGGTATGGTTTTAGTAATATAAAACTTCTCATTCTCTCGTATATAAGTACATTTTAGGTTACCAGTCTCCTTCTATTAGATAACTGGTGTTATATATATGATCATGACTCAGAATATTGCTGTTGAGGATAATTCAGTATAATGCTTTGGTTTTAAGATGCAAATGCCACGGCAAGTTTCTAGTCCTTAGATGTTAAAATTAAGTCTGCTTTTTGTACTCTGATTTCTGTGACATAAGCAGTGAGCACAATGAGTTTTCTTTTAATGAATTTTAGATTTTATGTATGTTAGTTTGTGAGAGGAGGGGAACATTTTACCCAGTGATTTAATACTGTTATGAAACAAATGTTTTCATGAAACAGTACTAACTCTTACTATGTATTCCCTTCCTCCCTCTTGTTTCTAAAATTTGGGTCACAGCCTACTGAATTACATTTGACACAATTTGAAAAAATTTGCCCTAGGGTATGTACCTTGGAGTGGATATGCTAGGTCTTTAGGTTTTGTGCAACTGTGATAAATTGATTGCTGAAGTGGCAGTACCAAATTATTCTCCCATTAACAGTAGAAAAGATTTCTAATTGAACCACAGCCTCACCTATACTTAGAATTACCAGGGCTTCTTTATGTTTGCCTGTTAAGAGGGTGTAAAGGATTTCCCTGATTAGTAGTGAGGTTGAGCAACTTTTCATGTGTTTATTAGCCACTTGTGTTTCCTTTCTGAGGAATGATTGTTTCTGTTTCTCATTTTTTAATGGGTTGTCTGTACAGGATCTTGATATGTTTAGATACTAATTCTTTATTTAATGCATGTTAAAAATACCTTTTTCTAGTTTTTGGCCTGCTTTGGCACTTTTACTGTATCTTTTGATAAATGAAAGTTGTGAATTTTTATATTGCTGAATTTATCAATCTTATTTTATAGTAAGTACTTAGCGTCTTGTTCAAAAAATTCTTCCTGACCCCAGGATTATAAAACCATTCTCCTCTGCTTTTCTTCTAAACATTTCATATTTTTTCCATTAAAGCTTATAACAGGGACTTCCCTGATGATCCAGTGGCTAAGACTCCGCGCTTCCACTGCAGGGGGTGCGGGTTCGATCCCTGGTTGGGGAACTAAGATCCCGCGTGCCATGCAACACGGCCAAAAAAAAAAAAAAAAAGACTTATAAACACATATTGATTTTTTTTTCATATGTTGTGTGAGGTAGGAATGCAGTTTCATTTTATTCCATTGCCTTCCTGACCTAGCACCATTCTGTCTCCTACCTCACTGGTCTATGTAGCCATCTCTGCTGTATATAAAGGTTCCATATATGTGGGTCTATTTGTGATCTTCGTTTTTTCTGTTTTATTGGTTAACTTCTCTATCCCCGGACCAATTCCATACATTAACTACTGTAGTTTATTAATAAGCCTTAAAATAGAAGGGCAGGTGCCCCACCCCTGTTATCTTGGCTATTCTTGGGTCAATGCTCTTACATATAAATTTTAGAATCAGCTCATCAGGTTGTTTGAAAAGCCCTATTGGAGTTTTTGTTTGTTTGTTTTTTTGCGGTACGCGGGCCTCTCACTGCTGTGGCCTCTCCCATTGTGGAACACAGGCTCTGGACGCGCAGGCTCAGCGGCCATGGCTCATGGGCCCAGCCACTCAGCGGCATGTGGGATCTTCCCGGACCGGGGCACAAACCCATGTCCCCTGCATCGGCAGGCAGACTCTCAACCACTGCGCCACCAGGGAAGCCCCTGGAGTGTTTTGATTGGAAGTGAATTCAATCTTCAGTTTATTGACATTTTTATGGTTTTGAGTCTTCTTATCTATGAATATTGTCTACTCTCACTTATTTAGCTCTGCATTTATCTTTTGATTAAGTATAGTTTTCTCATAAAAGTCTTGTAAATCTTTTGCTGACCTTATTAACATCTTATATTTTATTGCTATTATAAATGACATCTTTTTAAAAGATTAGTTTAATTGCTGCCAGTGTGTAAAAAGGCAGTTGATTTTTGCATATTGAGCCTATATCCAAAAGTCTTGTTAAGTCTTCTTATTCTGTAGATGTTAATAAGTTCTCTGTAGCCAGTCATCTTCAAAAGAAGGATTTGTTTGCTTTCTCGTCTTTATACCACACATTTCTCTTCCTTCTCACTGTGCTGATGAGTACCTCTAGACTTTCTTGTATCATTCCTGGTTTTAAAGGGAATTCTTATAAAATTTCACATTTGGATTTAATGTTTCTAAAGGTGTTTTGTAGGCATCCTTTATTAGGTTAAAAAGCTCCTTTTTACCCCTAGTTTGTTAAGAGTTCTTAATCATGAATAAGTATTGAATTTCATCAAATGCTTTTTCTATACCTATTGAGACAATCATAATTTTTTGCTTTTAACCTGTTAATATAGTGAATTAGATTAATGGCTTTTCTAATGTTAAAATCCCCTTGCTTTTAGAAGATAAATTTTAAGTGGTTATGATGTATCATCAGCTTTTCTACATCATAAGCTCTATAGAATTTTTACAACTTTGTTCATGAGAAAGATTGGGTTATGATTTTCCTTTCTTATACTGGCCCTGTCTGGTTTTCACATCCAAGTTTTACTGCCTGAATAGGAGTTATTGCATTTTATTTATATATCACAGAAAGAGATTATATACTATACCTTGAAAGATTAGTTCTGGACTGTTCTTTGTGGGAGGACAATTATAGAACTGTTTAGGCTTCCCGTTGTTTCTGGAAAAAATTTTTTTTTAACTATAGCATTTAGGAATTAAGCAGAATAGACAAAGTTTAAAAATGTATAGTTAGGGGATTTCCCTGGTGGCACAGTGGTTAAGAATCCGCCTGCCAATGCAGGGGACATGGGTTCAATCCCTAGTCTGGGAAGATCCCACATGCCGCAGAGCAGCTAAGCTCGTGCGCCACAACTACTGAGCTTGAGCTCTAGAGCCCATGCACCACAACTATTGAGCCCACGCACCACAACTACTGAAGCCCACGCACTCTAAGGCCCGCATGCTGTAACTACTGAGATTGTGTGCTGGAACTACTGAAGCCTGTGTGCCTAGAGCCCATGCTCTGCAACAAGAGAAGCCACCACAATGAGAAACCCGCCTACTACAATGAAGAGTAGCCCCTGCTCATTGAAACTAGAGAAAGCCCGTGCACAGCAACAAAGACCCAACACAGCCAAAAAAATGTATAGGTAGGGACTTCCCTGGTGGTCCATTGATTATGACTCCATGCTTCCACTGCGGGACGCAGGTTCGATCCCTGGTCGGGGAACTAAGATCCCACGTGCCACATGGCACAGCCAAAAAATAAAAAATAAAAATAAAATGTATAAGCATATATTAGTTTATATCTTAATCTCTTTTGAATCTGTCATTATGACTTCTTTTCCCTTTCTAATGTTACTAGTATCTCTATTTTTTCCTTGAACAGTCTTGCTGGAAGTTTGCCTATTTTTAACTAGTCTTTTTAAGAACTGACTCTTGGTTTTGTTGATTATCTGTATGTTTGTTTTCTACTTCATTAATTTATACTCTATTTTTACTTCATTTCTCCCATTTCCTTTGGTTTACACTGTTCTTATTCTAACATGAGTCTTAGCTCATTAATTTCTAGCCTTTCTTTTTTAATACTGCATTTAAAACTATATAATTCCGTTCATGTTCTGCATTCACTGAATCCGTTTTTGTTGGGGTATAATTGACATGCAACATTATATTAGTTTTAGTTGTCCAACATAACTATTCAATATTTGTATATACAATAAATGAAATGACTACCACAATTAAGTCTGTTTAACATCTATCGCCCCATGAATCCGTTTTCATATTTAACATTTTCATCATCATCCAGTTTAAGGTTTTTAAATTTCTGTTTGGATTTTTTCTTCACCCAAGTTATTTTGAAGTATTTTAAAACTTCCAAATATGAGGATTTTTTTTTTTTCATTTTATTTATTTGCATTGTAGTCAGAGAATGTGTGAGACAGTCTCTGAACTTGGTTAAGATTTGTTTCATGCCCTCTGGTACATGATCAGTTTTTATAATGGTTCTCGGTGCGCTTGAAGAGAATGTGTATGCTGTATTAGTGAGTGGCTGTGTAGTGTTTATCTCCATGAGGTCAATCTTATTTTATTATGTTATTCAGTTTGTCTACATTTCTGTTGATTTTGGCTACTTGTTCTATCAGTTACTGAAAGAGACGTTGAAATTCTGCCACTGATAATTTGTCAATTTCTTTGTGTACTTATGTCAGTTTTTGCTTTATGTTTAGATAGTTTCTATTCCAAAAAATCTTTTTTGTCTTAAAGTTACTTTGTCTGATGTTAACAGGTATCCTATCTTTCCTTTGTTTAGTATTTGCCTGGCTTACCTTTCACTATCTTTCACTTTCATCTTTTCTGTGTCCTTATGAGGTGTATAACTTTTTTTTTTAAGTTTAGTGTTTTCTTTAATTCTAATCTGATGATACATCACTTATACAAGGTATGCTATTTATATTTTTGTGATTATTGATATGTTCATTTATAATTTTGGGGACTTTTTGTTCTGTCTCACTTTTTCTAGTTTCCTTTTTTCATTGATTACACTTTTAAAATAAACTTTTATTTTGGAATAATTTTAAATTTACAGAAAAGTTGCAAAGACAAGACAGAGATTTGCTATTACCCTTTATCCAGCTTCCCCTCATATTAACATCTTTTGTAATCCTGGTACATTTGTCAAAAGTAAGAAATAACATTGGTACAATACTATTAACTGCAGACTATTCAGATTTCCTGTTTTTCCACTAATGTCCTTTTTCTGTTCCAGGATCCAATCCAGGAATCCAGATTGCATTTAGTCTCTTTTTAAAAATATAAACTTTCATTTAATACTTTGAAAAAGCTATAAGAAGTTTGAGAAGGTCCTTCTAATTATTTAATAAATAATTTTAAAGTTTTTCAATCATTTCTGGGATACAAACAAATTTAATAAATGTAATAGACAAATCTATTTTATACCACCCACATTGAACAAAAGTTAATACATTACAGGTCCGTGATTCCATATTTGCAATTGTTAAAAAATGTATATATATGTACATAAAGCCTTGAACACCAAAAGTTTTTTCATAGCTTATCTAGTGATAAAACTTTATTTATAATCTTTGACTATTTGTAGTTTTAATGTGACTATCTTACTGTTTATGGAGTACACTGCAGCTGTATCAATGTTGGGTTACAGGTGCTACTCCAAATCTCACTGATAGTTGATTACATTATTTTGTTGCTGTTTTTCTTATTCCATTTTTTTTTCCCTCACTACTAGTTTGGAAGTTATAGTTTCTATTTCTAGTCTTATTGTGATTATATAAAGCCCTATTTTAATCTTAAAAATTAGATATCAATTTTTGGATAGAATTTTTTTTTTTTTGGTAATTCTTTTATAGATTGCACTGTAGTGCATCAATTTATTTGTTCCTTACTCCTCTTGCATCTCAGATCTTCTGACTGGGATCATTTCCTTCTTTCTAAAGTATGGCCCTTGAAAGTTCATTTAGTGTCAGTGTATCAGTGGCAACTTTTCTCAGATATACTTAACCAAAAATATCTTTATTTTGCCCTCATTCTTGAAAGATAGTTTTGCTAGATATAATCCTTTGTTGACAGGAATTTTCTCCAAACATTCTGAAGATTTTGTTCCACCTAATTCTGGCTTCAATTGTTACTGTTAAGCCTCTACTGTTAATCCAGTTGTCATTCCATTATAGGTGACCTATCTCCAACTGCATTTTTTTTGGAAGTTTTAAATCTTATTTATGTTTTTATACAGCAGGTTCTTATTAGTTATCCATTTTATACATATTAGTGTATATATGTCAATCCCATTATCCCAATTCATCATACAACCACCCCCCACCGGCCACTTTCCCCTCTTGGTATCCATACGTTGTTCTCTATGTCTCTGTCTCTATTTCTGCTCTGCAGACTGGTTCATCTGTACCATTTTTCTAGGTTCCACATATATGCGTTAATATACAATATTTGTTTTTCTCTTTCTGACTTACCTCACTCTGTATGACAGTCTCTACATCCATCCACGTCTCTACAAATGACCCAGTTTCGTTCCTTTTTATGGCTGAGTAATATTCCACTGTATATATGTATCACATCTTCTTTATCCATTCATCTATCGATGGGCATTTAGGTTACTTCCATGTCCCAGCTATTGTAAACAGTGCTGCAGTGAACATTGGGGTGCATGTGTCTTTTTGAATTATGGTTTTCTCAGGATATCTGCCCAGTAGTGGGATTGCTGGGTCATATGGTAATTCTATTTTTAGTTTTTTAAGGAACCTCCACACTGTTCTCCATAGTGGCTGTATCAATTTACATTCCCACCAACAGTGCAAGAGGGTTCCCTTATCTCCGCATCCTCTCCAGCATTTGTTGTTTGTAGATTTTCTGATGATGCCCATTCAAACTGGTGTGAGGTACTACCTCATTGTAGTTTTGATTTGCATTTCTCTAATAATTAGTGATGTTGAGCAGCTTTTCATATGCCTCTTGGCCATCTGTATGTCTGCTTCGGAGAAATGTCTGCTTAGGTCTTCTGCCCATTTTTTGATTGGGTTGTTTGTTTTTTTAATATTAAGCTGCATGAGCTGTTTATATATTTTGGAGATTAATCCTTTGTCCATTGATTCATTTGCAAATATTTTCTCCCATTCTGTGGGTTGTCTTTTCATCTTGTTTATGGTTTCCTTTGCTGTGCAAAAGCTTTTAAGTTTCATTAGGTCCCATTTGTTTATTTTTGTTTTTATTTCCATTACTCTAGGAGGTGGGAAGAAAGGAGATCTTGCTGTGATTTATGTCAAAGAGTGTTCTTCCTATGTTTTCCTCTAAGAGTTTTATACTGTCTGGTCTTACATTTAGGTCTTTAATCCATTTTGAGTTTATTTTTGTGTATGGTGTTAGGGAGTGTTCTAATTTCATTCTTTTACATGTAGCTGTCCAGTATTCCCAGCACCACTTATTGAAGAGACTGTCTTTTCTCCATTGTATATCCTTGCCTCCTTTGTCATAGATTAGTTGACCATAGGTGCATGGGTTTATCTCTGGGCTTTCTATCCTGTTCCATTCATCTATATTTCTGTTTTTGTGCCAGTACCATACTGTCTTGATTACTGTAGCTTTGTAGTATAGTCTGAAGTCAGGGAGCCTGATTCTTCCAGCTCCGCTTTTTTCCCTCAAGACTGCTTTGGCTGTTCAGGATCTTTTGTGTCTCCATACAAACTTTAAGATTTTTTTTTCTAGTTCTGTAAAACTACCATTGGTAATTTGATAGGGATTGCATGGAATCTGTAGATTGCTTTGGGTAGTACAGTCATTTTCACAATATTGATTCTTCTAATCCAAGAACATGGTATATCTCTCCATGTTTGTATCATCTTTAATTTCTTTCATCAGTGTCTTATATCTGCATACAGGTCTTTTGTCTCCCTAAGTAGGTTTATTCCTAGGTATTTTATTCTTTTTTTTGCAATGGTGAATGGGAGTGTTTCCTTAATTTCTCTTTCAGATTTTTCATCATTAGGGTATAGGAATGCAAGAGATTTCTGTGCATTTATTTTGTGTTCTGCACCTTTCCCGCATTCATTGATTAGCTCTAGTAGTTTTCTGGTGGCATCTTTAGGATTCTCTATGTATAGTATCATGTCATCTGCAAACAGTGACAGTTTTACTTCTTCCTTTCCAATTTTTATTCCTTTTATTTCTTTTTCTTTTCTGATTGCCATGGCTAGGACTTCCAAAACTATGTTGAATAATAGTGGCGAGAGTGGACATCCTTGTCTTGTTCCTGATCTTAGAGGAAATGCTTTCAGTTTATCACCATTGAGAATGATGTTTGGTGTGGGTTTGTTGTATATGGCCTTTATTATGTTGATAGGCTCCCTCTATGCCCACTTTCTGGAGAGTTTTTATCATAAATGGGTGTTGAATTTTGTCAGAAGTTTTTCTGCATCTATTGAGATGATCATATGGTTTCTACTCTTCAGTTTGTTAATATGGTGTATCACATTGATTGGTTTGTGTATATTAAAGAATCCTTCCATCCCTGGGATAAATTCCACTTGATCATGGTGTATGATCCTTTCAATATATTGTTGGATTCTGTTTGCTAGTATTTTGTTGAGGATTTTTACATCTAAATTCATCAAAGATATTGGTCTGTAATTTTCTTTTTTTGTAGTATCTTTGTCTGATTTTCGTATCAGGGTGATGGTGGCCTCATAGAATGAGTTTGGGAGTGTTCCTTCCTCTGCCGTTTTTTGGAAGAGTTTCAGAAGGATGGGTGTTAGCTCTTCTCTAAATGTTTGATAGAATTCACCTGTGAAGCCATCTGGTCCTGGACTTTTGTTTGTTGGAAGATTTTTAATCACAGTTTCAATTTCATTACTTGTGATTGGTCTGTTCATATTTTCTATTTCTTCCTGGTTCAATCTTGGAAGGTTATACCTTTCTAAGAATTTGTCCATTTCTTCCAGGTTGTCCATTTTATTGGCATAGAGTTGCTTGTAGTAGTCTCTTAGAATGCTTTGTATTTCTGTGGTGTCTGTTCTAACTTCTCCTTTTGCATTTCTAATTTTATTGATTTGAGTCCTCTCCCTCTTTTTCTTGATGAGTCTGGGTAATCGTTTATCAATTTTGTTTATCTTCTCAAAGAACCAGCTTTTAGTCTTATTGATCTTTGCTATTGTTTTCTTTGTTTCTATTTCATTTATTTCTGCTCTGATCTTTATGATTTCTCTCCTTCTACTAACTTTGGGTTTTGTTTGTTCTTCTTTCTCTAGTTTCTTTAGGTGTAAGTTTAGATTGTTTATTTGAAATTTTTCTTCTTTCTTGAGGTAGGCTTGTATTGCTATACACTTCCCTCTTAGAACTGCTTTTGCTGCATCCCATAGGTTTTCGATCAACGTATTTTCATTGTCATTTGTCTCTAGGTATTTTTTGATTTCCTCTTTGATTTCTTCAGTGATCTCTTGGTCATTTAGTAGTGTGTTGTTTAGCCTCCATGTGTTTGCATTTTTTACAGACTTTTTTCCTGTAATTAATATCTAGTCTCATAGCGTTGTGGTCGGAAAAGATATTTGATATGATTTCAATTTTCTTAAATTTACCAGTGCTTGATTTGTGACCGAGGATATGATCTAACCTTTGAAATATTCCATGAGGACTTGAGAGGAAAGTGTAATCTGCTGTTTTTGGATGGAATGTCAAATATCAATTAAATCTATCTGGTCTATTGTGTCATTTAAAGCTTGTGTTTCCTTATTAATTTTCTGTCAGGATGATCTGTCGATTGGTGTAAGTGAGGTGTTAGAGTCCCCCACTATTATTGAGTTACTGTCGATTTCCTCTTCTATAGCTGTTAGCAGTTGCCTTATGTATCAAGGTGCTCCTATGTTGGGTGCATATATATTTATAATTGTTATGTCTTCCTCTTGGATTGATCCCTTGATCATTATGTAGTGTCCTTCCTTGTCTCTTGTAACATTCTTTATTTTAAAGTCTTTTTCTGATATGAGTATTGCTACTCCAGCTTTCTTTTGATCTCCATTGGCATGGAATATCTTTTTCCATTCCCTCACTTTCAGTCTGTATGTATCCCTAGGTCTGAAGTAGGTTTCTTGTAGACAGCATATATACGGGTCTTGTTTTTGTATCCATTGAGCAAGCCTGTGTCTTTTGGTTGGAGCATTTAATCCATTCATGCTTAAGGTAATTATCGATATGTGTGTTCCTATTACCATGTTCTTAATTGTTATGGGTTTGTTTTTGTAGGTCCTTTTCTTCTCTTGTGTTTCCCATTTAGAGAAGTTCCTTTAGCATTTGTTGTAGAGCTGGTTTGGTGGTGCTGAATTCTCTTAGGTTTTGCTTAACTGTAAAGCTTTTGAGCTTTCTGTTGAATCTGAATGAGATCCTTTCTGGTAGAGTAATCTTGGTTGTAGGTTCTTCCCTTTCGTCACTTTAAGTATATCATGCCACTCCCTTCTGGCTTGTAGAGTTTCTGCTGAGAAATCAGCTATTAACCTTATGGGAGTTCCCTTGTATTTTATTTGTCGTGTTTCCCTTGTTGCTTTCAATAATTTTTCTTTGTCTTTAGTTTTTGTCAATTTGATTACTATGTGTCTCGGTGTGTTTCTCCTTGGGTTTATCCTGCCTGGGACTCTCTGTGCTTCCTGGACTTGGGTGGCTATTTCCTTTCCCATGTTAGGGAAGTTTTCGACTATAATCTCTGCAAATATTTTCTCGGGTCCTTTCTCTCTCTCTCTTCTCCTTCTGGGACCCCTATAATACGAATGTTGTTACATTTAATGTTGTCCCAGAGGTCTCTTAGGCTGTCTTCATTTTTTTCATTCTTTTTTCTTTATTCTGTTCTGTGGCAGTGAATTCCACCATTCTGTCTTCCAGGTCACTTATCCATTCTTCTGCCTCAGTTATTCTCCTATTGATTCCCTCTAGTGTATTTTTCATTTCAGTTATTGTATTGTTCATCTCTGTTTGTTTGTTCTTTAATTCTTCTAGGCCTTTGTTAAACATTTCTTGCATCTTCTTGATCTTTGCCTCCATTCTTTTTACAAGGTCCTGTATCATCTTCACTATCATTATTCTGAATTCTTTTTCTGGAAGGTTGCCTATCTCCACTTCATTTAGTTGTTTTTCTGGGGTTTTATCTTGTTCCTCATCTGTTACATAGCCCTCTGCCTTTTCATCTTGAGTGTCTTTCTGTGATTGTGGTTTTTGTTCCACAGGCTGCAGGATTGTAGTTCTTGCTTCTGTGTCTGCCCTCTGGTGGATGAGGCTATCTAAGAGGCTTGCGCAAATTTCCTGATGGGAGGTACCGGTGGTGGGTAGAGCTGGGTGTTGCTCTGGTGGGCAGAGCTCAGTAAAACTTTAATCTGCTTGGCTGTTGATGGGTTGGACTGGGTCCCCTCCCTGAGGCGACCCAACACTGGAGCCTACCTGGCTCTTTGGTGGGGCTAATGGAGGGCTCTCGGAGGGCTCACACCAAGGAGTACATCCCAGAACTTCTGCCACCAGTGTCCTTGTCCTCACGGTGAGCCAGCTGCCCCCCGCCTCTGCAGGAGACCCTCCAACACTAGCAGGTAGGTCTGGTTCAGTCTCCTATGGGGTCACTGCTCCTTCCCCCTGGGTCCTGATGCACAGAGTACTTTGTGTGTGCCCTCCAAGAGTGGCGTCTCCATTTCCCCAAGCCCTGTCGAAGTCCTGCAGTCAAATCCCACTAGCCTTCAAAGATTGATTCTCTAGGAATTCCTCCTCCCATTGCCAGACCCCCAGGTTGGGAAGCCTGATGTGAAGCTCAGAACCTTCACTCCATTGGGTCGACTTCTGTGGTATAAGTGTTCTCAGGTTTGTCAGTCACCCACGCAGAGGTTATGGGATTTGATTCTGTTGTGATTGTGCCCCTCCTACTGTCTCATTGTGGCTTCTCCTTTGTCTTTGAAATGGGGTAACTTTTTTGCTGAGTTCCAGTGTCTTCCTGTTGGTGATTGTTCAGCAGTTAGTTGTGATTCCAGTGCTCTCGCAAGAGGGAGTCTAACTGAATTTTTTAAGACCCTCCCTGTCTTTGATGTTTTGTAGTTTCCCTACCAAGTTGTTTTTTGTTTTTAGTCCAGCTTCATTTACAGGGTGCCTCAATCTGTTGATTTGTGTCTTTGATCAGTTCTGAAAAGTTCTCAGCCATAAACTTCTGCTTTTGCCCTTCCTCTACTCTCCTGTAACTTTTAAGTATGTTAGACCTTCTGATTCTGTTCTATTCTTTGTAACTCTCTTTCATGTTTGTCTCTTTGTCTCAGCCTTTATTACATTATGGCCAATTTCTTCAGATACATCTTCCAGTTCATTAATTCTCCACAGCTTTCAAAGGTATCTAATTGACTATTTAATACATTTGCATAGTCACCCTACTGGTCTCAGGTTTGATTTGACAATCAGCTCATAGAACACTACAGGTTTAACCCAACTTCTACTTAATTTAGCTTTGTAAAGAGTATGGGACCAGAAGCACAGTGTAGCCCAGGCATGTTCATGAAAAGGTCTTACAACAAGCCCAAGTGCAGCTGCCACGCCCACCTCCACAAGGGCACAGTTAGTTGTCAGTGCGAGTGAGCCGCTTCAGCACAGAGAAGGCTCTCAGCACATAGAACCTGATCAGTTTTTCATTCAGTCCTAGTAACCCAATGCCTCAGGGTCTGTATGTCAGGCTCATTCTTCTCAGTCTAGATGTAGTTCTTAAATTAGGGGATTTAGAATACATAAACTTGACGGAGGAGTGCTAAATAAACATTTGCGCTCAGAGCATCATTGTTTCCTAAGGAGGCTTACACAAGGTGGTCACATAGAGAGCCTTTTTTTTGATAGTTGTTGTTTTGGGACTTTTTTGCTTTGTTTCTGTTTGTTACTCCTTGTGAATTTTCCCCTACATTAAGTGACCTCAGTGATAAAAACTGTTTTATGTAGGATAGGATCTCTGTTTTGTTCTTTCAGAGAATCTAGTCAGTGATACTCTCTGGAATTATATATATATATATATATATAAATCCAAACTTGAAACTGAGTCCTAAATGTAAATAATATTTTCTGAATATGGTTTCATATATGCAACCCTACACGTAATTTATTTGTTACTTGGTTTTTCTTCCAGAAATACACATGGACCCACTTTCATTCTTTTTGTTCCTGTTCTGTGCTGCACTATTCAGGAATTTGAGACTGGACATAGGAAGGGAGATCTTTCAGAAGATGTAGTTGTTACACAATTTAAAAAATAGTATTTAGATCATTTGTATGCTACCATCCCCATTCTTCTCAAGTAGCCATTTAGATTGACTAAATTAAAAGAATTAAGTATAAATGTGGCATCATTTGTGAAAGTGATTTTAATTTGGGGGCTTTGGAGAAAGCTTGATACTAGTGAAATGAGTAGGTGAAATGCTAAGTTCTTTTTCTTTGGCAGAGTCTTGCTGTTCAGATGCAAACTGGGTGTATTACAATATACAGTTGTCAGACCATTCACCACCATCGTTGCTTTGTAAGTGCACAGAACTTATATTATTATTTATTTTTCAAAAATTCTCATGCTTTTACTTAGTGGGACAACTGAGTAGAAAAGCATGTAAAAAGCATTACTTGTTTATAACACATCTAGTCTGGTATAAAAACAGTATATAGAAATCCTACTATATTATAATAAATAAGGTGACCATGTATAGACAAGGAATCACCACAGGATTATTCTAAATAATATTCTCTGGAGATTTCTGGAAAGCATTATCAAATATTCTTTTTCAAGTATTAATGTTCACACAGCTTTACAGAAACATCTAGTACATGAAGTTAAAGTATACCACTATAGATTCATTACATGCTTTTATTTTCTAAATGAGTACTGTATTCTAAAGAAGAAAACATATTTTCCTTTTTAAAAAATTCTGTCAAGTCTTAGCACTTCAGGTAAAATGGGGTATCATTAAGCTACCTGGTAAAACTATTCCCTAAAAATTTAAGAACATCAAATAGTTTAAAGCAGGTAGAGTGTGTATTTTATCTGCTAGCTATTCAAGCATTTTGTCTGTTAACAGAGGAAGAATGGAAAGAAAGGTGAAAGAAGGATTCAATTCTTTATTCTGCTTCTGTGCTAGCAATTCTTTCGTGACATTTGCCTTGGAATTAAAACTAATTCACTTATTTATGAAGGCATGCTTTATTTCTCTGCTGTTTAGAAATTGGGTAATCAAGACAAGTTAATACTTAGATCTGGGTCATCATAAAAGTTGCCTCCAAGACAATTTGGGAGAAAAAATTATAGTTGTAGTTATAGACCTGCATTATATGTTTTTAACAATCTTTTTAAAATTAGGCAGCATCATTTTTTTGAATCTAATAATTACCCTTTCTAGTTCAATGTTATGTCTTTTGGATTTCCTTCAAATTGGAGGAATAGTAATATGGTAACATTTCTAGAAAAATGTTTTTCTTTTAATTTTTGAACAACCTCTATGGCCAAAATCAAGTGACTATCTACAGGATCTTTGAAATAAACTGACTTCTAAATTTAAGTATTGCTGTCATTGCTGTATTTTAAAATGTATTTTTGATTTAGTTATTCATAAAGTTGTCTCATTTTTACCATTTTTTAGAATCTGTGAGCTGCTTGGTATATATGATGAAGGGAACTTTAGCTTTTCAAATGCTTGGACTTACTTGGTTATAATAAATAATATGTCACAGTTGGTAAGTAAATATTCATCTTAACTGTACTAAATTTAGATCTATAGTGCTAAATTTTTTTAGGGAAAGTCTCTTCTGGAATAAAGCTTAATTGTAACTTTAATATTGAACTTCATCTGTAGGAAGAACTTGAAACTTTAACATATATCTTTATACATATATAAAGATATAATATCTTTGTTGATTATCTGGTGACTTATACACTGACTCATTGATTATGTTTTTTCATTTGATTCTGGTATTCATTGCATAGTTATATGGATATGTCATAAATAAAAACACAATGCTCTCCTTTTAAATAAAAAGCACATATCCTAGGCATATCCAGTAAGAAAAATGTTTTATTGGTATATGACAGTACAGGGTTTGAATTAAAATGGGAGGATAAAATTCTCTCATATATTTGGAATTGAAAATTGAGAGTGCCAAGTTTTTAAAAATGATGTTCTAGAAACTGAAATGCTCCAAAGATATAACTATTGGATCCTTTCAACTTAAGAATGTGGGGCTTCCCTGGTGGCGCAGTGGTTGAGAGTCTGCCTGCTGATGCAGGGGACACAGGTTCATGCCCCAGTCCGGGAAGATCCCACATGCCGCGGAGCAGTTGGGCCCGTGAGCCATGGCTGCTGAGCCTGCCTGTCCGGAGCCTGTGTTCCGCAACGGGCGGGGCCACAACAGTGAGAGGCCCATGTACCGAAAAAAAACCCAAAAAAACAGGAATGTGCATTTTATTAAAAATCTTTCATTAATGTTTTCAGCAAAATAATAGTTTAGGTGCAATGGCATGCATGTGTGGTATTAGAAATTTATAATAAAAATCAAATGCTTGTGTATTCAAAGCTTTTCAATATGTTCATATTCTCTGGAACCAGTAATTCCACTTCTGGGAATGCCTCAAGAAATGGCCAGAAGTACTTTTGCTTTCAGTGTGTTTGTATATAAAGCCTATTGTTTGTTAATTGCAAAAGCCTGGAAACAGTCCAACTAGTTAAATATACTATGTACCTTCCATTGGCCAAAACACTAGGCAGTTATTTAATGAAATATATGGAAAAGGACACTTTAAGTGGAAAAAAGCATCAGGCAACAAAATTTCATATTTAGTTGGTTATACCTGCTAAAACCCACCTTATGTGTAGAAAGAAATGGTTGAATGATGGGACCATGCTTTCATATTCTAAAATAATTTAAATGAGCATTTTATAATAGGAAAAAGTAAACTTTTAGGGAAATGTTCATTGTTATGCAACACTACGCTAATTACAACTGATTTCTAAAAATAGTTAATGTCTTGAGCATTTATCTTTAAAAAGTAAATTCAGCTGGATTAACTTACTGCCCTCAAGAAAAATGGTTTCCCTGATTCCTTACTTTCCGATTTCATGGTCACAGTTTTATTGAAGTAGTACTTATTTAATGTGTTCACTTATAAATAATATGCATACAATTAGTAGTTAGTAAGCTCAGCCCTTATACAATGAACGGTAATTTGTGTATAAAAGCCATTAACAAGCAGATAGATGTTTTTATTTTGGTTGAATGAGAGCCTTTTCTTCCACTCATGGCAGTCACTTGTTCATTGTGTTCTTTGTGGGCTCCTGTAAGTGAACACTTAAAACCATTTTCAGGGAAAATGTTATACATCTCTTCTGAGAAATTTCATACTGTATATATTCATCCACAGTAAAATATAAAAGCTTGTTGTCAATCTAAAAATAGCAAAATAAAGCGTAGAAAATTTTGCCTGAAACATTACTCTGTACCAGGTCTCTGGTCTATAACTTTAATATCAATATCTCTAATACCATATTTAGTTATTCTTATTTAAGAACTTTGTTTGTTTCTAGTTTGCCATGTATTGTCTCCTCCTGTTTTATAAAGTACTGAAGGAAGAACTGAGTCCAATCCAACCTGTTGGCAAATTTCTTTGTGTAAAGCTGGTGGTTTTTGTTTCTTTTTGGTAAGTGTTGCTTTCTCTTAAATGTTCTCATTTTCTAAAGGGCAATAAAAATGTTGATTCGTAAGGATTTTTAAAAGTCTTAATATGGAAGATGAATTAAAATGTCTACTTAGCTTTCAAGAAGTTCATTCTTTTAGCCCTTCTTGGTTTTTCATAAAGAAATAATTAGATGGTCACTGTAACATTTATAAAAAGAAAACAGTTTGAGACACTGAATGTCTCAACACTAAGGGAATCATTAAAAAAAATCATGGTCTCTTTATATAAGAGAATACAGTTTGGAAGATAAACATCATGTAGAATATTTAATGTGAGGAAATGTTCATTAGTAAAAATACTGTTTAAAACAGAGGGCAAAACTATACATGGTCCCAGTTTAGTAAAGGCGTGGGTGATAGGGGCCTAGAAACAAATACACCAAATTTAACAATATACAAATAATACAAAAAGGGGGGAAAGAAAAATCCCTGAAATCCTACCACCCAGCATGAATGATTGACATTGTGGTCCCCATCATTTTATATAACTCCACAGAAATACAAATACATACTATAAAAACTTGTAGAACTCAATGATACATTTAGTAGATTGCAGTCATAGTTCTTTGTAAGTACAGTGAGGATGTAATTTTGTTTGGGTCTTTTGTTTTCACCTCATATAGTATTCTGATATGTGGATAGAACTTTGTAACCAATCTCCTATTGACATTTAGGTTGTTCCTAATTTTTCTTTACCATTACAAGCAATATTGAAGTGAATATTCTTGTATATAGATCTATGAAAGCTTATCTAACTATCTCATTTTAGCTATTTAAATTTCACCTAGGGGCAGATCCCTAGATTTGCTTGAAATGCTCAGTATGACTCCCCATCTTGGAGTCAGACCCCTTCTGAGTTTGTCTCTAGTTCCAGGACTTCAAACAAGACTGGTTTCAAAATGTTCTTTAAAATAATCTGAGTAATCAATTGATACATGCATAAATAACATTTAAGTATCTGTTCTTTATTTCATTTTAAATTCCAGTTGTACAAGGTGTTAGGCATTGTCTATGTGTAGGAAGAACTTAAAAGCTAATTACTGTGCACACTTTCAAAATAAAAAGACTATAAACCACGTACTGAAGTTCTAAGAATACATAATCAAAGTTCATGTGATGAAACTGTACTAGAAGTAAATTTGTAAAACAAGTATATTTAATATAGGTACACAGTGCCTTCACGAATACACTGTAAAGGCAGGGTGGCGGTGGTCCACAGGTTGTGCTGGGGTTTAACTTTTTAAATGGCATATTTTTAAAGCAACTGCTCATTTTATGCTTGATATAGATTTGGCGTTTACCTTTTCCTAACATATAGGCAAGCAGTAGTTATTGCTTTGTTGGTAAAAGTTGGCGTTATTTCTGAAAAGCATACGTGGGAATGGCAAACAGTAGAAGCTGTGGCCACAGGACTCCAGGTAAGTAATGCTCTCTCTGAATTCAACAGAACTTTACTATTTGTTAAGCATTTTTACATGTTATCTCCTCAGCCTGACCACATGCAGGCTATGGAGCTACTGCTATCCTCACTTCACATGTGAGGAAATGGGGGAACCCTAGAAAAATTGGTCACAGTTACTAATTTGTAGTAGAACCAGGAACAGAACCTAGATTTTGTTATTCCTACTCTATTTCACTTTATGCATTTCTCCTCTAAGTCCTTGGACAGTGGAAGAGAATGCATTGTACTTGGCAAAGAAGTACTTGATTGAGGTAGTGCAAAATAGAGTTAAACTTTTGGCGTTTTGTGTTTGTTTTTTTTTTTTTTGAAGAGGTCAAAAATTATTTTGGAAAATGAAAAAATGAATACAGTCTTGTGGGAAAAAAACAGCTGTTGGTACTTAAGTACTTTTGAAAAGAGAGAAAGATAGTGCTTTCCCTTTTTACCTGCAAAACTAGATTTAAACTCCAACATGGCTGACATTGTTGATATTGTTGTTGTAGGACTTTATTATCTGTATTGAGATGTTCCTTGCTGCTATTGCTCATCACTACACTTTCTCATATAAACCGTATGTCCAAGAAGCAGAAGAGGGCTCATGCTTTGACTCCTTTCTTGCCATGTGGGATGTTTCAGATATTAGGGATGATATTTCTGAACAAGTAAGGCATGTTGGTAAGTACCAGCCATTTAATTCATTCGAATAGGCTATTGTAGTTCTCCTATCAGGTCTTGTTTAAGAGGTGAAAAGACTTCGTGTAAAGCAGTACCACAGTAAGGCTCTCCAAATTGGGAGGAGGGAAGCGGGGAGCTTATTTGTAGCATGGCAAGTTTATAGTGGTAAAAATAACCAAACTTTTGGCTAACTCAGAAACCTTTATGTTACTTTAAAGGAAGGACAGTCATGGGACATTCTAGGAAAAAGTTTTTTCCTGAGGATCAAGATCAAAATGAACACACAAGCCTGTTATCATCGTCATCACAAGATGCAATTTCCGTTGCCTCTTCTGTGCCACCTTCACCCATGGGTCACTATCAAGGGTTTGGACACACTGTGACTCCCCAGACTACACCTACTACAGCTAATGTATCTGATGACATATGTAATGATACTACAGGAGAGAAAAAAGACCCTTCAGATAAGTCCGTGGCCTCCTGAACAGTGTGCAGAAGCTGTGCTACTACCACGTTATTTCATTACCTGGTATCCCATTGCTCAGGATTTTGTGCTTGGGACAAGCCGTTAATGATGGAAAATTTCAACAAAACGGCGAAAACCAGGTACAACTACTGGATTCATACAACTAGGTTTTGTATATCACAGATAACCAGTCTAAATATCCTAGACTTAGACTTGACTTCTTAACACTATAGAGTATCACGTACTCAAATGGAGGAAATGACTACTAAACGTTCTTGGCATTCCAGTGCTCTATCAAGAGGAGGACGTTAAAAAAAAAAAGTGCTTTCTACCACCGCTGCATGAATATAATGCTCTGGAATTAGCAGAAAGTGAATTCAGAAATATGAATTAGTGGAACTTAATCATAATCATGTGCCATATCTGCTTACCTAACAATTATTTCTCTATTTCTCAACTGGATGTCTTTCAATAAATAAGAATTTATCATTTATTTTCTGCAACTTTTTATATCTCTCATTCTTTCAACATAGACCCTTAATGTTATCACAAAAAGTTCATGATGAGAGGCACAGCAGAAAAAAATTAAGTCCAAAAAATTAAAGGGTTGAAAATCATATACCTACAATGAAAGAGGCCTATATCTTACATTCCTACTAGGAGAAATATCTGACCTAATCTATTAATCTTAAAACAACTACTGTCTAAAAATCATATTTGCACCAATGTGAACAGATTAATACGTTATCCAGGACTTTGAGATGAAAAGAATAAAGTGGATGGAAGAGTGGAAGAATAAATAAGAAACTTGTGATAGAAACAGTCTGCTTTTCCTCAGTGCTACTAAAGGTGTCAGCAAATATAAGTCTCAGCTGAGTCGTCTTAATTATTTATCAAACCACAGTCAGAAGGCTTATAGATGCTATTTGGGAGAAATTTATTACTTAGGATGGAGTTCCTCTAATTGTTAATCACAGCCCATTGGGTCTAACATTTTACACTGAAAATAAATACAGAAAGGGCCAGAGCGGTATGTTGCAAATAGCAAGGATAAGTATCATTTCTCAAAACCTATGCTTTATATATTTAAGCGCATATACATACACACACACACATACACAAACATACCTACTGGTTCACAGTCATTAGATACAAAGTTTTTATTCTGTCCATTATTATAAACTAAACATTTCTATTGAAAATAAAGTTGGGCAGTATAAGAGGCAAGGAGAACAGGCAGTGTGAAGAGAAGGTACATCTTATTTTCTGTGTGGCTAACCTACAGAGAGCACACAGTATATACAAGGCATGATAATCTTCTTCCTTATTAATCTCCCTATTTCAAGTCTTTAAAATCTGGACTAATTATTTTTTTCTTTCTGTGTATTCAAATCAAAACTTTGAAAAATAACTGGTTTAGGTTTAACTCTTCCTTGAACTTAATTTATCAGCTTAAAATTTTTTCTTCGCCAAACGTAGACCACGAAAAATACTGCCTCCTAAGATTTTATTTTGTCCCTCTTTTACTCTTTTAATTACATTTAGTCTAGAGCTTAAATTCTTACTCAGGTTTGCATACCCAAAACACAAAAACTGAGATGGAGGTTCAGAAGTATTTTACTATTTACAAGAAGCAAGCTTGGAATTTACAGATAACCATAAACCCTCAATCTAAAGTGGAAGCCAACTTTTTGAGGTATCCCCACTATAAGTTTGGATTTGAGAAAAATAGCCAAGATGTGAAAAAACTGAAAATGAGCCTCAAAATTCCTTATATTTATAGCTCTAGAGTACAAACTAACAGGTTTGGCAAAATTTAATCTATAGTAAGTAAAACCAAGCAATAAAAAGTTTCCTAATTTGAAAAATTAATGACAGCCTTTTCCAGTAAGGAAGTCTGCTGCAATATTTTTGTAATCATGCTACTCTTTAATTTAGGATCTTTTAAATACACTTTATTAATGTCAGTTTTTAAAAAATATTTGACCATTACAAGGACTTAAATCTTTGTACCTCCATTTTATGATTACAATCCCACTACTAATTCAGACTAGAACTCTGTACTTGCTGCTCTACTTCCACCTTTTTTCATTAGAAAACTGCTCTTCATTGCTTTACTGTGATGCTGACGTTGCTTTTGTGGTGCTGGACGTTGAGTACAAGTTCGTCTCCCATTTCCACCTGGATGGGATTATCTAAAACAACTGCAGCTTGTTTCCAGTGGGAGGATTCACTGGAAGTATCCAACCTAATCTCATCGTCAAGGTACATATGATACCAAAAGGGAATGGCAGTCACTTGTCCAGATTTACATATGCATACCTAGGAAAATTAAGAAATCATGAAAATTTCATCAGAGTAAACAGAGCAGACTTGGATAAGTCTTTGTAGCTTTAGATCCAAATTTTATAAAGGAATATATTTAATCACCCAATTCAAATTAATACCAACCTGTTTTATTCACTAATATTTACCCAAGCCCATGTTTGGATATTGTTCAGAAAATTTAAGTCTTCAAAGGAAGTGGCTAAAACTATTTTATGTATGTAAAGTAGTATATAGTTTAAGATAATTCTGAATATGACAAGAGTAATCATTTTATATTACCTTTACTTCTCTGTTAGAGGTGTTCAAATATGGCGTCATTAAGTCTAGTCTTAAGAGTTCCACTGGTTTGCTTAAAGGTATACAGGGCAGCGAGGATAGGTCCAAAAATACACGTATAGGTACCTAAAGAAAGTATAAAATTTTCACTTTTACTCAATTCTTTTTTTGACCAAGTCTCGTTAAGTTTCCTGCTTTGTACTTCGCTCAGTATGATATAGTGCTTTTGACATCTATTACCTCATTTAATTCCCACATCAACCTTAAGGCATAAGGACTTCCATGATTCCGTTTTACAGGAAGAATGAACAAACCAAGGTTTGAGGCTGGTTAAGTAATTTTCTGTGATTTCAATTATCTATAGATTCTTCACTTGGATGAAAGCAAATTTTTACTTAACCAGGCAGCTCCAAAAAGTTTAAGCCAAGGATGTGCTTATGTGTGAAAGATGAACTAATAAGCAGATAGTACAGTAAGCCCCCTACATATGATCAAGTTCCGTTCCAAAAGCACATTTGTTAAGTCCAACCAAGTTAGCCTAGGTACCCCACTAACACAATCAGCTATATAGCACTGTACTATAATAGGTTTATAATACTTGTCACACAGATAATGCATAAAAAACAAGCACAAAAAATAAAGAGAACATTTTTAATATTATAGTACAGTACCTTGAAAAAATGATCCAGTAATGTCTGGGTAGTAGCTCTTTTTTTCTCATCACAGATGAAACAGTAGCACTGGATTGCATTCTGAATGGCTGCTGCAACCTTCGTGGTACCGTTCTACATTCGAGTCCTCTGCCTCAAAAACTAACAGTGCCCCCCCAAATAAAGAAGATCCCCTTGCCACTTCCTGCACTGTGAATCTCTTCCGTTCTTCAGTCTCTTCTTCCTCTTGTCTCTCTTTGTCCTTTCTCTGGGTCGAAGAGAATTCAGGAAATTCCCGGGCAGCTACCGTATCCGTACTCACTGCCTTGCCACTTTTACACCGTGAAGGTTGGCTCTAGCCTTGAACCGACGAAACCAGCCATGGCTGGCATTAAAAGATGTGCCCTCTGATTCTTCGCCATGTTTCCTCTTCAAGTCTTCATAAAGGCTTCTAACTTTCTCTTGCATCAGCATTAAGCTGAGCGGGACTCGACACTGATGCCGATCCTGCCTCCACACGCTGAGAAGTTTCTCCATCTCCTCCATCACTTTCCCACGCTGCTGCTTCGATATTATTGACATCATCGGCACAGCAGACCTCACATGTTCCACGATCTTGTCCTTGTTCTTTAGAATCATGCTGATGGTTGAACGATTCACGGTATAAGAATGAGTGACGTCGACCATCTTTTCGCCTCACTCCACTTTCAACTGTTTTCTCTTTTGTTTCCATCGTTATCACTTGGTGCCTTCTTAACAGTACCAGCTACATCACCGCTGCTTTTACGCTTGCTTCCAGACATCTGGGCTTGAAATAAAGATACTGTACCACTGTACTCTATACAGTACTGTAAAGTACACAAAAGCACAACCACTTGTAGAGGATGCACGCACGTGACAACGTACGCCAGACACATGAACTAACTTAAGTGACTGGACATGCGAACGCACGTTCGCATCTTTGAAAGTTCGCAACTTGAAGGTTCATATGTAGGGGACTTACTGTACAACATTAATTATTGAACTGTTTGAGCAAATATGCCAAATTCAGCCAAACAGCTAATAGTGGATTTCATTTTGAAAATAGGTTATTTATCTAGAAGGCAGTGGTTCTCAACTTTGACTGCAAATTAAAATCACCTGAGGAGCTTTTAAAAAGTCCAACTGCTCAGGCCACACCTCAGATCCATCTGGAGTTGGGATCCAGATACCGGTAGTTCTGAGTACAGTCAAGGTTGAGAACCACTGCTATAAACTGTTCCATCAATTTTAGTAGCAATGGACACTTCCTACTAATAACTTTTAGCCTTCTCATTTGAAATAGAAAGGAAACTGTTTAAAAAGTGTTCTCTTTCCTTTAAATATTAGAGAGCAACTGTTCATGGTGAGAAAGGACACATATATCAACCTCTCCCTGGGCATCCTTGAAGGCATCCAACCTTTCCTCCACATAAAAACAGCAATGCCATGCCATTTCCAGGACTCCTGCCCTGTATCCCTATTTGTATCAGTCACCAGAAGAACAGCCCTAGATTCCTGTGTCACCTCTCATCACCTGCACTCTAATCCCCACACAGCTGTACCCATCCCTCATAATCTGTCCTCACTTGTTTCTTAACCTAGCCTACTGGACACTCCTGTCATCTTTGCTAATTCCTTCTTAGATTTCCAATGTAGAGCTCATAACTTTGTGAGTTCTCTAGAATTTAGTTCTCAGCCCTCTTCTCTTTCTACACATTCCCAAGGTGATTGCATCCCATTATTCTGGCTTTAAATATCATCTACCAAATCTGACTGCCCGATTTACATCTCCAGGCTAGCTATTTCTCTGAATTCTTATCCAACTGCTTAATGACCCCATAAAAACGTGAAGCACAACCTGATCCTCCTGTTATTTTCCCCATATCAGTAAATGGCAACTATCCTTCCAGGCGCTTTCTCATACCCCATGTCCCATCTATCACAAAACCTACCTTCAAGATACATCAACCATCTGACCCCTTTGCAACACATCCATTGCTACCACTCTAGTCTAAGTCACTACCACCTCTCTCCTGGATTACTGCAGTAACCTTATGCCTCTGCCGGCTCTCCATGGTGGTCTACTCCCAATACAGCAGCCATAGCAAGCCTTTCAAAACAAGTCACACCTTATCACTCCTCTGGTCGATGCCCTCCAGTTGTTTTCCACCCCTTTCAGAGTAAAAGCCAAAACCTTCACCACGACCTCTACAGGAGGCTCTACAGGATCTGGCTCCTAATACTTTTCTCACTGCATCCTTCATCCGACTCTCCCTCATGGTTTCCTGCTGTTTCGGAATACTCCAATCATGCTCTTGCCTCAGGTCTTTGCACTTGTTGATCCTTTGACTTGTATATGGTTTGCTTCCTTATTTCTCTCTGGTCTCTGCTTAAATATCACTTATCCTTGAGTCCTTTCCTTAGGCATTACCTAAATAAAATAGAATATCCCATCCCTCCAACTCCCATTCTCCTCTAGCCTTCTCACTTCTCACCATCTATCATACTAATCTTTCTACTCCTTTGTTTACTGTCCATCTCTTGTCTCTTTATCGGCAATTTGAATGTTAGCTCCATGATATGTGAAAAATATATCAACCATGAAACATAAGCTGTGAAGGAAAGGAGGCTATGAGATGGGAGGCAGGGTGAAAAGATGGCAGGATTAAAATATCATAGATTCTGATGGAATCGAAGAATTGCTGATGTCAGGATCGGGAGAGAATAAGCTAGAAAGATAGGAGATGGTAGTATTTTGGGACCACACAAAGAAATAATTTAAACTTCTCTGTCTTCTGCTAAGTGTATTTTGTTTATTAAACTCTCCAGAAAAACTAAGTAAATAAACTAAAACCTTAGTCTGCTCTGAAAAAATCATTTACTCAACAAATTTATATTTGTTTAGCAAGTATTGTTCATGGAAGATCTAACAATGCATATTCAAGAGCTTACCATCTATAGCCTTTTGATAGAAGGTTTAGATATCACTCCTTTAATTCGGTACTCAACATCCCACTTCCCAAAATGTCGCTTTGGCTTACACAGCAGATCCCACCTATTTCCAACCCCACACCTCTTCCCTAGACATTCCATCCACTCCCACAGTTATAACTCACAAATTTTATTTTGCTGCTAGTAGCTCTGCCAGCACTAAATCCTTGTTTCCCAAAGAGCAACTAACCCCTTTCCTAGGCTCCTCCATTCCGGCTCCCTGCAGCCTGACTGCCCAGACGTTAACTGCTCACACCTGTCACCTGCCAGCCGGAAGTCTCACTGTGATTAAGGGTTCATGTTTAGAACAGATGTCTCCTTCTGGCGGCTGCTTTTATAGGCAAGGAGCACACTTTTTCATAAGACTAAACCCAGTACCCTATTTTCCATTTACAACAGTGGTTCCGAGCAAAATCTATAGACTTTTGTCAGTAGGAACAACAGAATTCCTCAGCTATACTAACCCCTAGGTTGATTTTTACCAGTAGTAAGTTCCTTTGCTACAGAAAACTGATTACCATCCCAGTCCAGCTAAACATAGTGACTATAAAACTACAGAGAGATAAGGCAGACTGTGGGCGACAGCCAAGTGGTTGAACTTCTCTGCAAAACACTTACCCGAAACTGGTTAATAAAAGGTGCGATATTAAATCCAAGAGTTCGTTCTGTTCCCTGCACAGCGTTCTCCTCCACCAGTGTCTGTGATTCCACGAGCAACCCAAACATCAGCATGTACTGGGGAAAGATCTTACCTCCAGACTGTAGCAAACACCTGGAGGAAGGAAAAGTGCTTTAAAAAGCATCCTGATTCTCCACGTTCTATAAGTATCAATAACTAAATCATGACTAATTGGGGAGCTACAGATAGTATATAATCTAACACACTTTAGACTGGTAGCTGGCTGGTAGCTCAGAATGGCAGACCGCTTGAAAAGTAACGGGTCAGCTGGATGGATACAAGTTTTTACATTAAGGAAGAATCATCAGTGGCTATTAAAATTAGTGGGTAAGGGCACTGATGGCACCGTGGATAGGACTCCACGCTCCCAATGCAGGGGGCCAGGGTTCGATCCCTGATCAGGGAACTAGATCCCACATGCGTGCCACAACTAAGAGTTTGCATGCCACAACTAAGGAGCCTCGGAGCCACAACTAAGGAGCCTGCCTGCCACAACTAATGAGCCCACGTGCTACAACTAAGGAGCTGGTGAGCTGCAACTAAGGAGCCCGCCTGCTAAAACCGAGACCCAGTGCAACCAAATAAATAAATAAATGAATAAATGAAATGAATTAAATGAATAAATTTAATAAATGAATAAATTAAAAAAAATACTAGTGGGTGAGGGACTTCCCCGGTGGTCCAGTGGTTAGGACTCTGCACTTCCACTGCAGAGGGCACAGGTTCGATCCCTGATTGGGGAATTAAGATCCCGCATGCCACGCAGTGCAGCCAAAAAAAAAAAAAAAAAACCAAAAAACTAGTGGGTGAAAGTTTGATTAGGAAAAGGATATTTACATAGTCTCAAAGTATTACCCCCATAAATGACTTACTTATTACAAAGGGAAAATAGCAACTTAGGGTGGAAAAACCTAATGGATACAACTTAAACTAACTGATCTAAATTCACAACAACAATATGGGATAAAGCAACACCATTTGCCTTTGTGACAAAACTTCTGTGGTATTCCTCTGTAAAATGGGTAATCTGACTCTAGTAAGAAACATGAGAAGCATTCCACAAAATAAAAGGCCTGCACTTTTCAAAACTGCGAATCTCATGAAAGACTGAGGAACTCTGGGCATATACCCAGAGAAAACCATTAATTCAAAAAGACACATGCACCCCAATATTCACTGCAGCACTATTTACAACAGCCAGGTCATGGAAACAACCTAAATGCCCATCGACAAACGAAACGAATGGATAAAGAAGATGTGGTGCATACGTACAATGGAATATTACTCAACTATAAAAAGGAACGAAATTGGGTCATTTGTAGAGACATGGATGGACCTAGAGGCTGTCATACAGAGTGAAGCAAGTCAGAATGAGAAAAACAAATACCGTATATTAACGCATATATGTGGAATCTAGAAAAATGGTACAGATGAACCGGTCTGCAAGGGAAAAACAGAGACACAGATGTAGAGAACAAACATATGGACACCAAGGGGGGAAAGTGGGTGGGGGGGATGAATTGGGAGATTGGGATTGACGTATAAACACTAATATGTGTAAAATAGATAACTAATAAGAACCTGCTGTATAAAAAAATAAAATTAAAAAAAAAAAAAAGACTGAGGAACTGTTCCAGAATAAACGAGACTAAAGAAACTAAATGCAATGTGCGATCCTAGATTGAATTCTGGACCAGGAACAAAAAGGCTATAAAGGATATTACTCCAACAAATGGTGAAATCTGAGTAAGATTTTTCCCTTAGATATCAGTACTGTGTCCATGTAGATGTCCTAATTTTGTTAAGTGTGTGATGAATATATAAATGAGTGTCCTTTTTCTCACAAAATACACACCAAGGTGTTTAGGGGTAAAAGAATACGATATCTGGAAATTACTCTAAAGTGTTCAGAGAGAATACTAAAGCACATGTGGCAAAACAGTAACAATTTGTGAATGTGGGTGTAAGGTACATGTTTGGTTCTTTGTACTATTCTCTAACTTCTCTGTAAGCTTGATATTTTTTCAAAATAAAAAGTTAAACACTCTGAAAGGGTAAAAAAAAAAAGTGATTAAAAATCCAAACACTCTATTAAAAGTATGAATAAAGGGCTAACAAAACCCTTTCTCCTCCTACAGTTGATCCTGGATTCACCTTCTGTTTCCCTGGAAATCCCAAAAAGGTGGAATGTCAGCTGTGTTATCAGCAACACTGCTTATGATTTAAAAAATTTTTAAATGCCTCTTAATAGGTAGATGCATCTGGATTGAGAGAACTGTAAACTATAAATGCCTGATGGGAAGCCACACCACCTCTGGGCTTCCCTGAGTGTGGGATGACTTGTAACCACGTGTTCCTATTGCTGGGACTTGGAAGCTATGCCCCGGGGAGAAGTTCCTATGTGAGATGTAAGGCTCTTGAGCCAAGGCAGCTCCCATGCCCACACGCACAGGGCTGTTTCCACACACCCGAGCTGTGTGGGAGGCACGAGAGCGGTGGGTGGGTCACCTACTGCCATCAAAGGAAATGGACGTGGAGGATACTGTAAGGCACTTTCATCGTTCGCCACATTTACAATCAAACGTTAAATCCCTCATTCTTACTGAACATTCCAAGTAGGTTTCCACTTGAACTTCTAGGATAGGCTACTACAGACAGCTGGACTTTGTATTATCTACCGTATGTATCTTTCATAGTAAGCTTTCAGTCTTAAATATTTCTAGTCAGTAAGGATCTATTTATAAAAATACAGGACTAAATGTTTGACCAATGCATATCTAAAAAAATAGTTCCTGCAAGTTTCTAAAATTGTACGCCATGCGGTTTCCCTGAATAGATCACTGAAATCTTGACAAACTATAAAAACACCCCATTCCTCAAAACCACTTTGGCCCTTCTGCTCTTAAGTTAGTTTCAAATTCTTCATTCTGCTTTTAGTAAACTGATTATCTCAACCATTTAAAAATGTCTAAAACCAGAACAACCACTGAATTATAACAACAGGACATGGTAACGAAATGTAATACATGTCCCTTGATTAGAACCTAGACTGGGGAGAAAAAAAAAAGCAATAAAGAATATTACTGGGATAGCTGAGAAAATTTTCATACAGACTACCTACTAAATAATAGTATTTTATCAATGTTAAGTTTCCTGAGTGTGATAGTATTGTGATACGCAGAGGAAAGCCTTTGTTCTCAGGAGATACACGCTAAATGTTAAAGTAAGGGGGGAGGTTATGAAGCCAACAACTGTCAAGTGGTTCAACAAATAAAACAGTAGCCTCCTGTTCACTGTTACTTTTCTTGCATTTTTTCTTTAAGTTTGCAATCTTTCAAAATAAAAAGCTGACAGAAACGTTTACAGTAAGTACACAGGCTGCTCTTCCTAAAGACTAGGTAATCAAATCATAACCAGGTCATTTCATGAGCACAGAATCAGCAAAGAAAGTTAGAGACGATTCTGTGAGTGTAATGGCCTCAGTCTGACTTAGACAAGTCATGATCCGAAAGCAGGATAATCTCTCCTCACTAAATATAAGTACATGATCATTTAAGTTGTAGTAAGTCCTTATATATATATATATATATATATATATAGGTTAGCCCAAAAGTGGACTCCACTCTGACTCCAATGCTTTATTCATTTTTGTTATTCCTTTCCTACCAACTTTTTAGCATTTTAGGTGAAGTCTGGTAGAAACTGAATCTCCACAATTAGTAAAATTACATACCGCAACAAAAACCACACAGCTGTTATCAAACTTCCAATCTATACCTTTACCAAAACAGAAAAATTTTAACATCTTCCTAAATAAGTGGAGAAACTTACCCATTTTCCTCAAATGGATGAAGTTTAATCCTGACAACCCATGTTATTAAATTTTCTAAACAACTGAAGTTATCTGCTAATTGTGATCCATTTAAATAAAAACATCTAATTTTTCTTAAGATCACGAAGTCTCAAATGAGAGACTAGCCACAGAGCTTTACGTTGCTTGACTAATTCCCTCCACCCCCAAATAGCCACAAAAAGGTAGCGTTCTCTTAAATCAGCAAACGAAAAGCACATAGGTTAATAAAAGCCAAACTTCTAGCCATAAAGGGAGGGAGGGAGGGCAATACCATTAGGTCATTTAGCGGGTAACCAGAAATCAGGCTAAACAAGATGTCAAAAATACATCTGCTGGGGCTTCCCTGGTGGCGCAGTGGTTGAGAGTCCGCCTGCCGATGCAGGGGACACGGGTTCGTGTCCCGGTCTGGGAAGATGCCACGTGCCGCGGAGCGGCTGGGCCTGTGAGCCATGGCCGCTGAGCTTGCGTGTCCGGAGCCTGTGCTCCGCAACGGGAGAGGCCGCAGCAGTGAGAGGCCCGCGTACCGCAAAAAAAACAAACAAACAAAAACCATCTGCTGAACCCTGTAAAGTCAGAAAAGGTGAATCAAGTACTAACAACCATGCAGAAATAAATACTACACAAAAGCAAGTACGCAAATTATTTTAAAAGGCTGTGTTCACACTATTTTAATCTAAAATCTTAACTCAAATCCTTCTTAACTCAATGTTACTGTTACTAACAAGAATGCTTCTTAGTCATAAAACAGTAATCGTCTTGCAACTCCACTTAGCTTTACTGACACTGAGTGGTTTGTTGTCACTTACACCACTGCAGCTGCCAGACTCCTCAACGGAATCCTCTGCAAAGCCAAGTAATATCTCTGAACCATCTGTGCCTTCAGAAATAAAAATATATATATATATGTTCCAACTCAAAACTCTAACCATAAATGGCAAAAATTCTGAAGAAACTCTTCGCTGTTTCCTTGTGATCCAACATGAAGTGTTTTAAAATGGGTTTAAATTAAAAAAAAAAAAAAGCTCACCAGGCTTTTAAACTTTCTCCTGTATTTTAATCTAGTATGACTGAATAAAAGTTAATAATGAACATTTTAAAACAATGTTAGCAAAGGTAACGGAATACTTAAGTTTGTGTAGTGGCTTATTTTTTTTCCTTGCCTTTTTTTGGGAGGGTTGGTATCCAGTGAGACAGATGCCCTTTATCCTTATCCTAAATACAATCTATCCTCCCAACCCCTAAGTGCATCCTCTTTGACCAGTCATGAGGCCTCCCCACTGTCAGTGGCTAAAGATAATAATAAAAGGCTTGGGTGGGAGTCGCTGCACACCTCTGGCCCCAGAAGCAAGGGAAGCTGACACCTCCAGGAGCACCTGGTAAGGGGCCTGTGCAGGAGCTTCGGCTGAAGGGCAGAGCACTGGCTCTCCACTGTTGCTCAGGAGCTGTTCTGCGGGACCGGGA
Organism: Tursiops truncatus; assembly: GCF_011762595.2. Taxonomy (NCBI): domain Eukaryota; kingdom Metazoa; phylum Chordata; class Mammalia; order Artiodactyla; family Delphinidae; genus Tursiops; species Tursiops truncatus. The sequence continues at coordinate 111,194,023 of NC_047038.1, read as the reverse complement.
GAACACTGGCTGAAACAGTGATCGCGGGTGCTACTAGCATTTAGCTCCCAGAGGTGCCAAACATCCTGCAACACATAGAGGATAGTCCTACCTAAGAACTGACCCCACCCCACCCCCTAAAAGACCGTCCCACCCAAACTGCCAACAGGACCCCTCCCTCTGCTGAGAAACACTGAAGGGGAACTGTAGGCAGCTTTACATAAGTTGTTTCCCACTAACATAACCAATCAGTCCATCAATGGATGGATAAGCAAAATGTGACATATACATACAATGGAAGATTATTCCACCTGAAAAAGGAAGGAAATTCAGACATATACTACAACATGGATGAACCTGAAGGACATTATGCTAAGTGAAGTAAGAGTCTCACACACACACACACACACAAAACCAACAAATACTGCATGATTCCAGTCATATGAGGTACAGGAGTCAAACTCATAGCAGCAGAGAGTAGAATGGTGGTTGCCCGGGCCTGGGGTGGGGTGGGGTGGGGGGGTGGGGGTGGGATGAAGAGTTATTGTTTAATGGGTATAAAGTTTCAGTTTTACAAGATGAAAAGAGTTCCGAGGATGGCTGGGGAAACGACTGCCCCACACTACAAAAATATTTAATACCACTGAACTATCCACTTCAAGTCGGTTAAGACGAAAAATTTTATGTGCATTTTACCACAATAAAAAAAATTAGAAAAAGAATTAAATCAAAACTAAAAGTAAATAAACCATTAGGTAAATTGTACACCTTTCCAAGGTGATTCTACCAAATAAGTCAAACCTCATCTGTGTCAGAAATTCGTAGGGCTGAAATGCCTTCAAAGGCATCTAATCCAGTATCCCTCATTTTATAGATGAGGGAAACTGAGGACAAGAGATATTAAATGACTTAAAAAAATTTTTACTACTTCAGGAATTCACAGACAAATCTGAGACTAGATTCAAACACACCCTTCCAGCTCCTTGTTCTATACTCTACCTAAAATACATCTATTTAAAATTTTAAGAGTGTATGTTTCTATTTATATATGTCAGACCTCTATATCCCCATAATTTGTGATATGTACAAGATTGTTTTAAAGACTAGAAAATGGCAGTGATTTTTACTAGTTACCTCATAAGAAAAGGTAAGTGTGGTTAACAAAAGAAAACGCACATAAAACCTAAAATATAATTAACTATATAAGCAAATTTTTTTTCCTGAACAATTTGCCTTTTGCTATTGCAGTTTGGTCTGCATTTCCACCACTGCTCCTGTACTACAAAACCAGCCCTGTTCATATACCACAAAATTTAAAACTATAAATTCATTCTACTTAAACTTGGGCCCCCAAATAGTCAATATTGCCATCTTTTCAGATATGAGCAGCACAACTGAAGAACCTGGAAGCTTAGGCAGATTTGCTTTCAATTTTAAATACTAGGGTCAAGTTTGTCGCCAGTAACCTAAACTGAAGGACAAATTCCTTAGGGACAGAACTGTACTATAGAGATTTTAGGACCTAAAAGGACTAGGACTTGTTCCCAAGCAGCAGTCTGCTCTCCCAATACACCATCAGATGCATACTATATGTTTCTCATCAGTTTTTCTTATAAAGATGAAATTTGATTTTTCCTTATTTATCCTTGAATGTCTTATCTGTTCTTACAGAGCTCTAATTAATTCCCTATATTATACATAGGCAGTCCAATCCCAACGCAGGCTCTCTTCACACCTGCAGGGCAGAGGATCCTTTAAAGAAAAAAAAAAAATTCAGTAATGACATGCACAGAAAGAGAAAGACAAGAAGTCACAGGTCCTGAAAAGCAATGCTTGAGGAACACACGATGATCACGACTCATTTGTGCAGTGACACCATTAAAGAACTAAAGGAACTTACATGAAGTCTAAGCTCAAATAAACCAAAGGTTGTATTTTGTGTTTTACCTGGATATTGCCGCTTTTTCCATTATTTCCTGCTGAAGGAGCCCAGATGGCTCAATGACATCCAGTATAATTATACTCCACAACTTGTCTGATTTTGGCCTTTGCAACACAGCGGATTCATCTTCCACATGTCTCAACCAAAACTCAAGTGTTTCTTTAGGAAAGTGATTGGCTTCAGATATGAGGTCCAGAGTCATACGATGCTGGTCTTTCTCCACAGAACTGTAAGGTTTAACCTGCCCGAGTGTGCCAGCAATTATAGGCAGAATAGAGAAGCCCTCAGACACATCTAACACATACAAAGGTTCAGGGACGCTCTGTTCAGAATTATTCTGTCCACTTTCACAGCTCATCTCGTTACTCGGACACTGGGTATCCATGGCCTGACCCCGTTTCTCCAGAGTCAGTGAAGACAACACTTTCTTCATTGCCATTTTAAAGCCTTCATGGTATGGGATGTTATTAAGCAAAGCAATTTCTGTGGATTCCAAAACACAAGTCTGCTCCACAGCATCTGGTTTACTGGTCTGAAGACTGGCCAGGGCACTACAGAGCTCAGCCTCATTTCCTAAAGGCAGCAGGTCTTTATTCTTGGTAAAACTTTTCCCAACATCCATTGCATGCTCCGAATTGAAGACACTGATACTCTGGATTCTTAGGTAACAATCTTGACAAGACACTTCCATCATCACCTCGTCCCCAGGCTTTATCCAGTAGTCTTCATGAAACAGGAAGAAAGAAAAAAAGTTGTAGTTGATGAATACGAGTGTTTATAAGTCTGAGGATCACACAAACACCTCTGTCCTCCTGTCATTTTTTAAACCATGACAGGAAGGATCGCATCTATTGATTTAAAAGAATTAAGTGAATTAATCTATTCATTTCCAAAAAACCCAAAAAACCAAACTAGGAAAATCCCTCCAGCTTTATATAGGGAAAAACTGAGGTTAGAAGATCCAATTGACTTACAGCATAATAGATTCAAGAGATCATTATTGGACCTTAACTATCAGTATTATAGTGCTTTTACTGTAATCACTAGATACCATCAATGTCCCCAGATTGGAGGGTGGGGGAAGGACTTCAGGGGACTCTCAGTCTTTGGTAATGAAGCCAACAATAACAAAGATAGATGAAACTCAGGGATCAGCACCAAACCTCACTTTAGCTTAAAGGGACATTCTTTTCTCTAAGAGAAATTTCCCAAAGAACAAGGCAGCATTCAGTAGCACTTTGTCAGTAATATCTCTTAACTGTAAGTACTTAGATATTCTTGCATGTTTAGGAATTTGAAAATATAAGGAAGGACTAAGTCCTACAATAAAGACTGTATCATGCTCTTATCCATGAGCTTTCACACGTGGTAAAACTTTAAAGTGTAAATGTATAATTGCAATTCCTTCTCATTAGCCACAGAGCCAGTTGGAAATACAAGTTGCTATTCTTGTGTTTACACATTTAAAATATCCTTTCCCAAAGAAGGACTTTTTAAAAAAATACCATCTAAGTTACTGAAAGAGAGTTAGAATAAACAAAATTTTCAAGTAAGTGCTCTTTATTGAGTGCCAGTCACTATGGTAGGCATTTTATACCTAGTATGTCTAGTAATTCCTACAACAATCCTGCAACATAGGCAGCATCTTCTCTTTTTTTTTTTTTTGGCCACGCCGCACAGCTTGCAAGATCTTAGTTCCCCAACCAGGGACTGAACCCAGGCCCTAGGCAGTGAAAGCACAGAGTCCTAACCACTGGACCAACAAAGAATTCCCAGCATCATTCCCATTTTTATACATCACATAACAAAAGCTCTAAGAAATAACCAGCAAGGCCTGCCAGGAAGTCAGTAAGTAGCCGAGACCCAATTTCAAATCTACCTGACTGAAAGAAAAAGACAAATACTGTATGCTAACACATATATATGGAATTTAAGAAAAAAAAATGTCATGAAAAACCTAGGGGTAAGACAGGAATAAAGACACAGATCTACTGGAGAACGGATTTGAGGATATGGGGAGGGGGAAGGGTGAGCTGTGACAAGGCGAGAGAGAGTCATGGACATATATGCACTAACAAATGTAAGGTAGATAGCTAGTGGGAAGCAGCCGCATAGCACAGGGATATTGGCTCAGTGCTTTGTGACCGCCTGGAGGGGTGGGATAGGGAGGGTGGGAGGGAGGGGGACGCAAGAGGGAAGAGATATGGGAACATATGTATATGTATAACTGATTCACTTTGTTATAAAGCAGAAACTAACACACTATTGTAAAGCAATTATACCCCAATAAAGATGTTAAAAAAAAAAAAGAAATCTACCTGACTGACTCCAAAACCCATACTGGCCACAATACTATATTGATTCCATGACTTAATGACCTTGCCAAATTAGATCCCTGATTAAGAGACTACACAGAAGTAAATAGAGACTATATAGAAGTAAATATTTATTACCTTCCAGTTTTAAAAAGGTAGAATTTTGCTATGTAATACAACTGCTGTAAACTATATTGAAACCCATAAAATTGCTAGTAAAAAATTTCTATACAAAAAATATCTTTAATATAGGACATCCCTAAGTAAGTCCATGGATTCATGAACTCTAAACTGCAAAATTCTGTACTTCTATGAGTGTGCATATTTCTAGGACCTGGGGCTCCACAGATGCTATCAGATTCTGTAAGTGGTAAGAACTCCTGCACTAAAAGCAGTATTTTTCTACTGTGTTCCCTAAAAAATGGACTAGCATTTCTCTTATTTACTGATAACTAGAGTAATCAGAGCTGAAGAAATGATTTAATGATAGATATTTTTGAGTGGTATGCAGCAGAGTTGTGTTTTAGTCTTTTTTTTTAATATTGGAATATAGTTGATTAACAAAGCTGTGTTAGTTTCAGGTTTACAGCAGACAGATTCATTTATGCATATACATGTATTTAGCTCTTTTTCAAATTCTTTTCCCATTTAGGTTATTACAGAGTATTGAGCAGAGTTCCCTGTGCTATACAGTAGGTCCTTGTTGGTTATCTATTTTAAATACAGCAGTGTGTACATGTCAATTTTAGTCTCTCTTCTTAACCACATATATTAATTATTTAAAACTACTTTTAAAAAAGAAAAAGAAAATTCTGAAAGATTTAACCAATCTCCCTTGACTAGAAACTTCATATTCATAGTGAATTTTCTGACACTGACTCAAATGCTTAGAGGGTTAAAACAAAAAGTTTTAAAAAACAACAACAACAAAAATTAGACAAGATATACCTGCAAGGTCATGTACAGGGTAGACAGCCTGTTCCCAGCATGTTTCCTCACTAGGACTTGTGGATAAACTGTGTTCATCATCAAGCTGGAGTACAAACCAAACCACAATGGCATCGAGTATGCCTTCTTTAATAACAGGGATACCAATTTTATCAGGTTTTTTAGTTGCAAGACTTTTTAATTCCTGAAAAAATGTTAAAGGAATAAGAGGATTTTAACAGTCATTATATACTTGCCCCAATATCATATCAATTCCCATTTCTGTAAGTTCTCAGTCCTGCCCAGCGCCCTTAGGGGATCGGTATCTTGGCACACCTACAATCATTTAAGGCATGCTGGATGGGAAGCTCTGATATATGGTATATGGTAGTGAGTACCATACAGTTATTACAGACAATGAGGCAGACACCTATTACTGATGTAGAAAGAAGTCCATGACATAGTGTTGAATGAAGGTAGCGAGTGGCAAAGCAATAGAGATTATTTTGTTTTAAAAAAGTGTTTGGGGCTTCCCTGGTGGCACAGTGGTTGAGAGTCCGCCTGCCGATGCAGGGGACACGGGTTCGTGCCCCGGTCCGGGAAGATTCCACATGTTGCGGAGCAATTAAGTCCCTGCACCACAACTACTGAGCCTGCGCTCTAGAGCCCGCGAGCCACAACTACTGAAGCCCGTGCACCTGGAGCCCATGCTCTGCAACAAGAGAAGCCACCACAATGAGAAGCCCTCACACCGCAAGGAAGAGTAGCCCCCGCTTGCCACAAATAGAGAAAGCCCGCGCACAGCAACGAAAACCCAACACAGCCAAAAATAAAACTAAGTAAATAAATAAATTTATATATATTAAAAAAAACAGTAATTGAACTTTCATTTTTACCTGAAGATTGTTGAAATCTACTGTCATAATTTCAAAGCACTCTGTCAAAGCCAAATATCCTCCAGGAACTCGACTTATCTTTTCGGTTGTATAAGGTTCAATTGTTTCTTCAGCATCTACAGAAGAATACGCTGGACTCTGAAATTTCACACTGGTTGGCAAACAGATCCCAGCAATGTCCTTAATACCCACCCTGGTAAGAGGGGGAATAAGAGAGGAAAAGGAGAAAGACAGGTTTGGTTTTTTGTTTTTTTAAGAATCAAGTAACACCATCTAATACTGAATCCAGCAAAAATAAATATAAAAATGCAATAAAGCTTCATAGACAAAGGTTTCTTAAACGCAGTTATAAACACAATCACTAACTATAAAGGAAAACAAATGATAAATAAGTGTACCTTAAAATTAAGAACTCTGCTCATCAAAAGATACCCAGGAAGAAAGTAAAAAGGCAAGCCACTGAGTAGGAAAAGAGATTTGTAATACATTACTCAACAAAGGGCAAATATCCAAAATATATTTTTAAATTCCCACAATAAAAGAAACACAAAAATAGGCAAAAGACTTAGACACTGTACAAAAGAACATATCCAAATGACCAATAAGCATATGAAAATTTAGTCACCAGGGAAATGAAGTTAAAGCCATACTACACAACCACCAGAATGGGGAAAGTAAGTGTTGTAAGAATAGTTTCACGCACTATTGGTAGGAATAGAAAATTAACAAGACCACTCTGGAAGACTTTCGTAGTTCCTGCTCAAGATGAACATGACTATTCTAGATTCACTCTTAATATGGGAACCTCAGAGTGTCTGACATTTGCACTTTTAGGAACACAACCAACAGAAATTCATACATACCACCAACAAAAGAATGTTCAAGAATGTTTATAGCTGTGCTATTTATTTCCAATACTCCCAAAACTGGATATGACCTAAATGTCCATCACCAGCAAAACGGAGGAATGCACTGTGGTGTATTCATACAACAAGGATGAACAGTAGTTGCCTACTAGTGAGGCTTTGGGATGATTTTTATGTTCTTCAAATACTCATCAGTATTTCTTAAAATGTAAATATGTTACATTTAACACTATCAAGTTATCAGATGGAGGGCCTCCTTAAAAAGTTCCAAAAAACTATGGATCAATATTTTAGCAAAATAAAAAAATTCATTAATGTTCAAGAAAAACATGTAACCAAGAAACTTCTATAACTAAAAAAATTTTTCACCTGTATCACATGTGATAAATCTCAGAATCTCAAGGGTAGAAAGATCCTAAAATTTCATCCCACCCAACCAGAAAACATTATAATGTCAATAGTTATTAAGAAGAGAAAAATGGGAGAAATAAAATTATTTTCACATTGGAAATTTTTACTTCACTTTCTCTAAAATCAGTCTTAACTTAGTATTTTTCTCATGAATCTATCACACATTGAAAGGATACTAAGTTGTATCAAAATTAATTTTCCACTAGAAAACTGAAAGCTGATTTTAATCCTAGAGTTCTATTTTCGAAGGAAGTTTAAAAAAAGCAAAAAGAAAATTAAGACTGGAATAAACATCATGAATTTAAAGGTCAGAAAACTACACATTCTCATCTGAATAAATGTCCACTAAATAACCTCTGGAGTACAGTCTATGCCTTAAAATTACTATTTTTTAATATTTACTATTTAAATAATCACTTACCTATGATGTCTTCTTATCTCTGCACATTCTACTGCCATCCCAAATATAACAGCACTTGCCGGTATAACTTTCCCATATTTTTCACAATTACCATTTTCACCTTTGGTCTAAAAATATAACAATAAAAATTATATTCTGTTATATTTATGTCAAAATATGTGTGTATGATGGCAAGCTATGAAAATTTATCAGAAAAGAACTCGAAAAAATAATAATTAAGATAAGCAGGACTTCCCTGGTGGCACAGTGGTTAAGAATCTGCCTGCCAACGCAGAGAACACGGGTTCGAGCCCTGGTCCAGGAAGATCCCACATGCCACAGAGCAACTAAGCCTGTGTGCCACAACTACTGAGCCTGCACTCTAGAGCCCGTGAGCCACAACTACTGAGCCTATGTGCCACAACTACTGAAGCCCGTGTGCCTAGAGCCCATGCTCCACAACAAGAGAAGCCACCACGATGAGAAGCCTGTGCACTGCAACAAAGAGTAGCCCCCACTTGCTGCCACTAGAGAAAGCCTGCGTGCAGCAATAAAGACCCAATGTAGCCAAACATAAACAAATTAAAATAAATAACTTTTTTTTTTTTTTTTTTTTTTTTGCGGTACGTGGGCCTCTCACTGTTGTGGCCTCTCCCGTTGCATAGCACAGGCTCCGGACGCTCAGGCTCAGCGCCATGGCTCACGGGCCTAGCCGCTTTGCGGCATGTGGGATCTTCCCCGACCGGGGCACGAACCTGTGTCCCCTGCATCGGCAGGCGGACTCTCAACCACTGCGCCACCAGGGAAGCCCAAAATAAATAACTTTTAAAAAATAAAGTACTCATCATGGGAAAGGTAGAAGTTTATTAAAATAAAAAAAAAGATAAGCAGGTTAAGCGGTCTTTTTCCTTTAAAAAGTTTTTTATTTTCATTGCTATATGTATGTTTGTGTGTATACATATTTTTTTTTCTTTTTTTCCAGTACAAATAGGAAGGAAGGGAGGGAGGGAGGTGGGGAGCTAGAAATCTCTAAGTCTGCATACAACAAAAGACTATTCAGTATGACTTTAACTTAGAGGCCAAAATCACCATTACCTACTTGAAAAACAAACTGCTCTTCTTTCAACCTTTCATTAGCTATTTTAAATCCAAATCATTTTCTGTAAGTATTAAATTCTTATTAAATGTTAAAATTCTTTCATTCATAATACATATATATAAACCAAATCTACAATTTACTGGGCCACAGTAGAGGATTTCAATGCAAACTATAACTTGGCAATTATAAGAATCAGTCCTGTCCAAGCAGTAGCCTGGGTCCAACTGATACGTTAAAACCATACCATGCCAGTTATCACTATATTCCCTTTTGATAATCTGCCAAAAAATACAAGCAGTGAAGGCTGTGAGACTGAAAGTACTTCCCTTTCTCAACCCTGCTCAAGAATTCCAGAGTCAATCCCTTCATAACGTAATCTCAATTCCTAAGAATTCTGTCCTGGAGTGTTTTTTGCCTATATACACCATTTGGGCACACAAGTATACACTGCACTATGTTATTAAATGTTTTTTCACACTGATTTCTTTCCAACAGTACAGTATGCACCTCAAGAGTGGGATGTATCTCATACTGATTTGCAATTATGCTAGGGGCTCAATAAATTATCTACTGAATAATGAATTCTTAATCAGATGTAAGTGTTTTCATGCTGCTTACCTTTGGCTGCAAAAGTAAATGTTCCCATGCATGAATCAAACTCTCCACAATTCCTTCTCCAAATAAACCTGCATCGACAGTTTCTGTTACAACAAGGGACACTCTATAGAATGATTTTTTAAAAATATATGTAAGTAAAATATCATGCTATTTATATAAAAGATGTCAAAGCTGAGAGCAGAAAGGAAGCGTTTATTATAGAAACAGTTCATATGTAAAATTTTCTAATACATTTTGTGTTTAATATCTACCCTGGAATCTTGAGGAAGATTCAGGCTCCTCTGTCCTCCACCGGCAGCTCGCTGGTGGGGACAGTAGTGGGAGTCCACAACCTTCACTTGACCTCCTGCCTCTCGGATTATCCTTTCATTGCCTAAATCCTAAGAAGTGGTTCATACCCATTACCTTTTTACCAGTCCCCCTCCTTAACCCTGAGTAACTGGACTTCTATCCCCAACACTCTATAAAAATACTCTCTATCATCAGTGACTCCCCGACTTACCAAAATGAATACTCTTTCTCGGTTCTAATTTTCCTTGATCTGTAAATAACATTTAGTGCGGGTGAGGAGGCCTGCCCCTCAAAATCCTTCCTCTACTTCTGGTGTGTTTACCTCTACACACTGAGTGTCCCTCTCCTGTTACTTCTCTTGCTTTACCCACACCTGTGAGTTTTCACAAAAGCCTAATCCACAGAGCTCTGATCTTCTGTCCATTCTTTCTTTCTAGAAAATTTCACTCAAAGACACACCAAAAAAATGTCTCCCTTCTCTGAACCTCTTTACTACTTACTGCCAGTATCGTTCATTTGTGTAATTAGAAGGTAAAGATATTTTCATGAATATTCCTTATCTTCCTATCTAGACTGTAGGTGCCTTGAGGACAGACTTTGGTATGCCCTACAGTGCCTAAGCCCAGTATTATATATATTCACAAAATTTTCAATATTTATGATTGCAAATATTTAGAACATGGAAGGTATCTCAAATCATCTATTCCAAGATCTTCAAGTCTCTAGATTTGCTCAAGGTCAAAATAAATTATTATTAATTATTATTACTGAACCGTATCTCTTAATTCAAAGCCAATAGATCCTTCTACAACACCATCTGTGACAAAAATGTAGATTGAATTAACATAACTTTGATTCATGCTCTGGACTGAATTGTGTACCACCAAAATTCACGCTGAAGCCCTAACTCCCAGCGTGACTATACTTGGAGATAGGATCCTTACGAGGTAATTAAGGTTCAGTGAGGTCATAAAGGTGAAGTTCTAATCTGATAGGGCATGTGTCCTTATAAAAGTGGAGGAGACAGCAGTGATCCCTCTCTCCTCACATGCACAGAGGACAGGCCATGTAAGGACGCACAGGAAGTCCATCTGCAAAGCTAGGAGGAGAGCTCCCATCAGAAACCAAATTTGCCAGCACCCATGATCATGGACTTCTAGCCTCCAGAGCTGTGAGAAAATAAACGTCTGTAGTTTAAGCTACCTGGTCCGGTATTTTGTTAACAGCAGTCTGAGCAGACTAAGACAATTGAGGACACTGTTTATTTCTATAAAATGGTGTAATATCTGCCTCAACAATCTAACAGGACTTCTTTCATGAGAACATATGTAGAGACCATTGAAAAGCATAACTATTATGTAAATATAAATATTATCATACATATATGGCAAAAGACTTTTAAAAATCATAGTCTCAATGATGACAGGGCATAAAAAAGCCCTGTTTCAATGTAAACTGAATTTAAGTAAGATGAAAAGATAGACTACCCAGAAGAGGTAGTAGAGCAAGTGCTACTCAGAGAAAACTCTGTATCTAAAATGATAGTTTACTGGACCAGATGATTTTTAAATCCCCTCTAGCTCTAAAATTCCATCCCCTTGTGAGATGGATCAAGGTGAAATAACATACTAAAAAGCTAAGACTTATGAGATAATATTCAAAGCATTTGAAGGGCCCAAGCCAAAATACATTGACAGCTGACGCTTCCAAAGCCAAAGGCTATCCTTCATATTAGCCAGGGATATTAACACCAAATGTGATTAAGCCCATCAAGCTTCATCTACCCACGCGTTATTTTTAAGTACAATTTTTAAATAGTTATTGACCACACAGAAGGACAACTAGAACACTGAAATTAACAAAGGTCAAGTAACTTGCTAAAGCTTAAGTTTATGTATTAAATCCCTTGCCACAAATTTTTCTCAAGATCTTTAAATCTTTTTTACCAAGAAAATGATCTTACTATGAAATCAATCTTAGGCTAAACTATCCTATATCTGCATCTTTACAATATAAGGGTTTTAGCATTTTTGTTTGGACTAGAAGCTAGAAGTGTGAATATCTTAATTTTTTTTAAAAAAATAGTGGATTATAAAAACTAAAATTAGTTCATATTATAATACCTTTCAGGAATGTGTTTTGGAATTTCTATGTCAAGCGACTTCATATGTAAGAGTTTGATCCCTGCTTCCATCTCGTTTGCTGCCACTACATCACAGGCAAGTTCATACATGGTCTTGGATAACTCACAGGCATACACCAAGTGCGCTCCAGCTTTTTTAGCAAACATGCTACAAGAGGAAAAAGTGTTCCATCAGGAAAAAATAATCTACTGTAATCTTTCAAATTTTAGTGGAATTATAATGCTTAAACATGAGGTTTTCCTTTTATTTTTTAACACAACCATTATTTGTTCTGCATTTTAAGAAATGAACTAATATTCTTGTCAAGCAATAAATCACACAATAAATCATGACATTCACCTTATTAAAACACAACTGGCATGCAGGATGCTAACAGACTTTAAACAACCAGATTCAACCAGAATGTTAATGTAAAAAGTACTCTTAAAATTCATTATTTAAAATTTCAATGATGACCCCCAATTTTTCTTGGTGGTTATGTCAAGTTCTTAATTAAGTAAAAGTTATAGTGAAAAATATAATAATAATAGTTCCATGAATAATCATAACGAGATTATGAGAAATAAACTCTACTTTTAAATTCTGCTGTTAAAGTTTCCATATTTGGTACAATCCTTAATTTACATTAGTATATAGGTATACATAATTAAAACACAATTCCAACAAACCTTAGTATTCCAGTTCCTGCTCCAATGTCCAAAACGCTTCCGGAGCCCAAACGAACCGCCTTTTGGATCGCTGCGTTATAAATCATATTCCTCCTGGTGTCATTAAGCATGAGAAAGTGCCAGCGCTCCACCAACCAGTTTGCAACACGATAAAAATTCTCCTTTGCATCACTGAAATCCGGGTTTAGCTTCACTGCTTTACGAAAATACCCGGCTGCTTCATCTCTGAAGCCCATTCTAGAGTAAAACATAACAGACAAGATATTCAACTATATACTATCAATTACAGTGCCTTTGTTCGTGCCGCTTATCTGGCCTGAGAACCCCTCACCAGCACCTCAGATCCTACCCAACCCAAGCGCCATCTCCTTGGGAAGCCTTCTGTTAGGACTGCGATTCTCATTCACTTCTTTCCTTTCTGAATCGCTTTTATATTTATGCATTCCAGGACATTAACAACTGACTGACTATGAATTACTACTTTACTATGGTATAGTAGAGGCTCTCCTAGCCATCCTCCATTTAAACAACTTTCTAGAACACCAGTGGTTTCTAAAAACCACTCCCTCTGTAAAAGATATTAACGCCTATGGCTAAGAGGTGCCTCTTCGCTGTACCTGCATACCTTTTCCCTCAGCAATTGAGTTGAATGGTCATCAAGAGTCAGTTGTAGAGCAGGAATAAAGATGCAGACATAGAGAATGGACTTGAGGACACGGGGAGGGGGCAGGGTAAGCTGGGACGAAGTGAGAGAGTAGCATCGACATATATACACTACCGAATGTAAAATAGATAGCTAGTGGGAAGCAGCAGCATAGCACAGGGAGATCAGCTCGGTGCTTTGTGACCACCTAGAGGGGTGGGATAGGGAGGGTGGGAGGGAGATGCAAGAGGGAGGGGATATGGGGACATCTGTATGCATATGGCTGATTCACTTTGATGTACAACAGAAACTAACACAGTACTGTGAAGCAATTATACTCCAATAAAGAGCTATTAAAAAATAATAATAAAATAATTAAGACACAACAATGTAATGCACAGCACAGGGAATATAGTTAATTAATATTTTATATTAACTTTATGTTGAGCATATTCTATAAAAATGCAGAATCACTATGTTGTATACCCGAAAGTAATATAATATTGTAAGTCAACTATATTTCAGTAAAAAATAAGTAAATAAATAAATAAGTCTAAATTAAAAAAAAAAAGTCAGTTGTATTCGCTGCCAGACCAGTTTACACCAGTCGCACTTGTTATTATTATATATTTTAATTAAATACAAAAGAAACCAAATAAATATGACTGCAAAAACAGAGGCATTGTGTCTAAGGAAAAAAGTTAAAGGTGAGTCACCCAAAAAACTACTACTAAATTAGATGTGAGCAAATCAATAATAAAAGACAGGGGGAGAAAACTATCAAACCATCCGGAACAGTATTTCTTAAACTATCTATGATAAAGAACTCCCTTTCCTTTTAAAATATCTAAGTATCTGTAGACCAACATACTTGTACTGCACATGATTAGTTAGTGTGCAACTCCCACACCAGATTTCAGCGGCAGAGTGGTCCATGCTCTCTTCAACAAGGGAGTTCCCTGACCACATGCTTGGATTTACAGCAATGTCAAACTGCTACATAGATTTCTAACTGTTTACTCACAGTTTTTATACTTCTCTGTCATTGACTGGTAATCTGTGGATCACACCAGTGTGTGGTCCACACACTGAAGAGAACTAAGCTAGTAGAACCCTTTTACACTCATACTTCTTCACAAGCACCTCTAAGCATTCTGCCAGTTTTAAAGATTGAATTGGACTATTCATTTTGGGTATGGTTTAAGCAAAAAAGACATTCTGGAACCCAAACAGGGAACGGCACTCTTACAAAAGGAAACAGCAAATTTCCAGGAAGCTCCAGAGGACAGATTTACAACAAATTCCCTGGCAAGGGACCACAGTGACTTCTCTGCCATCCTGTGAATGAGGGCTATGTCCTCTCCAACAAGGTGTGGATCTCAGCCCAGTGAGAGGAACTCTTCCACGGATGCTCGATCTCAGCCCCAGGGGCACTGGCTATTACGTAGTATAACATATAATATTATTACATATTATATCTGCTATTCCTATATTCTTTTCAGTTCTCTTCTTACTAGCCAACCCTTCATTACTCTGATCCCCTGTTATAATTAATAATTGTTTATATTAAACTTCCCATGTTCGAACTAGTGTACAACAATTTATCCGATCTGGACTGATGCAGAATAATCCTTAACTAGTAATACTGAAACCACTACCTACCTGAAGAGATGCTCCCCCATACTATTGCAAATCACTTCATCATCAGGAAACAGTTCCAAGGCTTGCTCATAGCAACCAAGTAGGTCTTGTGTTCGACTGAGTGCATCAAGTTCTTCAGCCCATCTGAAGAGCGTATACTGAAAAGTTTCCTTTACAAAAGAGAAAACAGTAAATTAGTCAGTAACATAAATGATGAAAGAGGGAATTCCCTGGCAGTCTAGTGGTTAGGACTCTGAGCTTTCACTGCTGAGGGCATGGTTCAATCCCTGGTCGGAGAACTAAGATCCCGCAAGCCGCATGGCACGGCCATTAAAAAAAAAAAAAAAAAAAGATGAAAGAATATTCAACACTGGTTGAAGATTCCACAGAAAATAAAACTTAGTTATAACTGAAAATCACCATAAGTTTAATTTAGCTGTAATAGGCCCTGTTGCTAAATAAATACATAAATGCATAAATTTTACCACCTACATGGCAGTAACATGCAGAATTAAGACAGCTTGACCACTCTGCAAAATCTGTCCGTACTTGGCTGCCATATCATATTCTCCACCAACCTCTTTTTTGTGGGCTCCTATGTTTCAGCGGTACTTCCTTGACCGGCTTCTCTCTTCTCACGCATCCCCAGTGCATTAACTATCACCTATGTGTTAATGGATGCTACATCTGCATCTCCAATTGAGACCCTCTCTCCTGAACCTCAGACCCATAGTTACCACTCCCTATTGGTCATCTCAACCAGGGACCCTCAGTCATCTCAAATTCAGCTCAACCCAAATATTTCCTGATCGGTGTGCAAATATCAAAGAACAACATAACATAAATCCTGTTCCTATCCTCAGAGAGGCCTCATAGAGAGAAATATAACATACGATTTTGAAAAAATTCAAAATGTTCTAAACTGAACCCATCGTATTCTCTCACACAGGATAGAAGGTTAAGGTACCGCCCAACCTCAGACTAAGAAGTCACCTTAGAACGCCACCTTAACTCCAGTACAATTAATTTGAAACCCAGCCAATTCTCTCTCATTATAGTTAAATCTGTCACCTCCTCTCCCCCACACTGTTACAACGTGGTCCTTGTAACCACTTGCTGGACTACAGGAAGAGTCTTCCCACTGTCACCCTAGCTCTAATTACACCTCCACCAAACATTCTCCACACTGCAACCCAGTGCAAAGACAGAAGGCTGTAGTCAGGAACACATTTTATATCATCTTCACATATTTTATACAGAAGAGTGTATATCTGAAACTGAATTTTGATAAATTTTACTAGAGAGTCAAGGAAAGGAAGAAGACTCTAGGATGTGAGGGGAAAAAACACAGATTATATTAAATGGATCAGGGAATTTACAGCTAAGCAACTTGGTATGGCTGAGGTGTAAGGATGGGGAGAAGAAGGAAATAAGACTAAAGAGATACGTCTTTCGCAGAGGACCCTGCAAAGAAATATGGGACTCTGTTCTGCAGGAAACAGAGCTAGTTACTTAACCCTACTGAACACCAGGCAAAGAAATACAAACTTTAGATAATACTTTTAATACACACTAAATATAAAAAAAGATATTTTCCCTGTTTTACGAAAGAGGAAACTAACGAACAAAGAATTGAGGAAAAAGCACTTGGATTGATCCATTATTCTACTTCTGCCTACCTAAAAGAGCAAACTGTATCTCAGCATAACACGTTCTCCTCCCTGAGGCCAGCTGATCCTGAAATTTAAATGTCTATATGCTACTGACATCTACTGGGTAGAAGTCAGGGATGCTGCTAAACATTCTACCATGCACAAGACAGCTTTCCACAACAAAGATTCCATCCAAAATATGAGTAGTACTGAGGTTGAGAAACCCTGGGTGAAATAAAGCAAAGTAGCTTCAGGCTGAAAGTTGAATGCAAAATTAAGTTAAATCACTTTTTGAAATTTAGATTCTGAAATAACTTGGAAAAAAATGTACAGCATTTCAACAGAATAACTGACAAATGATCCAATAACTGAAACTTAAAGAATGCATCATCGAATGATTACTTTAGGCTAATCCCAAACTTAATTCAACATTCGTTCCACGTAACAGTAGAGACAAGTGCAAAGGGCCTGGGGCAGGGACTTGCTAGAATCAGATATAGGAGGTGGCAGATCACCTGAGGCCTCATGCAATATAACCTTCGGAATTTTGAATGAAATGGAAGTTCTGAAATAGAGAAATGACATCATCTGGCTTTTATTATGAAAAGCTCATACTGGCTGTGTTGCGGTAGGCTGCAGGAGAAAGCCTAGTTTCGAGCCTGAGCCTATTGCAAAAGTCAGAAGGAGATGACTGAAGCCTGAATCAGGGCAGTAAAAAAGAAGGTGGTAAGAAGGGATACGATTCTGGATATATATTTCGATGGTGCAGCAGACAATATTTTCTGATACGCTGGTTGTGGTTACGAACAAAAGAAGAGTCAAGGGTGAACAGTAAACATTAATAACCACCACCAATCACTTATAGTACCCCCCTCCAATTTATTTATGTATTCATTTATTTATACGAGAAGAACACAGGATCTGCCTGCAAGCGAGAGAAACAAGGGCCCTCCTCACCTTCACATCGTCTTTCAGCTCCGGCGCCAGGCTGAGCACGAGGAGGTAGTGGGCATAGGCGGTGCCGAAGTCCTGGGCGCCCAGGCAGTGCTCTGCGCTCTGCAAGGACCGCGACACCAGCTCGTCCCGCCCGGCTGCCCTGGCGCCCCTTCCGGCGCCTCGGCGGGGCCTGGGCCGCAAGTTCGGCATGGCAGAGTCACCGGCCGAAATCTGCACCTGTATCTCCAAAGAGAAGATGCTTTGGTGAACGGAAAGCGCAAACTGTCTAGGTGTTCGCACTTCCACGTGACTAACCAGAGCCCGAGAACCGGAACAGGAAACCTATTCCCCTACGACTGCAAGAGCTCCCACCTCTGCCAGGCAGAAACCCCTCCCCTCCCCAAGGGGCGTGTCCTACGCCGCCGACGCACGCTTCGCGAACGGCAGTGCGTCCGACGTGGGCACGTCGTGGCCCGCCCCCTCTCGTGGGAGGGGAGGTGCGGGGTGGCCATTGCGCTTGCGCGTAGAGGATCGTTCCTGACTTTCTACTATGCTGGCGTCTCTCACATCTCTCCGGCTGGAATCGGAGCTTTCTGTTCCTTTCTCCTGGCCTTTAGGAGTGTGTGACTTCAGCTACGAGACTTCCTTCGGCAGACTCAGTTACCGCGAGGGACGTGGGTGTGTATGAGGAGAGACGGTCAGGCAATTGTGGTGATGCTTAAGGCCTTTGGGTCGTGATGCACCAAATCTCAAAGTGGCGAAGAGTGGAAGGACCCCGGAGATAGCAAAAGCACCCTAAATGGAGTAGAGGAAATGCTTTCACTGGCATTTTAAAAATCATCCTCACAGAACTCGGTGAGGTGGACCTTTGGGTCATACTCATCTTACAGACCGAGAGGGACATCCTGAGAAGTTACTTGCCCAAGATCACAGAACAGTTCGTAGCATAGGCACAGCTCAAACCCGAGTCACTGGCTCCCTGTTCAGTTTTCTTTCAAACGAGCTTAGGGTTTATCTCACTGTTCGGTGTATCACCACTGTATAGTGGTTACATTTTAAAAGTTTTTTTGCATTCAAGTGTGGACCCTAAGGGGTAGATTGAGAACTTTTAAATGGAGGGGGTGGTGCATAGGAATTACGGCTGAAAAAAGTCTCTTTTGCCCCTGGTTTCATACATGCTGATGGTGAGTATTTTACTTAAGAAACAAAATAATAGAGCAATTTTCCGTATCAAACTGACAAACTTTGGGGTCTCCTTCACTCTCAAAAGTTCATCATTTATATGCCTTTTTGCCTTCTCTTTTGACCTGATTATCTGAACCACCCTTCCTCTGAGCACACATGTAAATCCTAATCAATTCTTCAAAGTCCAGATCACTAGATTGTGACCTGCTGCCCTAGTCAGAAAGTTCCTCGAAGGCAGGATCTGTTCTTAACCATTTTTTAACTTTGCACCTAGCAGAGTCTGGCTCAAAGTAAGTACTCATATTTTTAAATTTTAGTGGAAACTACATCCCCCAACTCCCAGGTTTTGCACGTAGACTTTCCCAACCATTTAAGGTCCTTATTTCTTTCTCAACCTCAATTGCTGCTTTACTAAATTTAAGATTGAATTGTATTTATTTCACTATGTAGAGGGAAGTCATCAGTAACTGATCTATAATAAGAATAGAAGAGAGTTTTGAGCCAAACTGAGAAGTATAGCCTGACAAACAGCCTCTTGGGTAGCTCTGAGGAACTGTTCCAAGGAAACATGGTTTCAGCACAGTTTTATATCTTGTCGGAACAAAGAATATCAAACGCGAGAGAGGTACATTCTTTCAAGGTTTCAAAAAAGACAGCATCACGTACACAGCGAGTCAGTATGGCATTGTGCCTGGGAAGGGAGCTTTGTCATCTAAGGAGTACTAGCATTAACCATTGACGTCCCAGGAAGAGGAAGACATTTATCTCTGTCTTAAAAATGGACATATTACTTCTGGACAAGGCACCCTTTTCTTTAATGGTTAAAGCAAATGTACAATGTATGTTTAATAGGCCACAAAACAGGCTGTTCTGGTTAGCATAAAGTTTAAGTTAAATCACGTGTAAGCAAGAATGTGTTCGCCATACCTCAGTATATGAAAACTTCTTCCTTCATCACCTCACACAACTGAAATACTAAGGACTTAGAGAGTCCCAGTGCGATGTGGTAGAACGTGAAAAGACTTAAAAAAAAAAAAATACATGCATTCTAGTCCAAGCTTGGTCCTTTCTGGCCCATTTAAGAACATTTCCTTAAGAGTCATTATTTGTAAGAAGGCCTAACAAAGCTACCTTTCCTACTTTGGACACAAGATTGATATGACCATCAAATGAGATACTATATACAAAAGCATTTTATATATAATATATACATATGTAATGCTATGTGTTATTACTATTATCTAGAGTCATTTAAAACTTAGCTGGATTATTAAAAATTAAGTCACTAACACCTTTAAGCATTTGATCAGAACCCTATGCAACTCATATCCTTTAAGAGTCAGATGTAATTGGCTGGAATCTCTTTCCAGAAAGCAGAGGGAGACCTCCCAATCATTCTCTCCAGAGATTTTGGTTTGGAGAAATCACTTTAGACTTCATCATTCAATCACCTCTTTGAGTCCCTGCTCTGAGTTATGCAATACTTCATTTTACAGATTATCTTGAACTCCAGGGTCTGCTTTCCCATTCCACAGGGCAAGGTTTCTTTTGTCTTGTTTTGCCTTGTTTTGTTTTTTGGTCTGTTTGGTTTGTGAGATAACCAAACTACCTAAAGCATTTAGACTGCATGAAACTGAAAGTGGACATATTATTACCAAGTCAACATAGGCTGAGATGGAGGGAAAACTTGACAGGAAGTGGAGAAAGGGCAGAGAAGAAATAAAAGAAGCCAACTTGGGTTGTTTCATCATCTACAGTATCAACCTGTGGGCAGTGACTACTGCTAAAAAAGTGCAAGGGATGCTTCCTGTCCCTTGTGAAATACTTCAGATAACTTTGTGAGCTACTAGGCCTCACTAAGTTACATTGCAATTATCCTAGATAGAGAAATCACAGGTTCTCTGCATTCCTGTGTAGTTTATCTGTAACTCAGGACACTCTCTACATAGGGAAAGTCACTTAGAAAAAATGGAACTGACACAAATAACATGGAACATTTGCTCACCGTAAGAAACTGAGACAGAAAACATTTTAAAAACTATTTTCTTATTACCTCATTCCTAACTAAGACTTGGAATTATTCAAGATCATGTATATTTATTGAAAGTAACTATTTATTGCAATTACCTTTCACTTTTGAAAGAACCCTATATTTGATCACGAAGAACCGTGAAGCATGATGCAAAACCAATGCAGAATACACATTTTACTTCTTGATCCTTAGTCAAAGCTTTCTTTGAAAATATTGAAAGCATCGTTCTTTTGTTCACAATAGCCTTCCCCCTCCCCAACCCAAACTGTTACCTTTAACGACTGTTAAGAGTCTATTTGATTCCTTCATTTATATGCTCTTTTTTCACCCTCTTTTAGGGTCCTAAGAAAAACCTCACTGATGGAGAAAACCACTGCTGACTCAGAGGTAGGTTTAATTGTGGTTGTCTTTCACCATGTTCTGGGCAGCTTGTCAACAAACCACACACGTCAAACAAGGAAGCAAAACCAACGGAAGGGCTCTCAATCAGCTTTCCAGTGTGCAAAAACTGAAGGTTAATGGGGGGAAAAGGCTCACAGGAAGTTCATTAACAAGGGATGAACAGACACAAGGTATCTTGGGTTTATACATTCTGTGGAGAGTCATATCTTTTTGTGTGATCTTGGTTGTTTTATTTTATGGTTTGGAGTCTTGTTCTCAACTTTGTTCATTTTAGGATCATTTGGGGAGTGTTTTTTTTGTTTTTTTTTTGCGGTACGCGGGCCTCTCACTGTTGTGGCCTCTCCCGTTGCGGAGCACAGGCTCCGGACGCGCAGGCTCAGCGGCCATGGCTCACGGGCCCAGCCACTCCGCGGCATGTGGAATCCTCCCGGACCCGGATTACGAACCCGCGTCCCCTGCATCGGCAGGCGGACTCGCCACCACTGCGCCACCAGGGAAACCCTGGGGAGCTTTAAAACAATATCCTCAACTGGGCCTCATTTCCAAATTGCTGATTTAATTGGCATGGGGTGGAGTCTGGGAATGAGTATTTTTAAAGAGCTCCTTGGTGAGTCTAATGTGCATGCGAGGGGTGCCGGGTATGGGGCAGTCTTCTATAGGGGTTGTTAGGGTATTTGAAGTATTTAGGGTATGCAGTATAGGCATAAAGGCAATGTAGGGAGTAGAGATACAATTAATGACTTAAACAAGCATTATGAAGAGTCAACTAAAACTAAATTCTTGTGAGTTGAAGTGATTGTTATATGATGAAGAATAGAATGTTCATCATACTGAATTACTTGTTGGAGAGAAAATTCTATAATTTAATCAACAGAACACTACAGCCATAGGCCAACTGCTTGGGTATTAAAATGTGCACTAATGCATTCTCACTGCTAAATAATCCCAGTTTCTTCAATGTTTTCAAAGCTTTTACTATAATTGGGAATTTTGTTGTTGTTGTTTTACATAGCCCTTTCTAACTGTCCCATGTACATTTCAAAATCTAGAACTCAAAGTTAGATATAAAACTAACAATGAATGGCCAGACCAATGCTGAGTTCAAACTCTGAGTGTATGGGGGCCTATAATAATGTGACAGTAAAGTTCAGAGACACTGAGAGAGAAAATCCATGTATGGAGTGCCGTTCTACACCAGGCACCATGCTTGGTTCTGGAGAACCTGCCTGAATCTCCTGCTGGAAATGCCAGCCAAAGTGGTGGTGCCAGGGATGGATTCCAAGTAATCTGAATAGAGCATGTCCTAACAAGACACTCAGGAAAACGCTAAAAATCCATTTGAGAGGAAAGAATCTAAACCCGGGAGTCACCTCAACTCTTTGTACTCCTCTCCCCATTCCCCATCAATCACTGCTAGTCCAGGTCCCAGAAGGAAAAAGACTCAGAGGGCTTATTAATTAAAGAGAGTTTAGCCAAAGGACTCTTTACAGAGGTCAGGGAAGTTAAGGGAGTCAGCAAGATTTGAGAGGTACCCACAGACCTGAAGAAGCAGGAGAGGACTGTATTACCAGAACCAGAAAGTTGTAGTTATGGAAGAGGGACCACCTAGATGGAACTATAGCCGTAAGCAGAGGAGAGAATTCCCTGACCTTTTTCTCCCCCTGCCCACCAGTCTCTTACTAATGCCTCCTACTAGCAGAACCCAATCCAAAGCCAGCCAGTAAGGGATTTTGGATGATACAGTCCAGAGAGTCAGCCACCCTCCAGGGCACAGGGCTGGGCAAAGAAAGGTAAAAAATGGTGCTGTAGGGCAAATGGAGAATAACCAACATAATTACCAAGTTTTACCTCTTTACTTACTAAATTTTGAAAAGTCTGCCCTCTCCTCTCCATGCTTATTACCACTGCCTGCGTTCATCTTCTTTTAATCTTTCACCTTGTCTGTTATAATGGCCTTTTCATCATCGAGCCTTCAGTCATGCACCCCTTAAATTTACCTTCCATGCTGAAGCTAGAACAATCTAAAAAGCAAATTTCCCGTTCAGTGGCTCCCTAACGCCTATAGCTGTGTATTATAAACTTAAAAAAAATTATTTGTGTGGAGAATAATTCTAAATCCTAATTAAAGATTTCCCTTAGAAAAGGGGAAGCAAGAGTCATGTTGAATGTGTAAGTTTACACACTGAGGTTGTTTGGTTTAGAATGTACATTTGAAAAAATGTATTAAAGATGTGGGGTTCCTTAGTGGTTAAAAGACCCAAGAATTTCACTTATAGTGTCCTCCCTGAGCAAAATAAAATAGTTGACCCAATTAGAATTGACCCGTGGTTAGTAAACGAGTTGATAAGGACACAGCCTCAACTTCTTTTGTAGCAACCTTGGGGGAACTGGACCATCAAAGTACAGTAAGTTCCCTACACACGAACGAGTTCCATTCCAAGAGTGTGTTCGTAAGTCCAATTTGTTCGTAAGTCCAACAGAGTTAGCCTAGGGACCCAACTAACACGATCGGCTATATAGTACTGTAATAGGTTTATAATACTTTTCACACAAATAACACATAAAAAACAAACAAAAAGTAACGAAAACATTTTTTAATCTTACAGTACAGTACCTTGAAAGGTACAGTAGTACAGTACAACAGCTGGCATACAGGGGCTGGCATCAAGTGAACAGGCAAGAAGAGTTACTGACTGGAGGAGGGAGCGGAGGTGGGAGATGGTAGAGCTGAAGGATCATCAGCAATAGGAGGTGGAGGGCAAGCTGCAATTTCACTCACGCCTGACGCTGATGGCACAGTTTCTGGTTCCTTGCTGGATTCAATTCTATTTACCCTCTTGAAAAAACGATCTAATAATGTCTGGGTAGTAGCTCTTTTTCTCTCATCATAGATGACACGGTAGCACTGGGTGCATTTTCAACGGCTGCTGCAAACTTCGTGTACCGTGCTACATTTGAGTCCTGTGCCTCAAAAACTAACAGTGCCTCCTCAAATAAAGAAAACCCCCTTGCCATTTCCTGCGTCGTGAATCTCTTTGGTTCTTCAGTTCCTTCTTCCTCTTGTCTCTCTTCGTCCTTTCTCTGGGCCTCCAATTCCTGGCGCTTCTTAGTACCACCTACATCACCACTGCTTTTACACTTGCTTCCGGACATCCTGGGCTTGAAATAAAGATACTGCACTACTGTATACAGTACGGTACAGTAAAGTACACAAAAACACAACCACTTGCAGAGGATGCACGTGCGTGACAATGTATGCCAGGCATGTGAACTAACTTACGTGACTGGACATGCAAATGCACGTTTGCATCTTTGAAAGTTTGCAACCCGAAAGTTCGTACGTAGGGGACTTACTGTACAGGCTTTCTTTTCAAATGGTAGAGATGAGATAGATTGACTTTAAAAAGACTAAGCCCTGGTCCCAGGCTAGGCTTGCTGGGGTTGGCCTTTTACACCCTTTGCATTGAAGGACTCTGTGTAAGACCCACTTTTAAGGAGACGCTTTAGCTCAGTGATTGTGAGATCAAATACGGGAGCCAGGCTGTCTGAATTTGAATTCTGGCCCTGCCATTTACCACCTAGGTATCTGGAACAAGTTACTTAGCTTCTATACCTGAATTTCCTTATACTTAAAATGAGGATCACACAGTACCTATCTCTTAGCTTCGTTGTAATGGTTAAATAAGTTAATGCAGTTATGGTACCCAGAACATATTAAGCCCTCGGTGAGTTGCCGTTCTTACTCCAGCTCCTCCTGGAGCAGAACTCTGATGATTCTCAGAGGAGCCAGGCTTCCACCCAAGAGGAGCCGTATCTCCTGCCAGTTACAGAAGCCTTACACAATGCTTGGACTTTGAGACCTCTAACTGGGGGGAAAGAAGACAAGAAGTCTTTCCTCCTCTGCCTGCTGCCTCCCAAATAAACTGACATCTGCCTTCAGAGCTGAACAATAAGTGCTTAATTCTTTTCTCCCACAGCTGAGTTAAGGAAAGGGAGCAAATACAGTGTTTTTCTTGGTACAATAGATCTTAAATTGTGGTAACAAGCCCACAGAAGGTGTTTTGAACTTGGTGGAAAGCAAGTGATCACAGAAGATTCCTGTCACCTAATTTTTGCGCAAGGTACTGATTGGATGTGAAAGATCATAGAAAGCTATGTGGAAATGATAACTGAATGTCTCATCTTGTGATTCGTCTGCAGAACAGTTGGCTTAAACTGTTCAGCACTCATGCTTTCCAAGCTAATGATACCCTCTCCAACCCCGTTATGTGTGTGATTTTGATAAGCACCCAACACCTTTAGGTCAGGGAACTATTATGCAAATGATGGGATAAAGGTTAGCTGAGCTGTTCCCCTTGAAGTAGGTGTCAGAACCAAAGCTGTGAAGCCCAGCTGGCCTTCCATGCCCCCGCCCACTCAGTGAACCCTGAGGAGCTTTGTTTAGCCCAGTTTGAAACTACTGCCCTGTAAGGTTAAGTCTAAGCTCCTTAAGTAAGTCCATGTTACATGATTTGGCTCCCACTTAACCCCTCCCTCTAGCCTCAGTCTTCAATATTTCCTTCTCGGTATCATCATTCACACTTTTGCTAAGGCAGTTCTCCCTCCCTGTATATAATGTGTTCCATTTTAGTTTGCTCTGCTCACTCCATGTCATCCTTTCTCAGTTCAAAATTCTCCACTTCTCCAAATGGCTAGTTTAGGTAAAGCATTCTTTCTCTGATTTCCCGTAGTCCCCTATCCATAACTCTGTTTTAGCATTTACCCTGTTGTATACATGAAATGATCTGTTTATCCTCTTGACTAGAAAGTGAGTTCCTGGGCCTCAGGGAGTATGCCTTATTCATTCTTTATCTGCAGCATTTAGAATAGGAATTAGTATTAAAGAAGTCATTAAATGTCTGATGGAACGGAGCTGCAGGCCATGGCAGGAGAACCAGAGGAAAAGGACGATTTGGCACACGTGTAGAGACCAGACTCTACAGGAGTTGAAACAGTTACATGATTGGAATAGCCAGGGCATGAGGAAAGGGGAGAAAATGAAGGTGATGCCAAAATGTTGAGCATGAGCAACTAGGTACATGGCGGTGCCATTAACCAGGATAGGCAGTACAGGCCCAAAGAAGAAGGAGAAGAAAACAGATTTGAAAAGAAAGGTGATGAGTAGAGTGGCTGTGTCTGAGGTGTCAATGGGACATGAAGTGAAGGTATCCAGTGGGCAGATGGGTAGGTGTGTCTAGAGCACAGGAACAAGATCTGGCCTAGAAGTATATTTGGAGGTTTTAATTACGTTGGCAGGTTGAAGTTGTATGAACGATTATAATTCTCCAGGGAAAGTATACAGAGGGAGGAAATACGCAAACCAAAATGTAGACTGGGGGGAAAAAATGTAGACCAGAGAGAAAGCAGCAAAGCCTCTGATTGGGAGAATCTTCTGAATATTGAGAGTGGAAGAAAGTAAGATACTGCGTAAGGTGGATCATCATTCTAAGGAATGGTTAAAAAATGAGTTGCCAGTAGGACCAGGGTCTCTCCTAAATGCAGTCAGGGCAACCAGCATATGTAAGAAATATGAATAAATTATGTTTTCTCAATATATTATAATTCACCTTTATGATGAGAATGTTTTATGACTCACTAAACATGGGAGTTGGAAAGTTAGGATTTATTGATGGTTCTCAGGGGAGTCTATATTGAATGCATTCTGTATTGTAGGCACTGTTTTAAATAATTTAATGTTTCACCAGCCAGCATCTCCCCTCTCTTTTTCTGGGAACTGCTTGTATTAGCTTTCACCAGGTTATGCTGTATAACAAACAACTCTGAAAATTCAGTGATTTAGAAAACAAAGGACTAATTTTTGCTTATGTTACATGTAGACTACAAGTTGCTTACAGTGCTGCTTCAGGCTTTGGGAAGACTATGGCTGTGCACCATGTGCTGTCTCATCCTGGATTCCAGGGTGAAGAAACAACTCCTACATGAGACTTGCCCAATCTCAGGACAGAGTGGGGCAGCCAGGGAGCTGCCAGAGGATCATGGTGCCTCTTAAAGCTTCTGCACGAGTGTCACATCATATGGCTAAGCTCAACCTCAGTGGAGAGGGGATATATACTCTTTCCACAAGGAAAGGAAGCTTCAAGTCACATATACATGGAAAGTGAGGAGCAAATAATTGGGGGCAATAATACAATTTACCACACTGTTCCTCTGTCAGCTTAAACCCTGTAGCACCTGTGGGAAAATTGCATGTTCTTTCCTTTGGCCACAATTGATTTCTTCAGGGTTAAGGATGTAACCCAAACATCTTCTAACAGGAATTGAGAACAAAAGGAAAAAAAAAGTAGAATCTTGGTAGCCAGATTGTAAGATGTAAAATGTGGGAGTTATCAGTGACCATGTTCCTCACCATATGGAGGAAACTAAGCTGCAGTTGCAGGGAACAGAGCCAACACACAGAGTAAAGTCAAACAGGGACAGAGAGGAAGACATTATTCCTGCTCTTCCTATGGTTTGGTTGTTCAGTCATTCCTTGGATTCTGTGAATTATGAAGTTTTCCTTTTTGTCTAAAGTTGAATTGATTTCTGTCATAGTGAAATCATGATTCATGCACATGTGTAATTTCATTTAATCCTAACCAATACTTTTAAGTGGTTACTGTAATTGACATTTTATAAATGAGGCTCAGAATTAGAGATGGAAATTCTCCCTGGTACCCTGCCTAGAAGAAATATTTTACAGTAACACCCAACTGCATTATTCTAACCTGTGCTCACCAAGCAATTTTTTTTTTTTTTTTTTTGCGGTACGCGGGCCTCTCACTGTTGTGGGCTCTCCCGTTGCGGAGCACAGGCTCCAGACGTGCAGTCTCAGCGGCCATGGCTCACGGGCCCAGCCGCTCCGTGGCATGTGGGATCTTCCCGGACCGGGGCACGAACCCGAGTCCCCTGCATCGGCAGGTGGACTCTCAACCACTGCACCACCAGGGAAGCCCCCATGCAATTTTTTGACCTGGTCTCTTTCACGGCTACTAACACACTGGGAAACAGAGACCAAAAAATGGTCTGATATTGGTTATCTTGCCAGAAATAGTTTGCATTATGAAATAATTTATTGACATTATGATTTATAAATTAGTTTCTTATTAGTTTGGTTAGCATGAATCATTTCTGAGAATTAGAGGTAACTCTTTAGAGTTTAAGGATCTGAAAAGTTGAGGGTCATATTAGAGCTAAACCATCTCAGGATCTGACCTTGCCTAGACTTGTACGACCTCTTTTGGACATCTTCTTAGCTGCACAGCTGCCATAAACTAAGATTCCTCAAGATGTCAAAGATAGAGGTTCCACCAACAATTGAATCCTGGCCACAAAACTGAACTTTCTAATCAGTTGTATCTCAACAAACATTTTTTAAAATTATTAGGCAAAATTCCCAATGAAAAATGGGCAAACAACTGTCAGAATCAACATTTTTTGAACTCTGGAAATTAGCCAAAGGCCTGCAACAACCTGGCAAAAATACTTATTTAAGGAAAATAGCTGATTCTTAATAAGTACTAATGTGATTCCAGTCCCATCCCCCTCTCCTTAGATCAGTGGTAGCTATGAGAATAACAGCCTGCATTCCTGGTACCAGAGTGAGTAAAGAATTGTGGTTAGTTATTTGTTCTCATCTGCCTGGTGGCTTCCTAGAATAGTGGCTTAAAGGCGTGTCTTTATTTTGCCTAACTACAGACTAGCCTAGTGCTAAATCTCCTTCCCTGGAGTATTGGTTGAAAATATTTACAGTCTAATAATCTTAGGTTACTACTGCCTGTGGTGATCACTAACAGCAGGGGCAAACAGACTAAACAAAAAGCTTGTGAGGAAAGGCTGGGGAATGAGTGTCCAGTAAGGGCTTACAAAGCTCTGACAAAGTCCTGAGAATGTAGAAAGCCAAATGCATGCATAGGGCTGTGTGCGTGTTCAGGAGAAACCAAAAAAAAAACAGAAATTTTCACCTCCCGCTGACCTTAAGGGTCTAAGAAAGCTGGAAATAAAGGCTAAGGTAGAATTGTAAGGTTCTTGGCAAGTGTTGAAAGCGGGCCAAAACAAACACGTATGAGCCCTCTGCAAAGACTGGAAGATTTTTTGTTTCCAGGTACAGCCATACCTCATGTTATTAATTTCACTTTATTGTGCTTTGCAGATACTACATTCTTTACAAATTGAAGGTTTGTGGCAACCCCACATCAAGCAAGTCTATCAGCACCATTTTTCCAATAGCATTTGCTTACTTCATGTCTCTGCGTCACATTTTAGTATTCTCACCATATTTCAAACTTTTTCATTATTATTATACTTATGGTGATCTGTGACCGGTGATCTTTGATGTTACTATTGTAATTGTTTTGGGGCACCACGAGCCATGCCCATATAAGACAGAGAACATAGTCGATAAATGCCATGTGTGTTCTGACTGCTCCATCAAGCAGCTGTTCCCTGTCTTTCTCCTTCTCGGACCTCCCTATTCCCTAAGAAAAAACAATATTGAAATTAGGCCAGTTAATAACGCTTCATTAGCATCTAAGTGTTCAAGTGAAAGGAAGAATCACATGGCTCTCACTTTAAATCAAAAACTAGAAATGATTAAGCTTAGTGAGGAAATCATGCTGGGCTGAAAGCTAGACCTCTTGCACCAACAGTTAGCCAAGTTGTGAATGCAAAGGAAAAGTTCTTGAAGGAAATTAAAAGTGCTGCTCTGGGCTTCCCTGGTGGCGCAGTGGTAGAGAGTCCGCCTGCCGATGCAGGGGACACGGGTTCGTGCCCCGGTCCGGGAAGATCCCACATGCCGCGGAGCAGCTAGGCCCGTGAGCCATGGCCACTGAGTCTGCGCGTCCGGAGCCTGTGCTCCGCAACGGGAGAGGGCACAACAGTGAGAGGCCCGTGTACCGCAAAAAAAAAAAAAAAAAAAAAAAAAAAAGTGCTGCTCCAGTGAGCACATGAATGGTAAGAAAGCAAAACAGCCTTATTGCTAATATGGAGAAAGTTTTAGTGGATCAAACCAGCCACAGCATTCCCTTAAGCCGAAGCCTGATCCAGAGCAAAGCCGTAACTCTCTTCAACTCTGTGAAGGTTGAGAGAGGTGAGGAAGCTGCAGAAGAAAAGATTGAAGTGAGCAGAGGTTGGTTCATGAGGTTTGAAAAGGAAGCCATCTCCATAACATAAAAGTGCAAGCTGAAGCAGCAAGTGCTGTTGTAGAAGCTACAGCAAGTTATCCAGATCTAGCTAAGATCATTAATGAAGGTGGTTACACTAGACAACAGATTTTCAGGGTAGATGAAACAACCTTATATTGGAAGAAAATGCCATCTAGGACTTTCATAACTAGAGAGGAGAAGTCAATGCCTGGCTTCAAAGCTTCAAAGGACAGGCTGACTCTTGCTGGTGCCAACACAGCTGGTGACTTTAAGTTGAAGCCAATGCTCATTTACTATTCCAAAAATCCTAGGACCCTTAAGAATTATGCTAAATCTACTCTGCTTGTGCTCTATAAATGGAACAACAAAGCCTGGATGACAGCCTATCTGTTTATGACACAGGTTACTGAACAGTTTAAGCCCAATGTTGAGACCTACTGCTCAGAAAAAAAGTTTTCTTTCAAAATATTACTGTTCATCAACAATGAACCTGGTCATCCAAGAGCTCTGGTGGAGATGTACAGTGAGATTAATGTTGTGCCTGCTAACACGTTTGTTCTGCTGTCCATGAATCAAGGAGTAATTTTGACTTTCAAGTCTTATTATTTAAGAAATACATTTTGGGCCTTCCCTGGTGGTGCAGCGGTTGAGAGTCCGCCTGCCGATGCAGGGGACACGGGTTCGTGCCCCGGTCCAGGAAGATCCCACATGCCGCGGAGCAGCTGGGCCCGTGAGCCATGGCCGCTGAGCCTGCGCGTCGGAGCCTGTGCTCTGCGATGGGAGAGGCCGCAACAGTGAGAGGCCCGCGTACCGCAAAAAAAAAAAAAAAAAAAAAAAAACATTTTGTAGGGTGTAGCTGCCATAGTGATTCCTCTGATGGATCTGGGCAAAGTAAATTGGAAACCTTCTGGAAGGATTCACAGTTCTAGATGCCATTAAGAGCCTTTGTGATTCATAGGAAGAGGTCAAAATATCAACATTAACAGGAGTATGGAAGAACTTTATTCCAGCCCTCACGGATGACTTTGAGAGGTTCAAGGCTTCAGTGGTGGAAGTAACTGCAGATGGGGTGGAAATAGCAGGAGAACCAGAATTAGAAGTGGAGTATGAAGATGTGACTGAATTGCTGCAACCTCATGATAAAACTTTAATGAATGAGGAGTTGCTCCCTAAGGATGTGCAAAGAAAGTGTTTTCTTGAAATGAAATCTACTCCAAGTGAAGATGCTCTGAAGTTGGTTGAACAAAAACATAGGATTTAGAATATTACATAAACTTCGTTGACAAAGCAATAGCAGGGTTTGAGAAGATTGACTGCAATTTTGTAAGTTCTACTGTGGGTAAAATGCTATCAAAGAGCATTGCATGCTGCAGAGAAATTGTTCATGAAAGGAAGAGTCAGTACAGCAAACTTCATTGTTGTCTTATTTTAAGAAATCGCGGGACTTCCCTGGTGGCCCAGTGGTAAAGAATCCACCTTCCAATGCAGGCGACTCGGGTTCGATCCCTGGTCAGGGTACTTAGATCCCACATGCCACGGGGCAACTAAGCCCATGCGCCATAACTACAGACCCACACGCTCTGGAGCCCGCGTGCCACAACTAGAGAGAGAAAACCCGCAGGCCACAACTAGAGAGAAGCGCACGCCGCAACAAAAGATCCCGCGTGCCGCAAAAAAGATCCCGCGTGCCACAACTAAAACGTGATGCAGCAAACAACAAATATTAAAAAAAAAGAAAAGTAATTGCCACAGCCACCCCAACCTTCAGCTGACCACCCTGCTGACCACTCTGATCTGTCAGCAGCCATCAACATCAAGGCAAGACCCTCTACCAGCAAAAAGATTACAACTTGCTGAAGGCTCAAATGATGGTAAGCATTTTCTTAGCAATAAAGTTTTTAAATTAAGGTATGTACATTGGTTTTTTTAGACATAATGCTGTTGCATACGTAATAGACTACAGTACAGTGTAAACATGACTTTTGTATGTACTGAGAAGCCAAAAAATT
This sequence comes from Tursiops truncatus, assembly GCF_011762595.2. Lineage (NCBI taxonomy): Eukaryota > Metazoa > Chordata > Mammalia > Artiodactyla > Delphinidae > Tursiops > Tursiops truncatus. The sequence continues at coordinate 111,161,788 of NC_047038.1, read as the reverse complement.
TATGTGACTCACTCTATTGAGATACCTGCTTTATTGCAGTGATGTGGAGCCAAACCTGCAATCTCTCTGAGGTATTCCTTTGTTTAAGGACTCTGCCCAGTCATTTGCTGACCACTAAGATAATATAACAGAGATTTCAGGAGCCACATAAAACAAAGAATAGACTACAGAATTTGTCTGTTTAGAAAAGTCATTAAACAATAACAACTACAATAAGCAGCAACAACAAATCCTCGGAAATGGAGAGTTGATACAATTATTATCACCCGAAGTCCGTAATTTACATTAAGATTTATTCCTGGTGTTGTACATTCTATGAGTTTTGACAAATGTATAATGACATGTATCTGCAATTACAGTATTGTACATAGTAGCCCTAAAACTCCTCTGTGCTCTGCCTATCCATCCTTTTCTCCCTCTAACCCCAGGCAATCTTTCATCTTTTTACTGTCGCCATAGTTTTGCCTTTTCCAGAATGCCATATAGTTGCAATCATATAAGATATACCCTTTCCAGATTAGCTTTTTTCACTTTGTAATATGTGATAAATGTTCCTCTATGTCTTGTCATGGCTTGATAACTTACTTCTTTTCAGTGATAATATTCCTTTTTCTGGATGTACCACAGTTTATTTATCCATTCACCTACTAAAGGGCATATTGGTTCCTCCCATGTTTTGGTAATTATGAATAAAGCTGATATAAACATCCATGTGCAGGTTTTGTGTAAGCATGAGTTTTTAACTCCTTTGGCTAAATACCAAAATCATGATTGCTAGATTGGGTGGAAAATTATGTTTCATTTTTCAGAAGCCACCAAATGCCTTCCAGAGTGGCTGTACTATTTTGCATCCCTGCAAGCAATGTATGAGACTTCCTGTTGCTGCATATCCTCAACAACATTTGATGTAATCAAATGGTTTGAATTTTAGCTATTCTAATAGATGTATGGTGATACCTTGTTTTAATTTGCAAGTCCCTGATGAAATGTGATGTTGAGCATCTTTTCATATGATTATTTGATAACTGTGTATCTTCTTTAGTAAGGTGTCTATTCATATCTTTAGCCCTTCTTTTAGTCAGGTTGTGTGTTATTGTTGGGTTGTAAGAGTTCTTTGTATATTTTGGATAACAGACCTTTATCAGATCTGTCTTTTACAAATATTTTCTCCCACTCTGTGGCTTGTCTTCTCCTTCTCTTGACAGTGTCTTTTTGCAGAGGAGAAGTTTTTAATTTTAATGAAGCCCAGGTTATCAATTCTTTCCTGGATTTTGCCTTTGATGTTATACCTAAAAAGTCATCACCATGCCCAAGGTCATATAGATTTTTTCCAATGTTATCTTCTAGGAGTTTTATAGTTTTGCATTTTACTCTTAGGTCTGTGATATATTTTTAGTTAATTTTTGTAAAAGGTATAAGGTCTGTGTCTAGATTCACATTTTTGCATATGAATGTGCAGTTATTCCAACACCATTTGTGGAAGAGTCTACCTTTGCTCCATTGTGTTGCCTTTGCTTCTTTGTCAGAGATCAGTTGATTATATTTATATGGGTATAATTCTGGGCTCTCTAGTCTATTCCATTGATCTACATGTCTGTTCTTTTGCCAGTACCACACTGTCTTGATTACTGTAGTTTATAGTACGTTTTAAGGTAAGCTTGTGTCAGCCTTCTGACTTTGTTCTTTTCCTTCAATATTGTGTTGGCTATTCTGGGTTTTTATCTCCCCATGTACATTTAGAAACCGTTGTTGATATCCAAAAAATAATTTATTAAGATTATTAGGATTGCATTGAATCTGTATATCAAGTTGGGAAGAACTGACATCTTGACAATATTGAGTCTTCTTATCCATGAATATGGAATATCTATTTATTTAGGTCCTTGATTTCTTTCATCAGAGATTTGTAGTTTTCTTCAACTAGATCTTGCACATATTTTGTTAGATTTATACCTAAGTATTTCATTTTGTGGGGAGGGGTGCTAATGTATGTGCTATCTTTTAAAATCTCAAATTCTACTTGTTCATTGTTGGTACACAGGAAAGCCATATACTTTTGTATATTAACCTTGTATGCTGCAACTTTGCTATAATTGCTTATTAGTCCCAGAAAGGTGTTTTTGGCAATTATTTCACACCTTTTGTATAAACAACCATGTCATCTATGAACAAAGACAGTTCTATTTCTTCTTGAAACTCTATATCCATTGAACAATAACACCCAATTCCACCCTCCCCCCAGCTGCTGGCAGCCACCATTCTACTCTCTGCTTCTCTGAGTTTGACCACTCTAAGTACCTCATGGAAGTAGAATTATATAGAATTTGTTTTTTTGTGACTGTCTTATTTCATTTAGCATAATATCCTCCAGGTTCATTCATGTTGTAGCATATGTCAGAATTTTCTTCCTTTTTAAGGCTGAATAATATTCTATTGTGTGTATATATTACATACAATGTATGCATCCATTACTGGACACTTGGGTTTCTTCCATGTTTTAGCTACTGTGAATAATGCTGCTGTGAGCATGGTTGTACAAAACATCTCTTTGAGACACAGCTTGCAATTCTTTTGGGTACATACCCAGAAGTGGAATTGCTGGATCTTATGGTAATTCTATTTTTAATTTTTTGAGGAACTACCATACTGTTTTCCACTGTACCATTTTACTTTCCCACCAACAGTACACAAGGGTTCCACTTTCTCCAAATCCTTGCCAACACTTTTTATTTTCTGGTTTTTTTGATATTAACTATTCTACTGGATAGGAGGTGGTATCTCATTTTACTTTTAATTTGCATTTCCCTAATGATTAATGTTGTTGATCTTTTTTTTCATGTGCTTATTGGCCATTTATATATCTTCTTTGGAGAAATGTCTATTCAAGTCCTTTGCTGATTTTTGAATCGAGCTGTATGGTTTTTTTGTTGATGAGTTTTAGGAGTTCTCTATACATTCTGGATATTAATCCCTTATCTGATAAATGATTTACAAGTATTTCTTCCATTGTGTGGGTTGCCTTTTTTACTCTGTTGATATTGTGATTATTATTATTACTTGCAGTAACATAAGTTATCCATAAGGTACATGGTGTAATGGAAAGAGCACTGTATCAGGGGACTTGATTTCAAGTCCTGTTCACATTTATTATCTCTGACTGAGGTATATAGAGTCCTGGGTTTGAATTCCAGGTCTACCACTTATTAGCAATCTGAACTCAAGAAGAATTTTGAAACTTAGTTTCCTCATCTGAAAAATGGATAATATAATAAATCGCACCTTGTATGTTCTTGTGAGATTAACAATACTATATATAAAGCACCTGGCACATAGAAAATGATTATTATTTGATATTATTTTAGTGTTTTTTTCCCCTTTGAGTTGTTCTAGTTGTATACTTTAGGAACTTAGGGAGAGATTATCGTAGAGTGGTTTTTAATCCCAGTAAAAAAGAGTAAGACCACTTAGTACCGTCCCAAGGAATAGAGATAAAGAATAGTGGATGGGATACAGCTTCATGGGATACCTTATCTAGTTCTTTGATAAAGGAAAAAGAGATGGAAAAGACAGAGAAATCAATTATGTTTAATTTCAATTTCAAAATTTTCCTCCTTAGTCCAAGATGTTCAGTATCAAGCCATATGTTTGATGACATTGGCAGAAGGCAGGAGGAGAAATTCCAGAATGTTCTTTGCAGCAAATGGAAATATAAGGAGAATCATTTGATAGCAAATTTTTTTTTTTTTTTTTTTTTTTTTTTTTTTTTTTGTGGTACGCGGGCCTCTCACTGTTGTGGCCTCTCCTGCTGCGGAGCACAGGCTCCGGACACGCAGGCCCAGCGGCCACGGCTCACAGGCCCAGCCACTCCGCGGCACCCAGGATCCTCCTGGGCCGGGGCACAAACCCGCGTCCCCTGCATCGGCAGGCGGACTCCCAACCACTGCGCCACCACGGAAGCCCAATAGCAAATTTTTATCTTTCTCTATGGTGTATAATAAATATATACGAACCCAAATTTTTATTGGATATTCAAATTTGTAAATAGGCAAATTACCTTCAAGTGTAAATGTGGTATTCAAATATACATTTGTCTCTCTGATAAAGATAATTAAAAGAAAGGGTAAAGCTTTGTTTGATAACACATCATGTCCATTTCTCTCCTGAAAATAATAAATACCATAAAGAATAGTATATCCCATAATAAAATTTTTAATAATATGGTTGAAACAAAGGAAATCAGGTTTTATATATATATATATGTCATGATTAAATCCTGTTATTTATTAATGCACTTAAAATAACAGTGATAAATTCATTAAATATTACCATGCATAACATATTTTTATGAAGAATAACTACATTTTCCAAAACAAAAAAATAGTGAGGACAGTGGCATTGTTTTACATTTTCAAATCTGATTAATATCTAACTTAAACAAAGATCCTCATATCTTCTCATTCTATGAGTGCAATATGTTGTTTTAGTAGAATTTTATAAAGAAAATCCAGCCTGATATAGATATGTAGCTGTAAAAGTGAGGAATATTCTAATAACATTTTTGCATAATCGAGGATATTTTTCTTTGATACAATACTCAACAGCGAATAGTTTCTTAAAGGCTAGTTACAATATGAAATCTGAAAATATATCAATGGACTTTTAAAAAAAATCATCTGGCTGGAACCGTTATTATTTCAGAAATAAGCATCCTGTGTAATTTGAGGTGGCTAGAATATAGAATATATCTGTAATATAATACTTGTCAGATTACTGTAATAAATATTTGTCAGAAACAGTCATCTCAGTAATCATACACATTTATTTTATTCATAAAGTACTTACAAAAATAATTCTTCTGTATCAAAAAACTTACAAATGTCACAAGAGAGTTAGCTAATGGTCTACACAGTAGAGAAGGAAAAATCTGCTAGGGAAAGCTCTAAAGAAACATTTTCCCCATTACATTTTTGAATGGTACAGTTCATGAAGAAATCCTAGCTTTGCCTTCCTTTTTGGTGCTTTGTCTGAGAAGCAACACAAGAAACCAAGTCTTAGGAGAAAAACTGCTTTCAAAATCTCAAGTGTAAGCCACAAATAGGCTCTTTTGATAAAAGCTTCAAAGTTAAAGACATGAGAAATACAAGTATATATTGTATAAGGTATTTCAAAAAATTCAGCAACTATAAATGTATCCTTTGTATACTTGAAATTACAATTTTCATGCTTTGAATATTTTATCCTGAAAAAAGGTTTGACTATTTTGTTCTAGAAGATTCGGAAATGAAATTTACACACACATATACACACACACATATAATATATATTATGTGTTAGGGATTATGGATATATTATGTACAACAGGATTTCTCCATATGATTAACATTCTGGACTGTCCAAACAATGTCAAACAATGAGAAACCAAACATAATCACATCTGTGTTGTAAAAAGAGCACGGAGGGCAGAGTCAAGATGGCGGACCAGGAGGACGCGAAATTCACGTCTCCGTACGACTACGACACCTACCAGGCACCGGTGGGGGACCACGGACACCTAAGGGGACGGGAAGAACCCGCAACAACTGGGTAGGACGTGGGGCATGGGGGAAGTGAAGGGGGACGAGAAGTGGAGGCGGGACGGGACTGGTGCCCCTGAGAGGTGGCTGGGGGAGGGGAAGGGATCCTACACCCGAAGGGGGAAATTGGGGGACCACTGGGAAGGCAGAGCATCAAAAGGGAGCATGTCCAGGATTCCCCTGCCCCCTTGGGCCCCCTTCGGCCCTCACCGAACTCCAAACTCCAGAGGCCCTCCTTTGGACATGCTGTCTCTCCCCTTCCACACAGGTCCTAAACAGAGGCCCCACCCCACGCTTGAACATCGCCCTGCCTAGGCCCTGCCCCCAGGGCCTTTTCTGGCTGCCTGTGTCCTGAGCCAAGGCCCCACCCCAGACTCAAACGTCACCCCACCACCCGCCTAGGTCCCACCCCACCCTAAACCCCGCCCCTGCCCAAGTTCCACCCCCGCCTAAACTCCACCCCCATAGCTAAGGCTTTTTTTTCTTTTTTCCTCTTTCAAATTGGGGTTCTGTTTTACAGAACCCCAATAACAACCCCAAAACAATTAAGAAAATAGTAATAGGAACATATCGATAATTACCTTAAATGTAAATGGATTAAATGCTCCAACCAAATGACATAGACTGGCTGAATGGATCCCAAAACAAGACCTGTGTATATGCTGTCTACAAGAGACCCACTTCAGACCTAGGGACACATACAGACTTAAAGTGAGGGAATGGAAAAAGATATTCCATGCAAACGGAAATCACAAGAAAGCTGGTGTAGCAATTCTCATGAGACAAAATAGACTTTATTTTTTACTTATTTATTTTTTAATTCAAGACCCATTCTCTAGCTCTGCCCACGTGGAGATACCCTCCTTGAAAAGGCATTAAATCCTTCCGTTCACTTTAACACCTTGTGCTGAAAACACATGTTCCAGGGTTTCAACTATGAGATCCACATTCTTAAAGCACTAATTCTTAAACCTCATCTAGATTTCTCCCCTTGGTGGGGGGAGATGACCCAAACACAGCGAAGAACAGCTCAGGACTGTGGGCTCTGCTCTCCCAGAAGACCTTGCAGCTCCCCTGACCACCCGGCTGGAGCCAGGATTAGGACCCTGAGACGAGGGGTGCCTGCTGGGCTGCTGCCACCAAAGATGGGACGCCACTGCCTTTGGGCACCTTCCTGCTGCCACCGCCACTGGCCCCCAGCTCCTGTCCTCTTCACTAGGCTTGCTGTCACCTTTAGTTTCCCTGGAGTTTGGGGATTCCAAACGGTCTCTGCTCACACTTCTGTATCACTCCTGCTGCCTCAGCACTGCTGATCCACACCAAGAGGTGAAAAGCACACAGAACTGCTTTTCAACACACCAACATTCCACACAAAAATTGTTTTATAAGCCTGCAGGTTCTTTTTCATCAGAGGATATTCCCAAGGCCATGAGTTCCTCCGGCTCTCCACTGCACTTTTAAGCAGACTGGCCGTGCGTGGCCGCTGCGCTGAGTCGGGCACACCACCCTCGCTCCACTACTGCGCACTCTCCTGGAGCACTGAGGACGGTGCCCTGGGCTCATCAGCAGGATCTGTCCTGAATCCAGTCCTAGAGTGACAAGAGCCACACCTGCAGGTCTATTCCACTGACCAGCCGCACAGGACCGAGCTGGGCCCACGGTCCTTGGTCTGGATTCTGTTGGGTGATCATTCTTGCCTAGGTTCACAGGCCAACAGCCACCATCCTTCCTTTCCTGCTCATCACTGCACCAGTGGCTGACTCCTACCTGCTGCTTTCACACGCCTGGCAACCTCATATTCCAGGGCAAGCCAAGAACTGAGACCCCAGCAGGCCCTAGTTCCCAGCAGGCAAACTCCCCATTATGCTACTGCTGCCTAGACGTGTTCTCGAGGCTTCAGAGCCAGGAAAGTGCAGAGAGCATAGCGAGCTACAGCGCCCTCAGCCCCAGACCCACGATGCTCCGCGGAGGCACTGGAACCTCGCCACACCCCCCTGCAACACAAGCAACTTCTGCACCTGCCTGTCCCACAGACCTGGGTGCACCTCTGGCCCCCAGGACCCAGGATGGAGGTGCAGGATGCGGGACTCGGCTGGCGGTGGGTGCTGGGGTGGGCGGGGACCTGGGCTCCAGCCCTGAGGCCTTGCAGACCCCTCCAGGCCCACCTGCGTCCCCACCACCCAGAAAGTGACAAAACAGACTTCAAAATAAAGACTATTACAAGAGACAAAGAAGAACACTACATAATGATCAAGGGATCAATCCAAGAAGAAGATATAACAATGGTAAATATTTATGCACCCAACATAGGAGCACCTCAATACATAAGGCAAATGCTAACAGCCATAAAAGGGTAAATCGACCGTAACACAATCACAGTAGTGGATGTTAACACCCCACTTTCACCAATGGACAGATCATCCAATGTGAAAATAAATAAGGAAACACAAGCTTGAAATGACACATTAAACAAGATGGACTTAATTGATATATATAGGACATTCCATCCAAAAACAACAGAATACACTTTCTTCTCAAGTGCTCATGGAACATTCTACAGGATAGACCATATCTTGGGTCACAAATCAAGCCTTGGTAAATTTAAGAAAATTGAAATCATATGAAGTATCTTTTCCGACCACACCACTAAAAGACTAGATATCAATTACAGGAAAAATACTGTAAAAAAAAAAACCCAACACATGGAGGCTAAACAATACACTACTAAATAACCAAGAGATCACTGAAGAAATCAAAGAGGGAGTCAAAACATACCTAGAAATAAGTGATAATGAAAACATGACGACCCAAAACCTATGGGATGCAGCAAAAGCAGTTCTAAGAGGGATGTGGTAGCAATACAATCGTACCTTGAGAAACAAGAAACATCTCAAATAAACAACCTAATCTTACACATAAAGCAATTAGAGTAAGAAGAAAAAAAAACCCCAGAGTTACTAGAAAGAAAGAAAGAAATAAAGATCAGATCAGAAATAAATGAAAAAGAAAGGAAGGAAACAATAGCAAAGATCAATAAAACTAAAAGCTGGTTCTTTGGGAAGACAAACAAAATTGATAAACCATTAGCCAGTCATCAAGAAAAAAAGAGAGAAGACTCAAATCAATAGAATTAGAAATGAAAAAGGAGAAGTAACAACTGACAGTGCAGAAATACAAAGGATGATGAGAGATTACTACAAGCAGCTATATGCCAATAAAATGGACAACCTGGAAGAAAAGGACAAATTCTCAGAAAAGCACAACCTTCTGAGCCTGAACCAGGAAGAAATAGAAAATATAAACAGACCAATCACAAGCACTGAAATTGAAATTTGTGATTAAAAATCTTCCAACAAACAAAAGCCCAGGACCCGATGGCTTCACAGGTGAATTCTATCAAACATTTAGAGAAAAGTTAACACCTGTCCTTCTCAAACTCTTCCAAAATATAGCAGAGGGAGGCACACTCCCAAACTCATTCTAGGAGGCCACCATCACCCTGATACCAACACCAGATAAAGATGTCACAAAAAAAGAAAACTAGAGGCCAGTATCAATGATGAACATAGATGCAAAAATCCTCAACAAAATACTAGCAAACAGAATCCAGCAGCACATTAAAAGGATCATACACGATGATCAAGTGGGGTTTATCCTAGGAATGCAAGGATTATTCAGTATATGCAAATCAATCAATGTGATACACCATATTAAAAATTGAAGGATAAAAACCATATGATCATCTCAACAGATGCAGAAAAAGCTTTCTACAAAATTCAACACCCATTTATGATAAAAACTCTCCGGAAAGTGGGCATAGAGGGAACTTACCTCAACATAATAAAGGCCATATATGACAGACCCACAGCCAACATCGTTCTTAATTGTGAGAAACTGAAACCATTTCCTCTAAGATCAGGAGCAAGACAAGGTTGCCCACTCTCACCACTGTTATTCAACATAGTTGTGGAAGTTTTAGCCACAGCAGTCAGAGAAGAAAAAGAAATAAAAGGAATCCAAATTGGAAAAGAAGTAAAGTGTTCACTGTTTGCAGATGGCATGATACTATACATAGAAAACCCTAAAGATGCTACCAGAAAACTAGTAGAGCTAATCAATGAATTTGGTAAAGTAGCAGGATACAAAATTAATGCACAGAAATCTCTTGCATTCCTATACACTAATGATGAAACATCTGAAAGGGAAACTAAGGAAACACTCCTGTTTACCACTGCAACAAAAAGAATAAAATACCTAGGAATAAACCTACCTAAGGAAAGAAAAGACCTGTGTGCATAAAACTATAAGACACTGATGAAAGAAATTAAAGATGATACAAACAGATGGAGAGATATATACCATGTTCTTGGATTGGAAGAATCAACATTGTGAAAATGACTATAGTACCCAAAGCAATCTACAGATTCAGTGCAATCCCTATCAAACTACCAATGGCATTTTTCACAGAACTAGAACAAAAAAGTTCACAATTTGTATCGAAACACAAAAGACCTTGAATAGCCAAAGCAATCTTGAGAAAGAAAAACAGAGCTGGAGGAATCAGGCTACCTGACTTCAGACTATACTACAAAGCTACAGTAATCAAGACAGTATGGTACTGGCACAAAAGCAGAAATATAGATCAATGGGACAGGATAGAAAGCCCGGAGATAAACCCACACACATATGGTTATCTTATCTTTGATAAAGGAGACAAGAGTATACAATGGAGAAAAGACACCCTCCTCAGTAAGTGGTGCTGGGAAAATTGGATAGCTACATGTAAAAGGATGAAATTAGAACACTTGCTAACACCATACACTAAAATAAACTCAAAATGGACTAAAGATCTAAATGTAAGGCCAGACACTATAAAACTCTTACAGGAAAACATAGGCAGAACACTCTGTGACATAAATCACAGAGTGCCCCGGTCTGGGAAGATCCCACATACTGTGGAGTGGCTGGGCCCGTGAGCCATGGCCGCTGAGCCTGCACGTCTGGAGCCTGTGCTCCGCAACGGGAGAGGCCACAACAGTAAGAGGCCCGCGAACCACCCCCTCCCAAAAAAGAAAACTGGCTACACAATATTTAGGGGACTCCACAAAAGAATTGCCAAGCCCTTAATCAGGGGCGCGGCACCTGAGGGCTTTTTACACCCAGACAGGCCTGAAAAAAAGGGGATAAAGTTTCATTCTTCTCACTTACTCCATCATCCTCTCCATCTTGAGCGTTGTGCTTGACAGTCCCCGGCGCTGTCCCCACGCCAGGTTTCTGCCACGAGCCTTGTCCCTGTGCCATTAATAATCACCGAGGTCGCCCGCACGGCAAGGGCACGCTCACTGCCTTCCCTGGCTCCCTGGGGCCCACATCCCAGCTACTCTTTGTTTCCTGTTTGGAGAACTGGAGGGGCAGGACCTCATTTCTCGTTCTCCCTGGATGAGCCCCTATGTCTCCAGGGCAGAGATCCGCAGACTGTGGCCTGCCTCTGCCTGTTTGTATGAATAATGGTTTATTGGCATGCAAAAAAAAAGAAAAAGAAAAAAGCACTGAGAAGGAACAGTGGGAGAATGAATCACCTATGTCTGTGTTTTCTATTTATTTATATTTTGGCTGCGCCGGGTCTTAGTTGCAGAACACGGGATCTTTGTTGCAGCATGCAGGATCTTTAGTTGTGGCATGTGGACTTCTTAGTCGTGACATGTGAATTCTTAGTTGTGGCATGTGAATTCTTAGTTGCGGTTGTGCACTCTTAGTTGCGGCATGCATGCAGGATCTAATTTCCCAACCAGGGATCAACCCCAGGCCCCCTGCATTGGGAAAGTGGAGTCTTACCCAATGGACCAACAGGGAAGTCACCGTAACTGATCATTTTTATGTATTTCTTCCATTGATGCTTCCGGGGAGGCCTCCTTGAATTCTTGGCCAGTATTTCTATAATGGTTCTCAATTCTTTTCTTGTTGGTGTATTCCCTCCTGGGTGTTAAGAGCCATTGATCCTTTGTAATGAAATTCTTCACGGCATGGGAGGCCGTGGTTAAAGCTGGGTGGAAAACCCCAGAAGGATCTGGAAAGCTCAGTCCCTGGTCACCTCAACTGCACAGTTCCCCTTCTCGATGAATGTTTCATACTGTTACATTAAAGTTTAATGTCTCTCTCACACCTTTCACCGACCTTTAACGCATGGATGATTTTGTAACCTTATGCATTTGTCATTTGGAAAATAGTTCGCTGAACTCTGTGGATCTTCCAAATGTTGGCACACTTCGTTACACAATATCAAAAAATCACATTTGCTAATATTGCCACCAATCTCATCAGAATTCTTTGTGTTTTGGGAAGCTGTCAAACTAACAGTGGTGGATACAGATTTTCCAAAATTCTGAGTTTTACCTGAAAGGTTGAATTTTACTGCCAGTTATTTTCCTGGAAGTTGCAGAATTACTTGGCTCATTTTCAAAAAAAGAAAAAAAAAGTCTGCCAAATTTTCAAGTCTAGAAAACCATAGTTTATCTTCCAGTTGTTCTTTCAAGGAACGATGAGGTTTCATTTTAAAAAAGCGGCTAGTTCAGCATGCAATTCAAATCATCACATGTGCTTTTCCTCAAGACAACCATTGTATTTCTGGATGCAGCAGAGGTACTTAATGTGTATTTCCCTTTTTGTCACACAGAATGTTAAAAAAAAAGTGTACTCAAAGGGTGAAATTTAACATAAAAGTTGATCAGTTTTATTGCTCCATTAAAGACTGATTAAATGAAACTGGCTTTTTTTTTTTTTTTTCCTGAAGGTGTGTGGTGGTGGAGAATGCAGTAACTACTATACAGTTGGTACCATTCCCTTTTTTTTTTTTTTTTTTTTTTTTGCGGTACACGGGCTTCTCACTGTTGTGGCCTCTCCCGTTGCGGAGCACAGGCTCCGAACGCGCAGGCTCAGCGGCCATGGCTCACGGGCCCAGCCACTCCGCGGCATGCGGGATCTTCCCGGACCGGGGCACGAACCCGTGTCCCCTGCATCGGCAGGCGGACTCTCAACCACTGCGCCGCCAGGGAAGCCCGGTACCACTCCCTTGATTCATGCTAAGGCACTTGCAGTTTAACCCACCATTGTTTTTGTACTATCAGTGCACATATGAGCACACTGAAAAAGTCAAATAATACCTTAGTATTATGAATACAATGTTTTTGACCTCTTGGACCCTCTGAGATATTTTCCAGGGACCACACTTTGAAAACTGATGATCTAGAATGTGAGCTCTATGAAAGCATTGAGTTTATTTTGTTCACTGTTGTATTTTAAATATTTATTTATATATTTATTTATTTTTGGCTGCGTTGGGTCTTTGTTGCTGTGCGCAGTCTTTCTCTAGTTGAGGTGAGCGGGGGCTACTCTTGTGTGCACAGGCTTCTCATTGCGATGGTTTCTCTTGTTGCAGAGCACAGGCTCTAGGTGCACGGGCTTCAGCAGTTGTGGCTCATGGGCTCTAGAGTGCAGGCTCAGTAGTTGTGGCACACGGGCTTAGCTGCTCTATGACATGTGGGATCTTCCCGGACCAGGGCTTGAACCCATGTCCTCTGAATTGGCAAGCAGATTCTTAACCACTGTGCCACCAGGGAAGTCCCACTGTTATATTTTCAACACTGCTGTATCTAGAACAGTGCCTGACACACAGTAGATGATTAGTAAATATTTCCTAAATGTATTACTGAAGCAAGGACAGATGGGAGATTAATCCTCTGTGGAGAACAGAATAACTTAAAATGTATATTTTTTTTTACTACATATAGCTCAATAATCAACCAACACTTGCCACAAAATGGTATGAAAATCTAGTTTCATTATTGCCATTTCCTCTGCTGAAGACTCTACTGACTTTTAAATTATGAGCAAAAAAGACTAAAGGACCTTTGTGAAGGAAGAAATGTAAAGCGTGCCCAAACCACAGAACAAATGCATTTTTTTCGTTGAAGCACAGAACTGAGATGTCGTTAGATCATCTAGCCCAATACCTTCATTTTTACAAATGAGAAAACCAAGCTGCCTGTGGGGTTAAATGATGGACCCTAAGTCATAGTTAGTGACAGGGCTAAAATATAGGCTCTTTCACATTTTCTCTTGCACATAGCAATGATGGGAATGGGAATGAGAAGCAAGAGATGAACTTTGGTGTATTTTTTATGTAGGAGACTGGCCAAGCAAGCTCAGAGGCAAAAACTCAAACCACTCCATGGATGGAAGAGGAAAGTGAAGTTAAAAGATGGAACACCTAAAGGTACCTCTCGGTCCAGCACCTTGTTCCTCCCGCAAACAGCTCAGGCTGGAGAGGTGCAAAGACTGCATGGGGAGACAAGCTAGTCCCTTGGAACTGTGGAGAGGAAAAGAGTCAGCTTCTCAGAGGTAAGAAAGGAGGACCCTGGAGCTGTACCGTTTAGTAACACAGATGGGGCCACAGATTGGAAAAGCCCCCAAAGAGAAGAACATCTTTGGTATTTTTCAGCAGGGAGCTATTGGCATTTTGTATGGCATTGTCCTGCAACTGCATGATATTTACCATCCTTACTCTCGCCCACCAAATGCCAGTAAATCCCTAAGTCACTGTGACCACTAAAAATGTCCTGCACGTTTCCAAATGCCCACTAGGGGGCTCGCATCACCCCTGATTACCATTTCCCCCTTCACCCACTGAATCAATAGCAGTCATCGCTCTAGGATGAGGGTTAACATAGCCAAGAGCGAAGAGGACAACTAAGTTTCTGAATGGAATTTTAAAATCAAAGCTGAAACAGTGGACTTCCCTGGTGGCGCAGTGGTTAAGAATCTGCCAGCCAATGCAGGGGACATGTGTTCCAGCCCTGGTCCGGGAAGATCCCACAGGCCACAGAGCAACTAAGCCTGTGCACCACAACTACTGAGCCTGCGCTCTAGAGCCCACGAGCCACAACTACTGAGCCCACACGCCACAACTACTGAAACCCACGCACCTCGATCCCGTGCTCCACAACAAGAGAAGCCACCGCAGTGAAGCCCAAGCACTGCAATGAAGAGTAGCCCCCCTTCGCTGCAACTAGAGAAAGCCCGCACACAGCAACGAGGACCCAACACAGCCAAAAATAAATAAATATAAATAAATTAATTTAAAAAAAAGCTGAAACAGTAGGCTTTTTATTATAGGGCTGGTTTCTTGAAAGTGGAAACATTTTTTGAGTTCTAAATGAATAAGCGCTTGGAGGACTCAGGACGTTTACATCATAAACCAAAGAGTTAGGAGGTATGAAGTTGTCTATGGAAAGGAAAAAAGAGGAAGAAAATCTAAGGGCATATGACAGAATTTAGATGCTTAAGAAAGGATCGTACCCTCTGTCCACTCTCCTCAGTCAGCTGAGAGGACAAGAAATTCCCTGCGGGAAGACAGGAAGGACTTGAGGGCAGAGAGGATCCTCACCTCGCTTCCAGCAGGCCTCACTAGGCGACTGAGACATTGCTTCTCACCCTCCAGGTTAGTGAGCATCCAGCACTTTCCTGAGCACCCCCAGCCCCCAAAGCACACAGGAGTGGCTGAGAGACGGATGGCAGAACAGGAGGGGCCTAGTGTTCAGGACAAAGCTGGCAGAGGTGGGTGCAGACATGGGGCAGCAAGGGAAAGAAGCTGACAACCAGACTAGGGAATTGCCCAGCTCAGCGGATCCTGAGCCAGGGGCCTTTGAGGTCAGTACAACAGAAAAGAGAAGGAAAATGGAGAGGGGGAAAACCCCTGTACTGACTGAGTTTAAATCTGTAAATTGCAAAGTTTACATAAAAGGTTAAGTCTTAGGCTCTTAAGTGGAAAGGGGACTCAGCAACTAAGTATAGTAATAAGGACATAAAGAGCCCAAGAAATTCATGTTTAATACATTAATGAATATTTACCCTTCTTTAGTGAAGCCCTTTTAATTTGCAGGATGTATCTAGGTGCCAAAAAACAGCTATTCAGCTTGTTTGGAGTTAATTATCTGTGTGGCTCTCATGACTGTATATTGGCAAACAAGTGTTCCTTTTACCTCTCTGTGATTGTAGATATCACTGAAGTAGCCCCTACCTATATAGAGGCTGCAGATCTGTTAATTTTGCCATTATCAAAGGATGAGATACTTGAGCTGGAATATGTCCATTTTTTAATCAATGAAATATTTACTCCCTATTTTGTGCAAAGTGTAATTTTAAAATTGTCACTAAGAAAACAAGCACCTAGACCTTAGGATGGTTTTCTTGAAACATCCGCCAAAGAATTACAATCCTTAAACTGAGAACCATAGTGTAAATTGAGAGAGAGAAATTCTACTTTAGATTTGACTAAATATCTAGGAGCAAATGATTTTCTCTTTGTTCACACTCTTTTTTTTTTTTTAATGCTATAGTGTCTGAGTTTCACCCCATCAGCACCACATTTTGTTTTTGTTTTTAATTAATTAATTTATTTGGCCGTGTCGGGTCTTAGTTGCCGCAGGCAGGATCTACATGGTGGCTTCTCTCCAGTTGTGGCGCGCAGGCTCTAGAGCACGCAGGCTTAGTTGCCCTGTGGCATGTGGGATCTGATTTTCCAGACCAGGGGTCGAACCCACATCCCCTGCATTGGAAGGCAGATTCTTAACCACTGGAGGCTTTTTGTTGATGTCATTAACATTCAGGTTTTTTAATTTGCTAGACGTATGCGGTGTACAGACTCAGCTCGCCTATGGAGATGACCAAAATGGGCACTCCTAGCCTACTTACACCCAATCCAAGTAAGCCTGGAGCTGATTTCCTTGTTTTGATACTGGTAAGAAGCTCCCGTTTTACATTAGTAATTTCTACCTCTCTCTCTCCCTAGAAAACAAAGGAATTTTAGTTTGTTCACAAAGAATGCCAAAATAGTCTGAAAAAGAAAGAAAGCCTTAAGCTCATAAGCACATAATCAGATCTTCCTGCCTTTCATGGGGACTGTTGTTTGGTAAATTCTGCTTTATGTTCTAGAAGAACTAAGTGGTGGTGTTCTCACACAATTCTAGTTTTGCAACAAAGTCCGATAAACTGTCACGTTCTCAGTATTCAATATGTGGCTTTTTAAGGGCAGTCTCCTTGCCTTATGTCAAAACCAACCGATGAAACAAAGGAATGTGCTGAAGCCAGCCTATTTTATTGCATACCTGACACCTTTTGTGGTTGACTTTATTACTTGATTCATGAAAAAAATCTGCAAGCTTGGCTTTCAGGTCATTTCTGATAGTCTTGTGGTTTCTTCTGTTGCTACTTACAAGCTTCGTATTTTGCTTTTCAGTAGTTTGTTTTACTTTTCAGTGAAAATGAGTTGGTAGCTTGAATGGCACCTATGCTTCAGTTATGCAAAGAATAAAGAGAGATGACTTCTTAGACTTCTTAATCGTATTAATGTGTTCTCGAGGAAGATGGCTGAGGCTGAATGGAACAGAAAGGCAGTTGTGAATGTAGAGTTTCTTTTTTTCTTTTGATCACTTCATTCCGTAAGTAACAAGAAACCCATGAAACATAAAATTCTAAAAACTAACTTTTAAGCTCAATGTTTAAAAACCAACTTGTAAATTAGAAACTGGATATTAGTCACCAAGCATGCCAAGCAACTTATTTCTTGCACTCGTAACTCCTTTTTTCAAACAGGTTAAAAACTGATAAGAAGCTTGGGAAACTCTTATCAGTCATTGCAAAAAATAGCTTAACCCATCCTAATCTGGCAAGATTTAAAAGGCCTAAATTCCTTAAAGTTTTAGGGGATTTATTTATTTTTTCTATTCGCTGTGTGCAGAATAAGAATCATTTGTGTTACAGTAAATTCAGATTTAAATATCTTCCTATTCATGTGATATACTCTATGAGGGCATTTCCAGCCTATAAAATAGATCGTTGCTTAAACTGATGCTGTAAAACATTGCAGGAAGTACAGGTTAGACTTTGCACATTTGCTCTGAGTTTGTGAATTCCAAGCAGGTCTGCTAATGGGAAGGAGCGGCTCTTCCATGGCTGTGTAGCTCTAGATCACGGTAACCTGGGTCTGTTTCCTAGGGACGACTGCCACTGATATTTTGGTGCATATTCTTCCTGTCTTTTCCTCTCTTCATATACTTTTCTTTTTTTTTTTTTTCTCGTTACACGGGCCTCTCACTGTTGTGGCCTCTCCCGTCGCGGAGCACAGGCTCCGGACGCGCAGGCTCAGCGGGCATGGCTCACGGGCCCAGATGCTCCGCGGCACGTGGGATCCTCCCGGACCAGGGCACGAACCCGTGTCCCCTAAATCGGCAGGTGGACTCTCAACCACTGTGCCACCATATACATTTTTTAATTTGCAAAATTAATCCCATAGTATACTTGCTAGTTTGTAATCTTTTTTCATTAACAGTCTTATTAATTAAAAAAAATGGATAACCATGTCAGATAATCCATCATTTGCTATAATGTAATTTATTAAACTACAGTTGACCCTTGATAACGCAGGTTTGAACTGTGCAGGTCCACTTATATGCAGAATTTTTTCAAACAGGAAATACTACAGTACAACCTGATCCGCTGTTTGTTGAATCGAAGGATGCAGAACCGTGGCTGTGGAGGAAATAACGGATGTGGAGGAACCACTCCTGAGGAGAGTTGACAATATGTTATACTCAAATCTTCTACTGCGAGGAGGGTCAGCGACCCGAACCCCCTTAGTTATTCAAGGTCAACTCTTCTCTCCTATTGTTATACACTTAGATTATTTCCAATTTTTACCTATTGTAAATATTGTTGTGACTAGCATCCTTGAACTTAAATCTTTGGGCATATCCTAATTATTTACTATAGATAAATTCCTAAAAGTAATATTATTGGGTCAAAAGACAAATATTTTTAAATAGTCACATGTGCTATTACCACCCTAAGATAACCACTGCCAACAATTTGATGCATATCTTTAGTCTTTTAAAAAATGAATATGTATGTGCATGAATATACATTTTTTTGGGGGGGGGGAGTTGTTACTGTGTTATGTATAGGAGGGGATGTACTGAAGAATTGTAAGCAGAGGAATGATATGATCTGTTTTTGTTTGTTTGTTTGTTTTGCCGCGCCACTCAGCTTGCAGGATCTTAGTTTCCCAACCATGGATCGAACCTGGGTCTCGGCAGTGAAGGTGCCAAGTCCTAATCACTGGACCACCAGGGAATTCCTGATTTTCATTTTAGAAGGATCACCCTGGCTGCCCCGTTAAAGATAGACTGCAGTGAACAAGAGCAGAGGCAGAGCCCAGGGCGGAGTCGACAGGTCCCAGCGGCTTGCAGCAGAGGGCAGCATGGAGGGAGTGAATGGAGGTCAGATTCTGGATATCTTTTTTGCAGGAAGTCAGACTGGATGTGCAGTACGAGAGAAAGAAAGCAGTGCAGATTAACTCCAAGTTCTGGAGGCCTGAGCAATTGGAAGGATGACACTGACGTCAAGTGACAGGGGAAAAAGGCTGTAGGTGGAGCAGGCTTGGCGAGAGGGAAGAACAGGAATTTCATTTGGAGAGAGTGTTTGAGGCGTCTAGTAGATATCCAAGTGGAGAGGTCCAGTGGGCTGCTGAATACGACTTTCGAGTTCTGGGGTGAGCAGCTGTTGGAAATATACACTTGGGAATCATTGGCATATAGATGATATTAAAAGCCAGGAGACTGGGTGAGGTTACCAAGGGAGTGAGTACAGACCAAGAGAAGAGGAACTAGACTAGAGAGGGGGAGTAGGGCAACATGAAAGCACTTACTCTGCACCAGGCACTGTTCTGTGTGCTTTGCATAGATTATAGGGTGACTCGTTTATCTCCAAATAAACTCAGTGAGAGGGGACGATTGTTATCCCCATTTTACAGAGAAGGAATCTGAGGCATAGAAAGATTGTCAGTAAAACAATAACTACTTCCTATTATGAACTGATGAAATAAGTTTTAACTCTCTTTTTCAATAATGCAAACTTATTTTGAAATAAATCATGTGAACTTTTTCTGCACAGACTTTACCCATCATGTCTCAAAAATCTTCGCAATTATACATTTTAGTTATACTTTAAAGAATCAGCATGACTAATCTGTTCAAAGGTGCTTTTCTTTTCAGCTGACAACACATTCTAGGGTGGAATATTGAGGAGAGACCAATAAAAAAAAAGCTTATGTTCAAAAAGGAGAAAAGGAGAGCCATATTTAGTGTTCGATATTTCTTAAGGACATTTTTCTTGCTTACATGTGTCTCTTCCTCAATAATCATGCATTTTCTAATTATATTTGAAGATGGGAGAGGCAAGTTAATAAAGGGAAATTGTCATCATTCCTACCACCTCACCCTATAACATAATCAGAATATCTCAGAGGGACAGTTTCTAAGGCCATAGTTACTCTTAACAGAAATGTACAAAAGACAGGGAAAGACAAAACGCACTATGGTGGGTTAATCATTACAGAAGGCTTCGGGAAAAAAATCTTTGAAATTGTCCCCTTGGTACCCTGGAGATTCTTACATCTTGGGACAAGGATGCAGATGAATGAGCTCGCAGTGTGCTTTTCCACCTTCTCCTCTTCTCTGGGAAAAGGGTTATTGTGAAAGGGGAGGTGGGTAGGAGAACTTGCAAAATAGCTTTTCAGACAGATCAATTTTAGGAAGAAGAACAAATGGAAATTGGGGATCTGGAAATAAAATTTTCCCTGCCAACAGTGCTTCTTGGAAAATTTCGACATACTTTTGGGGGTTCCTGTAAGTCGAATTGAAGATGATTGTCTTAATTCCAATAGGGAAGAAATAAAGAACGATATCTTAAAAAACCAGAAGCAGCTGCAGAGGCATTCCTCTACTGAGCTCAAAATATGAGCTAATGGATAATGTTTATATTTACCTAAATACCAGAGAGCAGCACATTATTTACGCATGACCCTTAAGTAACAATATCAGGAAAAGCAGATGCAGAATGAGCTTAGAGATGTGAAAAATAGTAGAAAACCAAAAAGGGTCCTTTTAAGGTCATGTTCATAGCAAGAACAAAAACACAAAGACTCTGGGGAAAGATGATGTAATGTTAAAAAGATAACAGAGAAAGCAGAACTAACCAAAGTCTCTTTTTCTCCATTCTTCTCTCAATAATTACCTTCAGATGGAAAGGGGAAATGAGTTATGGTACGACAGAACCTAAATTCAAGAAAGGTAAGAAATAGGAGGAGATATTTTTTAAAGTTAGTTATTTTAATGAGCTTATTTTTATGCCCAGATACATTGTATCCTGAGATATTTAGAGAACTTGTAATTGTAATCATGCAACCATGGTTAACAATCTTAGAAAATAATTTTATGAACAGAAAGTCAACTGCATTCATTAAGTCAAAACTGTCAAACTAACCTTACATCTAGGAACTTACTACTCAACTTATGAACGAAGGTTTGTATTTTTTTTTCATTTAATATTATATTGGAGCAGTTCACCAGTATTCCTCATTAAACATTCTACTGTACTATAATTCTAAATAGCTAAATAATGCTCAATTATATGAATATACCCTAAATTACATAACCAATCCCCCATGGTCCACTGTTTCACATTTTTAGCTTTTAAAAACCATGCTGGGGTTATGATAATTTTACAGAAAATTTTGTAAATTATTTTTAAAATTTTAGGTCAAATACCCAGAAAAGGAATAAATGAATCAAAGGGCTTCATATTTCAAAGGCCTTTTTTAGTACCAAAATTGCCTCCAGAAAGGAGTACGTATTTATAGTCTCAATAACAACATATGAATGCCTATTTTTCCAACCCTTATCATTATTGGAAGATTTTGATAGAAAAAAAGTTTTCGGTGATTTTTAAAAGATTTTTTTGATGTGGACCGATTTAAGATCTTTGTTGAATTTGTTACAGTATTGCTTCTGTATCATGTTTTGGTTTTTTGGCCATGAGGCATGTGGGATCTTAGCTCCCGGACCAGGGATTGAACCCTCACCCCCTGCATTGGAAGGTGAAGTCTTAACCACTGGGCCACCAGGGAAGTCCCTGGGGATTTTTTAATTGTGGCAAAATATACGTAATATGTAAAATTTACCACTTTCACCATTTTTCAGTGTACAGTTCAAGTAGCATTGAGTACATTCACAATGTTGTATAACCATCATAACTATCTATTTCCAGAATTTTGTCATCATACCAAACGGAATCTTTGTACCCATTAAACAAAGAAAAACTTTAAAATAATTTAAAAAAATATTGCCCTTCTTTTGCTATATGTTATTCAGTCCCATGAGCGATAGTCTTCCCCCTTCCTAAGATCTTGGAATTCTTCTGTGTTAGTCAGAATAGGACAAGCTATACTGTGGTAACAATCAACTCCAAAATCTTGTGGCTTACCCAACAAGGCTTTATTTCTCACTCAAGTTACATAATCTATGCCAGTCAGTGAGTATATCTGCTTCTCAGTCTCTCAGAAGTTCAGGCTAATAGAGGCCCAATCATTTCATTGCTTCGTCTTTTGGAACATGAGGACTTCATGGTTACTAAGCCAGGGCAAGAAAGTGCAGTAGAGCCTTGTACCAGCAATTAAATGCCTCAGGCTGGAGACAACACATGTCTTGACTTGTTTCTCCAGTGTGTGCCATGGGCTACTAGGTTCCCCTCTCAGAATATAAAAGGGTATGTAACTGTTTTCTCTTCTAGCTCAGCCACATAACCAATTCCAAGTGCCCTACAATTTCCCTGAAGGTCCATTGCCTTCTAGTACCGATCTAGGTATCTACTGCTTCTTGGGTTGCAAGGAAAAACAAAAAGATTCTGGCAACTTAAGCCAAAAGGCATTTCATTGGAAGAATGTGGGGTGCTAAAGGAAGCCTGAAGAACCAGCCTGGGAACTAGAAGCTGGGTAGCCTTCCAGGCAGCAGGTCTCTTTTGACACTCTTGGCTGGACAGATGAACTGTTTCTCCTGTCAGTGCTTTACGGGGCGCAGGAGTCAAAGTCCAGGGAAGGAGAGTC
Organism: Tursiops truncatus; assembly: GCF_011762595.2. Lineage (NCBI taxonomy): Eukaryota > Metazoa > Chordata > Mammalia > Artiodactyla > Delphinidae > Tursiops > Tursiops truncatus. The sequence continues at coordinate 111,139,222 of NC_047038.1, read as the reverse complement.
CAGTTGGCTGAGGGTAGGTCACGTGCTCAGCCTTTGGCAGCGGCAGGCCTGAGAGGAGGGATTAACAGAAGGAACCTCCAGGGATCTCTGGACTCCCCAGTGTGAAGCAGGCACACGCATTTTACCGAGACTCCATGCTTTGCGGGAAAATGATTACTCAGGTGGAAATCAGTGTGCTCTGGGGAAGTGGGAGTGAAGGTAAAATGCCAGTGTCCACCACTGAGAGCTAAAGCACGATCATATTAATGGCATCAAAGCCTGTGAACCCCTGAGTCTGCTGAGTTGATATGTGCTGATTTGTTTTGCTATTTTCAATTATTAGATTGGTTCTTTCTTTTCCCCTCTGTAACGAATAGCCCGAGGCATATACCTCTAAAAAAATTAGCTTCTTAGGACAAATTGCCAGGTCTGGAATTATTGCATCAAAAGATATGAGTATTTATACGTGTTCATTTTTTATTTCACTGAAGTGACCATGGACTCTGAGAATATGTCCCTAGTCATGGCAGATGGGCTTTCTAGTGACAGGATAATTGCCTGGTTGAAGGTCATCCTACGGAAACCTCTTTCTGGGTCATGCCAGGGGCATCTGGGCTACTGGGAAAAACATACTCTTTAGAGCTCTTCTCTTTCCTTCGACATTTGTTTTATATCCATTGCTATCTGGATAAAATAAACTGCAGCGTCACTGCTTAGGTCAGTCGATCCACATGTTATAGGAAAGAGGGTAGCATTTGCCTGAGGGACCCATAGGCACTGGGCGTGCCTGCTGATATACATCAGCAAATATAAGATGGGGCACCCAGCTCCCTTTTCTCCACGCCAGGTCTCTCCAAAAGCTGAGGGCAGGGGAAGCAGTGATTGCACGAGGACAGGGCACACCACCTGGGGAGGGTACCGCTTGTGTGCCTTGACCTACATTTTAAGCCAGGTTCTTCTAACTCCAAACTTGAAAAGATAAGAGTCCCAGATTTTTCAGAGGATTTTAACTTAAATGAGAGAGAATTGGAAAATCCCTCCCGCTTCCCTGCCCACACACTCATTCCCAATTCCCCCACCCCAGCTTCACTGGAAACATCCCCTTCTCAGCCAGACCACCAGGGTGGCTAGACCAAGCGGCAGTGAACTTCGTTTTGTAATTATCCCTGTGTCAGCTTATTCCCCATGGCTGGAGCATATCAGATGGTAAACGCCTTGAGATTAGGGACTGTCTGACCTTAGTACTCCCTGCAGGACTCTCCACAGTAGCTTGCCCACTCCAGGTATACAATCAGTATTTGCTGACTGAATATCCTTAGGAAAGTGGAGTAGTTCTAGAACTTCCTTGGGGTTCCAAACTCTTCTAAGTTATGATGTCTAGGAGTGTTGGGAAAGGGAGCTCTCCCTAGAAGCAGTCAGGGAACCCTGGAGGGGTTCTGAAACCCACACTTAGTGTTCTTTTTTTTTTTTTTTCTTTGTTTTTTTAGTTTTGGCCACACAGTGTGGCTTGCAGGATCTTAGTTCCCCAACCAGGGATGGAACCCACGCCCCCTGCATTGGAAGCGTAGAGTCTTAACCACTGGACCATCAGGGAAGTCCCTCACACTTAGTGTTCTTCAGCAAAGAAATGAGTCTTGTGCAGAAGCAGGTGGGATGGGCCCTCACTCCGTCTTCGGGGGCTGTATCTCAGCGTGTGGTGCTCCAGCCACAGAGCCTTTTTCAGTTTCCTGTTCTAGTTCTTTGACAACACTTTCCCTGGGAACACGTCTTCCCTCTCCACGTCACATCCTTTTCACCTCTACCCATTAACTCCTCATCCCACAGATATCAGCTCAATTGTCAGTTCCTCAGTGACGTCTCAGAATAGGCCAAATTCCCATTTAACACCTGTGCGGCTCTTCCCCAGCACTTATCAGGATTTTCAATTACTATTTACATTTGTGTTTGTAATTATCTGATACGTGCTTTCTCTCTGACTGGAGACTCTTGCTTCATGAGGGCGTGAATTGTGCTTGTTTTGTTTGCTGTTGTCTTCCTGGTTCTAGCACACCGCCGGGCATGTATATAATGGGAGAACAGTTACTGTTAGAGGCACAAGTAACAATTTCTCTACACCACATGGGTTTACTCTCTGCAATCCTGGGAGACACAGAGTGTATTAGGGTTCTCTAGAGAAACGTCATCAACTAACAGGAGATAATATATATTTCTATCTGTATATCAATAGCTATCTAGATATCATCATATTGATATTGATATATATGAGAGAAAGAGAGAGAGAGATTGAGATTTACCATAGGAATTGGCTCATGCAATAATTATGGAGGTTAAGAAGTCTCACAATCTGTCATTTGCAGGCTGAAGAACCAGGAAAGCATTGGTGTAAATCCCAGTCCAAGTCTGAAGCCAGAGAACAAGTAGCACCAACGTCCAAGGGCAGAGGAAGATGGATGTCCCGGCTTAAGAAGAGACAGAGGGAACTTATCCTTCCTCTGCCTTTTCTATTCAGGCCCTCAGTGGATAGGCTGATGCCCACCTGCATTGGTGAGGGTGATCTTTTTCACTCAGTCTACTGATTCAAATGCTAATCTCTTCTGGAAACACCCTCCTAGACACACCCAGAAATAATGTTTACCAGCTCTCTGGACACCCCTTAGCCCAATCAAATTGACACACAAGAGTAACCATCACACAGAGATTCTGGCTTGACCCTCAGTAGAGCTTATGCAATGTGGTGCTCTCAGAATAGAATTTCTCAAATTGCATTACCCAGATTACTAGTTCATGAACTCTTAATAGGGTTCTGTGAAGGAAAAAAATTTCTTTTAAAAATATAGATGTAATGAAAATGTCAAACACGCTTGGACAGCTGTTTATTCTGTGATAATTTATCTTTAAGAAAACATACACTCCAAACTGCTACCATTGGTTATGTATGGGGAGGAGGTTTTTCCGCTCTCCCCTCTTTATACGTTTCTGTTATAATGTATCTGAACCTAATTCTAACTGACTCACAGCCTGAAACAGATCCAAAGATAATGTTCAGTGGAATCCATATTTGACTTTACAGGTAGCAACTTTGTGACCCATCAGGGAAAGACAATATTGTATGTAGTGGAACCTACATAAAGGGAAGGTTTCATCTGAGTTAACGTCTAGACTGGAACCTGACCAACTTTTTTTTTTTTTTTTTTTTTAATGCGGTACACGGGCCTCTCACTGTTGTGGCCTCTCCCATTGTGGAGCACAGGCTCCGGACGCACAGGCTCAGCGGCCACGGCTCACGGGCCCAGCCGCTCTGCGGGACATGGGATCTTCCCAGACCAGGGCACGAACTCGCGTCCCCTGCATCGGCAGGCGGACCCTCAACCACTGCGCCACCAGGGAAGCCCTGACCAACTTTTATTGATTCAAATCCTTAACTCATCCAGGCACTGATGAGTGCCCACCTGACAAACTGACATGCATACTTGAATATCTCCCAGGCATCTTAAGCCTAATGAGTCTGAAACTGAAACTGATCTTGCCCATCCCAGTCACCACCACATGGACTCCTTATCCCCTGTTTTCTTTGCAGTCAGTGTTCAGTAGAGTTCATAGCTGTCTACCTAACTTATCATGCCAGGAGCCTGGGGCCATCTTTGACACCTCCTTCCTCATTTCTATATCCAGGTCTCTGTCAAGTCCCAGAATCTCCCTCTAAAATACATTTGGATCTATTACTCTCTGTCTCCACTGTCACTTGGAGGGTGAAGCTGTACCATTTTTTGCCCAGACAACTCCATAAGCCTTCCCTCTGGATTCCCATTCCCTATGCAGCACCTGGAGAGAAAACACAAACCAGATCACGATACCACCACACTGAAACCTCTTCAAAGGCTCCCGATAGCATTAGGATACAATCCCAAATCCTACTGTTGACAAAAACAATCAATAAACAATCTACAGTAGGAATAGAAAAGAGTTTCATTTGAGCCAAACTGAGGACTATAGCCCAGAAGACAGTCTCTCAGATAACTCTGAGGAACTGCTCCAGAGAAGCATGGTTTTCAGTGCAGTTTTATGTCTTGTCAGAACAAAGAACATCACATGAATCATGGATACATGCCTTCAAGTTAAAAAAAAAAAAAAAAAAAAACCCAAACAAACCAGATCATCGCGAATGCAGTGAGTTAGTGTGGCCTTGGCCCCTGGGAAGGGAGTCTTATCATCGAATGAGTTCCAGCACTGGTGTCCCAGAAAGGGAGGCATTGAATCTTTATTTTTAACATGGACATTCTTATCTTCTGGTCAATGCAGCCTTTTCTTTAAAAATTAAAGCAGATGTACAATGTATGTTTGATAAGCTACAAACAGGCTATTTTAGCATAAAATTTGAGTTAACTCATGTATAACCCAGTAAGACTTCCCCATACCTCCATACGTGGAAATTTCTTTCATCACTATATATGGCCTGTGAGGCTCCACCAGATCTGACCCCTGCTGACCCTCCACCACCCAGCATTGTCATAGTTTCTCTCACTCACTGGGCTTGAGCCTCCTGACCTCCTCTTTTAGTCTCTGGAATGTACCAGACTCTTTCCCATCCCAGGGGCTTGCACAGGCTGCTTCCCTGCCTGGATTCCTCTGCTCTCCCCCCCCCCCCCCCCCCCCCCCCCCCCGCCTATTTAATGGTCACGCCCTACTGATTCTTCTGGTCACTGTTTAATGACACCTTCAATGAGGGCTTCTTTTTTTTAAATATTTATTTATTTATTATTTTTGGCTGTGTTGGGTCTTCGTTTCTGTGCAAGGGCTTCCTCTAGTTGCGGCAAGCGGGGGCCACTCTTCATCGCGGTGCGCGGGCCTCTCACTGTCGCGGCCTCTCTTGTTGTGGAGCACAGGCTCCAGACGCGCAGGCTCAGTAGTTGTGGCTCACGGGCCCAGTTGCTCCGCGGCATGTGGGATCTTCCCAGACCAGACTCGAACCCGGGTCCCTTGCATTGGCAGGCAGATTCTCAACCACTGCGCCACCAGGGAAGCCCTAATGAGGCCTTCTTAACCCCACTCCCAATTTATATTCGGACACTTCATACTGAATATTATATGTGGTGTTTTGTGGCTGGCTTCTTTCACTTAGCATAATGTTTTTAAGGTTCATCACGTTGTAGCATGCATCAGTACTTCATTCCTTTTTATTGTAGATGAATTATTCTGTTGTATGGATACACACATTTTGTTTATCCACTCATCAGCTGGTGGACATTTGGGTTGAGCCCACTTTTTGGCTATTATGAACAATGCTACCAAGAACAAGCATTTGTGTGGACATATGTTTTCATTTCTCTTGGGTATATGCCTAGGGAGTGGAGTTGCCGGCTCATATGCTATTTTCATGTTTAACACTTTGGGGAAGTGACAGCGGCCCCTCTTTATGAGGAAAGGTCTAGGATTTTGCCCAGAGGGTCGCATGCCTGTCAGTGTTTGGTTGTTTTGCAAGGCCCTCACTGTTTACACCCTTCCTGTTCCTGAGTGTCTTTCCCCCTTTTATTTGCCTCTTTTATTTTCTGCTCTGTAGACTCCAGCCCCCCAGCTGATTGTAGCCGGAACCAGGCTTTTCAACGGGTAAAAGTTATTTGTAAAACATTTTGAACTCTCTGGAGGATGGCCATTAAAGTAATAATGTTTATCTGTGGGCTAGCCACTCACAGAGCTGTTTTGTAACGAAAATCTTATTGAGTAGGAGGCTTATTTAACTTGTTTCTGAGGGTTACAGCCCTACAACCTGCCATCCAGAGCCTCAATTACCCTACTCCGAGTTTGAACGTTTTAAAGAATCACTTTGAAGTCGCTTGGTGACATTATTAGTGAACCTATATATGTAAACATATGTTGTGAGCCTGTAAAAATGTATGTAGAGTTCCTGGTGTGTGCCTGGCACATAATAATTGCTTAATAAACTGTTAGCTGCTAATTACTAAAAGTTACTCTAATGAACAATCGGGTTCTTTGAGGTAAGGCTTTCAATCATTTAAAATGTCTTAACATTTTGGGGACACATTTGAGTTGTTTCAGGACACGTGGAATAGTACCCTTGTTCCATCTGCCCTGACAAATTCTCCTTTGATCCCCGCCTTTGATCCCCGCCTCGCGAAAACCAGAGAACCTGGCATTCGTTGTCAGGTGGTTATACTTAGCATAATAAAGATCGACTCTACCTACCCAGGCAAATTTAATTTGCTGAATACAACAGAACCCTTCCGTGGTTTAGATACCTTCTCCCCTCCCCCCAAGTCGTTCAGTGTGGATACACAGAAGAGTAGGCTGCCCGGCCCATAAGAAAATGCACCCTACCCTTAAAAAGCTTTCAATCTAAAGCGGAGATTTATACGCATTTTACTTTAGATGGGGATCGAGAGTGGGGAAGAAAGAGCCATGAATGCGAGTCCATTCACAGCTCAGGGTCCGTCCCGGTTCCATGAGATAGTTGTCCATCGTTTCCCCTAGCAAGCCAGAGCTGAGTTAAGTCGCCCGGCTGCGGGGATTTACAGATGCTCTGAAGACGCCCCTTCCTGGGCCCGGTCAAGTTCCCCGCTTCGGGGAGCCGACAGTGAGTCACCCCGAAGAAGGGCGCTAAGAAAAGGGGAGGCGCCCGCGCCCGGAGGAGAGCCGCGGGGCGAAATTCTAGATCGAGGAAGCCTCGGAAGGAAGAGGAGGGGCCACTGCGCGTGGGAAGAGAAGAGGCGTCTGGGGGGAGGAAGGGAGGGAAAGGAGAGAAGGAAGGAGGAAGGCGGAGGAAAGAGAAGGGGGCGAGCGGCTAGCGCGGGAGGGGGCTGGGCGGGAGGCGCCGGGGCGGGGCGGGCTCGCGCCTCCGGGAGGGCGTGCGGCGCGGGGGCCGGGCGGGGCGGGGCCGCGGCGCCCGAGTTTAGGCGGGGGCTGCCGGGATCGGAGCTCCGCCGGGATCTGAGCGCCGCATTCTCGCTCGCCTCGGCGGCGCTGCTCAGCGCGGCCGGGCTCACCTCCGCAGGGCATGTCTGCGCTGCTCTCGCCGCGCGCCTGGGACTGCTAGCTTCTCCGGCGCTTCCTGCGCGCGGGGCCCCGCACCTGGTACCGAAGCCCGGCTCGCGCTGTGCTCGCGGACCGCCGCCGTCATGGGGCTGCAGCCCCTGGAGTTCAGCGACTGCTACCTCGATAGCCCGTGGTTCCGGGAGAGGATCCGCGCCCACGAAGCAGAGCTGGAGAGGACCAACAAGTTCATCAAAGAGCTCATCAAGGACGGCAAGAACCTCATCGCGGCGACCAAAAGTAAGTGGGGGCGCGGGCGGGCTGCGGCGTGGCGAGGCCGGGAGGAGCCTCTCCCGGAGGGAGACCGACCGTCCGGTGCCCGGGGCCGGCAGCCGGAGGATTTGGAGATTGATCCGGGACCCGGAGGCCCCGGGGTCGTTCCTCCGCGGCTCCCCGAGCAGCCAGGGGCGAGTCCTCTTTCCCGTCCCTGCCCTGCGCGGCGGCCGGAGCCGGGAGCCGTGCGCGCGAGCGCGCCGCCCGCCAGCCCCGCTGCTCCGACCCGGCTCCTTGTGTTCCCCGCTGGACCCCCCCGGGGCAGGTTCTTTTACCCCCTAGAGCTTATCAGTGTCTCTCCCGAAACAGACACATAAGTTTCACGGGTCTTGTCAAGTTCTTTTGAGAGATCACGAGACTGGGAATTCTTTGAAAACCTGCTGGGTGTTGAATTGTTCAGAAGGCCCTTAAGCCGTACGCTTTCCGTGTCATTTTCGGATCGCCTGCGACAGTCTCGTCCCGGGTCCCTTACTGTGCTCAACCCGAAAGTCCACCTGGCGTTGTGCTGCCTTCCGCACATTCCTTCCCTCCTCCTGCGCCGAGGACGGTTCAAAGATTGGGGCTTGTGAGGCTGTGCAGACAGCCTGCCCTCCGGCCCGAGCGAGCACTGCCTGCAAAGAGGGAATTTCACCCCGGTCAAGCTTAATGCTTTCCTCCCCTCTCTTCCTCCATCTTTTAACTCGGAAGTGGCCACACAGGAGAACACAATTAATTAGTTGATTATCTGAAGAGTCTTTCTAGGAGGGAGGGGGCCTGAAATTCGTGTTGAAACACTAAGTTGGCTGGAAATGGGGAGACATTTGCTTGAGTGAGGAGCTGCGCAGCCTGACCACACCTGTAACCCATAGCCGGTTCTGAGGAAGCCTGTGAGTGCTCCCTTTTCCCAATTAAAAAGACCTACCCGTATAGCAGACTGGGAAAAATGCCCCGTGTCATCCCTCCCCCGCTTTTGCATTAAGGAAGATGAAAACATACTGAGCAGACTGTCTCAGGTACCCAGCCCAGTGCCTATTTGTTGAATGAATGAGTTGAAAGAAATACGTCTTCATGGGTAGAATTCAGTGAGCCAGCTCTGTAATTTTGGAAGCACGTCCCACGACTTCTCTGGATGTTGTCCGTGGTTTCTTTTGCCTCTGTGACCTCTTTGGTGTTGCAAAACGAGGACTGGGAATCACTTTGTTTGGGACATGTGATAGGTGGGCATATTTGGTTGGTGGCTCTCCAGTGCCTTGGCATTGGGTATGTGTGTTGGGATGGAGGTGGGGAAGGGCTGTAAATATGTAGGAGTGGAGAAAGGAGGAGGAGAGAAGGGTATGCGGTGCCTGTGTGTGTGTGTGTGTGTGTGTGCGCGTGCGAACGTGCATGCACATGCGTGTGGGTATGTGTGTGTAGTGAACATCTCCCTCTGTAGTTTGGTCTTAACTAGCGTCACTAGGTAGGGGAGTGCCCCTTCTCTCTTACTGGCTGTAGCAGCTCCCTCTGGGACATGGGGCATGAGGAGGGAGGCTTTGGTGTGGAGAGAGGTAGATGGCAAAGCCAGTTTGGCCACTGGTAGAAAGCTATTTATGTGACTGCATATTCGCTCTTCTGCCAACAGGACACATGCCCGGTGTTCCAGCAGCAGCTAGTGCATCTGGGGGGCCAGCTGTCAGCCTTCCCCTCCAGAATGTAGACTTTCTTGAGTTTACGAATTGGCTCCTTACTCCTTTTGATTCTTGTCCTTTACCATAGGAAACATAATTTATGCTCAAAGAAAATATCTTTTCTCATTGTGTGTAATTACCTTAAATTCTTTTCCAGAGGAGGACAGAGATACAGCTTTAGCTCACACGCTTGTGGCAAGTTAGGGGGACCTGGCCTTTGCCCAGCTTGCCCCGTACGTAAAGTTGACGTCCAGCTCCTATCAAGACTAAGAGCCCTGGACGTAAGTCAGGACACCTGGGTGTAATTAGCCTTCACTGTTAGAGCCTGGCTACAGGACAATTGGGCAGGTCATTTTTGTGTTCAGTTTTTCTTGTCCTACTTCTCAGAGGCATCAGTAAGATTCTGCAGTGTTTGGAAATGGCGTGATTAGGTCATTTGAAATTGCAGTCTAGGTCAGTCGTTGGCCTAACCAGTCGAGCTTTTCTATAACAGCTGAGAAAAGCTCAAGAGGTCGAGGCGGGACCTGAGACCGAGGGGGAGCTACAGAAAGGAACAATCAGCTAGGTCAGACTGATTATATTTTCAGATGTTTTGTGCTTTGTTTTGCAAAAACGGCGTTTTGCGCATTTTCAGAATCTGCGTGTTTAAGTGATTTCTGCTTTTAATTGCCCTGTAAGATGCCTCCTCCATGCGCTAAATACATGTTGGATTTATATAACTTTGATGTCTTGATGCTTTAGTTTTTTTTTAAAATTTCTTAGTCGTTGGGGAATGCGTAGTCTCTGAAAATTATGAAAACATCCCTGCTACATTTCTAAATACACAACTGACGACCATATTGTTACTTCCGTGTAGAATGTCTTGATGCTTTGACTAATCCGCAGATATTTAAAGAAGTTGGAGGTGACTTCTGTGGGACCTGAAAGTTTATTGCCGAGTTCAATTATGTAGCGATCAGCAAATATTTAGCATCTACAGTTTGTTAAATATTGGGCTTGAGACACAAAGAGGAAAGAAGTTAGAGGCCCTTGTCCTTGAGGTTATTGTCCTATAGTTGAATTCAGTTCAATCTAGGGAACATGTTTGAACTGCTGCATGCATTGTGCTAAGTTCTTGAAGAAGTGAAGGATACACAGACACACATATTAAAAGATTCAGAAGATTCAGTGGCAAGGTTTCTAACTTTGACAGAAACAAGAGTATGTTGTAGGTTAGAGTGGAAGTTTGGGAACTCATTGGTGTTTTAAGGAAGGGATAGAACCTTGTAGAACCTTGTCAGATTGGAAACAGCTGAGAAGAAACCAGCGCCCCCCCCCCCCGCCCCCCTCCCCCACTCCCGCCACCGTGTCTGAAGAGGATGAGAAGACCAGTTTGGCTGGAATGGTGATGATTTCATTTGGGGGAGTAGAATGAGATTCATGGAAAGGTCAGTTTCAGATTGTGGAAGCCATAAAAGTGGGCTTGGAATGTGGGCTTTATCCTGTGGAGAATCACTGACATAATGGGAAAGAGATGGTTTAGAGGCTGTGTATGGTATCTGTCTGTGTGTCAGGTGATTTTTGGAGATAGCGGTGGGGCTGGGGAGGGGCTGCGGAGCGCAGAGTCTGGGACCACTGATTTATGTGGTGGATTTGGAGATCATTCACTCAGTTCAGTGGAGTCTTTGTTTAAATGGTTTTATTAGCCCTTTTTCTTTTTTCACTCCTTTCCTAGAATAATCAGTGTCTTCTTTCAATACAGTTTAAACTTTTGTGAGCCTTTCGTAGGATGTCTATGTAGTTGCAGATGCTTATGATTCGTAGAAATGCATAGTCTGTTTACCAGAAACAGCAATAAGCTATATATACTTTTCTCATAAATTTTACAATTAGGTGTTCTTTTTCTTTTTTAATTTATTTAATTTATTTTAATTTTTGGCTGCGTTGAGTCTTCGTTGCTGCGCGTGGGCTTTCTCTAGTTGCAGAGAGTGGGGGCTACTCTTCATTGCAGCGCTTGGGCTTCATTGCGGTGGCTTCTTTTGTTGCAGAGCACGGGCTCTAGGCGCATGAGCTTCAGTAGTTGTGGCCTGTGGGCTCTAGAGCTGGCGGCTCAGTAGTTGTGGCTTAGTTGCTCTGCGGCATGTGGGATCTTCCCGGACCAGGGCTCGAACCCGTGTCCCCTGCATTGGCAGGCAGATTCTTAACCATTGCGCCACCAGGGAAGCCCCAATTAGGCATTCTTGAAAGAATATGTTCTGTTCTAGAGAAGGAGAAGGATGTTAGTGGTGGCCAGGACCAGAACTTGAGTCTTTCAAGTCTTGATACTTCTTTAGGCCTTGATGTTTAATGATTTTTGGCTTGTTTTTCTCAGGACAACATAAAAATTCCCTTTTTCTGTCTTTGTATTTATTGTTCCAGAAACATGGTTCACGTGGTAATTCCTTTTGGAGAAATTTCCCAGGTTGCTCTTGCATGGAAACATAGGGAGATTCGGATGACTTAAAAGAATTTCACTTTGTAAACTTCAGCCTTGGTCTCCATATCTGTGAAATGGGACTGTTGCATATAGCCTTGAGGATTGAACCACATGTGCCAAAGTGTTTTTATTTTATTTATTTATTTTTTTTGCGGTACGCGGGCCTCTCACTGTCGTGGCCTCTCCCGTTGCGGAGCACAGGCTCCGGACGCACAGGCTCAGCGGCCATGGCTCACGGGCCCAGCCGCTCCGCGGCATGTGGGATCTTCCCGGACCGGGGCACGAACCCGTGTCCCCTGCATCGGCAGGCGGACTCTCAACCACTGCGCCACCAGGGAAGCCCCCAAAGTGTTTTTAAAACACAAGTGTGAAGCGGTTGTGTAGGCTTTATTGTTTGCCCAGCTAATATTTTTTTCTGACAATCCAAATTTTGTTCAGGTGTCTACACTCTTTCCCAAGTGACTCATAGAAAGGTGATTAGGTATAATTCTGATTAGTCTGACTCAGTCGTTCTCAGTCCTGAGCATGGCTGACCGTTAGAATCACCTGGGGAGCTGTAAAAACCATGCAGTTGGGATTGAGAAACACTGAACTCTAACAACTCAGCAGGGTAAACCTATTTTCTGGGCTGGTAATTGGATAAATGAGGATGTATCTCAGTTCTGACCAGTGAGACATGATAGGAAGTCTGCTGGAGACTTTGGGAAAGGTTTTCTTTTGTGTGAGAGGAGACTTGTAAAATGGGTTCTAGACTCTTCTGTGATGTCTGGTTGTGTTGCCTGGAGCTGCTCCTGCCATCTTGGGACGGTGAGTGGAGCTCAAGGTAAGGACCATTGGAGCAGAGAGGTAACTGAATCTGGGTTTTTGATGCGGTCATGGAAGCCACAGATGGTTCTGTGCCTGAAGCCTACCTCTGCATAGCTTGTTAAATGACATAAGCCAGTTTGAGTTGGGTTTTCTGCTACTTTACACCCTAATTTTGTGGGGTTTTTTTGACTGCACCACGTGGCTTGTGGGGTCTTAGTTCCCCCACCAGGGTTTGAACCCGGGTCCTCGGCAGTGAAAGCGCAGAGTCCTAACCACTGGACTTCCAGGGAATTTCCAACATCCTAATTTTGATGGAGAGATATAATTGTAAATTTTGGGCTGATGCTTCGGTTAAGTGGAAGTTAGAGAGGCATGGAAGTGAAATGATATTTAAATTACAAATATAATTTTACCCCAGATGGACAAGAAGGCTCATCTATATTCTTTGCCCCAAAGAAATTACTGTGGACCCCCTACATTTCAGGGCATCACTTGGGGGTAAGTCTTCAACTCTCACTTGGGGTCTTACTAATGGGCTGGTCTCTAAAGCTAATGTAGATTTGCTGTGAAAAGATTTCCTATCTGGCTGGAACTGGGCTGTGGACCCAGAAGGGCTCTAAAAGCTTTCATTGCTTTACTCTCTGCAGGTGGTCCGTGTCTCCATTTAGAGTAGTTCCAATTGAGGGCCCTCCACCAGCCGACCCTGTCTGTATGGAACGTTTGCTGGGTCTGTGAGTCATCTGCTGTTGTGAGTTTTCCTGCCACATTGCCTTTTCCCTGCCCTCCCATCTACTGGAGTTCCTTTGACCACCTCCTCTTCACTCTGTTTTGGGGGGGGGGGGGGGGGGGCCAGAAGCATTGTGGACTTCTGGAAGAGGGAGAAGGCCCAGGAGGAGGGCATTTTTGTGTTTTAACGTTTAACGTGGCTGATGAGACAGTGTAGTAGAGAAGATTAAGAGCGTGCTAAGGCGCTGCCTTTCATTCACGCTGGAAACCTCAGTCACGTTGCTTAGCTTTTCTGTATCTGTGTTGTCCAACAGAAAATGGAGATAATGATACTGTCTGCCCTGTAGGGTTGCCAGTTGGGTTGAATGAGTTCATACGTGTAAAGCATTTCAAATACGCCCTCAAACGTGAGCAGTCATGATGTTCTAAATTGCAGGTATATGTTTTAATATGCAGGCCCTTTTCTTGCCTGAAAGAGGGTTGCTCTGGCCCAGCGGCTAGCGTCTAACTTTTTAGCGCTTATTACCCCTAAGAATGTATTTGTCCAAATCATCGTGACCAGTGACCAAGAAGAAAGACAAAGTGGTCAAAGTCTGGTAAGGCTTCGAAAGTTTGAATGTAGCTCAGTATGCTGGAAAATCTGGCAGGTAAGTGGATGAATCAAAGCTAAGTGGTATCTTGGGAAAATACGTCCCAGGATTTGTTTCTGAGTCACAAAGATCTGAAGATGATGTGGAAGGTGTCACTAAGAATGTTGGAAATCTAGCCCAGCCGTCTGCAGCTGAGACTTGAACAGGCCTCTCATTCAGGGGATTGCTAAGAAAGCCAAAGAAGGCGGGGAGAGCTCTGACCAAGGAACTGGGATGACATCATCAGAGGCTGGAACCTGCAGATACTTAAAATTGCAGTGATGCCTTTAGAAGGTATTCACTTTAGTGTTTAACTTGCAGGAGACCCTAACAACCTACTGGACAGTGCTTGTATTTGCTGTGGGAAATGTACCAGGAGAAACACAAGGCAGCCAGAGACCGCCCAAAAGAGTTGTTACGTAATCCTCCTATTTTCTGCAAAACGATACTCAGAGTCTCCTGGACAGATTCCCAAAGAAGCTGTTTTGAATTCTGACTCCAATAGCTATTTATCACCTTATGATTTTGTGTTTATTGGGGAGGCAAGAATTATGAAGGAGGTAAAAATATTGGGTAGTCAGCTAGGTTACCGTGTCATGCTTAAGGTGATTGCTAACTGTATGTGGCAGTGAATAGGTCAAGTGTTTACATCTGACCATAGTTAGTAACATGTGGTGTCTTTTCTCACTTTTTAAAAGTTTGATGTTAGAAACGTAGCTATGAACACATTGCTTTATGGGATTCAGTATGGTCTTGCATTGCCTTTGATTCTACATCTTGTTTAGAGAAAACTCATTTAGTCAGGTTGGCTTTCCTTCAGGATTTGTAGGAGAGTGGTTAGAAATTTGTAGATAATAATTCTGATTAAGGGTGTCTTGGATGTTTTACTAGGTTACTTTTTAAAAAAATATTTTATTTCCTTCGTGGCACAGATCAGTATTTTATTTTATTTTAAAATTTTATTTGTTTTGGCTGCGTTGGGTCTTCGTTGCTGCACGGGAGCTTTCTTTAGTTGCAGCGAGCGGGGGCTACTCTTTGTTGTGGTGCACGGGCTTCTCACTGCGGTGGCTTCTCTTGTTGTGGGTTCTAGGTGTGCGGGCTTCAATAGTTGTGGTGCGCAGGCTAAGTAGTTGTGGCACGTGGGCTCAGTAGTTGTGGCTCGCAGGCTCTAGAGTGCAGGCTCAGTAGTTGTGGTGCACGGGCTTAGTTGCTCTGCGGCATGTGGGATCTTCCTGGACCAGGGATCAAACCAGTGTCCCCTGCACTAGCAGGCGGATTCTTAACCACTGCGCCACCAGGGAAGTCCCTACTAGGTTACTTTTTTTTTTTTTTTTTTTTTTTTTTGCGGTACACAGGCCTCTCACTGTTGTGGCCTCTCCCGTTGCGGAGCACAGGCTCCGGACGCACAGGCTCAGCGGCCATGGCTCACGGGCCCAGCCACTCCGCAGCATGTGGGATCTTCCCGGACCGGGGCACGAACCCATGTCCCCTGCATCGGCAGGCGGACTCTCAACCACTGCGCCACCAGGGAAGCCCTAGGTTACTTTTAATGGAATTACATTTCAGAGACAAATAGGCAATCACAAACTACAATCGAAAAATGTTATTTAAAATGTATATGTTAATGATTTTAATAATAGCTAACTTTTATTTATTTTTATTTTAAATAAATTATTTATTTACTTTTGGCTGTGTTGGTTCTTCGTTGCTGTGCTCAGGCTTTCTCTAGTTGTGGAGAGTGGGGGCTACTCTTCGTTGCGGTGGGCGGGCTTCTCATTGTGGTGGCTTCTCTTATTGTGGAGCACGGGCTCTAGGCGCGTGGGCTCAGTAGTTGTGGCTCACGGGCTTAGTTGCTCTGTGGCATGTGGGATCTTCCCGGACCAGGGCTCGAACCTGTGTCCCCTGCATTGGCAGGTGGATTCTTAACCACTGCGCCACCAAGAAAGTCCCAGCTAACTTTCATTAAGCATTTACAGTTTGCTTTACTTCGTGGTAAATTCTATTATTTAATGTGAAGACTTCCTTATTGAGGTATGTTGTCATTCACCCCATGTTACAGATTTGGAAACTGAATTTAGAGAGGTTAGCAGCTTGTTCCAGTCACACAGTTTGTCAGTGGTGGAGCTGGAACGAAAACCCACATTTGTCTGACTGCAAAACCCTTAACCACAACAGTAAGCTGTCCCTGTAAAGAGATGTAAGTGCGTTCTTCTGTTAGGGGAAGTTATTACGATAAATCCTGGTTATCTGGCAAGTGTGTACGTTTCACAGTCTGGTTAGGAGACTATTCTTGTTAGCTCAGCCCAAGGACCATGATTTAAAATTTAAGGCCACCTGGGATGGTTACTGTAAATAAAACCGATTATTAATTTGTGCAGTAAGTGTAGATATTCAGAGATTGGGTTGATTTAGGATGAATTACTAGATGCAGACGTCTACTCAAAAAAGTATGATTTCCTTCCTTCAGTCTCTCTCCCTGTCTCTCTCTTTTTTTTCTTTTTTAGTTCCCCAACCACAGATGAAACCATGCCCCCTGCAGTGGAAGCATGGAGTCTTAACTGCTGGACCGCCAGGGAAGTCCTCTCTCTTCCTGTCTCTTAATCTTCATCTCTCCCCCTCTCTTAGTGTCTCTTTTACTTTCCACCCCTCATCCCACCCTTTAGAAGAGTAAATTTTAATTTTGTTTTCGTAATTTCATATTAGGCTTTTTCCTCTACAGAAAATTTGAGTTGTTTTAGAACTATAAACCAATACAAAGAATCTCATGATCATCTCTGTATTTGCCTCTCAGCTTAGAAATAAAAGCTTCCTGTCTGCCTCTTCCTAATGGCACCCTTTCTAATAGAGAACCTGTTCTTTTCCCCAAGAGGTGCAACTGTCTCAAATCTGGTGTATATTATTCCCAGACATTTTAATACATCTGTACACATTCCTGAATAATAGATAGTATGTTTTGCATGGTTTTAGACTTTAATGGATTCATATACTATTTGTTTTTCTGCAGTTTCTTTTCTTCCCTCAAGATACTTGTGAGATTTATCCATGTGGACACATGTAGCTCAATTTCATTGAGTTCAACCTCTTTTTCCTACAGGTGGCATTTGAAAAGACTTGGTTAATTGATGGTATGTAGATGTTATATAAAGAACTTAAGATGTTTTATGATGTACCTTATTTCCATGCATTTTTGGATTGTGAAACAATATAGAGAGTTTATTCAATATAAAAGCCTTATAATTAATTTTATAAACTTTAAAACACTAGCTTTGACAACAATCTATAGATAACGAATCCATAAATTTTAAAGGCATTTAATAAAAGTTCTGTTTGATATTTAACGTTATCAGCTTGGCATGGATAATCAGACCAAACGAGTTTAACTTTCAGGATTGGAAGAAATAAGTGGTCTGAGTCACAAAAAATCTTCAAGGGCCTTTTTGCCTCATTGAAATGAGATTTCCAGTGTTAGCGTATAGAGAAGAAAATGATATCTTCATAGACACAGTGCTAGTGAAGCACTCTGGAAGCCGTCAGTCTAGATAGGTCAGATGAGCATGACTTTTAGGCAGGGATTGGTTGGTATTTTGTGATAGGCTTCTATGCAAACAGCCTGTTGATTTCATTACCCTAATGTAGGAACATAATTTATAGACTTGCCAAGGGGATGCTTTTGTAATGAGAAAGCCTTGACACCCTTCTCTTTAAACAAACAGGCAGGCACACTGAAAAACCCCTGACGCTTTACATTCGAAGGGCAGGCATCTCTCTAAGGTCCAAGATCTGCTGGGACCACTGCTGGATGCTAGGCCTGCCTCCCTGGTCAGACCAGAATTCCCTCCCTGTGTTTCCTGAGGAAGCTGTTAATCCTATGCCACTAGATATTTCAACGGGGAGTATGGGTTCTTCTTCGTTGCCCGGTTCACCGCAGGCACTGTCTGCCCTTGGATCCCGAGGTCCCATCATCGTCTGGTAGTGAGTCACGATGAGGTGTGTGGCTGAAGGAAAAATCAGTTTGGCTGGGAGATGTCACCTCTGGTCTGAATATTTAAGACTCTCTTAAAAAAATTTTTTTTTTTTTTTTAATCTCTGACTATAAAGTTAGCTGCTTCACTTATTAGGTGACCTTGGGCAAGTTACTGAAACCATCAGTGGCTAATTTTCTGTTTCTTTGTTAGTAAAATGGAGATACTAAGAACTCTGTCTCAAGGGGTAGTGGTATTTAATTCTCATGTTACTTACTAGAAGATCTTAGAACTCTCCCTGGCCCATGGTAGGTGCTATAATTATCATCATCACCACCACCACCATCATCGTTGTCGGAAGAGCACTGTCCTGGCTTCCTTTGGTTGAATTTGGGTACAGCTGTGGCTTTACCCGTAGTGACAGTAGGAGTAATCTGTGAACGTGTTCTTGCCTCTCTTTGAAGCGAACCATATTTTGAAGTGCAGGGATGGTGTAGGCCTCTCATTTATTAAACAGGAGAAACCATCTGTAGAAATCCAGCATATTACTGAAGATCTTTGCTTGAAAGTTTTGGAAACAAAGCCAAAAAAAGCACAAGGGAGCAGAGTGTCGTTGACGTGTTGTTACTTGTATTTGAGAATCTGGTAGATAGTACTTCTGTCACTGTGACGGATAGTTTTGTTTTTCTTTTGTGAAATGCAGGTCAAAGGCAGCACAGCCAAAATATTAAAGATCATGGTCTTTGAAGTTACATCTACTTCCTGTGTGACCTTGGGCAACTTGCTTAACTTCTTTGTGCCTTAATTTCCTTGTCTGTGAAATGTGGATAGTAATTTTATCTCCCTGAATGTTGCTAAGATTAAATTAGTTATTTGTAAAGCACTTAAGAAAACAGCCTGATCCATAGTGAGCCCTATATGTGTTTGTTAAGTCTTGGAAAAAAATTTGTAAAAATCTGTTTACTATATAGTCTTCACTGTGATAATCTCCTGTACGACAGTGGGGGAGAGGTGTCATCCCAAGTCATTGAACTCGACCTATTGTTGAGTTGCTAGAGGATTAGCAGTGAAAAGAGACCTTTTATATCTCCGTGCAGAAGTTAGAGTTCTAATGGGGAGAGACAGATTAATTAAGCACTGTCATTCACACCCCTGAGTGAGAATGGAGAATGGGATGCTATGGCCGGTAGTTAACAGGACTAATTAGTTGAGAGGGTCAAGGACAACTTCAAGAAATTGGTAACTTCTCTGGGACTTCCCTGGCCGTCCAGTGGTTAAGACTCCAGGTTTCCAGTGCAGGGGGCGCGAATTCGATCCCTGATCAGGGAGCTAAGATCCTGCGTACCGCGCGGCAAGGCCAAAAAAAAAAAGAAATCTGAGACCAGAAGGAAGTCTAGGAGCTCTCCGCGCTGAGGGTAAAGATGCCCCGAGCACAGTGAAATGCACGTGGGAGGCTGTGGAGACCAGAGCCAGAACATGTGTGGTTGCAGGAGCTGCACAGATGGGTCTGGGCGGGAAGAGGGGGCTCCAGAGCGAGCAGGCGCAGTGTTGGGAAGCCCTGGTGAGGCCCACCTCAGGGTCAGGGACTTCAGAATTTATTCAAAGCTCGGTGGGAAGCCATGGCGACATTTTGAGCAGGGGGTTGGCATCATGTGAGTCACATTTGAGAAAGGCTTCCCAGACTGCGGTTGGGAGAATGGATTTGAGGACAGCAGGCCTGGAGGGTGGGTCCTCACTGACCCAGGCCACAGACTTGGGTGGAAAAGGCAGATTCTTCAGGAGTCAGGATTCAGAGGCTGCGGGCTTTGGTGGGTGCTTGGGTGTAGGGGCCGACGAAGGAGGTGTCCAAGACGATTCCTGGGTTCCTGGCCTGGGCGGAGAGCGCTGGGCGCTGAGGTAGTCCAGCCAGAGGAACGGGTTTCATGGGAGTGAAGATGTGTTTTTGGTTTGGCCTGTGTGGAGGC
The DNA here is from genome assembly GCF_011762595.2 of Tursiops truncatus. Classification (NCBI taxonomy): domain Eukaryota; kingdom Metazoa; phylum Chordata; class Mammalia; order Artiodactyla; family Delphinidae; genus Tursiops; species Tursiops truncatus. The sequence goes on along the minus strand of NC_047038.1, from coordinate 111,119,740 downwards.
GGAGGTGCTTCTGGGCTACCCAGTGGATGTGTTCGGGAGTTTGTTTCTTTTACGGGTGGAGTTTGTTTCTTTTACGAGTGTGTACTGCACAACAGGGAACAGAGCTGAAGATTCTGGAGACACAGCACAGAGATAGGAAATGACACCAGGCAGCTGGGTAGCAAACCAGCTGGAGAGAAAATGTAGAGGAAGAGGCAGGGTGGCTCAGGGCAGATCTTGGAGAGCAGAACTTTTAAGGGATGGGTAGAAGAAGTGGTTGATAAAGAGATTTGACAGCGGTAGCCATTGAGAGGGAGGGAGGGAGGGGGTGGGAAAGCCCCAAGAGGGTTTCACAAGTTAAGGAGAAAGATTGTTTCAGAAAGTAGGAGGGAGCAGACAAGGTCATGCTACAGAGAAGTCAGGTCCCAGGAGTCCAGATGACACTGCGTTAGCAAGACAGTGTCATTGGCACTCCTATATATAAAATAGGTTACTAATAAGTACTGTATAGCACGGGGAACTCTACTCAATACTCTGTAATGGCCTATATGGGAAAAGAAGAAAAAGAAAGAGTGGATATATGTATATGTATAACTGATTCACTTTGCTGTACAGCAGAAACTAACACAACATTGTAAGTCAACTGTATGCCAATAAAAATCAAAACAAAACAACAACAAAAAGACAGTGTCATGGGTAATGAGTGGGAGATGAGTTTGTGGCACGGCAGGGATGGGAGCCTGATGGCACAGGGTGGAGAAGAGGGTACCTGGAAAATACATGAGCCTGTGGTGCAGGCATTTCTCCCAAGCTGTTGGCTAATTGGTGAGATTTGAACACGCCGATTTAAGTGTCCAACAGAGAGGAAGAGGTGGAAGATTCAGGGAATATTCTAGCATACACAGGGCTTCTGAATAGCATAGAAGGTGGGATTCAGATTCCAGGTGGAGGGGGGCAAGATACATCTACTTCAGTAACAGAAGGGGTGGAAAGGATGTGTGCAAACCCGGGTCCATTTGTAGCTTTGTGTCAGGACATTGAGGAAATGAGGAACCGATGGATTTATTTCGTCTGTGAGGTAGACAGCAAGGTGGTTTTCAGTAATGAATTCTGTTTTAATTTCTCCCTTACCGCATTCTTTTTCCGCTTAATAAGTAATACATGACTTGTAAAAGTTTTGTCTGTTTGAATCGGGTGGGATGGAATATAGATGTTGAAAGAGAAGAAGTGGTGAGAGGTGAGTGGGGAGAAAAAGTAGGAATAAAATGTCTGGAAAAACAGACTTGGGACTTCCGTGGTGGTCCAGCGGTTAAGACTCCACGCTTCCACTGCAGGGGGCGCAGGTTCGATCCCTGGTCGGGGAACTAGGATCCCGCATGCTGCATGGCATGTCCCCCCCGTTAAAAAAAAAAAACCCAATAAACAAAAAGCAGTCCTCAAGACACCAAGACATGTGTCTATTTCAGAGTTTGTTCTGCTGGTACTTCAGGTCGAATGCTTTATTCAAACAATCTTTAATCTTGGTTTAAAAAAAATATTCAATGAAGATGGCTTTTTTTCTTTTTCACTGAGGGACCCTGCCGATGTTTCGGTTTGCTCTCAGTGGAATTGTGCTGGTTCTCTTTGGATGTTTGTAAAGAAGAAGTTTCTCTTGGCAACATCGGAGAAGAGATTCCAGGACTTCAGGTTCAGAAGAGAACCTGTAAGAGTTAAAGGCGTAGCCATTATCAGTGATCTAAACCAGAGGTCCCCAGCCTTTTTGGCACCAGGGACCGGTTTCGTGGAAGACAGTTTTTCCACGACGGGGGCGGGGATGGTTTTGGGATGACTGAAGCACATTACACTTATTGTGTGCTTTCTTTCTATTATTATATTGTAATATATAATGAAATAATTATACAACTCACCATAATGCCGACAGGAGGCGGAGCTCAGGCGATAATGCGAGCGATGGGGAGCGGCTGTAAATACGATGAAGCTTCACTCGCTTGCCCGCTGCTCACTTCTTGCTGTGTGGCCCAGTTCCTAACAGGCCACAGACCAGTACGGGTCCATGGTCCAAGGGTTGGGGACCCCTGCACTAAACATATAATATCTTTTCTTCCTCTTTTCTAGCTAACTACTTAGTTAGGTTCCAACTAGTTTAAGAAACAATTCATGGCCGTCCTCTTCCCTCTGGCTCCGGATGCACTGGCTGTGAGCACGTGGCACCTTCAAGGACGGGAAGCATGCAGACTTTCAAGTTCTTCACTGGGAGAGAGATTCTAGGACTTAGCAGAGGAGTTCATAGCCTGTGTCGCTACAGCTAGAGTTGGTGGCCTGTTCTTGTGGAAAGCAATAGGACAGGGTTCAGATTAATTCTGTTTTTTTTTTTTTTTTGACAGTTCAGATTTTGGCATAAGACATCCTGCATATCCTCATGCATTGCCTTCAGTTGCAAGTGAGAGAAACCCAACTAAAACTAGTTGAAGCAAAAAAGAGACTTTCTGGCTTGCGTGAGTGAAGTCTTGGGAGTGGGGTTTCTTTGGCTACACTGGCATCCAAGGGTTCAAGCGATGTCATCAGGTCTCTCTTTTTGCATCGCTAGCGTTTCCTGCAATTGGCTTGACCCCGATGGGCACTCTTTCCACAGTGGCGATAGCTTAAGTTTACTTACATCTTTCTCATTGCTCTGGGGATTCCAGAGAACAGTGACTCCTTTTCCTTAGAGCAGTTGTTCTCAATCAGATGGTTTTGTGATGTCCTGGAGACATTTTTGGTTGTCATAATTGGGAGGTGCTGCTGGCATCTAGTGGGTAGAGGCCAACGTTGCCATGTGGCTGAACACCCTACGATGCACAGGGCCAGACACCGCACCCCACCCCCCACCCCGCAACCTCCCAAGAACGATCTAGCTCAGAGCTAATTGCACTAAGGCTGAGAAACCCTGCCTTAGACATAGAAACACCACATAGTTTAGATCAGAATACTTTGGGGGGTAAAATTACGCTGGGACCACAGGCATAAACTGGTCTTGTCCTGGGTGAACCGGAACAGGTGGCTGCCCTCTCTGAAGGCCCATCAGTCCTGGGTCACTTGTTCAGCCTGGACCCATCACTGAGTGTGGCAGATGGGATGCCTTGGCCAGCCTGAATTGCATGCCTACCACGGGGGAGAAGCAGGTGACAAGTGATGTCTGCCTCACCGGAACGCCAAGGGTCCCAACAAGGGATGTGCAGAGCATAGAATAAAGCTGTCTAGCGTGCAAGAGAAGGTGCATTTTTTTTGAAGCTTCCTCTAAGTTCTTTTTTTAAAAAAATAGTTATTATTTATTTGTTTTTATTGTAGTTTTACAATGTTGTGTTTGTTTCAGGTGTACAGCAAAGTGTTTCAGTTATACATATATATCTTTTTTCATTTTTTTCTTTTTATTGGAGTACAGTTGCTTTACAATGTTGTATTTCGATTCTTTTCCCTTATAGGTTATTACAAAATACTGAGTATAGTTCCCTGTGCTATACAGTAGGTCCTTGTTGGGAACACGGATTTCGGAAAGCAGCTTTACTAGACCTGTTTTTGTCCGGGCCTAGGGGCCACGTGTGGCAAAGGACTGTGAGATTAGCGAGTCAAGATAAGGAAGCCTTCTCTTTTTTCCTGTTGTTCGGTTGATTCATTTTAACCAAAATAGAGAAGGAGGGGAGAGGTGAGAGGGTGGAAGGGAAGACTCTGGTCTGCGCAGCTCGTCTGGATACAACATCGAGGTTGTTGATTCACTGCAGTGCTTAGTGTCTGTGCCGTCCAGTATTTAACCTCTGAGCTATGGAGTAGCTCAGACGCTTGTGATCATTGTGGAAAAAGCTGGAAGTAGTTAACGTTTATAACATCTTAACTTGTTAGAGTTCAAGAAAATGTTTTAAAAACTAAATAGTGATTTTATGGCTTCATTTAGATTTCTGACACAGTGTTCCTGTTTAATTTTGGAGAAATATTCTTAAGAAAAGCTGATCCTTGTGAGTGTAATTCATCTGGCAGAGTGGATTGAGTAATTTTACGTTCTTTTTCCTTTTAAACAAACAAAATATTTGAACAGAAATGAGAGCACATTTAAAAAATTTCTAATTTTCTATATGCCTGGCTTGATTTTAAGTTTGAAATCAATTGAGAAATCCTATAAGCACCTAGAAGAGTTGTCCAAATAAGTTTATTTTCTTCTGAAATTGTATGATAGTCCCTGGAAATGCTTTCCTTGTCTCTGTTTTATTGTGTATGCTGGATAATATCAAAAGCAAGGATTCAAAAGTAGGTAAGTGACCTGTTTGGACTGTTTTCTTTTAATTCATACTGTAGGGGAATTGAGATGGTTAAATTAAATACTTATGATGTGAGCTCTGAAATCTTTTAGAATTGACTGCTAGGTCTTAATTGATATTGTCTAAAAGGCTTGCAAATTAACCTGGTAATGAGCAGTCCTATGTCCAGAAACCGGATGTATCACTTAACCACAGCTAAGTTTTTTTGTTGCTGTTGCTATACGATGGTTCAGTGCCTTTTGGCAGTGTCTACAGGGTGTCTGTAGGACTGATTTATCTTGACAGTCATCGGACCAAAAAGGTTTTAAAAAGTGCTTCTTTGTCCAGGGAACAAAGAGGCAACTTTAGTAAAGACCTTCACGTTTTGTGACTTCGAAGCTTTCATTTCCCAAAGCTTTAAAGCTGAAAGTAGAGCTTTGAGTAAACACACTTCCTCAGTTTAATGTCTGCAGCGAGAGCACAGCAGAAGAGTGGAGAGGGAGTCGGGTCCATGGTGGCAGCTGGTGCATCAGTGAGCATTTGACCTTTGGAGGGCACCTTGGAGTGACGCCTGCTAGATTGTGGCATGGTGAACCCAAACCCAGAGTTTATATTAGGAAGAAAATTTGGAATGGAGTGGAATGCACATTCAGCTCTGTGGGCTTACCTGTGTGTGTGTGTGTGTGTGTGTGTGTAATCTAATCACACTTTAGATGTAACTAAACCATGTGTATTATTTAAGAAGCATCAGTGATGATTCCTTTAAAGTGTAAAGTCATCTCTCAACCTATTTTTTTGTGTATGTGAATATCCATTTAATTTTTTTCCTTTTATTATTGAAATATTAGCTGACTTACAATGTTTCAGGTATACAGCAAAGTGATTGTTATATCAGATTCTTTTCCACTATCGGTTATGACAAGATACTGAATATAGTTCCCTGTGCTACACAGTAAATCCTTGTTGTCTACCTATTTTATATATAGTAGCGTGTATCTGTTAATCTCATACTCCCAACTTATCCCACCCCCTTCCCCTTTGGTAACCATAAGTTTGTTTTTGATGTCTGTGAGTCTATTTCTATTTTGTATATAAGTTCATTTGTATCCTTTTTTTAGATTCCACATATAAGTGATATATGATTATCTTTCTCTGTCTGACTTAATTCACTTACATGATAATCTCTGGGTCCATCCTTGTTGCTGCAAATGGCATTATTTCATTCTTTCTTTATGGTTGAGTAGTATTCCATTGTATACATATACCACATCTTCTTTTTCCATTCCTCTGTTGATGGACATTTAGCTTGCTTCTCTGTCTTGGCTATTGTAAACAGTGTGTGAATATCCATTTTTCTGTCTTGGATTTGGTTAAATGAAGGTGCATATAAAATATCTTCAATCTGAAACAGCAATGAGTAGATTACTACAATCTCAAATTAGAAGTGTTAGATTTTATTTTCATTTGCCTCATAATCTACTTATAAGTTTAGCTGTTGGTAAACATTATCTGAGATGTCCTAACACAAAGTTTAAGTTTCCTAGAAGTCATGATAATAATAGTGGTTGTCGTAGAAGTAGCAGTTAACAGGGTTTTAAAAATTTTTATTATTTTTTTTAAACCATGTAAGGGGACAAACCTTTACATTAATTAGCATTGACTTCTCACAACCGTTCTATCTGGTAATTACTCTGACAGGACACACCATTTTGCAGTTTAGGAACCTGGGTTTAGGTCGGTTAAGTTACTTGCCCAAAGGGCACTTGCCTGGAAAGCTGTGTGGCCCCCGCCTGTTTCACACTCTCTGAAGCCTTTAGTTTTCTAGAAGAGCATATATGATTGCCATTGATACCGTATGTATTTCACAAGCTTTGTTTGTGGTAGTATCTTGTGTAAAGCCATGGGGGAGGGTGTTATGTCTGTAGAGCGTACTTTAGGAAATTTAAAAAATTTCCATGCAGGTGATAGAAACTTCCTTTAAGCTATTAAAAGTCACAGGAAAGGAAGTCATTTTCAGATGATCTGGAATAGTGGCTGTATGATTCTACTTGTATTGCACAAAATGAAAAAGAGCGCTGTTGCTTGCTTTTTAGCCAAAGCAGAATCTGAAGAGTAACGTCATTGTTAACGATCCAGAGGGCTCATTGGGTTTGAATGGTGCTGACAGCTTGTTTTGCCATTTTCAGCCTCCATGTCTTGTCACTGATAGGCAAAGGCCTGTAGGATTTCTCTCTTTAAAGGAAAACACTTTCCTTTGTTTTGCGGAACGGATGCTTTGCTGTCAATGTCAGTTTGGACCCTTGCTTAAATTTGCTGCTTATTTTATGTCCCCAAACCGTACTGCCGTTTAATTTTCTTCGCAAATAGCCATTCCCTTTCTCTCTAGATGTATTTTCATTCTTTCTGCTGATGATATTCTGAATCTATTTACCATGAAATGAATTTTCTCCTGGTTTACCCATGAGCGACTTGCTATCCAGAAGGTTAAGAATTTCGCCCAAAGTCATATGGCGAAGGCAGAGACAGTGTTAATGAAGACATTGTAGTTAGGTTTAAAATATTTCAGATTCTCTCTGATCTTGAATTTAGTAAACCTCAGTTTCCATGTAGAAAGCTGGAACTTAAGTCCTGCAGTGCTGACTCCCGTGGAGCGGGAACCAATGCCCAGGCCTCCTACTCTACAGCTGAGGAAACATGCCCCACGTGTCCGCCTAGATACCTGCTCTGTCCCGTCTGTTGGTTTCATGAAGCTCATTTGGTAGTGTTGAGTCTACATTGAAGTCATTTTTCTTATCTGTATGTTTGCAGCATTAATGAACAAGTAATGAGGAAATCCTATGTAAAGGGTGACTTTTTTTTTTTCCCCTTTGGAAACCAGCTGTTTTCATGATGCTCACATCATGTTCATGTTCATCAAAAATTTAGATCCGGAGGAGAGAAAATACAAGGTCGAAGATCGTTACAACAGGCCAACAAGTTCTTCAAAGTAGGAGGCTTGGAATAAAGCCAATTCTGGTCCCTCTGATAGAGTCCTTATAAAAGTTCCTGGCTTGACTTTCACTGTCAAGTATTTTGCACATATTAATTATGCTTATGTGTCCTTCCATTGAGATAAGTGGTACTGTTCCCAATTCTCTGATTTATAGGTGTGCATAAACTAACTTAGTCCCAAAGGAAGCTATGATTCCATACTAAGCTTACCCCAATAATATATGCTGGTTTTTTAAAACATCTTTATTGGAGTATAATTGCTTTACAATGGTGTGTTAATTTCTGCTGTATAACAAAGTGAATCAGCTATACGTATACGTATATCCCCATATCCCCTCCCTCCCACCCTCCCTATCCCACCCCTCTAGGTGGTCACAAAGCACCGAGCTGATCTCCCTGTGCTATGCGGCTGCTTCCCACTAGCTATCTATTTTACATTTGGTAGCGTATATATGTCCATGCCACTCTCTCACTTCGTCCCAGCTTACCATTCCCCCTCCCCATGTCCTCAAGTCCATTATCTACATCTGCGTCTTTATTCCTGTCCTGCCCCTAGGTTCTTCAGAACCTTTTTTTTTTTTTTTAGATTCCATGTATATGTGTTAGCATACAGTATTTGCAGCACTATTTACAATAGCCAGGACATGGAAGCAACCTAAGTGTCCATCGACAGATGAATGGATAAAGAAGATGTGGCACATATATACGATGGAATATTACTCAGCCATAAAAAGAAACGAAATTGAGTTATTTGTAGTGAGGTGGATGGACCTAGAGTCTGTCATACAGAGTGAAGTCAGAAAGAGAAAAACAAATACATGCTGTTTTTGATCTGAGATTCATAAGGCCGTTTGAAGCAGATCCTCAGCCCTCAACCATTTAATCATTCCCATGAGTAAGAGCGCTTCCTCCTGACACCTCCTTTGAAGGTGAAGTAGAGAAATTAATGAGTTGGATAGAGATGATGTGACATTGTTTTGTGGTCGGGACATCCATTCGTCTGCTACGACTGGTCCTAATAAAGCCTGAACATTCCTAAAAATGTCCTGCCCCTCACCTTGCTCCTGTTCCGCATTTCAGTAGACGCTCAGCCCCTTGAGGGCGTTGTCTGATTTGGGTCCCCAACTAGTGCCAAGGACTGTGCCTGGCTCTCAGGTTTTGGATTCATACTTGCTGTGTGGATTCCTGTCTGGCTCCTGGCATGTTGGAAGCCCTTGAAGTGCAGAGGTTGGATGATACCAGTAGAGAAGCAGATGCGATTGTGAGAATCCAGGGCCTCTGATGGCTGCCCTGTCTCCGAGCTGCTGATGGAAGGCGGGAAGGGCCTTTTGTAACTTTGGACTACCATCTCCCATCTCAGCTGCTCCGCAGATTCCCGCCAGGATGCTTTACATCTGATGAACACAGTCAGAATCAGACCTCTCGGGAGGTGAAAGTGGCTGGAGTCTGGTTAGAAGGTTGTTTTGGCCTGAGTTGAGTTGATAAAATTTTCAAAGCATGAAGAGAGGCCTGGGAGGAGTTAGGGTACATTTGGGACAGCATTCAAATTCTGTTCAGGGTCCCAGACTGCCGCCACATGGAAAGAAAAGCTCAAGAGTTGTTAGTAGTTTATTTCTTTTGGCTGACTTTCTATTGTCATTCCTTAATGACTGTTTATATTTAATATGCTGCAAGTTGTATATAAGTTTCTGTTTAGTCTGTCTCTGTATAGAGATAAATAGCGTAGGTGAATTTTCTCTGTTGTACATGAGTAAAGAAGGGTGTTAATGTTTCATTTGTTTCACATCAAGCAAAATAACAGGACAAAGACAAGTAAAAATAGTGATGTGGCTACACAGTCAAGTTGTACTTCTTTTATTAGATTTAATAGAATGAGGTCCCTGAAGGAATGTTAAAATCTGTTCAGAATAATAACTCCAAAACGTTCCCAAGCAGTAACGATAAAATACAAGGAATCGTATTATTGATGCAAAACCAGAGCTGTGATATTAGAAGTCCTTGTTATCTTAAGAAGAACAAAATGTCATGTTTTTCCTTATTAAAATTTTTTTCTTACATAACCAGCTCTGTGATAAACTCAGTCTGGACGTTCTGTGTTCATGGCATCACTTCTCATTTTATTTCTCCTAGAAAACTGTGAGGCATGCCATCCATTGGATGCTTTGTACACGGGAAGGGACCTCGGCCATAGGAAGGGACCCCAGTACCGTGTTATCAAAAAGAGAGAGGGCTCTTTTTGAAAACAGTGACATCACTGACCTTTTCTTTGGCAAGCTGCTGATAAAATATTGTAGGGAGTAGCTAGCTCTCTTTTTGCTCTTGTAGACACAGTAAACAGAGACTGGCCTCTTTGGCTTTTCTTACCCTTATTATAGTGCAGGTGATACTTTTCTCTGTCTCCTTTAGAAGCTAGACTATCACTAAAGAAGGTAGGTGTGTGTGTGTGGGTGTGTATGTAGTACGTGGTGAGTCAGCCTCTGTGGCTGTTGGCTGTGTATTTTGTCCTTGGTTTATATTATGTTTTTTTTAGCTTAATCTAGATTTTAAATTTTCTTTTTTTTTTACATTGAAGTATAATTGACTTACAATATTGTGTTAGTTTCAGGTGTACAGCAAAGTGATCCAGTTATACATACATATCTTTTTTTCAGATACTTTTCCCTTATAGGTTATTACAAGATACCAAGTATAGTTCCCTGTGCCATACAATAGGCCCTTTATCCCATTATGTCTTGAGGAGCAGTGTGTCAGTAACAACTGGCTGCATGTTACAGAAAAGCCAGTTGACAGATGTTGACTGTGTCGGTTGGTTGATTTTTTTTTTTTTCCCCCTCCCATAGTAAGTCAATAGTTGGTGGTTGCTGGCTGGTTTTCAAGGCTGAGGAGTCTACAGGTTTTGTAGCCTTTTACTCATGGTTTGCAAGATGGCCTAGCCATGACACCCCCTTTCTAGGGGACAAGAAAGAGGAAAAAGAACAAAGGGGGGAAAGTCTGTATCAAAGGCTTTCCCAGGAATCTCCTATCAGCTCCCGCTCATAGATCATCGGCTGCAGCATTCACGTGGTTTCCCCGCGCTGCAAGGAAGTCTGGGAAGGAGTTGTTTGTAGTCCAGCCTTTGTTGCAGAGGAAGGCAAAGGGAGAGAAGATTGGAATGGCTGTTGAATGAGACAGTTTCTGCATCTGCCAGAAGCAGGTCCAAATTCTAGTGCTGAGGATCTTCATAGTGTTTCTCCATTTAACGTCACTTAATCAACAGGTCGTCACAGAGCATTGTTGATGTGAGCTGTGTAGTTATTGGTCTTAGCGAGCCAGAGAGAGATGCTAATGGATAATGTGTTGTCTTATTAGGATTTACAGTCTAGTTATAGAAATATAAAACACGTGAAAGAAATGGTTCTGGGAAATTAAGTGCTATGTTTTCTCACCGGATGATAAGAAGAGGGACCTTGATGGATACCTGGTGTAGTTAAAAGGGCTCCATGGAGAAGGTAGAATTGACTGGGGATGGGTGGATGGGACGGATAGAGGTGTCTGGGAAAGGGGAATAGCTTGAATACCCAGGGTTATTTAGGATGTAGTGCAGAATATTAGGGCCTATAGGAAAGATGAATGTGGCTATAAATTCTGCCCTAAAACAAAACCAGAGAGTTGTGGTTTTGGAACAGGAAATAAGGAGGTAGGCTGCTTAAGAAAAAATGATCAGATACTCCTCTGTGGGAGCAGGTAGAGCCTGGGGCCAGGGAAACCCATGAAGTCCTGTTCTGCTCACCTTGAGGACAAGGGCCATGGTCTAGGTTGGTGGCAGTGCCTTTGGGGAGGGAGCCCAAGGGAGATGAATGAATGAGGCCAAAGGAAAGTTAGCAGGACTCACTGGCTTCTTAGATTTGCTGAAAAATCTAAATCAAAGATAATATTTTCAGTTTGGCACGCTAGGAGAACATCAGAAACCAGAACAAGAAAGTCACTGGGAGCACAGGGCAGTTTGGTTTTGAGCCAAAGGCTTTGTGCCCCAACTGGTCTTCCCAGTCTCTGCTGCTCTGTGTTCATCATCTTGATTTCCCTTTACCAGCTTCCATCCCTGTAGCACCGATAGCTTCTGTTTATTCACAGTTTCTGCTTCCTCCAAATGTTGGCTAACTCATGGGCTGCTTCTTTGAGTGTTCCCTCAGCCTCACTGTTCCTATACTCCACGTCTGCGTTCATAAGTCAGCTTCCTAAGGGAATGTGGTTGGCCCAGCTAATTACCATTGTTCTTGTTTGGGGGAGAAGTTGTCTGGCTCTTGGGAGGTCACTGGCCAGCCTTTTTTTAAAAATTTTATTATTTTTTTTATTGAAGTATAATTGATTTACAGTGTCGTGCTAATTTCTGCTGTACAGCAAAATGATTCAGTTTACATACATTTTATATATATATATATATACACACACACACACACACACACACACACATTTTTTTTTTTTTTTTTTTTTTTGCGGTTCGCGGGCCTCTCACTGTTGTGGCCTTTACTGTTGCGGAGCACAGGCTCCGGACGCGCAGGCTCAGCGGCCATGGCTCATGGGCCCAGCCGCTCCGCGACATGTGGGATCTTCCCGGGCCGGGGCACGAACCCGTGTCCCCTGCATCGGCAGGCGGACTCTCAACCACTGCACCACCAGGGAAGCCCCAACACACTTGTATTTTTAAATATTCTTTTCCATTATGGTTTATCATAGGATATTGATATAGTTCTCTGTGCTATACAGTAGGACCTTGTTGATCCATTCTGTATATAATAGTTCGCATTTACTAACCCCAACCTCCCACTCCATTCCTCCCCCAACCCCTTCCCCTTTGGCAATTTTTTGTTTTCTGTGTCTGTGAGTCTGTTTCGTAGATAGGTTCATTTGTGTCATATTTTAGATTCCACATATAAGTGATATCATGTGGTATTTGTCTTTCTCTTTCTGACTTACTTCACTTAGCATGATAATCTGTAGTTGCATCCATGTTGCTGCAAATGGCATTATTTTGTTCTTTTTTATGGCTGAGTAGTATTCCATTGTGTATGTGTGTGTATATAAATACACACACACACCACATCATCTTTATCCATTCCTCCGTGGATGGACATTTAGGTTGTTTCCATGTCTTGGCTCTTGTGAACAGTGCTGCTCTGAAATAGGGGTGCATGTATCTTTTTGAATTGTAGTTTTGTCCAGGTATATGCCCAGGAGTGGGATTGCTGGATCATACGGTAATTCATTTTTAGTTTTCTGCGGAACCTCCATACTGTTCTCCATAGTGGCTGCACCAATTTACATTCCCACCAACAGTGTAGGCGGGTTCTCTTTTTTTCCACACCCTCTCCAGCATTTGTTGTTTGTAGACTTTTTAATGGTGGCCCTTCTGACTAGTGTGAGGTGATACCTCATTGGCGTTTTGATTTGCATTTCTCTAATAATTAGTGATGTTGCCTATTTGGCCAGCCTTTCGATTGGCTGCTCTTGGATCTGGTGCCCCTCCCTGCCTGGCCAGTTGTAAGCTATCATATAGAACAGGTTTGCCCAAGATTGTCGCCTCACCAGGGCCTGGGAGAGGAGGAGAGGGCTGGCTGGGGGCAGGCACCGTGCAAGTATGAACCTGGTCCGTGTGCCAGAGCTTGCTTGGTGTTTTACAATCATTTCTTTATCAGAGGGAGCTGTTTTCCATCTCACTCTGTGCAGAATGTGCAGTTACATATGAATAAACCTGTGATTAATACTTCTTTCGGTATTTATTTAACAGCTTTATTGTGACATAATTCACACACCATATGCTTCACCCATTTAAAATGTACAATTCAGTGGCTTTTTGTACGTTCACAGATTTGTGTAGCCATCACCCCAGCCGATTTTAGAATATTTTCATCACCCCCCAAAGAAGCCCTGTATCCCTTGGGCTAATTAAAAAAAAATTTTTTTTTTTGCTGCGCCCCATGGCATGCAGGGTCTTAGTTCCCTGACCAGGGATCGAATCTACAGTGGAAGCGCAGAGTCTTAACCACCCTGATAATGTGTAACATGCTTCCCACCCCAGTGCTATTCCAAGTGAGGCCTTTTTGACCAGTTTTTCCATTTGCATTGCTTCCCCATTCTTCTTCCCCCTTGGCCACATAGCACTTATCACCTACTGTGTGTTTTTATATATCTACTTTAATGTTTGTTTTTCTCAGAATGTGAGCTTTATAGAGGAAGGGGTTTTTATCCTACTTAAACTGTCCAGTACCTGGTCAGTATTCAGATATTTGCTGAATGAATGAATTATAATCAATTTGTTATGCTTCCAGCTACCAGTTGTGCTAAGAACTCTGTACCTTATACTATCTTTATTTTATTCCTATAGAAATTGAAGCTCAGAGGTGGAATAATTTGCCTCAAGTAGGTAACTGGCAGAGCGGATTTGTGAATCAGTGTAGCTCGTTGCTGTCTGCTGAAGATGTAATGTAAGCCACGTATATAATTTACATTTTGTTAGTAACGTCATTAAAAAAAAGTAACAGGTGAAATTAATTCAAATCAGATTTCATTAATCCAGCATATCCAAAGTATTACCATTTCAACGTAAAAATTGTAACCAGTATAAAAATTGTCTTGTGCATTTTTGTCAAACCAAATCTTTGGAAGCCCGTGTGCATTTTATACTAAAATGGTAAATATTCATGGGGCCCAGCCACATTTCTGGAGACCAACAGCCCCACGTGGCTAATGACTGTTGTGTTGGGAGCCCGGCTCTAAATGACATCAAATCTCATGGTCCTGCGTCTGTCCCTTGCTGCTTCCCTGTATTCAAGCTGCCACCCCTTTCCAGCTTGGGAAGATAATAGCAGAATCTCCATCTGACATTTGTAGAGGCCAACCATGTATAGAAGCCTTAGTTTACGTGCTCAGCTCCTTTGATTTTCAGAAGAACTCAAGGAAGTAACTTTGTCAGGTCCCAGTTCCCTTCTAATCAGCAGAGAAATTTTACAGGCAATGGTATGGAGATCTAGAGAGCTTAATAGCTTGTCTGAATTTACAAGGTTTCTATTGATACTTGGCAGGGTCAGGTATAGAATCCAGCTCACGTGAGGCTTGGGATAGTCCTTCGACATAAAGTCTGCCCCCAAGTCCATAGCTGGCCCTAGGACCTCGCTCTGTCCGAGATCCCCAGAAGTTCTGTGTTGCTGGTTTCAGTCTCTGCACATTTTTCCTCTTGTTTTGAACACTGTTCTTCCCTCCCTACCCTCATTCACTTGTTGGATCTCTTCTTTCAGACTGGGCTCCTTCTGAGACTTTATTTCCCCCAATTCTCCCCTGGAAGTTCCCTGTCCTGTCCCTTTCATGATAGATAACGTCAGACAAACCCATATGAATCTTTTGAGAAAAAGATTTGTTAATTTGCCGACTTGACTGTCTGAGGGCCGGTTCGGTAGTTGGCAGTATGGAACTAGGGGAAGGAAAGATTTCTCATTTGTGGCTAGTTCCCTGCCCTCCCAGTTTGAGGGGGCTCTGTGGGTGTCTTCTGGGCAGGAGGGGAGAGCCTGCAGCTGTGTGGGTGCTGGGTGGGGCTTTCAGCGGCTGAGAGCTGGCAGTCCTTGCCAGGCTTGCGGAAACTATGTGGATTGGAACAAAAGGCTGGGTGTGTGAAGTTAAGAATCCTCGACTGAGAGCTGGAAAAGAGCTGCTTATGGGCAATTGTTTCTGAGAGGCAGTGTATTTGATACGTTCGGGTATTCTCTTTCTGGTATCCTGGAGTTAAATGTGTCGAGAACGGTTTATGTCTTCTCTTGGGTTTTCCCTTGTAATAGTAGTTTCTTTACTGACCTCAAGTGCCGTTCTGTGTGTGTTTTGTGTTTGTATTGGGCTGGGGTGGGTGTGGCAGTGACATTTAATTCAGACCGCATAGTCTGCAGCATGACCTAGCAGTTCCTCTCTGATTGAAAACTTGGTATTTGGATTTATTCCGCCTTCACGGGAGAAGCAGCATTCTTTCATGAATGGAAGGAACGCTTTTGTTGGGGGGTTAGTCATTACATCACACTTTTAAGTTTATCCACTCTAAAAAGGAATTGCGTGGACTTCTGGAATCATATAAAAGCGAAGAGTATGAATTGGGAAATCTGTCCATTGAGAACGTGTGGGCTAGTTTGCCTTGCATAGTATTGGACTTTTCTTAAGATTTTGTGCTGATTGGTGCTAAGCAACTTTTAAGGTGATTTTAAGAAGGCTTTTCCAGGACAAAAGAAGGAAAAATGCTAAATGAGTTGAATTAAGTGAGTCACCACTTGCTTCAGCCATTTGGGCAGCAGCAGTAGCAGTAGCAGCAGCGTCTTTTCTTGCGTCCATTCTCTTGACTCTGGTTTTCATGCTCATGCCTAGATCAGAAGCTGCCAGATTCTCCACTATTACAAATTCATTCCTTTTGAAACATAAACACGATACCAATTCATGTTATTGTCTTCTAACAGATTACACTCTTCAGCATTGGTATTTTTTCTTTCAACTTCACTGAGGTATACAACTTACCCTTGAGAAACACCAGTTTGAAATGCATAAGTCCACTTACACGTGGATTTTTTTCCAATAAATATTTACTACAGTACTGAATGGTCTGTGGTTGGTTCTGCATCTGGAGATGGCAGAATTGCCTGTGTGGAGAGCTGACTAAAGTTACATGCAGATTTTTGACTGCACGGGGGTCGGCACCCCAAACCCCTCATGCTGTTCAAGGGTCTACTGTAATGGACAAGTAAAATTGTAAGATATTTAAAGGGTGCAACGCAATGATCTGTTATATGTGTACGTTATGAAAGGACCGCCCCCCCCCCCCACCCCGCGGCACTGATATATTTTATAAGGCTAGTTGAAGCAGATACAGAATGGTAGCCCGGTAGGGGTGGAGGAAAAGAAAAATGAATGTTGATGTGGTTGATGAGACAGCCCCAAAGAGGAATGATTTGTTTATTTCTTCACTAAGAGGGCTGGGCTGGGGAGCAGAGAGTATTGTTACTCATCAAAGAACAGATATCTGCTGCTCACCTATTCTCTGTTGCATTCGCCAGGAATTCTGAAGGATAACAACAGCTTTTAACAATTGAGACAGGACATAAACTTTGACAGGACGTAAGCACAAGGAAAGGAGAATCAGATATAATGATATTATAAAAAAAGCAGAAGACCCATAATAAGGGTGTATAAGGTTTTTTGCAAGATGGATATTAAAGAACAGTGGCTCTCAACCCTCACTATGCATTACAATCAAATGTGAAACTTGTTTTTTTAAAAAAAGATGCTGATGCTTTAAAAAAAAACAGGTTGAGTGATTATATTCTACTTGCTTTGGGGTGAAGGTTGGGCATTTTTGAAGAGTTGGGAATATCTGAGATGGGTCATGAATGAAGCCTTACGTAGAGAGTGATTCATGACCTTTAGGGAATCAGAATCACCTAGGGTGACTCACTGAAAATGCAGTTTCCTAGTCTTCCCTCAAATTCTGTCCTGGGTCTTGGGCTACCGTTTGAGAAACCCTCTGGTAGGAGTAGAGTATTGGGTCATGAGATCACTGGGTACTGAATGGGGTTGGACAGGTTTCCTGGAAAGTGGGGCATGAGCAAGTGTCTGAGTAATGGATAGAATCCAGAAGTGTGGGTGGGAAAGCAGGTGTGTTTGGGGCATTGAGAGAGTTGGTTTCAGTGGGAGAGACATGCAAGATGAGGCTGGGAAGGTAGAGGGCCTTCAGTGCCACTTGGAGGAGCCTCGTTTTTGCATTGTTAGGCTTGGAGAGACCTGAGTTTGGAGAGCCTGGCCTGAGCCAGCCAGGTGGGTGAACATGTCCAGAGGGTAGGTGTCCTTGACACTAGGAAGTGGTGGTTATGTGGGTGGTGACTTGGGAAGTACTGTTTCATTTCGTATCAGCTCCCAGGGAGTAATAAACTGGTGACACTTGAACTAAAACCCTCTAAATCTGGAATAACTTAATTCAGCAAACTTTTATTAAGTGCCTTTTATGTAGCAGATATGCTGAAGAACTCTAGGTTATTTTTTAAACGTGTGTTAGAGTGCTGTGTTGGTAACACGTTTATATAATTCCTGCAGACCCCAGTCCATCAGACCAAGGAGAAAAATAGCAACTGTGACTTTTATTTGTGTACCGATTCTAATGTCACAGTCAGGGCTCATTGCAAACATCTTACTCAGGACAATTTGCAGTGTTTTTGAGGATCTTGACTTGACACATACAATTGTTTTGTGTTGGAAATATTAGCAGAGGAAAGCTGAAAGACTGCTTGTTCATTGGAAGTGTTTTAAAAATATATGCTGGGGGCTTTCCTGGTGGCGCAGTGGTTGAGAGTCCGTCTGCCGATGCAGGGGACACGGGTTCGTGCCCTGGTCCGGGAAGATCCCACATGCCGTGGAGCGGCTGGGCCCGTGAGCCATGGCCACTGAGCCTGCGCATCCGGAGCCTGTGCTCCGCAACGGGAGAGGCCACAACAGTGAGAGGCCCATGTACCGCAAAAAAAAAAAAAAAAAAAAAAAAAAAAATATATATATATATATATATATGCTGGGCTGTGGAACCCTTTGAATAGCTAATAAAAGCAAGAGCTGCCTTTCTACAAAAATGCATGGAGACATGTAATCTTGCTTATAATTTTAGGGCTTTTAAATGCTCTGAAATCAGTTCATAACTCCTGTAGGTCTCATAGACTCCAAGTTAATGCTTAGAGTAGACTATGGAATAACTGTGATGTTGCTTACATCTTAGGGGAGTGGAGCAATACAGCCGTCCCGGACATTTTCTTTTCTTTTAGTTATTAGCCATAATTCATCAAGACCTATGAGTAATTCAACATCTATTTAGCAAATAGTTTTTGAATGAAGCTGGCATAAGCCACAACCAAATGTTTGCATATCATAGTACTATAATTAAGTACACGTCAGAGTAGGTGTGTGTGTGGGACTTATGCCACATCCATTTTCACTCCTGACAGGCTGCCCAGCAATGAGCGTGTTTTTGTTAGGTCTTCTGAAATAACACACGAGATATGATCTAATCCAGCGATTCCCAGGGTGTTTTGCGGGGTGGGGTGGGGTGAGGGAATGCTAGTGCCAATAGAAAGAAGCTCCTTGAAAACAGTATCTGAAGTAAACATTGTTCTGTAACTCATGACATGTTCTGTCCTGTCTTGAAGATACATCGTACACCTGATTATATTAAAGGAAGTCTGGCAGTAAAGAAGCCTGTTTAGTGTGGTTTAAACCCATTGATTCCTAAGTTTATTTAACTAGGACCTCCCTTCTCAAACCACTCTTTAACTTCTCAAAAATAAATGTTGTGAGATTTTTAAAAAAATTAATTTATTTATTTGGCTGCGTTGGGTCTTCGTTGCTGCACGTAGGCTTTCTCTAGTTGCGGCGAGTGGGGCCTTCTCTTCGTTGTGGTGCACGGGCTTCTCACTGTGGTGGCTTCTCATGTTGCGGAGCACGGGTTCTAGGCGCGTGGGCTTCAGTAGTTGTGGCACACGGGCTCAGCACTTGTGGCTCGCAGGCTCTAGAGCACAGGCTCAGTAGTTATGGCGCTCGGGCTTAGTTGTTCCGCAGCATATGGGATCTTCCCCCACCAGGGCTCGAACCCGTGTCCCGTGCATTGGCAGGCGGATTCTTAACCACTGCGCCACCAGGGATGTCCAGTATTGTGAGATATTAATTAAACTTATGGTAATCAAAGTTGGCTGCATGAAATATAAATGAAGCCTTAATGTGTGTGAGCTGCAGGATTTACTTCTTTTTGTTTTAACCCACATGGAAGGAATTATGTAGACACTTTGGGTGTGAACTTCATCTCCCCGCAAATCTGTTGTCAGAATTTTGAATAATATTGTGAGATGACTGAGATATGCCTAGTAGTACCTTAAAAAAAAAAAAACCTGTATTTGCTCCTATGAAAGAAGACAGAACATACCAAGAGGTTATCAAGAATCGTGTTGAAAATCAAATGAAAAACTTGACAGTTTTCTTCTGCTAACCTTTGGCTTTTGCTCAACTGGAATCTTTTCTTTCCCCAGCATAAATTGCAAATTTGAAAATAATCACGATGGGGGTGGAGGACCGGGGAATAACATATTTGAATGCTCAAGGGAATGGGTCTTAAAATCATAGGACCGATAAATTAGAGTGCTTTATGTATTGAAGGAGCACTGATAAACGATTATAGGATCATGAAGGATGTTATATATGAATATACTGGGCAGTAACTTCCCCCCGAAAATGGTATAAGTCTTAAGGTATGAAAATTGTAGTGTGATTAATGGATTAGTCCTTCTTAATAGTTTATTATCTATTTTAGAATGACTTTCAAACATTTAATTGATTAGATCACCTACCAAACACTGGATAAGCATCTGTAATTGACTGGCCAGTACCCTAGCTGCTGAATATTCAGGAAAGGATAGGATATGGCTCCTGCCCCTGAGAGGCTCCTAATTTGGGTGGAAGTAGCTTTCCCGATGCAGTTTTCCTCTGGGTTGCATCTTTTTCCTCTCTGGGCCTTCTCTCCTGCAAACCCCTCCCGCCCCCTGACCCCTACTCACTATTGCTATCTACTGTTGCTAGCCTAATTTCAGGCTGAGTGAGTCATGGAAAGGAGCATGGCAATACTTATTTTGCCTTCTTGTGTTGTCAAACACTTCTTGATGGTTTCCAGTGTCTGGAAACATTGTAAACCTATGGCCCAATAATCCTAAAGGATTCCCTACTAACATCAGTGTAAAGACTTATCAGTGACCTACCGATTCCTTATTCCTATCACAGCAGTCTCCCTAGTTAAGAGAAGTCATTAAAGTTTTTGGATTTAATGAATTTTACTTATTAAATTTTCTCAGGAACAAACTTGAGCATATTCTCATTATGAAATTGTTCATTCCAAGAATCTCCTCTGCCAAGTTTTCCATTTTTTCCAAAGCATATATTTGCCATTTTTAAGTTGAAATGGGTGATGGAAACTGTAGAAGCTGAAAGAATTAGATGTTACCTTGTATGGTTTTGAACTTTTATTTTTGTTCCACATTTTATAATCTTAAACTACATAGGGCTATATTCATGGAATATCAAATATGATAGGGAGACAAAGCTGAGAAACATTTACAGTACAGTAGCATAACTTGCTAAATTCTTCACCAGCGTTCTCTGAAAAAAACTTCTCAGGCCTTTCTCCTCTTGATTTTAGCAATGGATTGTGGAAAATGTGCCATTTTCTCTTGACTTGAGTTTTTGTTTTTAGACAAATAAAGGAATGTAATATTGGAAAGAAACAACAGCCAAAAATCTAAATGCTTTTACAATATGAGGAGAGATTATTTAACACAAGCAAGTTAAACTCAAGTACATTGCTTAACACTCACGTCAGTGAATACTACGCTGATGGTTCACCCAGGTTCATCTCGGGCACCGTGTCTCATCTGCATATCCTGACTGATACCCTAACATCATCATCATTTTATCATCAGTCTTTCAGAACTTATCATTCTAATGTTTGGATGGTCCAGCTATTAATCACACTTCATATATATATTAATATATATATGTATATATACATACATATATTTTAGTGTTCTGATTGCTGGAATAGTTTTTCTTAAATCAACATGAAAATGTTTCAGTGCATGGTGATCTTGCCTGACGGGTTTAGTATTTTCTGCATAACTGATACAGGAACTCCTATACGAATCTCTTTCATCCTGTTGTGAAGGTCAGAAAAACGCAGCAAACTGGGAGGGGAATAGCTTATCTCCAGGGTAGTCATGTCTGAAGGCTTTCAAAGTGTGTTGGTTTTTCCCTCCTTCCAACTGTTTGTCTCCATTTTCTTCTTACAGCTCGCAAAATATAGGGGTTTTGTTGTTGCTAACGGTTGTTCTTTGTAGGTTTTTTTTTCTCTTTCTTTCTCCAAGTTAAAGTCCTATCTCTCCTTAGTTTGTTTCTTTATGTGGTATTTGACTTGTTCAGTTCCTACCTGATTGCATGGTTTTGAAAGTTTTGATTTAAATACTTAAGTACTTAAAAATGGGGGAAAATAAATTATGCAGTGGTGATATCATTAGAACCCTTAAGGTACCACTAGTCTGTTTCAGTGATGAGGGAGTTTCTCACCAGTGTAGTAGTTCTGGTCTTCAGGGAAATTATTCAGTAAATGTGCTTGAAGAAGAAAGGAAAACTGAAAAAAAAAAGGAAGAAATGAAAAATGAAAAAATCATGGCCCATAATTTTAAAGTTAAGGTAAACCCCTATTTAGAAATTAAGTATAAATTTTATATGTATCTAGGTTCCTATATGTCTTTGTTCTATATTGCTTTAGTCATATTACAAACATTAAAAACAAACCATGCATCAAGTCTTTTCTTTCAAATGCAAGCCACGGAGCTTCTCTTTACATGGTAAATTCCCTATTAGCTGGCATTCTGTTAGTCTGGAATTCCTCTAAGTTGAGGTTCTTTCTACAGCGATGATTAATGCTTGTAATGATTACCCTGAGGATCCACAAAAACCTCTGGAGTAAATTAGATTCAGTCTAGCTGTCATGTCACAAATGTATTGTCCTCTAATGGTTTGAAACTTGAGAATCTGTGTGTGATATTTTTTTCTTGGTTAAATGCCCTATTTGCTCACATAAGAAACTGTAGGATGCTCTCGTGGAACCTGTTTTCCTTTGTTACCCTGGTTAAAAAAAAGCAATGGCTGGAATTAAGAACTGTGCTTAGGGAGGAAAAGACGAGGAAAAGAGGAGCCGGAAGTGCCTTCCACCTTTCCCTAACCGTGGACTGCGGAGTACAGCTTTGAGCTAAGGATGATTAAAATGGGGGGCCTTGAAAAGTCATCCTGTCCTTTGTGCACGTATACCAGATAACAAGGTCCTGACGAAAGCAGGCAAGAAAAATTACTGTGCAGCTGTCACCATGGAGATGGAGGCATACAACATCTTATTCTAACTTTATCCCAGCTCTCTGTCTGCGTCGCCATTGGGTCTCACCTGTGCCATCTCATCAGTCATGTAATTGGGGCATTTCTCTCAGTTTTGAACTTAACTCCAAACCATAGAATCGCTGTTGCAGTAGTATTTGTCTATCATAGCACTGAGGAATTAAGCCTGAATCACACTGTGTCATGACTGTATCTCCGTATCCTGCATTCAGTTGGTAGTCATTGGGTATCATTAGAGTAGCCAGTGTTTAATAGATATATGTGTATAATTAAGTCATTGTGCTGTTCACCTGAAACTCACACAACATTGTAAATCAACTATACTTCAATTAAAATTAAAAAAGTAGCCAGTATCTATTGAGCACTTGCTTTGTAGCCAGGCAAAGTGCTCAACCTGGAAAGAGTAGTTTGAGTTGGACCTGGATTCAGATTCCAACTTTGCCGCATATTAGCTGTGTGACCTCGATCAAGTTGCTCAGCGTCTCTGAGCTCTGCTGTATTTTTCTGGATAGCACTGGTGTTAGTTTGCTGGGGCTGCCACAGCGAAGCACCACGGACTGCGTGGCTGAAGCAACATATGTTACTCTTCTCACAGTTCTGGAGGCTAGAAGTCCAGGATCAAGGTGTCTGCATGGTTTTCTCGGAGGCCTCTCTCCTTGGCATGTGGAGGCTGCCTTCTCCCTGTGTCTTCACGTCTCTTCCTCTCCGTGTGTCTGAGGACTCCAGTCGTACTGGATTAGGGCCCACCCTGAAGACCCCATTTTAACTTAATTACCTTTTTAAAGACCCTATTTCCAAATAGACAGTAGTCACATTCTGGGCTACCGGGAGTTAAGACATCAACGCGTGAATTTTGGGGGACACAGTCCGCAGCCCGTAACAGCAATCAAAGTATGTGCTCGGGTATTGTATTGTTGTGAGGATTAAATGAAATGATACAGGCAAAGGCCTGGCCCAGGAGCTTAGTACCCACTCAGTGCTAACCTTCTTGCTAGAGGTGGGGTGAAATCTTGGTTGCTTTATATTCCATCCAAGTATGAACCGTAAACGTTGGTGGGGTTGTGTTTTGAATACTTAGGTGTCTCTTTTCATCTGATTCTCATCTTCTTTTCCCTCCATTCATTCAGCCAAACGGGTGACTTGCTTCATGGCTACTTGTGATCTGTCCTAGGTAGGTAGTTCTCTCTGCTTCTGCTCCCTGCCCACCTGGGCATCATGGTTTCCGCTTTTAAACCATGCTGGGCTCTTCTTTCCTTGCGTTGGCAGGCGCGCCTGAGACTTTTCCAAGGCACAGTGCTGGCCTTGAGCTCCTTCTCTCTCCCTGGATTCTTTCACCGTTTCCCCCTGGCAATGGTGTGTATTTGCCAGCGGGCACTTTTCAGATGTCATGGTTTGTGTTTTTTGGACCCTCCTCTGTTTTTCTCCCCCTCAACTTGGCTGTAATTTTTTTTTTTTCTCACCTTATTTCTACACACTGATTGGAAGTTTAGGGCAGGGTAGGGTAGAAAGAAAAATGAGCCCAGGCTTTGGATGACTTACTGTTTTAGTTCAGACCTGCACCCCCCTGGCCTGGGCCTCATGGTGAGTGAGCTGTAATTCCTCTGAGAATGTTCTCTTGAAGGATAATTTTTTTTATGTTGTTTTTTATTTTCTGAGGTTTTTATTGTGATAAAATTGGTATATAAATTTATATGTTTCAGGTGTACAGCATTATGATTTGACAACTGTATTCATTATAGTGATCATTACCAAAAGTCTAGTTACTACCTGTTGCCATATACTTCACCCCCTTCACCTATTTCACCCACCCCCAAATGCCTTCCCCTCCAGCAACCACCAGTTTGCTCTCTATGTCTATAAATGTTTGTTTGTTTGATTGTTTAGGTTTCACATATAAATGAAATAATGTGTTTTCGTCTTTCACCTTATGACATTTTATTTTACTTAATACCCTCAAGATCCATCCATGTTGTCGAAGATAGCAAGATTTCATTCTTTTTTATGGCTGAGTAGTAGTCCATTGTGTATATAGATCACATCTTATCTTTCCATTCATCCATCGATGGACACTTTCATCCATACACCCAGGTTGTTTCCATATCTTGGTTATCATAAATGATGCTGCTAAGAATATCAGGGTGCATATAACTTTTTGAATTAGTGTTTTTGTATTCTTCAAATAAATACCTAGAAGCTGACTTGCTGATCGTACAGTAGTTCTCTTTTTGTTTTTTTGAGGAACCTCCTTACTGTCTTCTAAAGTGGCTACAGCAATTTACACTTGCACAACAGTGCTTGGGGGTTCCCTTTTTTTTTTTTTTTTTTTGCTGTACGGGGGCCTTCCACTGCTGTGGCCTCCCCCGCCGTGGAGCACAGGCTCCGGACGCGCAGGCCCAGCGGCCATGGCCCACGGGCCCAGCCGCTCCGCAGCATGTGGGATCCTCCTGGACCGGGGCACGAACCCGCGTCCCCTGCATCGGCAGACGGACCCCCAACCACTGCGCCACCAGGGAACCCCGGGGGTTCCCTTCTGTCTACATCTTTGCCAACACTTGTAGTTTCTTGTCTTTTTGATAGTAGCTATTCTGACAGGTGTGAGCTGGTATCTCACTGTAGTTGTTTTTTTTGTTTTTTGTTTTGTTTTGTTTTTGCAGTACGCGGGCCTCTCACTGTTGTGGCCTCTCCCGTTGCGGAGCACAGGCTCCGGACGCGCAGGCTCAGCGGCCATGGCTCACGGGCCCAGCCGCTCCGCGGCATGTGGGATCTTCCCGGACCAGGGCACGAACCCGTGTCCCCTGCATCGGCAGGCGGACTCTCAACCACTGCGCCACCAGGGAAGCCCCTCACTGTAGTTTTGATTTATATTTCCCTGATGATTAGTGATGTTGAGCACCTTTTCATGTGCCTGTTGGTCATATGTATGTATGTCTTCTTCACATGTTCGACAAGGCATTAGCAAGTGTTCATCATCCCGAGAATTCCAGATAAACACACACGAGTTTAAAATCCTAGGGTATAAATGGTCCCCAGATCATTTTACTTATTTACTTCTAGGAGAGAATACGTATTTTATAAATGTCATTAAAAAAGCTTTCACAGGCGTCTTCACTATTAACTAAGAGGAGTTTCCCATAGTGTGTTCTCTCAATTTGAGAAGAGTTAGTACTAAATGCAGTTTTCCAACTGGAGCTTGGTTTCCTGAAAGCTATTCTTGGTGTAGTGGCTGAGTGCAGCTGTTCATATCTCTTAATATTTCAGTTTGAGGCATTGGGTGGGCGGAACTGATTAGAATTCCAAAAGCAATACATGCAGGTGGTTAGGGGGAACTCTTTGGAAATATACTAGGAGAGATTTTTGACAGAACCCCTACCTTCTGAAGTTAAGTGGTAATAAGAACGCTTTATGTGCAAAGTACCTGAAGAAATGTCTTCTGCATTTTGCCTTAGTTTTCTTTTTTGGTTGGTGAAAGGGACACTTTTCTTTATATATTAAGAAATTCTTAAAATATGTTGTCAAGCATCTCTGGGAGTGGAAGGGAGTTGGGAGTGGCAGCCAGGGCAATGAGGGGGTCCCTGAAGTGCTCGGATTCTCATGGCTGAGCAGGGACTTAACCGCCACCGTGTCGAGCAAAAGAGCAAAGACCAAGACCACCAAGAAGGGTCCCCGGCACACAACATCCAGTGTGTTTGCCACATTTGACCAGTCACAGATTCATGAGTTCAAGGAGGCCTTCCGCACGATCTGTCAGAACAGAGATGGTTTCATCGACGCGGAAGACTTTGTTTGCGTGGACGAATGTGAAGAACCTGACCTGGGTTTGTGTCTGTTGTGTTTAAAGTGTGTCTTTATTAGGATGAGGGTTATGAAGAAGGGAGGTTTTGCGATCAAAGGTGTGTTTTTTCTTTTCTTAAACTCTTTTTCCTTCTGGTTTTCTCCATGCTATAACATACTTATTTTTTTATTTTAATTTTTTTTAACTTTAAGGCTCAGCCTCTTTATTTTCCGTGGCTTTATTTTGTGGGACAGTGACCACCTGGGAGTTTGGGGTTTGTGTGTTGTGGCAGATTGCACAACATTCGAGTAATGCTTTTAGCCAGCCACTTGCGTGTGTTTTAGTTCTTTCCTTGGGCTTGCGTGAAGAGGCAAAGATAAGATAAACATTTTGGCATTGACGGAGCCCCAGCAAGGCTCAGAGCTGATGTCAGCTGCAGTCCCTGGGTCTTCTCCATGCTAATACTTTGCCACGGTTCTTTCCTCCTTGATGGTCCTTAACTGCCCTCCGAGGCCCAGCTTCATGGAGGCTAGGTGCAAAGCTTTCATCCCTCCTGCTGGGCAGTCCTGAGCCCTGTAGAAATAAACGGGCTCGCTTGTGGCTGCTGCACCCCCATCTGGGCCTCGTGGAGGTGGCCTCTCTGCAGGGGCTGAGCTGGGCAGGTGGGAGCTTTCTGGAAGAGTGCAGTGCCCGTTGTCTTGTGTTGCCTAAAGGCCAATGATGGTTAAGACCATCTCAAAACTGCGACGAGGTCCTGGGCCAAACCTTGCTGTCACGTGTGCTGAAGCAGTGTATTGCAACATGGCCTGGTCGCTTGGAGAAGGATGATGATTCTCGTCAGTGCCCTTGGCTTCTCTCTCCTTTCTGTTCGCCCAGCAGGCAGGGCAGGAATATGGGAAGATCACAGGAGGACCTGGGTTTGAATTCTGGCTGTGTCGCTCACTCTGTGACTACAAATAAATAACTCACACTCAGCCTTAGTTTCCTCTCCTGGAACAGGAGGCAGGCTTCTCGTTTCTCTTGCACACGTTTGTGGTGTAGAAACACGTGTGAGATGCAGCGTACCTGGATAGTGGCAAACAGTGATGACGATGGTATCTGTTAACGTTGGTGGAGCCCTTGCTTTGTACCAGGTGTTGTCCTAAGATGTCACGTAGCTTGTTACTTGAGCCCCGCCAGAACTGCACGTCTGTTTTGCACACCAGGGCCCTGAGGCCCAGAAAGGTGAATACAACACGTTGGCACTGAAGCTCAGCTTTGATTCCAGGCCCTCAAAAGTTTGCTTCCGCCATTGTCCAGATGTATAACCTTTTGATCATTTTGAAGACTTTCGATATTAGAAACTATAGCTACTTCTCAATTCTCAGATAACACTTCCTTGGCTGGTGCATTCACCTCCTGGTAGACCCAGCTGTGGGCGACAGAGACAGCCCACTGATGAGAAAATTGTCCTCTTGCAGCGGTGACAGATGGAGTGGAAAGGGTCGTCCCGGTTCAGTGGGAAGCATTCTTCTCCACTCGGAGACCACGGGCAGTGCCCCCACGGGCGGCACGCAGGCTGGGAGTCATTGTTCTAGAACTTCTGATGAGTCTCCAGACCCTTTTGCTTCCCTGGGCATTTGTCCTTAATCCGGGTTGTCCTGGGGCTCTGCCCTGCCGTGGAGGGTGCGGCTTGACAGGGAGCAGCTGCCCCTGGTCATGGGATGCGTGTTGGAGCCTGGACAGTTGCTTATCTGCTGTGAGGCTCAGATGACGTGTGATTCATTCTGGTCCTGCTAAGCGTTTGGGGGACTTTTGCCAGGGCCTGGTGAAAGCTCTAGGGTAGCTCCTCTGTATGGGAGAGCAAGTCAGCTCTATCCCCTAGTGGCCTCCTGAGGCTTTGGGGGAAGGTGTTTGGCTGTATGCATCACCGGCCAGTCTAGAAAAACACTGGCTGGGCTTGAACCTGGCAGCGGAAAGCCCTGTGATGCTCTCATAAGCTGTCATCATCAGTTTTCGTCTTTTGGACCTAAGTGTGTATTTATGGTAAACCGTTTTAAGTTGGACGTGCCAGAGTTGAGTCTCAACTACATGTCCGTGTCTGCTTACACACCATTAGGAAATTGGGTTTTCTGGACTTCTGCCGATTGAATGAAGGTTTGTGTAGCTGGATTGAATTGTCTGGCTAGGGTGTGCTGCTCAAACTTGGCCTCATGTTGAACCTATGGCTTGGAGAAGGAACCTTCCTGATCTGTGAATCACACTGGCTGGGCTTCGGAGGTCATTCGTGATTCCCAACTGTGTCTTTACTATACGTCTGGTAGGGACATTTGGCTTTTCTAAATAGTGATATGAATTGGGGGAGTGTACTCGGCCTTTATTACTCTAACACACGTAAAGTTATACATTGGAACGCTTATTGTACCATAAATGGTACAACAGTAGTACATAATGACCTGAGTTTCTAAAAATGAGATTCTGCTTCCTATAGGTGGGAGATATTTTGAGAAATTGGAAGCCTAAAACCAGAAGGGGAGTTGCAGGTCTTTTGCCAGTGTGTGGTTACCTTTCAGCACCACCTGCGCAGGTCACTAAACTAGATAACTTGGGAGTCAAAATAAGTCCTGCTTCCTGTCTTCAAGTTGCCTATGGCTTAGGAGGAGATGTAAGTGAGCTTAAAAACGACATAGGTTTGTAAGAGGGAAGATCTTGTCAGAAATGTCTGTTAACGTTGGCACCAAGAGGAGCAAAATGCGTTGAAATAGACAGACCCGCAGCCTCTGAGCCTGGCTTAGACGTGATATTTTTGTGTAGATTTCTTAAACACAGAGAGAGGGAAGTGGGTGTCATCTGCCAATGACAGATGTTACTGTTCTTGATAGGAAATGTTTGTTTTTTTTTTTTGTCCCTCACATCCCCCAGAATAGTGTAACTGTGGAATTCTGGAGAAAATTAGATACGCGTGGTGTTTACAATGCGCTACAACTCTTTGCTCTGGGGCATCACGTGCTGAGGTCTGCTGGGACCTGGGCTCCTTTCTCGCAGACATGTTGAAGTCAGCCCTGCCTGCCAAGTGCACAAGCAGTGAACTGTACTCCCAAAACTATGCTTACTGCAGTCTATTTTGTCTCTGGGTCTGTGACAGCCCTTTTCCCCATCTCACTTTGTGTTCAAACCCTAGAGCAGGGAAGAGATATAGTAAGTATGCTGCTGTTCTCCTCCAGCTCTCCCAAACAAAGTGGGATGTTGCTTAGCAAAATATTTTCCTACCTGGGTAGAGCCTCAGAGTCTTCCTGAACATGTGGTTCCTGGTCGCAACTGCTGTTGGCTTAAAATTGGCGCATTTCATGACATCTGTGATCCATACCCTAGAGGCTGGAGGTGTTGTCATCTTTTGGTTGTGCTGTCATTTTAGTAAGTGTGAGCGGGTGTGGGAGTTCAGAAGATGACCAAGAACGTGTTAGCGTGATCAGGAAAGATTCGATGGTGGAAGAAGGGGGGAGAGGATTCTGCTGGGTGGTGGAGAGGAAGCTGTCTTGTGGACAGAGGGACAGGAGAGGAAAGGAAGTAAACCCCTAATCTGGGGATGGTGAATAAGTCCGTTTGGTAGATTCGGAGGGTTTCTATGGGGCAGTGGTTCTCAGTTGTAGTGTGTCAGTC
This sequence comes from Tursiops truncatus, assembly GCF_011762595.2. Classification (NCBI taxonomy): domain Eukaryota; kingdom Metazoa; phylum Chordata; class Mammalia; order Artiodactyla; family Delphinidae; genus Tursiops; species Tursiops truncatus. The sequence continues at coordinate 111,090,121 of NC_047038.1, read as the reverse complement.
ACCTCTGGGCCCCATCCCCGGAGTTTCTGTTTTACTAGGTGTGAGGCAGGGCTCGCGAATTTGCATTTCTTCCCGGTTCCCAGGCGATGCTGCTGGTCCTGCTTTAGGGGGAGGTCAGGTGCTGCTGGAGGAGTCACATTCAAGTGGTGGTGGGGTGACCGGGGCAGCCGTGCTCCCCAATTCCGGGGATCACCTTTCCCACGTGTGCTCCCTTCTGGGCTGGCCCTGGGCAGAGCTCTGCTGAGGTCTGGAGCTCCAGTCTAAGGAGCTGGCCCTTGACTGTAGGTTATGAGAAGCCAGGGGAGAATTTTATCTGGATCGTGTTATTGGCATTAACTTTTTGTTAATTTGGTAACAGAGGGGGAAGCAGCCAGAGATGGTTAGACAATATGAAGGGTAGGGCTGTGTCCAGAGGGTGGGTTATTTCAGGAGTGGATTTGGGAGGAAGATCTGGAAGGAAAGAAAAAGGAAGAATACAAAGGTGGGTCACAAAGGTGACCCAATGTTACCTTCAGCTTGGGAGCCTGGAGAATGGTGCTCACGTTGACGTAAAGGGGAAATCAGAGCCCCGCCTCCTTTGGAGAGAACCTCGCAGTTATTTAAAAACTGAGTTGAAATTGCTTATCTTCTCTCCCAAGGAGATTATTATCGATCCTATTTTCAAAGTCAAGGGTCTGCGTCATGTTCCATGCTTTCCAATTGTTTTTATCTTCAGTATCTAAGTTTTTCAGGAGCCTAAACATACAGTCACTTGCCTGGAATAATTTCCTCTTATCCTGAGGTTTAAATGGAAGACTATTGTTTAAAAAATGTCTTAGCCATTCCAGTATAACTTTCTCTAGATATTTATACCCTTATAGTCTTGCCTTAAGTATAAGTGAGATAGTATCTTTGAAAGTCACTTGTTGGGGGGACTTCCTGGTGGCGCAGTAGTGAAGACTCCGAGCTCCCAATGCAGGGGCCCCGGATTCGATCCTTGGCCAGGGAACTAGATCCCACATGCATGCTGCAACTAAGAGTTTGCATGCCACAACTAAGGAGCTGGCGAGCTGCAGGTAAGGAGCGCAGCTGCTGCAACCAAATAAATAAATAAAAATTAAAAAATAAAAGTCACTTACGTTTTTAGCAGTAGAGGCTTAATTACATTGGGTTGCGGTGTAGCTCTTTAACTTTTCTTTGAGTTATCACTTTCTAGTTATTCGATCCTTGTGAACACACACACATTGGTTTACATTTGGGTTTTTCCTTTTTTTTTTGTTGAAAGTAATACATGTTCCAAGTTGGAGAAAATTTGGAACATAATAACAGTTTAAGAAGAAGGGAAAATCTGCTGTGAACTACCCATAAATTACGCCTTTACTGTTTTCCTTCATCTCACTCAGTCTCCCGAGGGCTGCGTGTGGATTGCGGCCATTGTGCCAGGGTGTGGAGTTCCGTGACCCGTGACCCGTGTTCTCTGGCCTCTCCTCTGCCCCAGGATCTGACTTCCCCTGTATTTTGCCTGGGGCCGCATGACTGGGGGCGACGGTAGGAAACCAGATGCTGACCTGGACAAGGAAGGGGTCTGGCAAGCAGGGGCTGGGAGTGAAGAGGGCTGCGCTCGGGGCTCTGATGAGTTGCTGTTCTCATCTCTGCCTCATTCGGGTCTGTCCTCCTGGGGCTTTAGGGCCTGGGGAAGGAGGAGGCTGGGGAAATCAGGCTGAAGAAACTGTGTCACAGCAGAATTCCCCTCGCCTTGTCCTCGTAGAGGGACCTGAGAAGGGGAAGTTCCTCGCCGATCACGCAGAGAGAGAAGGAAACGTTTGAGGTCAGTGACAGGCCAGCCTCAGCCCGAGGTGGCCTGAGCAGGACAGCAGCCATGGGTGGAACAGTACAGGTGTCAGTAAAGGCAGGTAGTGACAGAGCTTAAGGTGCAGCTGGGTGAGCAGATGCCCAAAGGGATGTTGCTTGAGTGGCTCCGAGAGGGGGTCCGGTGACGGGGGAGTGGGCTAAGTGAGCAGCCTGGCTTTGTGCGGGGTAAGCCCTGTCTCCTCCACCTCTCGCCTTTGGGAACTCCAGAGAAAAAGAGGAAGGGCTCAAGTCTTTATTTGGCTGTAGGAGCCGTTGATCCTGCAGACTTAGGGAATAACTGTGAGTGACCTTATTTAGGACCCGGAAACTACTGGGACCTAGGTGTGGTGGCCGTTTAATCTGTTGACCAAACTGGGACACTGTTAATATTTGCATTGGGACTGGACCTGGCAAGCCCAGATCACTCTAGATATCAGGGGGATATTCAGGTCACATATACACATAAAAAGACCTCTAGGAACTCCTTCTTATAGCTTGAGTAGCTCCTTCCCAAGGCCCTAAACTGTTTTCATACGTTGGCTTTTTTGTTCTGCCTTAAAAAAAAATTAAGGTTAGTAGCTCTTTGTTATATTAGGACTATTTTGCTATACTAAATATTTTACCAAAAATATTGTTAATGGCTAGTTGTTTCATCTTATAAATGTACCACAATTTTATTAATTGCATCATGTTAATCATCTAGATTCCATGCCAGCTGTTTGCTACTATGAATGATAACAAAAGCAGTAAATCTTTGTGTATGTCTCAGTATTTCCTCAGAAGTCAGATTCTTAGAAATAGAACGACTGGATCAGATTGTACGGTTCTTGATATGTATGGCCAGTTCTAGGCATTTACGGTAATTTTGAATTTCTCAGTTGAAAAAGTCTGACAGTTCAGCTGCTTGGTTTTGGAACTACTATGAAATACATGATTTTCTGAAAGTCACTAGATAATTTTTACCACTTATGACCTTGGACTACAAAGGGTAATGCAATGAAGCAACAACTTGAATAAAGAAAAGACTTTTGGGGAAGAGAGGGCTAGATAAATCAGGAGTTTGGGATTAACAGATAAACATTACTATATATAAAATAGATAAACAACAAGGATTTACTGTATGGCACAGGGAACTATGTTCAATATCTTGTAATAACCTATAATGGAAAAGAATCTGAAAAAGAATATATATATATATACACACACATATATATATAATGAAATCACTTTGCTGTACACCTGAAACTAACACATTGTAAATGTAAATTTACATTGTAAATCAACTGTATTTCAATAAAAAGTTGTTTGTTTTGGGAAGAAAATTTCTATCGACAAAAATAAACATTTTTGCACATTGTAAAATAAAATTATAAAATAACACTTTTATTGCTAATGCAACCTCTTTTCACATTGCCGTGGAGCAAACGTCTTGGAGAGACTGGATTATACTGAATGGAACTGCGGTGCTTGTGCGGGGTGTGGACAAAGAAACATTTGCCTGTGAGAATTTTTTCCTGACTTTATTGACAGCTGGCACACCACGGTTGAAAGATCAAGTATTGGGCGTGTTGAGCTGTGTGTAGTGTTCAGGAGGAACATGATTCTTTATGTCTGTGATGACAGTTGCTCAACATCATGGGGGCACCGGTGGCATTTCTCGCGTGGCACGTGCATCTCATCAGCATGGAAGTAGCACATTTTCAGCAGTGGGTTCTTCCAGTGTGAGTCAGCCGTGCAGCTGACCAGTCAGCTACTAGTTATAGAATACTACGTTGTGGGAATGGTTGTCAGCAAAAAAAAAAAAAAAAAAAAGTCTGCCTGACCTCAGGGAGAACTAAAGCCGGGAAGTCAGCTTTGAGAGAACTGTGCGTGTAGATCACGGGATCAGATGAAGTGAAGGTGCTTTGTGGAGGCCGTGTGGTAACGGGTTCGGTCACTGCTAACGTCTCTGTGCAGCATGCCAGCCCTGGGCCTGGGGTGCACATTACTGACTGTGTTACAACTTGCTCAGAGGGGTCAGACCAGTTTGCAAACAGGAAAGAAGACACTTCTGGAATGTTCATGTGTCAAAACTTCCTGGTTAGTTTGAAAGCATTCCACAGTTGTTCCTAGCTCGACTAGTCTGTGAAGATTCAAAAGACCCAGGAAGGATTTCCTTCTATTTTAAATATGAGACTGCAGTCCATTCCAAAATGATGAAGTGTGTGGGTGATTATGTTCTAACAGGAAAATAAAGTGTTATTGTATGACACTCGAATAATAATACATTATTATTATATTAATTAATTATATTATATATATATTATATATATATATATATTATATATATATTATTATATTAATTAATTATATTATATTAAGCTAAAGGGGTAGAATAACTTTGAATAGTGACTTGTTTCGCTCCGAGGGTCTCTATGTATCTTGAAGCATCACTAATCTTAAAAAAAAAAAAAAAATCACAGGGCTGGAGTTCTGCTTTCTTAGATTTCCCAGTTTTCTGATGATGACTTGTGTCTCATTCCTTCTGCTGAGTCTGTAATCCAGTGTTCCACTTTGCTTCTCTCTTTTCTCTAGTCCTGGATTTAACATTTATTGTTATGGCTTCCCAGTTGTTTTTGAAAGGTGACTTGACAATGTTGGGCGTAAGTGGAAGCTGTATTACACCCTTCAGATTGATAGCATGGAACTTTTAGAACATGAGTATGGCCAAGGTAGTGTTTGTGATATCTTACGCAGCTCCTTGAATTCCTTGGACATCCCTGAAATGGATGCACATGCATGGTATCCAGGACATGAATGACATGTGGTTTATGCCTTTAAAAAAAGTCATCCTGGGACTTCCCTCGTGGTGCAGTGGTTAAGAATTTGCTTGCCAACGCAGGGAACATGGGTTCGATTCCTGGTCCGGGAAGATCCCACATGCCGCGGAGCAACTAAGCCCCTGCGTCACAACTACTGAAACCCACATGCGTAGAGCCGGTGCTCCTCAGCAAGAGAAGCCACCGCAATGAGAAGCCGGTGCACCGCAACGAAGAGTAGCCCCTGCTCGCCGCTACTAGAGAAAAGCCTGCGCGCAGCAAAGAAGACCCAACGCAGCCAAAAACAAATTAAAAAAAAAGTCATCCAGGCAAGCTGCCCCCCCCCCCCCCATTGTCATATCTGAGCTCTTTGCTCTTAAAATGGGTACTAAGCCTGTTTGAAGGTATTTACGAGGAAGATGTGAATTTGGCTTTCCCTCTCATTGTTAGCGATGACTTTGGCCAGTTATTGTGGATTTTTAGCAATCACTTGAAGTAAGGAAGATTGGACTCTGTGATCTTAATATTACAGTAGGCTTAAAAATACCTATAAAGGCTTGGCTCGTAGATGACTGTTAGCTGACGCTCATATTCTTAATCCTTTAGGTATGCAAACCACTCCCTATTTTCATAATTTAATCACCGAACACATTTTTTTTAAGTCCCAAGTTAGTAGTGAGAAACCGAACCTTGGAATTCCTTTTACAGGATAAACTTGTTTCTGATCTTAGGAGAATTGTGGTTTGTGTGTTTATGTTTATTGGTAAGAATTTTTCTGGGCTGGGTCATTTAAAAACTGTCGGTTTCCAAATTTTCCATGTGCAAAGTTGTTGTTGTTTTTTTTTTTTTTTTTGGTTAAAGATAAGGCAGAGGGAGACCCTAGGCGAAGGCACTGTGACAGTTGTAAACTGCCTGAGAGTTGTTAAGTGGAACTAGCCTTAAGGCAGCTGGAGAGCCTGTTAGCCTTTTGTAAGCAGCTGCATCATATCAAATAACTGATCTGCATTAATGTTAGTACGAAAAGCAGACCGAGTAGTGTCTTTAAGTGTATTTGTTTTATGAATCTGGCAATACCAACCTTCAAGTTGTGTGACCCCTGGAGTACTTGCCCTGTGGGCATGGGAAGCCTAACACCCTACTGAGGGATCCATGAACAGAAACTCAGTTCCTACCCTTGGCAGGGAAAAGAAGCGTGTCAAAACGTTATAGGAAGAATTTTTCCCCCTACTTTCCCATTAGCTTATTCTCTTAACCTAGATGCTGTCCCATCTGCAGGAACAGAAGGGGGTAAACATTCCGTGAAACATTTTGATTGGCGGGTTAGTAGGAAAAACACTGTAATATTTTAAAGGACAGCTGAAGATAAATGGAAACTTAAAAAAAAATTCATTGGTAGATATGCTGCAGGTCCTATGTACTGTATGGCACAAATTAGTTGTTGTGTTTGAGTTAATTTATAACAATAATTACTATCTCTTTACACATAAGGCCTGTTAAAGTTGTTTGGAGGTATGGGTGGAGGAAAGCTGGGTACAAAACTGAATCTGTATTCAGTCTCCATTTCCTTGCCCCCTACTGTGCCTTGTGTTTTGCTCTGGCTTCTCTAGTGATGTGTTCCCTCCCCACGGTCATGCTTCCGGTCTCCTTGGACTCAGCGTAGTGGATGCATTTTACTTCTTACCTTCACCCCTTGGGAGCATTTGCTGTGTTAAGTCACCCCTTTGTTCTTGAAGCACTCCCTGCCTGATTCTGAAGGACTGCTCAGTCCTTCTGCAAAAAAACTTAGCCTCTTGTTCACAAGTCTTATCTCCCCAGCAAATAATCCAGGTGGAAGCTGAGATCAGGGGTGTAACACGTATAAGGTGCCGTAGGCCTTTAGAAGACAGGAGGGAAACTGGAGGACCAGGTGTGAATTCCTGGTAGAAGCAGCATTGAGTTTTTTTTTTCTCTTGTTTAAGTGGCTTTTGAGATGCACTTGGCACGGTGGGAGCTCAGTACTTGAGTGAATGAAGGCAGGGTTTAAACAAACAGTTTGGATCCGGGAAGAGGAGTTTCAGTGTAGGAAACAGCATGAGCAACGCAGTCAGCTGAGGGGGATGATGGAGCTTTGAAGGTGAAAATGAATCATTCTCTTGGCCGGGGTAGGGGTGGCAGGGGGTGGGGCAGGAGGAGGGCAAGGCTGCAAATGGCAGCTAAGGAATTTCGGGTTGTGTTTGTTAGGCAGTGGGTGGAGTGGAGGTGCGGCTGGAAGCATTGGGAAGGTTAATTCGGCAGCAGCGTGTTGCATGGGGTTAGAATGAGGACAGCCTCATTTTGGTCTCACCTCTGGACTCTTCTCAGGCGTTTTGTCCCTGGAGGGGTCAAGTCCCAGCCACTGCCTTCCTGCTGCCCTGGCTCAGTCCTCTTGTCCTTTGGTCACTTCACCTGAACCACCTGGTCCCATGACCATTGACTGTTGAATTCCTACCACCTTGCGTGCACAGCATATCAAGTAATAACAGCCTTAACTCCGGTCTCCTGATAACACGAATACAAATGCAGTAACCTTGGGAGAAATCTTGGTACCTGGTGGGAAATACAACAGCGTGTGGGTGGAATTAACTCGAAGCCCCAGATCCCTGAGCAGGTCTGTGATGTAGGAAAGTGCGTGAAGAGGGTGTGGGCCCTGTGAGCTGGGTGCCTTGGATGGGATTAGGAATAAGGGGCTTAGGGTGAAATCAGGGCTCAGTGTTTGCTTAAAACCCTAATTAATAGTTCCCAGGAATGGAAAACATGAGAAGTGACTTTCCTCTCTTCCTCTGCAGGACTCCTTTCCCCCATATACACAAACTAAACACACCTTCCCGAAAACGCCACATTGACATCATAGTAGCTTTTTGTTTTTTTCTCTCTAAAAGAGTAAGTACTTCTAAGGTCAAGTGAAAGTATGAAGGAAACATTCTGAAGGCACTTCTTTCTGTCCAAACCTTGGTGAGCTTGGGGGCAAGGATCAAGGGTGGGGTGACAGGGCTTCCCTGGTGGCACAGTGGTTGAGAGTCCGCCTGCCGATGCAGGGGACATGGGTTCGTGCCCCGGTCCGGGAAGATCCCACATGCCGCGGAGCGGCTGGGCCCGTGAGCCATGGCCGCTGAGCCTGCGCGTCCGGAGCCTGTGCTCTGCGACGGGAGAGGCCACAACAGTGAGAGGCCCGCATACCACCAAAAAAAAAAAAAAAAAAAAAAAAAAGGTGGGGTGACAAGTGCACTGGGCTGGGATCCCCTGTCTTCACCTCTGCTGGCCTCTCTCTTCCTTTGTACACATTTGGGAATGTTCTGTGCACATGACTTGAGCCATGGGTAATCAGCAGGCTGCCTGCCTTATCTCAATAAGTGTTATCTATGTTAGATCTTTCTGGTGGGTGAAAATGAATAAAAAAGTGTCCTTCTGAGATATTAGAGAATAGAGAACTGTGATTATAAGTGTTTTGATAGATTCCTGTGACATCAGGAAACAGATACTTGCTTATGCTTGAGAAAATATTCATGCTTCATTGTTATTTATAAGCTATGGAACAGCTGGGATGTCTGGAAAGTCACTCAGATGGAATAAAACTAGGACTACCTACGTTAGAACGTCAGTTAATATTGTGATCATAAACATGTTGCTGATGCCATAAATCCATTCAGTTCTTGCAGCAGCAGCAGCAACTTTCCTCAGCTACTGGAATTTTCACTGACCTGCCGACCTGAGTGCAAACTGCAAGGGGGTGGTTGCTTTGGTGAGAGCATCCTTCCCTCTTAGCAGCTCCTACTGTCTTTGCGGGTGAGCCCTGAAAAAAGAGGCTCCTGGTATAAACATTATCTGCGTTCAATTTGTGGAAGTCAGCTTAACGATAATCTTAAATTCAGCTTGCTAAATTACAACCTAAGCAATATTTTGTGTAGGTGTATCTCTGTGTGTGTGCTGAGTGCCACCTGGCTATGGCCTCCGCATATTTTAAGCGAGTTTCAGAAATTCTGCTTAGCACAATATCCTAATTCTGACCTCATGCTTCAGGTAAGTGTGTCAGGTATGTGGAGGTGAACTGGGCTGCCTGGTGTCACACAGCTAGGTGGTATCAGAACTCACACCTTTTGTATTTTCACTTTCTATTCAGGGCTTTCCCCAATAAACTACAGTTTTTCTCTTTAAAACAGTGATGGAAGTTGTTTAGAGTCAGAGCATTCCTGTTGGTACAGGGAGGCAGGATCCACATGAAATGTGGGCATCTCATCAGCTCTCCTTGGTAGGGATTTATGAGGGCTCACATTTGGTGCTTTTCTATTAGCAATTGATAAGGTGTGTTCTTAATGAACAGAGAGTTTTTTTCTTAATCCTCGTGTCTTAGCTTGGGTTGTTATAACAAAATATCATAGGCTGAGTGGCTTAAACAACAGATATTTATTTCTCATTTCTGGAGGCTGGGAAATCCAAGATGAAGGTGCCGCCAGATTTGTTCCTGGCGAGAACCCTCTTCCTGGCTTGTCCACCTTCTTGCTGTGTCCTGATATGGTGGAGAGAGAGCACACAAGCTTTGGTCTCTTCTTCTTATAAGGACACTAATCCTATCAAGGGGCCCCACCCTCATGACCTCATCTAAACCTAATGACCTCATCTAACTCTAATTACCTCCCGAAGGCCCTTCCTCCAAATACCATCACTTTGGAGGTTAGGGCTTCACCATATGAATTTGGGGTGCACACAAACATTGGGTCCATAACACACAGTGATACTGTTTTTTAAATGGGCTGTCTGGTAGAAAATATGTGTTCTAGAGGAGATCCAGTGTATCAGTACTTATTATTCATACAAATATTCAAAGATTTGATGCACTGTATTTGAAAAGACTCAGAGATGACTAATAATTTGACTTTTTCTATGTGCTTGTCCAGTTATTGAGCAAATATTTACTTGAGCACATCTTATGATTCAGGCCCTGTGCTGGGTTCTAGGCTGAAGGGATAAGAAAGCTGTAGCACACCTTTGGTAGCCAGTATTAAAGTTGTATACAAAGAGTTTTTCTTCCAATCTTCTTTCAAATAAATTTTATCAAGTTGCAATCTTGTCCTGTTTTTTTTCATATGCAATATTATGAACACACATAATATATAGATAATATAATGAATACCTAAGTACTCACACCTGGCTCTGTCAGATCTTAATATTTGAAGGAAACATGTCAAAATGTTTTTTTTATTGTGAGAAATGAACATCGCTGGGAATTGAAGACCCTTGTGTGTCACACCTTGTCCTCCGTGTCTCTGTCCTTTTTTAGAAGTAACCACTATCCAGGATTTGGGGTATACCATTACCATGCATGATTTTATGCTTTTATTATACATGTATGAGTTTATGAGCAATGTAAAATAATCATTTTTAAAACTTTATCAAAAAGATAGCAAACTGTGTAAGTTTTTCTGTACCTTGAGAGAAAAAACAGCCATAAAAAATTACCTTTGGGGCTTCCCTGGTGGTGCAGTGGTTGAGAGTCCGCCTGCCGATGCAGGGAACACGGGTTCGTGCCTCATTGTGGGAAGATCCCATATGCTGCGGAGCGGCTGGACCCGTGAGCCATGGCCGCTAAGCCTGCGCGTCCGGAGCCTGTGCTCCGCAACCGGAGAGGCCACAACAGTGAGAGGCCCGCGCACCGCAAAAAAAAAAAAAAGAAAAAAAAATTACTTTTGAGATTCATTCGTTTTGATACCTAGCTCTAGTTCTTTTTAAAAAACTGATGTATATAGTATTCCTTTGTATGATTAGTCTATGTTATATTAGCCTGTTCTCCTGTTGTCAGATATGCTTGGCATGTTTCCGAATTTTCAGTATTGTAAACAGCACTGCTTGGACATTATTGTTTATGTCTCCTGATGTGTGTGTGTAAGATTCTCTGGGGACACGTGTGAGTGTGGAGTTGCTGGGTGAAGCTTATCTCCAGCTTTACCAGATAGTGTCACATTGCTGTACAGAGGAGCCAGTTTACATTCTCCTCAGAATATCTGTGATCTTGTTGAACTGCATCTTCCCCAACACTTGGTATCATCAAGCTTTGGAAGTTTGCTCATCTGTGTAGTGTAAAGTGATACCTTACTGTTTCTAGCTTTAACGCTGCAGTTCCCTGATTGCAGTGAGGTCGACTGTCCTATTACATGTCTGTTGGCCTTTCAGGCTGCTGCTTCTGTGTGGCTGTTCATAAGGTACCCCCACTTCTTTATTGGTGGTGGGACTCGGGTGCAGAAAAGTGGATTGACTGTAATCTTTGATTCATGACACATGATCATCATCGGGTTTTGTATGACCCTCTCGTTTATTCATATTTTTGATGTAATGAATACCTGTGAACTCATCAGGGTCTGAAACATTACCAACAGTTTCCATCTGCCTGTGCTTCTCCCTGCTCCATTCCTCTGCCTCCCCCTACACCCCTCATTTTTTTAAAATACTATCTTGAACTTTAATCATTGCTTCTCATCTAGTCCCCCCACACCCCCCATTTTTAAAAATAATATCTTGAACTTTAATCATTGCTTCTCATCTAGTTCTGTATGTGCTCTTCACTCAGGACCTTGTTTTTCTCATTCCCTGTTATTAGTATGATTTATCTGGGTTGTTGCCTTGGCTTTGTCCATTCATTTTCACTGCCCTATAACATTCCCCAGTTTTACTATTTTTCTATCATTTCACCTGTGACTGGGTTATTTCTAGTTTTGTTGTTATGCACCATTCTTCTATCAATGTTCATTTTTATGAATCTTGCTGGTTGTGATCAGGATGGTCTCTTGAATACTATCTGGGACAGGAAATGCTGGATTAGATATTCTGATATTAACTTGGTTAGCTAATTCCAATTTTTTCCCTACAAGGTGTACCATTCATGTTCCCATGAGCAGTGAATCAGGTTGCTCTAGAGCTTCTTCTCAATTTGTAGTTCTTTTTGTGTATATAATTCTCATTGGTACACAGCTCTTGGTTTGGTGGAATTGGTAATAAGGTTTGATTTCCTTGTAACACGCCAGCTGGTCTGGAGGGAGTGGGGGAGGAACCCATAAACCTGCCTGGCTCACTGCTGGAGGCTACCATTGTTTGTGAAAAGAACCTGATATTTGCGGGTGGCCATGTGGGCTTAGGTCATTTGCAGCATCTCTCTTCACGTGTATTTGATTCCTGCTTTTATGTTGATAATTATTTAAGATTTATTGGTTTTATAATATATCTCATAAGTCTATTTAAAGTTAAAGCAGGTAGAATCGCTGCTGTTTTGTAGTGTCTGCTCTGTTTGTTCATGGTGGCTTTTTTCCTTGTGTGTTTTTTAGTTTTGGATTGTGAGCTCCTTTTCGGTTGAGTTTTATCTGTGGGAGTCCTGGGAGACCTGGGTCGAAGGTGTATTAAAAATATAGAGTAGGAGTTTGATTGACAAAATACTTAGCAAAGTTGGGTAAACTAAAATAAACATCCTGTAATGCATAGCTGTGATTGTGTAAAAAGTATGGAAAAATCCCTAGCATCTGACAATGAGGAAAAGACATAATTCCAGACGGTATACTAGGTATATACTGAACTTACAGCAGAGTCAGAATCAAGATGCTTGGTGTCTTCACACCAACATGGGGAGAGAGAAGGAGGTTTTGGGCAAGGAGTTGGAGCTGGGATCTTCCTCCATATCTAGTTTGCCAGGACCACTCTGTGGCTGCACCCTCGGTGAAGGGATGGACCAGAAAACACCTGCCCACCAACACAGAAATCTGAAGAAGTTTGTCCATCTCAGCCTGGGCTCTGGGTAGGGGATGCAGGTGCTCTGGTCTCTTCCTAAAATTAGAAAGCACAGGTGGTCCCTTACCTCTTAGGGTTCACACGCATGCAACCCAAGTTTTCCAGGAATCGCCAAGTCAGGGAATTAGCATAAAATCCAATACAGAGTCAGTGATGGCCCTCTGCTGAGGTGCCTCCCAAAAACAAATCCGTGGCTGTTTACATGTCTTCTGCCTTAGCAGTAAGCTGCTTGGAATGTGGACACATTCCAAGAAGCACCTGTGCACCTGTGTACATCAGTGTGCTTGTGGAATGAATAAGTGAACAAGTGGAAACACGTGGGCATTTTTAAACATACATAACTTTTACCCACTATGTAGATTTTCAACATGTTAAGAAAATAAAGCTTAGAAGGGATGCTATTTTGCAGTTAAATTTTTTACAGTTTTCAAATCATTCTTCCATTCTTAGAATCGTCTTCAGATCCCAGAATCAGCAGACATTTATTGAGCATCTTTGCTGTTCTGTGTGTTGTGAAGGATACAAAGACGACTGTGTGCTCTGCCCGTTAGGGAGTGACAAGCTTGAACAGAAATCATTACGTGCAAAGTGCCAAATAAGTGCTATAGTAAATTTTAACATAGTTTCGGGATAGCAGAGGTTGGCAGTGATTCATTTCACCTCAGGGATTTGTTCATTCAGTGAACATTTACTAGAGCTTCCATGTGGTCAGCACTGGGAGGATTACAAAAGTACCTAAGATTTATTGTACGCTCACCCACGTATTAGGCTGCAAACATTTTATATACAGTTAATGTCTACAATGTAATTTAATTCCCACAACATCCCCTTGAAGAGGATCCTATAATTATCCTCATTTAAAAAACTTTGTATTGAAATTTAGCATATATTTAGAGAAGTCCACTTTCACACATGTAGACCTGGATGGACGTTCATGAATTGTATACACCTGTGTAACCAGCACCCAGAGTAAGAACAAACTAAACATTACAGACACTCCAGAGCGCCCCCTTATGCCTCCTTGACTTCCAACGGCAATTTTTTTTTCTTTTTCTGTATTTTCTAGAAATGGAATCCTGTAGTATGTATTCTTTTGGTATGTTGCTCTATTGTATGTAGTTTGGGATTGCTCATTCCCATTGTTGCCTAGTATTCCATTAGCCCCATTTTACTAGTAACGAATGTATTACAGTGCCACTAAGCGTTTTTTTCGAAACATGATTTTTCACGTTCTTACGGTGTTGGTGTTCTGTCATGTAGGTATAGAATGATTAATTTAATCCCAATGAATTTATCCTTCTGATGGATATCTGGGTTGTTGCTAACATGTCATCACTGATACTTTACCATAAAAGAAAAAAATCCATTTCAGTATTTAAAGTACGTTTTTAGTTTCCAGCTACTTTGCGGTTGACAATGATCAGGTCCATATAAATATGGCCGCTAACAAAGTATTGATTTCCCCCGTGGCTTCTTTGTGAGGTAGCAGCTGCCAGGCAGGGGTGGCTTTTGTAGTTTTTGTACATGGTCTACTTGCCTTTTTTTTTTTTTTTTTTGGGTTCGTGGGCCTCTCACTGTCGTGGCTTCTCCCGTTGCGGAGCACAGGCTCCGGACGCGCAGGCTCAGCGGCCATGGGTCACGGGCCTAGCCGCACCGCGGCATGTGGGATCTTCCCGGACCGGGCCACGAACCCGTGTCCCCCACATCGGCAGGTGGACTCTCAACCACTGTGCCACCAGGGAAGCCCAGTCTACTTGCCTTTTGAAAGTACCTTGTAAGTGTATGTAGTGTCCTTGCTTTTTTCCTTTTGCCCTATTTCTGTTGTCTTCTTCTTACTCCCCTTTTCTCTTTGAAAGTTTATTAGATCATCTCAGTTCCGCTGTAGCCCCAAATTATATTCCTTTGCCTGAGGGGTAGCTCTCCCTTTGGTCTACTGATGAGTCCTTCAGGAGGCTCTCCAGGGGTAAGGAGTCTTCAGAGGACATAGAATTTTCTTTTTCTTTTTTTTAATTGAAGTATAGTTAATTTATAATGTTGTTAGTTTCTGGTGTACAGCAGAGTGATTCAGATATATATACATATATATATATATACACACACACACACACACACACACACACATATACACACACACAGACACACACATATATATACTTTTTCATATTCTTTTCTGTTATACTTTATTACGAGATATTGAATATAATTCCCTGTGCTATACAGTTGGATCTTGTTTATCTATTTTATTTATTTCTATATTTATTTATTTATTTATGGCTGTGTTGGGTCTTTGTTGCTCCCCGCGTGATTTCTCTAGTTGCGGTGAGTGGGGGCTGCTCTTCGCTGTGGTGCGCAGGCTTCTCATTGCAGTGGCTTTTCTTGTTGCGGAGCACAGGCTCTAGGCATGTGGGCTTCAGTAGTTGTGGCACACGGGCTCAGTAGTTGTGACTTGTGGGCTCTAGAGCTCAGGCTCAGTAGTTGTGGCGCACAGGCTTCGTTGCTCTGTGGCATGTGAGCTCTTCCCAGACCAGGGCTCGAGCCCGTGTCCCCTGCATTGGCAGATGGATTCTTAACCACTGAGCCACCACGGAAGTCCTCTATTTGTATATAGTAGTTTGTATCCGCGAATCCCAAAGTTCTAATTTATCTCCCCCAACCCTTTCCCCTTTGGTAACTATAAGGTTGTTTTCTCTGTCTGTGGGTCCGTTTCTATTTTGTAAATAAGTTCTTTTGTATCATATTTTAGGTTCCATATATAATGATACTATATGATACTTGTCTGTGTCTGACGTACTTAGTATGATAATCTCTAGGTCCATCCATGTTGCTACAAATGGCATTATTTCATTCTTTTTTATGGCTGAGTAACATTCCACTGTATATATATACCATATACCACATCTTCTTTATCCATTCATCTGTCGATGGACATTTAGGTTGCTTCCAGGTCCTGGCTACTGTAAATAGTGCTGCAGTGAACGTTGGGGTACATGTGTCTTTTTGAATTAGAGTTTTGTCCAGATATATGCCCAGGAGTGGGATTGCTGGATCATATGGTAACTCTGTTTTTAGTTTTTTAAGACACCTCCTTACTGTTTTCCATAGTGGCTACACCAATTTACATTCCCACCAACAGTGTAGGAGGGCTCCCTTTTCTCCACATCCTCTCCAGCATTTATTATTTGTAGATTTTTGATGATGGCCCTTCTGACCCGTGTGAGGTGATACCTCATTGGAGCTCTGATTTGCATTTCTCTACTAATTAGCAGCGTTGAACATCTTTTCATGTGCTTATTGTGTAGACATTTCTTTGTGAAACATTGTTTAGTGCTGTGATTCACAAAGGGAACTTCTGGAGTGTGAGCTCCTGGAAGGTAGGAGCTGTGTGGTAGTCACCATGGCGCCTTGCATGTAGTTGGTGCTCAATAAATGACTCATTGAGGACCTGCTGGAGCCTCAGGCTTGTATTCTTTTGATTGAACTCTATAATGTCATGATTTATGCTTTGCGGGAATATGATTAATTTTCTTAGACTCTTCAAACACAAATAGAATACCTGGAGCTCTTTATTTAAATTTTTTTCTCTATTCTGTTAGTAAAGATGAGTGATTTAGGAGTGCACTAGAAAATAAATTTATAATGGTTTTGCTATAATATGAAGTTTCTTATATTTTCTCCATTCTTTGAATATTAATTGAAGCCCAACCTACTGAATGTCATGCAGTAGACATAGAAAGATGCATATGAATAATTCCCTGCCCTTGGGGAACTTAGTGGGAGAGACAGACACATATATGAATATAATACAGTGTGGTAAAATAGATCAATATAGCTGTGAGTAGGTTTTGGTTTTTGAACACCGTGGAAGGGGAGACCTCAGCATAGCAGATGGAGAGGGTGTCCATCCTGGGTCCTCCTGGAATAGGTGACACTGGAACAGAATCTTAGGGAGAGTGCTTAAATTCCTACACAACCTTCCACCCAGGCGCTACTCCACCTCTTTTCCCCTTTATTTCTAGAGTGGGAGTACTGCCTATAGTTACAATATTCTACCCTTTCTAATGTAAAAATCTGATTTTTGTCTTTTCCCCTCACATCACCTGGCTCTTCTCTTGCGGGGTCATGCTGATTCGAGCTCTGACATGGCTTTAGAATGTGGTTTCTGCTGTCTTGTCCTCTCTTTCCTCCCATGGATGCTTCCTGGGTTTGGAGGAAAAGGGGTAGAAATCAGTTTTGGTTGTGTTTTAAGCATCTGACCTGGAGCCTGGCACATCGTGGGTTCAAACTTCTGTTGAACCAGAATGACCCGAGTGATCTCTAACTGGTCTTCCTTCCTCTTGTCTCTTTTCCTTCCCTTTGACTTTATACAGGGTCGTCAAAATTAGTAGAACTCCGCCCTCCCCCGGCATCATTCCTCTGCTTAAAATTCTTCTGTGACTCCTTCTCATCCTCAAGATGAAAATCCAGCGTCTTAGTCCAGGTCCTTACCATTGACCCAGCCTGCATGAAGTGCACCCCATCATACTGCATGTCAGAGCATGCCTTGAGATCTTTGTTATTTCCTGGCCCCATGTACTCTCCTTTTTTCTGATGTGTCATTTCTGTGTCAGGTATTAAGATCCAGCTCAGCTGTCACCCCCCGCCGTGAAACCTTCCCTAACTTTGCCAGGAAGAATTAGTACCCTCTGCTGGGTTCCCTGACGTCTGTCCAGTCAGTCCTCTTGTAGGGTTTCTATATTACGCTACAACCCTCTGTTTCCCTCTGCATTTCCCCCATTACACTGAGGGCCAGGAATTGTGCCTGATTCTTCTTTGTCCCCTGGTCAGGCCCATGTTACATGTCAGACAAATAGATCGTCCCTATAAACACACTTCCTGCTTTCCCATCTCTCTTGTTTTGCTTGCATGATTTTTAAAATGATGGACATGCCTTACCATCAGCTCTATTTAAATGTAGTGCATTATTCAAGGGCCCGTTTCTCATGCCTTGTCTGTGAAGTTTTCTGTGATTACGGCACCCCAGGATATTGGCAGCTACCTCTGAACCACCTATGTTTGTTCGCCCTTGGCTGTGGCACTTATACGACATCCTGCTATTATTTTTTTTAAACCTATACACTTAAAAAAAATTTATTTGTGTATTTATTTTTGGCTGTGTGGGGTCTTCATTGCTGCGCGTGGGCTTTCTCTAGTTGCGGCGAGCAGGGGCTACTCTTCCTTGCGGTGCATGGGCTTCTCATTGCGGTGGCTTCTCTTGTTGCAGAGCACGGGCTCTAGGTGTGTGGGCTTCAGTAGTTGTGGCTTGCGGGCTCTAGAGTGCAGGCTCAGTAGTTGTGGTACACGAGCTTAGTTGCTTCGCGGCATGTGGGATCTTCCTGGACCAGGGCTTGAACCTGCGTCCCCTGCATAGGCAGGCAGATTCTTAACCATTGCACCACCAGGGGAGCCCAACACCTGCTATTATTATTTGTACTTTTGTTGTGTATGGGTCATCTCTCCCTAGTTAGATTATAAACTCTGAAGTTAGAGGTCTTCTCATAGATAATTTTGAATTGTCTCTGTGAAAAATAGAATTCCTTATTTAATATTCATTTGTTCTTTAAAAGTAGGTCTGCTAGTGACACATTCTTTTAGTTCCCTTTGAGAATGTCTATTTGCCATTCATCCCTGAAGGATACTTTTGCTGGATATAAAATTTTCAGTTGACAGTTCTTCTGTTTCAGCACTTAAAAAATGTGCTACTTCCTTTAATCCCCATGGTTTCAGATGGGAAATTCACTGTCATTTGAATTGGTGTTCCGCTCCTGATAGTGTGTCATTTCTATCTGGCTGCATTCAAGACTTTTTGTCTTTAGTTTTCAGAAGTATAGTTAGGATGTTATGATACTTTACCATTGACCCCAGCCTTGGCATGGATTTTTTTGGGTTTATCCTGATTCAGGAGTTTGCTCAGCTTCTTAAATCTGTATGTTTGTGACTTTTACTAAATTTGGGAAGTTTTCAGTCATCATTTCTTTGACTACTCTTCCAGCCTCACCCCATTTCTCCTCTCCTTCTGGGACTCTGATGATACAGATGTTGGATCTTTTGTTGTTTCACAGGTTCCTGAGGCTCTGTTCATTTTTTTCAGCCTGTTTTCTCTCTGTTGTTCAGATTGAGTGAATTCTATTTGTTTTTGTCCTCAAGTCCATGGATTCTGTTCTCTTTCATCTCCACTCTACTGTTGAGCCCATCCTGTGAATTTTTACTTCTGTTATTCTATTTCCCAGTTATATAATATTCTTTTTTATATCTCCTATTTATTTGCTGAGCATTTCTATTTTTTAATTTGTTTTAACAGAATTTATAATGGATTGTTGAAGCACTTTTATGACTTTTATGCTTTAAAGTCCTTATCAGGTACTTCCAACATCTCACTTTTCTCTTGGTTGGCATCAGTTGATTGGCTTTTGTCATTCAAGTTGCGGTTTTCCTGGTTCTTGGTCTGATGGGTGATTTCCCATTGTATCCATTTTGCCTGGACATATGAGGTCTCATTTAAATCTTGTATTTCAGCAGGCAGTCACCCTGTTTAGTTTTAGTACAGTTGTAGGCTGTGGTTTCAATGACAGGTTAATTTTCAGTGCCTTTGCAGTGTTATTTTAATCTGCTTGGTTGACCAGGTGTTGCTGGAGCTCACGTTGCTCCCTGCTGGTACTGGTTGCCGGGGTGGAAGGTGTCTCCCTGGGTGGGGGCACTGGGCATCTCTTGGTGGAAGACGGTAGACTCAGGCCTCTGGGGAATAGGAACTTCCCTGAGTGCAGTGGATCTCCCCTGCCTGTGGGGGACAGAGACCTTTTCTTGATCTGGTCACTTGTTGAAGTGAGATGTCTCTACTGGTGCCCCGTGGCTTCTCTGAGGTTTCTGGGCAGGGGAAGTGGGGAGTCTCAGGCTCAAAGAGGCTTCCTGGGCTGGGCCATGTGTCACTGGGTTCCTTGTGTGTGGCCTCCTGTCTTAGTGCGTATGTCCTGGCTCTCCTAGTTGCTTATTACTGGTGGGGCTTCAGATAGACCCCTTTTTGTATGGTGTAGGGCTTGCCTGATGTTGCCAGAGGGACTCCTTCCGTCTGGAGTAGGAGTGAGCCTCCATGTGCTGCCTGCTGTCGTAAGGATGGGGGTTGGGACATGGTGGGCCTGGGTGGCTGCCGTCTTTGGTTGGTGGGGAGGGGGGAAATGCAAGATACCCTTTGCTGTGCGATTCCTTGAGTCCTGAAATCACAAGCTGGTTTGCTTTCTTCTTACCACCGTTTAGAGTTCTCTTTTGTTATTTCCAGCATTTTTACTAGTTAGCGGGGAGGAGCAGGGGAAATATGTCCATGCTATTTTGTCCCTAATCATTCATCTCTAAATGTCAGATTTTTAAAAGCAATTAAAAATGTCAGGAAAGTTTAGCATTGATTTTTTTGTGTCGGCCAAATCATGTGACTGAGCTGTCTTACTTTACTAGGTTAGGAAATTTGAGACTCAGTCAGGTTACTTGACTTGCTCAGGGGTCCTATTGCTAGTTCATTGCAGAATCCAGCCTTGACCTAGGTTCTTGGTGAGGAATCCAGTATGTGTTTCATTGTAGCAAATTAGGTCAGAGAGTTATCTGGAGGAGAAGAGAACCTTGCAGTGCTGTAGTGTGGTTAGAACATTAACACACCAAAGAATTTATTCCCCAAGTGAAAAACCTATCCGAATACAAGAAGAAGAGAATCCAGTCTTATCTTTTATTGACTGAGATTGAATGACAGGCTTGCTGTATATTTGTACCCATTTTAATACTAATCATTTTTGATAAAGTCTAAGATAATATTCTTCTGCTTTTACTATAAAAACATCTGAATGACCTTATAAAATGTTCCTCTTGCAAAAGAGAGTTCTATCGCTGGTAATCATCACCATAGTCTACTTCAAAGAGAGTAAAGAATGTAACAAAGATTGGTGACGCTGTCTAAACAAATTACTATCATAGCATTCTCTGTGGCTTTTTAACAGATAATCTCTGTGTCCTCCATAGACATTAGATACTTCTCCTAGTGTTTTCCCAGGAAGCTTTTTCCTGTATGGCAGAGTTGGAGAAATGGAGAAATCCAGATGTGAACTCTTTGGTTGTTTGTAAATTTTTTTCTTTTTCTTTTTTTTTTGAAGTCTCCAGCGTTTTACAGAAAATAGGGTCAGAGCTGAACTGATGCCCAAACTCTATAGATCTGAGAGGGGAAGCATTTACTTCTTCCCCTAAGACTTTCCATGAGGCACCACAAGAATGAGGTATGAAAAATAGGACTAAATCCTGGCTCTGTTTAATGTCATTTGGGTAATGATGACCATAGGGGCCCATGGGATGGGTGGCACTGCCTCTCTGTCCCCTTATGTACTTGTTCTTCTCGTCCTGCTTTTGTTTTTTCTTCCTCTTCTGTACTCATGGAGTCTTGCTGAAAAGATAAAATCTCTGATCCCTACTGAAGAAGGGAATTAAACATATTGGGCTTTGGAGAACTTTTCCCATCATTCATGATAAAACACTTGCATGGGGGCTTTCCTGGTGGCGCAGTGGTTAAGAGTCCACCTGCCAATGCAGGGGACACAGGTTTCAGCCCCGGTCCAGGAAGATCCCACATGCTGCGGGGCCACTAAGTCCGTGCGCCACAACTACTGAGCCTGTGCTCTGGAGCCCGCAAGCCACAACTACTGAGCCTGCGTGCCACAACTACTGAAGCCCACGTGCCTAGAGCCCGTGCTCCACAACAAGAGAAGCCACCACAATGAGAAGCCCGTGCACCGAAACGAAGAGTAGCTCCTGCTCGCCACAACTAGAGAAAGCCTGCGTGCTGCAACAAAGACCCAACACAGCCAAAAATAAATAAATAAATTTATATATATAAAAAAAAAACGCAACCCACTTGCATAGGTAATCCATATGTGAAAATCAGTTGTTCAGAATTTGGAGTAAAGTTTCATGAAAAATCCTATATACTGTAATCATAAAAAAGCTGTACAGTATAATGGTTAGGTTTTCAAACCTGCCTTCTCTAATCCATGATGCATGTAGTTGAGCTATGATGCTACAGGTAAGATAGTAGTATGAGTGCTAATAATTTACCAACTGTTGATGGCTTAGAATTAGAAAATGTTAACATCAGACAGGACCCTTTTGGACCACTGTTCTGACCTCCCACTCTCAGCAGTGTCTCCACGATACAAGCAGTGATAATGTCTCATAATTGCCTGCAAGGAGACAGCCCACTGTATTATAGTTGGCAAGTCCTGCTTTATCCTAAACCAAACCTGCTCCCTTTAACTTCTTCCTGTATTGGCTTTTTAGACCATGCAGGGTGAATCTAAGAATTGTTCTGATTAACGTTCCCCACAATTCAGAAACAGAAGTTACGATTCTACCTTCCTAACATCCTGTCTTAATTGATGGGGTTTTTGGAGTTGTTATCCTGATATCCTGATGGGGTTTTTGGAGTTGTTATCCTGATTTTTTAGTGTTTGGTTTTGCCAGTGTCCCTTTAAATTGTGGTCCAAACGAAACACAGTGCCCCAACGTTTTCTTATTCATGCAGGGAATATTATTTCTTAAAACCTCCCACTCCTGGGCATGTATCCAGAGAATACTCTAATTCGGAAAGATATATGCACCCCAATGTTCATAGCAGCACTATTTACAATAGCCAAGACGTGGAAGCAAACCAAGTGTCCATCAACAGATGAATGGATAAAGGTGTGGTACATACACAATGGAATATTACTCAGCCATAAAAAAGAATGAAATCATACCATTTGCAGCAACATGGATTATCATACTAAATGAAGTAAGTCAGACAGAGAAAGACAAATACCGTATGATATTGCTTATATGTGGAATCTGAAAAAATGATACAAATGGACTTATTTACAAAACAGAGACAGACTCACAGACAAAGAAAACAAACTTATAGTTACCAAAGGGGAAAGGGGGTGGGTGAGGGATAAATTAGGAGTTTGGGATTAGCAGATACAAACTGCTATATATAAAATAGATAAATAACAAGGTCCCACTATATAGCACAGGAAACTATATTCAATATCTTGTAATAAACCATAATGGAAAAGAATATGAAAAAGAATACATATATATACATGTATAACTGAATCACTTTGCTGTACACCAGAAACTAATACAACATAGTAAATCAACTATACTTCAATTTAAAAAAAATTAACTCTTCGTCTCTTAACTTCCCTTTTTCTTTTTGGTGGTTCTGCTGTTCTCTGTCACCCAGACAGGATAATTTAGTAATCTTTTATTCATTAATTTCCTTTGCTACAGTTAGTTGTAGGAAATCCAATATTACTCCCAAGGCCTTCCCTGAAGAAACTGAAGCTTGGAGTGGTTACTTGCCCAGGGTCACCCAACTGGTCACCATTGACACTAGTGTGCGAGCCCCAGTCTGTCTGACACCAGAACCCATACTCCCAATCACTGTGCTATCCTATCACCAAGGAGCTTTGTGATAAGCCTTTTCCAAAGGACAGCTAACCTTATTACTTTTTTTTTTTTTTTTTTTTGGCGGCACGCGGGCCTCCTACTGCCGTGGCCCCTCCCGTTGCGGAGCACAGGCTCCGGATGCGCAGGCTCAGCGGCCATGGCTCACGGGCCCAGCCGCTCCACGGCATGTAGGATCTTCCCGGACCGGGGCATGAACCCGTGTCCCCTGCATCGGCAGGCGGACTCTCAACCACTGCACCACCAGGGAAGCCCCCTTATTACTTTGTAAACTGTGTCAAATGTTCAGTGGTTGGGATTTCTGCTGTTAACAGTACTTATACTAGGGGCTTCCCTGGTGATGCGGTGGTTAAGAATTCGCCTGCCAATGCAGGGGACACGGGTTCGAGCCCTGGTCTGGGAAGATCCTACGTGCCTCAGAGCAACTAAGCCTGTGCGCCACAACTACTGAGCCTGCGCTCTAGAGCCCACAAGCCACAACTACTGAGCCCGCAAGCCTAGAGCCCGTGCTCCGCGACAAGAGAAGCCACCGCAATGAGAAGCCCTCGCACCACAACAAAGAGTAGCCCCCCCTCTCCCCAGCTAGAGAAAGCCTGCGTGCAGCACCAAAGACCCAATCCAGCCAAAAATAAATAAACAGATAAAACATTAAAAAAACAAACAATACTTATACTAGCTGTCTGTTTTCTCTGGAAATGCTGCACATATGTTATCTCTTTTATGGACGCAAAAGAAATTTGTCAGTTTGCTATGCCAGATTATCTGCATTTTCCCCTTTTTGGGGGGAATAAGAGAGGAGTGGCAGTGGTGGGGTGCAGGTTCTTCATTTCTTTCCTCCCTACCAATACATGAAAGGGCTCATTTACCCATATACTTGCAAAGATTGAATGTCATGATTGAAAGTAGTGTTGGCCGTCAGGCATAAAAGGTATTATTTAAAATTTCTGCTCATTACTGGTGACATTGAATTTCGTGTGTGTGCGTTTATTCGTGGATGGGTGATGCTCACCCGCACTGGGGCGAGCCATCTGCTTTGCTCAGGCTACCAACTGGAATGTAATCTCTTCTGGAAGCACTTCACAGCTCTACCTAGAAATGAGTCTTAATGCGATATCTAGGTGTGCCATGACCCAGTCAAGTTCATGTGTAAACCATTACAGACACATTGTCTCACATCCCTGCCCATCCTGACGATCAGCTGTCGTCCACTCTTTGGTTTTGTTTTGGCTTTAACTGATTTTTTTCTGATCGTAAAAGTAAGTTATGCTAAATGAAGATGATTTTGAAAATAGTGAAAATCATTGGTTACTCTTTTGGCAGGGGGCTTACCTTCCAAACTGTTTTGTGGGCACGTGCATACCTTTCTCATGCTTTCAGTAAGTTCACGAGTTGACCACGTGTCTTGTTTCTTCACACTGGCGCCTCCTCCCTCTGAACAGGGCCAGTTTGCGGGAGGTCCCAACTTGTGTCAGGATATGCCCTGAGAGGCCTGGATCGTGTGGGCTCTGCTGTCTGGGATCTTGGTGTATATGTTGACGTTGCCCTTGAGGAAGCATGAAGCCAAGAGACAGACCTCGCTGCCCAACCTGACAGCTTTGCTACGTTGGCTTTGTGTCCTCCTTCCTGTTGGCGGTGGGTTCCTCCGTGTAACTCCTTCAGGATGCTTTCCTTTCTTTCCCAGGGCTGCCCACAAAACCTTTGTGGAAAATTCCTGATCTCTCCTTTACATTTCAACACCATCAAGAAAGACACTTTGATTATTTGCATGTATTTTGTAAGGGCATCGCGAGGAAAGGGTGTCGTGGCCCAGTTGTGGTGGCCTCTGTAGTATGCATTCCCTGCGGTGAGGCAGCAGATTGTGATGGTTTAGACCTAAAGCTGGCTGCAGGCTTCAAATCCTGGCTCCACGATTTAACCCTCTGGACCTCTTTATGTCTTCTTGTGCTTGACCGTAATAGGCAGTGAGAAATGCGTGCCTCCCGGGGTGTGGTGAGGATTGAAGGAACTCATGCATGCCAAGTACTTCCTTGGAGCAGTGACCAGCACATCGGAGGTGCTGAATAAATATTCCGTGGCTGTTGCACATACCTCAACCATGTGGGAGCCCTGGACTGGAAACGATTTTCTAGTCAGTGATGAGTGTTAACATTTCTTTATGTTGAACATAGTTCCTTACATTAAAATGGCCCATCTCATGAGCTCAGGCTCTGCCTGCTGCAGTGTTTTTCAGTGGACTGGTTTCTGCCTTTAGGGACTTTTTTGTGGAATTTTGTGTGTCAACATGGAAAAATCTTTAGAAGTAATTTTGGCATTTAAAGATGTGTTTTTTTTTTTAAATTATTTTAAAAAAATGGATGTATAGTCGATTTACGACGTGTAAGTTTCTGGTGTACAGCAAAGTGATTCAGTTATACATACTCTTTTTCATATTCTTTTCCATTATGGCTTATTACAAGATATTGAATGTAGTTCCCTGTGCTATACAGTAGGACCTCGTTGTTTATCTATTTTATATATAGCAGTCTGTATCTGCTAATCCCAAACTGCTCATTAATCTCTCCTCCACCCCCTTTCCCCTTTGGTAACCATAAGTTTGTTTTCGAAATATGTGAGTCTGTTTCGTAAGTAAGTTCATTTGCGTCATTTTTTCCCAAATTTATGTAAGTGATATCATATGATATTTGTCTTTCTCTGTCTGACTTATTTCACTTAGTATGATAATTGGTAGGTCCGTCCCATGTTGCTATAAATGGCATTATTTCATTCTTTTTTATGGCTGAGTAATATTCCGTTGTATATATACACCACATCTTCTTTATCCATTCGTTTGTCGATGGACATATGGGTTGCTTCTGTGTCTTGGCTATTGTAAATAGTGCTGCTATGAACATTGGGGTGCATGTATCTTTCCGAATTAGAGTTTTCTCTGAGTATATGCCCAGGAGTGGGATTGCTGGATTATATTGCAACTCTAGTTTTAGTTTTTTGTTTTTGTTTTTGGCTGCGCTGCGTGGCTTGTGGGATTCTAGTTCCCTGACCAGGGATTGAACCCAGGCCCTTGGCAGTGGGAGTGTGGAGTCCTGACCACTGGACTGCCAGGGAATTCCCTCATTTTTAGTTTTTTTTAAGGAACCTCTATAGTGTTCTCCATCATGGCTGTACCACTTTACATTCTCCCCAGCAGTGTAGGAGGGTTCCTAAAGGATGTGTTTTGTACTTGCTGGCCTTGCACTCTAGTTGTGACACATGGTGTCTGCTAACTACTTCACGGCTCTTCTCAGGGAGAATGGCTCTGCTCACAGCCTCTCTGAGGAGAAGGCTCTCTGAGGACTGTGGGACGTCCCCTCTCCTCTCCCTGAACTGGCTGATGTGACTAGGGAGGGACACTAGACAGCTCCCTCTGTCACATCCTTCTGTGGGAAAGCAGTGAGCGAGGCCATTTTGAGTCTCTTGAGAATTTTACTTTGGGAACATAGATGGGATAAACAGCGGGAGCTGACGTTGAAAGAATGCATCTCAGCTGATGTGAGGACAGTGAAAGGGCCCTCCAGGCGCTGGCAAGGCCTCAGACCCTCTGAGGAAGCAGCAGTTCCGGCAACAAGGACTGATATGAAATCGAAGAAACCACGCAATTAGAAGTGAGAGAGAAGTAAACACTCAGAGAGAAGCCGCGTTGTAGTAACGGCGGAGAGGGCATCCCAGGGCAGGCTGTAGTGCACGTTCTCAGGACAAGTTGTTCACTATTTTTTTTTTTCCTGGCTCTTTGCGATTGTATTCTCATGACTTGAGTACTCCCTGCATTCAAAGGCCCTAACATACATGGGTCCCCGAGTACTTGTAGTCCTTTTTCCCATCTCAGGGATTCTCCCCATTTTGTTCCTGATGCCTCAGTGTCTCCCCTGTGGTTTACAGTGATAAAAATTTAACTCACTTTTTGGGACCCTGTTCAACTCCCATTCTGTGCTGTGTTTTTCTGATGACTTTACTGTTTTTTTTGAGTTTGTCTTCCACTGAACTCCTATGAAGTTTGTCGTCTGGACCCCGTGTGCAGGATGTGACGGTGATCTCTCTCCGATGGGGGTCGTGGACTTGTGGCAGTTCTTGTGATCCTGGTTTAACTCAGGGCACAAACAAGGAGGTTTTAGCCCCTCCTAAGGGTGAGTCTTACTTGATTTAAAATTTTAAAGGAAATTAATATTGAAGTGTTTGAGAGAAATGGGAGAGTTATACAGTAACTCTTGGCTTTCGTCGGCAACCAAGTATCTAGTCTGTGCCATGAAATGGTGATACAGTGGCCAAAGGGTGGGAAAGCTTATATTCAATAAACCAGATGAACACCTGACATCTAAATCCCTGCTAATATTTACTTTGGGCCTTAAGCATACGCTGTGGTTAACAAGGTGGCTTTTCTTGACATTATCCCCTGTATGTGGTTTTATTTGTTTTTCTGTCTCCCCTTTTTTCAGACATTTTGGAAAGCACTTTGTTTGCCAGATTACTATCTTCAGTACCAAAATGTTTGAATAATATTACGTTTCGTCATTGAGCTTAAATACCTGATCCGGAAGAACGATACTTGCAAGTAGTGTTCTTCTACCGTATATTGCCTTGAACCTCAAAGTTACCCTATTTTCCTTAAAAAAAAAAAAAAAAAATCATGGTGTATTTGTTTCCTAGGGTTGACATAACAAACTACCACAGACTGGGTGGCTGAAGCAACAGAAATATATTGTCTCATAGCTCTGGAGGTTAGAAGTCCAAGATCAAGGTGTTGGTAGAATTGGTTTGTTTTGAGGGCTGGGAGGGTAGGATCTGTCCCAGGCCTCGCTCCTTCATTGTAGATGGACATCTTCTCCCTGTGTCTCTTCACCTTGTCTTCCCTGTATGCATGTTTCTGTGTCCAAATTTCCCCTTTTTTCAAGGACGCCAGTCATTGGATTAGCGCCCACCCTAATGACCTCACTTTAATTTGATGACCTCTGTAAAGACCCTATCACCAAACAAGGTCACATTCTGAGATACTGTGGGTTAGGACTCCAATACAGGAATTTCGGAGGGACACAGTTGAACCCATACAAGAAGACTACTAATTACCACTGCGCCTGTAAACCAGACTTTCTTGGTACCACAGCCATGAAGCTTCAAAGGTGATTGCCATCCTTGGGGAAGTTTTTGTGTGTAGACCCCTCAGATCATTAGGTTGAGACCCCCCTGAGTCTCACTAGTTGTTGGCATGGTTTCCAGAAATTCTTGAAAGAAGTGCTGTCATCTCTCACCTGGATCAGGGCAGGGACCGCCTCACTTGTCTTCCTGCCACTGCTCTGGTCCATCTGTATGTAGCCTGCTCTCAGCACAGCAGCCGGAGCGATGCTGCTGAAGGTCAGGTCACATCCCTCCTCTGCTCCCAGCTCTCCAGAAGCCCCCCATCTTGCTCATAATAAAAGCTCGAGTCCTTCCTGAACTGGCCCCCGTCATCCCTGACCTTGTTTCCTCTCAGTCTTGCTGTCCTGCCCGCACTCAGGGCCAGCCGTACCATCCTGTCCCTGTCCTGCCTCCAGATGGCCCCCTGTGTCTGGAAAGGCTTCTCCACAGTTCCCTGGGTGGCTTGCTTCTTGCATCCTTCAGCTTTTTCACAGATGCCAGCTTTTCTGTGAGGTCTGCTCAGACCTGCACAACCTCCCCACGCATTCCCATCCCCCTAACCTTTCTTCACTTTCCTCCCTGGCACTTAACAGCTCCCAGCATACTGTGTAATTTATTTATGTTTTATTATCTGTCTTATCTCAGATTACTGCCCCCCCCCCCGACCTGGTATGTTACCCTCTCTCATCCGTCTGTGTGATTTGTTTGTTGCTGTAACCCCTGTGCCTAGAACACTGCCTGGCAAGTAAGGATAAATAAACAGCACAAGTGGGTGTGGGTGTATAGAGTAAGGCAGAGAATACTGAGGAGGGAACACTGGGATTCTGGCCACTTGGGTCCCTGTAAGTATAGGAATGAGATGAAGGTGGATGCGATGAAGGAGGAGAACACAGTGGTTTATTGATTCAGGTGTGTGTGTGTGCGTGTGTGCTTGTCTTTCATTTTAATAAATAAAATCGTGATGACTTTGTTCTTTTGTGCTACTTTATTTTTCAGAATTTACCATAAAAAGTGCATGGATAGAATTGTGACCATCCATATACCCTTTCTTGGACTCACCCGTTGTTTAGCATCTCGTGGCATTTGCTCATCTCTTGCCTTCTGTATATACATATTCCACGTGTCCCGTCTCTCACTGGCCTGTGGGGCCTGTTCTGTCCTTATTCATTTAGCCCTAATGAAGTTTGCATAGGGTCATGTGCTATAAAACCTGCCCATGTAGGAAGTAGGGGCTCTGGGTCCAGCACTTTTTTTTTTTTTTTTTTTTTTGCGGTACGCGGGCCTCTCACTATTGTGGCCTCTCCCGTTGCGGAGCACAGGCTCCGGACGCGCAGGCTCAGTGGCCATGGCTCACGGGCCCAGCCGCTCTGCGGAATTTGGGATCCTCCCGGACCGGGGCAGGAACCCACGTCCCCTGCATCGGCAGGCGGACTCTCAACCACTGCGCCACCAGGGAAGCGCCCAGGTATCTTTCTGAATTAGTGTTTTCATTTTTTTCAGATATATTACCCAGGAGTGGAATTTCTGGGTCATATGGTAGTTCTATTTGTAGCTTTTTGAGAAACCTCCGTATTTTTTCCACA
Source organism: Tursiops truncatus (assembly GCF_011762595.2). Lineage (NCBI taxonomy): Eukaryota > Metazoa > Chordata > Mammalia > Artiodactyla > Delphinidae > Tursiops > Tursiops truncatus. The sequence continues at coordinate 111,060,474 of NC_047038.1, read as the reverse complement.
GTGGATGCACCAGTTTACATCCCCACCAACAGTGTAGGAAGGTTGCCTTTTCCCCACATCCTTGCCAACATTTGTTATTTGTGGTCTTTTTGATGATAGCCATTCTGACAGGTGTGAGGTGATATCTCATGGTGGTTTTAATTTGCATTTCTCTGATGATTAATGATGTTGAGCATCTTTTCACGTGTCTGGCCATCTGTATGTCTTCTTTGGAAGAATGTCTATTCAGCTCTTATGCCCATTTCTGAATTGGGTTGTTTGTTTTTTTGATGTTGAGCTGCATGAACTGCTTGTGTATTTTGGAGATTAATCCTTTGTCAGTTGCTTCGTTTGCAAGTATTTTCTCCCATTCCGTAGGTTGTCTTTTTGTTTTGTCGATGGTTTCCTTGGTTGTGCAAAAGCTTTCAGGACTACCAGTGTTTGTTGCTCAGGTTCAGGTGTTTCTCCGGACATGTGAGCCATCCTAGTTTTCAACATGCAGTCTTGTCATCACATTGTTTGTCAGCTCTTCTTGTTTTCTCGTGTGATTAGAGAAGGTGGAGGCTGAGAGTGTGTTATCCTGGATATTTTTCATACTTCAACACTTCCCCTTACCGCACAACATGCGTGTACACACACACACACACACACACAAACACACATGCGTGTCCTTTGCAGCCTCTCTCTGGGTCATGCTGTCCAACTGGTGGGCCATGTATACCTCACTAACCTGGACACCTGTTACTGTCATTCTGTGCCTCACCAAGTTGTACTAAAACTGGGTTCTATGCCAAAACCTGGATTCTAGTTAGTGTTCTCCTTGAACTAGGTGTGTGAAATTGAACTAGTTGTCCAAAGTTGCACTTTCATTTCCCGACTGTTCAGTGAGGGTGAGACTGTCAGTGATTTTCAGGTTGGGTCCTGCAGGGTGTGGTCTCACTGGGAAGCACTCAGTGGGAGATGGGGACCAATTGGGCAGGGTTCTTCATCCTACCTCCACCTGAGCAGCTTTGATTATCTTTTCGTTCCATTACTTACTAGTTGTGAGATCTTGGACAAGTTGCTTGACCTGTGTACGTCAGTTTTCTCCTCTGTAAAGTGGGCATAATGACAGAACCTGCCCCGTAGAGTTGCGGTGATACTCCAATGAGTCAATAAATGTAATGTGGTTAGGAGAGTACCTGACATTATCAGGTAAGGTAGGCAGCATAATGGCCCTCCAAAAGATGTCCCTTCCTAATTCCCTGGAACCTGTGAATGTTATTTTAGGTGGCAAAAGAGACTTAGCAGGTGCAGTTAAAGATCTTGAGGCGGTGAGATTATCCTGGGTTATCATGGTGGACCTAGTGTAATCATGGTGATCCTTAAAGGAGTAAGAGAAGGAGACGTGATGACAGAAGCAGAGGTCGGAGTGATGTGAGTGGTGGCCGGGTGCCAAGAGCAGAGGAATGTGGGCATCCTCTAGGAGCTGGAAAAGGCAAGGAAGTGGATTCTCCCCTAGATCCCCCAGAAGGAATACAGCCCCGAGAGACCCATTTTGGACTTCTGACCTCCAGAAATATAAAATAATAAATTTGTATTGTTTCAGGCCACTCAAGTTTGCGGTAGTTACTTACCGCAGTAATAGGAAACTAATACAGACGTGTTAGCTGTTTTTACTGTTCTCACTGTAAATAAGATTTTTCTCTGAACAAAGGGATGTGTGGCCAAAGACAGTTCGAAAACCAGGAAGCTGGGTGATCGCCAGCCTGCACTTCTCATCTGACAGCCTGCTGTGGTGGGTCCTCTCTCTATATGCAGACCTTTGTCCAAGAAGACTGTCCGTGTTTGCTGAGTGCGTGCAGTGCAGCTGAAGTCTGGAATAGGGGGGTGGTGAAGGTTGAGTGGTGGTGTCCAGTGTGGACCTGCCTGTGGACTCTCTGCAGTGCCCAGGGCACTCCTTTCTTAAGTGTTCTTCATGATGAGTTGGTCACTTTGATCAACGGTTATCTGGTTGTCTGTCGTGTGTCATACTGGGTCTTGAGTCCAGTTTTATGCATTTGTTTTGAGGCATCTGCATCTCTGGGGACTCAGCTTGTGTTCCTTTACCCCATACATTTGTCAATTCAGGTCAATCTAGTGACGTCAGATGGTGTTTATTCTCTGATTAAGAAGAACTCACTACACAGCCACTCCGGTTGGGCTGGAAGTGGAGAGTTAGGGCCAGGAGGACCTTGACCTAGCAGTCACAGAGACCGTGCTGGCCCTTGAGCTGCTCCTAGAACAGCTTGTGATGTGGCCTTCAGGCCTCCACTAGCCCAGTAATGCATTTGGGGCTTGGGGGACGTTCGCACCACTTAAAACATGTATCCAGTGAGTTATTTTCTTGCTTTCTGACTGGTACAGAGAGGCCGGAATGCTACTCTTGTACATAGCGCTGCTGCCAATTCTGTAAATCTGGAAACCACGAAGGAAAATGAGAAGCCAGTCCGCAGTGCTGGAGGAATTTTGTTTCACTTCCAAGTTCCTTGGATTAACATTAGCACTATTTCCTTGGTATGAATCTGACGTGAAAGATATTAAGTTCTTAAGAGTCTGTACCCTGTTCTTTAAATAAAACACAGAAGAATTTGGGGACTTGTTTTGATGGGCAGGATGGGTAGCAAAGCTTCCCCTGGCAGAGCCTTTGCATATTTGATAATCTAGTGATTTGGGTCTCACCATGCCGAGGAATGTGAGCTTCTAAGTGCAATTTTGCCTGTTTGGAAAAAGAGTTCAGAATCCGGTATGGTTGGTGAAGAATCCTGAGCTTCACGTTTACTGAGTGAGAAAGGTACATTGATTTGCTGTTTCATTTTTCTTTTCAAGCCCGGAATTAGCATGCCACGTTTCCTCAGGTATACCACTCAGTGCTTTGGTGGGGCCGAAAGTTCCAGGAGAGAGTTACAGCCTTATTCGCAGGGCCGGGCTTGTAACTTCAGGGGTTCTCATGTACCCAGAAGGCTGTTTAGCAGTGAAGTAGACCAACCCGTTTAGAGAGGTTCCCCACCCTTCCTAGTGCCTGTATGCGTCTAATAGTTCATGATCACTGAAAACTGTTCATAGGTGGCTGTGCTGTAAGAAAGAATTTTCTCATTTGTCAAACCATCAAGGGTGACCAGGGGCAATTCCTGCCAGTGTCCGGAGGTTCTCTGAACCTGGATTTAAACTGTGGTTGGATCTCTCCACGTGGTGTGCTGCTTCTCAAACTCAGCAGGTCTCAAATACAACTGCTCCTCTCTCAAACTGCTCCTAACCCTGGGAAGAGTTTTAGTGCCTGTGCTTTTCTCTCCCGTTGGTCTGCAGATCGAAGACCTAAAAGTCTTACTCTGGGAGACTCTGAAGTGGCAAGTTTATTTGAAAGTGTGCAGATCACTTCAGTTCTTTAAAGTCAGCTGTTGCATTTTGTGCACACGCAGGCTTGGCAGTATCCATCAGCGTATGCCAGCCTGCGTGGAGTAAAGGGAACCCTCCTGCACTGCTGGTGGGAGTGTAAATTGGTACAGCCACTATGGAGAACAGTATGGAGGTTCCTTAAAAAACTAAAAATAGATCTACCATATGACCCAACAATCTCACTACTGGGCATATACCCTGAGAAAACCATAATTCAAAAAGGGTCATGTACCACAATGTTCACTGCAGCACTATTTACAATCGCCAGGACATGGAAGCAACCTAAGTGTCGATCGATAGGTGAATGGATAAAGACGACGTGGCACATATATACAATGGAATATTACTCAGCCATAAAAAGGAACGGAATTGAGTTCTTTGTAATGAGGTGGATGAACCTAGAGTCTGTCATACAGAGTGAAGTAAGTCAGAGAAAAGCAAATACTGTATGTTTAACGCACATATGTGGAATCTAAAAAAAACGGTACTGATGAACCTAGTGGCAGGGCAGGAATAAAGACAGAGACGTAGAGAATGGACTTGAGGACACAGTGGGGAAAGGGTAAGCCTGGATGAAGTGAGAGAGCGGCATGGACATGCACACACTACCGAATGTAAAATGGATGGTTAGCGGGAGGCTGATGCATAACACAGGGAGATCAGCTCGGTGCTTTGTGACCACCTAGAGGGGTGGGTTAGGGAGGGTGGGAGGGAGATGCACGAGGGAGGGGATATGGGGATATATGTATACTTATAGCTGATTCACTTTGTTGTACAGCAGAAACCAACACAACGTTGTAAAGCAATTATACTCCCATAAAGATATTAAAAAAAAATATATATATATATGCCAGCCTTGAAGGTGTTTCAGGAGAGCATGTTAATTTACAGTCTTCAGGAATTAGCATGCAGGAGAGGACTGGGGGCGTAGAGTTCTGCATTAGAGCCATTAAGATAATAGTTGAGATCTGTGCACGGGCCCTGGGAATAATGTTAAATCTCCTGAAAGTCAGAATGATGTGATGCAAAGGATGTTGGTAGAAGCTTGAGAAACCAAGGAGTTGATCCTTTGCCTCCAGGACATAATACCAACCGTCCGAAGAGGTCTGTGACCTTGATCAAGTCACTAATCTATCGCTGAATCTACTTATGATTTGTAAAATAAGGTAACGTCCACACCTACCCTGTAGGCTGGTTATAAGGAATAAATGAAATAATATCTGTGAGTCCATTAGCATAGAGTAGGCCCTGAGTAAAGGCAGTCCTATCTAGTGGGCTCTTCACCATCTTCCCCTAGTAGAGGAGTGCTGCCAGCCTTTGTGATTTAGACTGTTTGAGTTTCATGTGTGATGATAAACCATTATCTTTTGCACAAAGCATCTTTGTGCTTTTTCAATGGACTGTACTAAATGTAGTAAACTGTCTTATGATTTTATGTTATGTTTGGAAAGGCAGAAGATAATCTATAAAAGTATAAACTACATGAGAATAAATTTAAAATGTACTACATAACGAACAGGTGATAAATTTATGATTTTTAAATGGAACGGGAGTTTGGTGTGGTCCAATTTTTAAACAATAACAATTTTGCATAATGAATTCTAATAACACCAGAAAAGTCAACAGAGAGAAAAAATGATTATATGCTAAAATAAAGACTTGATGTAACTACAGTACCTAGCACAGCGGTAAGAGAGAAAAGCATGCTATTTACATAGGGAGAAATATATCGTATTAGCTGTGCAAACGAACCCAAATTCAGTCTACTGTTATAAACATTTTCAACTAATGAGATTAGGAATTATGAAATACGTCTTGAAAAACAGACGCATTTAAATTTTAGCTTTCTGGAGAGTATCCTGCCCTGACCATAAGAAAGCATGGTCTTTAAGATATCCTTTGACCTGGTAATTTAAAAAAAAATAAATTTATTTATTTTTTATGTATCTGTTTTTGGCTGCATTGGGTCTTCGTTGCTGCGTGCAGGCTTTCTCTAGTTGTGGTGAGCGGGGGCTGCTCTTCGTTGTGGTGTGCGGGCCTCTCATTGCGGTGGCTTCTCTTGTTGCGGAGCATGGGCTCTAGCCACGTGGGCTTCAGTAGTTGTGACACGTGGTCTCAGTATTTGTGGCTTGTGGGCTCTAGAGCGCAGGCTCAGTAGTTGTGGCTCCGCGGCATGTGGGATCTTCCCAGACCAGGGCTCAAACCCGTGTCCCCTGCATTGGCAGGTGGATTCTTAACCACTGCACCACCAGGGAAGTCCCTGATCTGGTAATTTTGGATAAAATACTCAAAGGAAATGGCTCCAGAGGGGAAAAATAGAATTTATACCAGTATTTGTAGTTATCTGCATATTATAAACACATTTGTATATTATTTATATATAATATTTATAAATAAGTACATATAGACATACACACATATATACACGTATACACACACACAAACAGAACCAATTACATGCCCCTTTTGAGAACCGGCAGCGCAAGCATTAGCAAAATGGAATAAAGTTATTAGAAATGATAATAAGCCCACACGCTTAATATTTGGAAAGAGCTGCATGAAATAAATTCAAAAAGAAAAGCCCTGTGTGGTCTTTGTTTCAGGGATGCAGGGAAGCACAAGGCTGTCGGCTGCTGTCTCAGGGACTGGATATTCTTCAGCAGAATAGATAACCTGGAGGAAATACTGACTAAATAAGGCAGTTTCAGGTGATCAGTGCTATGAAGAAGATTAAGCGCCATGGGATCGAGAAGAGTTTAGGGCAGAGGGGTGATGCTCTTTTGGGGGTGATGGTACGAGGGGGAGGGTTCTGTGAAGGAGCCATCCAGGTGAAGGTGGGGCTGGGCAAGGAGCGTTTCCAGGGGTGGGACAGCACTTTGAAGCCTGTCAGTGCCCTTCTGGAATGAGTTGGGCACGTGTGAACGAAGAGCAAGCCAGTGTGGCCAGATCGTAGGCAATAATGGTAGGTTTCTTGGATTACAACAGAATAGTTAACTTGGGAGTGACTCCAATAGCCAGGCTTTACTTTTTTACGGTTAAAAAATTTTTATTGTTTAGTCGTGGAATTATGGTGAAAGTACAGAAGTATATGAACCAAGCGTATGTTTTAAAGAAGAAAGATAAAGCAAATAGCCGTAGACTCACCACTAGGTTATGAACTAAAATACCTTGAATCCCCTTGTAGCTGTCTGACTGTCCCCCTCCCTTGCTTCCAGTGGTAAACATCGTGTGACTTTTGAGATAATGACTTACTTGCTGTTCTGTAATTTTGTGACCTATACGTGCAATCCAAACATAGGGTTTAGTGTAGCTTGCTTTGAACTTTATATGAAAGAGCCATACTGTGTGTATTCTTTCATGGCTTACTTCTTTCTCTCCAAATTGTGAGGTTAACCTGAGTTGATACATACATTTATTGTTATTTTTACTTTATAACGTATGAATATAGTATAATTGAGTCATCTGTTGGTTGTTGTTTGGTATTTGCTTTTCCAGTGTTTGGCTATGCTGTGGTCAGTTCTGCTGTAGAAAGTACATGTCTGTAAGTACACATGTGCAAAAGTTTATCTTGGGAATTTACCTAGAAGGTCAATTGGGAGTTGTAGGGTATCATCAAACTTACAAGAAAATGCCAAAGTACTTAAAGGGGAATTATACCGGTTTTTACCCTCGCTGGCAGTATATGAGAATTTTTGTTGCTCGACATACACCCGTTCTTGAGGTTGCCGAACTTAATTACATTTTGCCAATCTCATGAGTGTATTGAGGTATGTTGAGGTTTTCTCTTCACTTTTATAATCACTAATGAGTTTTGAGCACCTTTTCATGTGGTTTTGGGCCATTTGGATTTCCTTTACTTCCTTCTGTGAAGGGCTTTTTCAGGCGTTTTGCCCCATTTTTTATTGGCCTTTCTGCCTTACCTCAGTGATTCATAGCTGTTATTTGTGCCTTCGGGGTGTGTGCTTTTCTTCACTCTTTTTATGTCTTTAAAATTTTAATGCAGTCACATTTTTTAATCTTTCTATATTAGTCTATTTGTTGCTTTGTAACAAATCGCCCCCACCTCCAGTGGCCTAAACAGCAGCCATTTATTTATTTCAGTTTGGACTCAGCACACTGGGCAGTATGGTCTCATCTGGACTGCCTCCTGCATGGCGGGAAGCTCTGCTTCTGAGGGTGGCATGTCTGACCGATGGGGCCATAGGTGGGGGGCCTGGGCGACATGTCTTTCATCACCCAGCAGGCTAGCGTGGGCTTGATCACGTGGACGCCAGAGGCTTCCAAGGGAGTGGAGCATGGGTGTGCAAAGGTTCTAGAGCTAGAGGCTCCGAATTAGCGCAGTGTCACTTCTACCACATTCTTTGGCCGCAAGACCAGCCCGGATTCAAGGGGTGGGAAAATAGACGCTACCTTTTACCCGAGGAGCTGCAGAGTCCCACTGAAAAGAGAAGCTCCTACAAAGGAGGGGTGGAGAATTCAGACCATGCTTGCAATCCATCACATTATACGTTATGGTTTTGCTTTTCTTCTCTACTCCAAGGGTAAGAAATTACAATCCTGTATCATCTTCTAAAAGGTTTCTGGTTTAGCTTTGGAAGAATGAAGTTTCAAAAACTGTGACAGTGGAGGATGTTGATAATGGGGGAAGATATGCCTGTGTCCGGGCAGGGAGTCTAGGGGAAATCTCTGTACCTTGTGCCCAGCTTTGCTGTGAACCTAAAACTACTCCAAAATAAGGTCTGTTAAGAAAAAGTAAAACATGAAACCAGACCATGACAGCAGCTGAAAGAGCTGGTGAGCATGATTAGAAAGTTTAAGAAGTGAGAGGAAGCAGCTTGTCGAGGAGGGCATTGGGGAACCATTGTACTTAATGATTGGAGGTCAAGAGTTGGTTAAAAAAAAAACAAAAAACATTTTCCAATGTAAAAATAATTTTTTGCTTTCATTCCTTGTCTGTTAGCTATAATACAACGACTAAGAAAGAGAAGATTGCTGCTCCTACTATCTTACCAACTTATTCAAAACAGCCCTCAGCATTTATACTGTGTGGTTCGCTTTTGTTCATATTTATTTTTTTGCCTGAATACTCTTATCAGAAATTATGGATTGTGTTTTGTTCAACTTTTCAGTTTGCTTGACCTGAAGTTTTACTTTAACACGATCTGTCAGTATTCATTGTAGTGAGCCAGGACCCATACGGGGTGCAGGAGTTGGGAAGCAGCTTCTTTGAAAGTGCTTTAGACCAGAGGCAGAATTGTACCCTGGTGAGGGCATGGGTTTTGGACAGATGGCTCTGGAATAGATCAGACTTTTGCTGATGTAGTACCTGTGTGACTTTGTGCGAGTTATTTAACATCTCGGAGCTTTGGCGTTCCATGGTTAAATAGAGACTCTCAAGAGTATTGAGTAAAGTTAAAAATACACCTATTCTCTAGCATGGTGCATGGCCCATAAAATAACTGTTAGCCTGTTGTAGAAGTTGGGTTTTCCACTATTTTCTATGACGACAATAAAAAGAAAGAAAAATGAGGACCTGTAGGTCTCTTGCAGAATGAATTCTTTCTGCCACTTAAGCGTGGCCTTTGGTTTCCGTTCCTGCTGCTGTTTTCTATGAATACTCTTTGAATCCTCTGGATTTCTCTGACTGGAGTTGAACCATCAGTTAAGGGCATCTGGTTGGCTGACTTTAAGCTTTGAGACCCTTAATATTTGAAACCCTGGCAGCCAGCTGGATCTCATCCAGCCCTGGGAGATACTATCAAGTGTGTGTGCTCCTAATCATAGACGGAACTTTTGCGTCCGGGAAGTTCTGACCTGAGTGAGTAGAGAAAGGGAAAGTGCTTCCGGGAACAATATATATATTTCTCCCGCACCTGCTCCATCCCAGAGCATTAGCATAGAAGACAAGCCACCAGAGTGCGCCCGGGTGGGATGATGGGCCCCTTGGCCGAGGAGTTGGGTTGTGTCTCCTCACAGCTCACGTGGAGGAGAGCTCTACAGCTCTGCCATCTGAGGAAGAATCAGTTCCTGCTGAGCCTTGACCTGAAACAAGGACCCAAGTAATCACTCCATCTTTCTTTCCAGGTCTTTCGGCAGCCCAGCGGAAGTTTGCTCATTCACTCAGAGACTTCAAATTTGAGTTTATCGGCGATGCAGAGACTGACGATGAACGCTGCATAGGTGCGTAAAGACAGGGTTTTGGTTGGCTTTCCTTTGCTTTGACCATGAAATAATCATTCCTTTCTTCTTACAGATGCTTCGTTACGTGAATTTTCTAACTTTTTGAAGAATCTGGAAGAGCAGAGAGAAATTATGGTGAGTGGTGGGGTGTAAAATAACAAGTCCATCTTTAAGTGGGGTGGAAATCTGGGTAGCTGGTTCTGGTGGAAGTTTTGGTGCATTTGTCCATGGATGAATAGTGCACAGTAATGGAAAGATCCCCAGATGAGGTTTGGGGGCCTGGATTTCTAGTTCCCCAGGGGTGCCGACCATCCTGGATAAGTTGCTGGACCTCTAGACCAAGACCCTGTGTCTTCGTCTGTAAAAGACCATGTTGAAGTGTATCAGTGCTTTCTAGATTTTTGTTAGCCCTGGAACAGTTGCATTTAAATCGAGTCTCACGCAGAATCTTAATATGTTAAGAAGACAAAAGCAGAAAATCTTATGGAGAGGACAGCAGGGCACAGTTGGAGCTTGCCTCAGTCTTCTGTGGATTTCTAGGCTGTGTGGAGAGGAAGAGAGCTCGAACCTGGAAGTCCTTAAAATCCCACTTTGCCTTGAGATACATGATCACAGTAGTAGTGAATAATAGCTCCCCTCTGTTGAGTGCTTTCCATGTGCCGGATGCTACGTTGAGTGCATTGAGTAGATCCTATTTAACATGCATTTTGAGGGTATTGAATAGTATTCATCCACCTTTCTGAAAACTTTGTATTTCTCTCCTGATATTCATTCAACAAAGATTTACAGCAGACTCGCCATTGGATTATGACACATTATCTATTTTCACCAGTTTTTTCAGGTTTTTAAAAAAAATGACCATCTGTTTTTTCTATGTTCTCGAGAACGAGAACTACCTAGAATTATGTGGAAGTGTACCTGTATGAGGGGGTTCAGATGTGGTGGTAATAATATTGAATATGGCAGCTAAGACAATTAACCTTTACTCTGTGCGTGGTACTGGTCTAAGCTGTTTACCTACGTTTAAGTCATTTAATTCTCACATCAGCCTTATGAAATAGACTCTGTGATTGACCCCTAACTGACCAATGAGGAAATGGAGGTGCAACACCTTGCCCAGGATCGCATGGCAGCTGAGGGGTAGAGCCCGGTCAGGCCACAACCAGACACCCTGGACCACCTGCCAGCGTGGCGAGCTTCCTAGATGTTGCTGCAATCTGGCTGGTGGCTGGTGGGGATTTCTAGCTGGTAGAATTGGAGTAGGAGAAGAAGTAGGAGGAAAGCACTGATTTTTGACTGAAGCATGACAGAGACCTATGGCCCCTAAAAGCGCTAGCGTAATTCGCACTGCACCCTAAATTCTGAGATGATTTGTGCCTATTGTAACTACCGAAGCGGGCACGTGAAGGTACTGTGCTCCCACTAGGTTTTTTCTGGCACAGAGTGACATACATAACCCTTATTCACGTGTTCCTATAGTCACAGATCTTTCAAGCTCTTTAGAGCAGTCTAAGTGTGAGAGTGGATAACTGCAGTGCCATGAAGCCACCCTTCTATTGCATGAAGTGGGTGCGGACGTGTGGGTGGTAGAAGTGCACGTTCTTAGTTTATGTTCATAGTATCAACTTTCTGTTCTCAATCCTTGAAATTCAGTTGTATTTTCCTGGGATCCTGAGCATTCAGCAAATATGTATTTGATCTCCTTTTACGTTTCAGTTACCGTTTAGAATCTGAGCACACAGCCGCAAACAAAGCAAAGCCCCTGTCCTCACGGAGGTTACATTTTGGAAAGGGGAGGTGATAAATGAACAAATGTATAACACATTGTCAAGTAGCAGTAAGTGCTACAAAATGAAATTGAGGGAATTCCATGGTGGTCCAGTGGTTAGGACTCTGGGCTTTCACTGCCGAGGGCTCAAGTTCAATCCCTGATCCAGGAGCTAAGAGCCCACAAGCCGTGTGGCGTGGCCAAAAAAAAAAAAATGAAATTGAGAAGAGCAAGGAGCCAGGGCACCATTACATCTAGAGTGGCGAAGGAAGGAAGGCCTTTCCAGTGGAGAACTATGGAGGCATCCTGGTATCTGGGGGAAGAGAGTTTCAGGCAGTGTGGTGCTGGGGTTTAGCTCTGCAGAAACACAGAGTGATATTCTATAGTTGGCCCTCTGTATCCACGGATTCTGTATCTGCAGATCAAAAAATATTTGAAAAAAATTCCAGAAAGTTCCAAAAAGCAAAACTTGAATTTACCACGTGCTGACAACTGTTTACCTAGCATTTACATTGTGTTCACAACTATTTACTTAGTATTTTCATTGTACAGGCATACCTTGTTTTGTGTTTTTTTAGTTTTTTAAAAATTATTTATTTTTGGCTGTCTTGGGTCTTCGTTGCTGCACGCGGGATTTCTCTGGTTGCGGTGAGCAGGGGGCTACTCTTCGTTGCGGTCCGCGGGCTTCTCATTGCGGTGGCTTCTCTTGTTGCGGAGCATGGGCTTCAGTAGTTGTGGCTTGCGGACTCTAGAGTGCAGCCTCAGTAGCTGTGGCGCATGCGCTTAGTTGCTCCGCGCCATGTGGGATCTTCCCGGACCAGGGCTCAAACCCGTGTCCCCTGCATTGGCAGGCGGATTCTTAACCACTGCGCCACCAGGGAAGCCTCCATACCTTGTTTTATTGCACTTCACTTCATTGTGCTTCGCAGATGCTGTTTTTTTCATATATTGAAGGTTTGTGGCAACCTTGTGTCAAGCCAAGTCTTCAGGCACCATTTTTCCAATAGCATTTGCTCACTTTTTGTCTCTGTCATATTTTGGTAGTTCTTGTTATAGTTCAAACTTTGTCATTATTATTATTATATTTGTTATGGTGGTCTGTGATCAGTGATCTTTAACGGTACTATGGCAAAGAAATCACAACTCACTGAAGGCTCAGCTGATGGTTTGCATTTTTTAGCAATAAAGTATTTTTTTTAAATTAAGGTATGTACGTTGTTTTTTAAAGACATAATGCTATTATTGCATACTTAATGAATCATAGCACAGTGAAAACATAACTTGTATATACTGGGAAACCACAAAATACGTGTGACTCGCTTTACTGCAACATTCGCATTATTGCAGTGATCTGGAATTGAACCTGCAATATCTCTGAGGTCTGTCTGCCTGTATTACATATTGTAAATCATCTAGAGATGATTTAAAGTATATAGGAGGGTGTGCATAGGTTATACGCAAATACCATGCCATTTTATATAAGGGACTTAAGCATCCTTGGATTTTGGTGTCCATGGGGATCCTGGAACAGTCCCCACTGGATACTGAGGGACGACTGTATTTCCTTTTTTTGTTCCTTGAGATGAGTTGGCTGGAATGTGGTCTTAGCTCCAGGCTGTCTGATAAAGAAAGCATGGTTCTCAGAGCTCTTGTTAACTGACCTATTGATTTAATCTTCAGCTATGATGGGGGTTGATGGGGTCTCTATCTTAGGCAGAATGAGGATGACAGGGCTGGGTTTCCAGTGCTGGGTAGAAGTAGGAGTAGGATGTTGTCTGTATAAGGCCACGAACCTCAGAAAGGAATGGGACAGCATGTTCCAACCCATTTGCGGGAATGGCAGTTCCTGCCGGATAGCAGGAATCTATCCAAAGGCAGAAAGCAGTGGAGGGCAGTTACTACCAACCACAGAATTAACAGGACGCCTAATGCTTTTAAAAAAATTATTAGCTTAACTTTTTTTTTTTTTTTTTTGCGGTACGCGGGCCTCTCACTGCTGTGGTCTCTCGCATTGCGGAGCACAGGCTCCGGACGCGCAGGCTCAGCAGCCATGGCTCATGGGCCCAGCCGCTCCGCGGCATGTGGGATCCTCCCAGACTGGGGCACAAACCCGTGTCCCCTGCATCGGCAGGCAGACTCCCAACCACTGTGCCACCAGGGAAGCCCTAGTTTAACTTTTTAGTTTGGAAAATTTTGAGCATGCGCAAACAGAAAGGAAAATATAATTAAGCTACATGTGCTCAATATTCGCCTTTGATAACCATTGCCACACAACCAGCCTTGTTTCTCCTATACTCCTCACCACCCCACCGCCATTGTTTTGACAGAAAGCCCAGTATTATATCGTTTCATCCATAAATACTTCAGTGTATAACTCTCAAAGATAACGCTCTTTATGAACCAAAATATACTTGTCACACCTAAAAACAAATAATAATTCCTTGAGATTACAAAGAATTGGGCCATATTCATTTTTTCCCCTGATATTCATTTACATTTTGTTTCCTCCTCATGCCTGCGTCCTGTAACAGTCGGTTTGAATCTGGATCCAAATACGTTGCATTTGACTGATAAGTTTCTAAGTCCCATTTAATCTATGGGTTTTTCTTTCTCCCTTTTCCCCTTGACAGGAATTCCTGATACTCTTCCATTCATTTTAAAAAACCTTTAAAATAGCACTCTTCCTGAGTTATCATTGAGTTATAATAATAAAATGGATAATAACGAAAGTAAAAAAAAAAGGCATTTGACCCATATTGATGTTATTTGGGTGTTTCTGTCTAATCTTGGTAGTCAGTGATCACTTTTTTTTTAAACCATGAAAATTGCGTGGCATCATTATGGCTACTTTTGGTTCATGAAACAGCTTTGAACACTTCGTAGACAACAAATCTTTGATGATTTCCTCGACACCAGCCTGAAACTTTTTTTTTGTGGCTGCATTGGGTCTTCGTTGCTGTGTGCGGGCTTTCTCTAGTTGCGGCGAGCGGGGGCTTCTCTTTGTTACGGTGCTCGGGCTTCTCATTGCGGTGGCTTCTCTTTGTTGAGAACAGGCTCTAGGCATGCGGGCTTCAGTAGTTGTGGCTCGTGGGCTCAGTAGTTGTGGCTCATGGGCTCTAGAGCGCAGGCTCAGTAGTTGTGGCACACGGGCTTAGTTGCTCCGTGGCATGTGAGATCTTCCCGGACCAGGGCTCAAACCTGTGTCTCCTGCATTGGCAGGCGGATTCTTAACCACTGCACCACCAGAGAAGTCCCCAGCCTGAAACTTTTGCATAAGAAAAGATAGCTCCCTCAAGAAGTATCCAGTGTGGCCCTGGAGAGTAACTGGTAAAAAGTGAATTAAAATATGTTATACTAAGTGCTAAACAAAAGTATAGGGTGTGGTTGCCTGGGGAGGGGAGGAGCTAAGCCTGTGCTGGTTGGGAAAGGCTTTGTGAAAGAAGCAGTATTTGAACTGGAGCTTGTGGGGCAGAGATGTGGCTTGTGGGGGGTGTTTGTATAGTTTAACAAGCTCATACCCACCAACACAGGGACAAGGAGATAAGGAAGGCCTTTCAGGAGCTAAAGTGGATGCCAGTGCTTTCTGAGAACTTTGAAAAACTCGTGTTTTCCTTAAAATTGCCACAGAGTAGCAGCATGTTAAAAGCCACATATTAAAAAAGGCATGCAAAATGATAGCTGTAAAGCAGAGGTAGAAATATTCTAAGATTGGTTCTAAGAGTTTAACAGTCTTTATGGTCACTTAATCTTTAAAATTGGTTAGTCAGTGGGCACATGAAAAGATGCTCAACATCACTAATCATTAGAGAAATGCAAATCAAAACTACAGGAGGTACCATCTCACACTCGTCAGAATGGCCATCTTTCAGAAGTTTACAAATAACAGATGCTGGAGAGGGTGTGGAGAAAAGGAACCCTCCTACACTGTTGGTGGGAATGTAAGTTGGTGCAGCCACTATGGAGAACAGTATGGGGGTTCCTCAGAAAAGTAGAGTTGCCATATGATCCAGCAGTCCCCCTCCTGAGCATATATCCACGCAAAACTATAATTCAAAAAGATACATGCACTCCTATATTCATAGCAGCACTATTTACAATAGCTAAGGCATGGAAGCAACCTATCCAGATGAATGGATAAAGAAGATGTGGTATATGTATGTGTACACACACACAGACACACACACACACACACACACACACACACACACACACTGGAGTATTACTCAGCCATAAAAAAGAATGAAATCATGCCATTTGCAGCAACATGGGTGGAACGAGTGATTATCATACTAAGTGAAGTAAGTCAGAAAGAGAAAGACAAATACCATATGATATCACTTATGTATGGAATCTAAAATATGACACGGGAATTCCCTGGTGGTCCAGTGGTTAGTACTCTGCACTTGCACTGCAAGGGGCACAGGTTCGATCCCTGGTTGGGGAACTAAGATCCCGCAAGCCACGCAAACAGAAACAGACTCACAGACAGAGAGAACAGAATTGTGGCTGCTGGGGCGGGTTGGGGGGATGGGGGAGGAATGGACCGGGAGTTTGGGGTTAGCAGATGCAAACTATTATATATAGAATGGATAAACAACAAGGTCCTACTGTACAGCACAGGGGACTGTATTCAGTTATCCTGGGATAAACCATTATGGAAAAGAATATAAAAAAGAATGTATACGTATGTATAACTGAATCACTTTGCTGTACAGCAGAAATCAACAAAACGTTGTAAATCAACTCTACTTCAATTAAAAAAAGGTAATTAGTATTTCCCAAAGTCCTAAATTAAATGATGGTGCAGCATAATAATTAGACATTTATAATTAAGGCTGAGTCATTAAAATCTTAAAAGATATCTATAATCTGTGTTTTAGAAGGCAAAGATCAATGCCAGATATTTTTTAAAAAGCTTTCCATCTCCTGAATAAATGTTAAAATGTAGGACTTAGGGCTTTAAGGTATGAAGACATGAGTCTGGAAGCTCCACAGTCAGGAAGACGTGCTTGTTTGTTGGTTTTGAGCCACTGGGTGTATCTGGTCATGTGCCTCCTCTCTACCTCAGTAGGCTAGATACACATGCATAGTTGAGCAAACGCTGTGGCCAGCACTGTGCCAAGCGCCATCGAGACAAAGGCATCGTTCCTTCCCTTGAGTGGCGGGCTGTCTGTTGGGGAGATTGCTGAAAGCGTGCATTGTGGTAACAGTTATTGGGGAATTCGGGGAAGGCGCTTTGGAGACATCATTTCTGGTCTGAGTTGACACATCAGAGTTAGCCAGGGAAGGAAAGATGGAAGTGAAGCCCCAGTTTCACTTCCTTAAGGGAAAATGGATTGAATTTGAGAATGAAGGAGGACTATGTTTGCATATCACTGCCCTGCCGCCCCCCCACTAGTGTCCAGCTCTGTAGCTATTCAAATGAAGTGTTGGAAAGTGGAGAGAAGGCCAGTCTGGGAAATCAGTGGTTCCCTCCATGTATGAAAGTCAAATTTCTTTGAATGGATGTGCTGTGTCCTTGAAAAGGCCAATATTGCCTTTTTCAGGACAGTGTTTTCAAGCGAGTAGTTTTTCCTGATAATATTGCCAACCTAGAGGTGGAGAGCCGGGCACCGTTAGTGGCCAGGATGGCTGTGTCGCTTCCGTGCGTGTCCTCCAAGGAAAGTCCTGTGCGGTGTTTCCCTGCCAGAATTCCAGACATGGTTCTCCCTGGCGTGGCAGGACATGCTGTACTTATCTGAGGTGGGCAGCTGTCCAGGAATTTAAGGACTTTTAAAATAGTGCTGTCGTGTTCATGGTGTTCTTTTGAAAGCCCTTCATGTTGCATTTACTTCTCTGCATGCATCCTGTCATCCTGTCTTTCAGTTTTTGTCTGTTGCTGAAATGTGACTCTAGCGTCTGAAGGTTCTGGCACATCAGGGCATTTGCGTGAGACCCCGCGGGGGAGGGAAGCTTGGGGGAGGAGGGGGCGACTGAGCTGGCCAGCAGACACGGGGGGTGTCTTGTCCCGCAGCTGCATCCTTCTCTCCCTTGAGCAGGAAGACCCTGTGTGTACACAGACTTATTTTTTTTTGATGTGGACCATTTAAAAAAAATAAATTTATTATTTACTTTTGGTTGTGTTGGATCTTCGTTCCTGCATGTGGGCTTCCCCTAGTTGTGGTGGGCTACTCTTCGTTGGGGTGCGCGGGCCTCTCATTTCGGTGGCTTCTCCTGTTGTGGAGCACGGGCTCAGGCATGTGGGCCTCAGGAGTTGCAGCATGCGTGCTCAGTAGTTGTGGCACTTGGGCTTAGTTGCTCCGTGGCATGTGGGATCCTCCCGGACCAGAGATCGAACCCGTGTCCCCTGCATTGGCAGACGGATTCCCAACCACTGCGCCACCAGGGAAGCCCCATGTATACAGACTCTTTTGGCTTTTGAGACCTCTTTCTTTCTTTTATTTTCCCTTCCCCATGTTTTTCCCCACAACGGATTTCACTCTTGTGAAAACACTGGGCCAGGGAACACTTGCTGGGTGATTGGCCTTGAGCTTCCGTCTGGATAAAGAAGGCACTAGGCTTCTGAATCCTGAAGGCTTTTGTTAATACAGTAAGTCCCCTACATACGAACCGAGTTCCGTTCTGAGAACCTGGTGGTTAAGTCTAACGAAGTTAGCCTAGGTACCCAACTAATATCATTGGCTATATAGTACTGTACTGTAATAGTAATTACAGTATTACTGTACTGTAATACTTCTCTTACAAATAATGCATAAAAAACAAACACAAAAAATAAAACATTTTTAGTCTTACAGTACAGTACCTTGGAAAGTACAGTAGTACAGTACAACAGCTGGCATACAGGGGCTGGCATCAAGTGAACAGGCAAGAGGAGTTACTGACTGGAGGAGGGAGAGGAGGTGGGAGAGGGTAGAGCTGAAAGATTGTCAGCAATAGGAGACGGAGGCCAAGCTGCAATTTCACTCATGCCTGACGTTGATGGAACGCACGTTCGCATCTTTGAAAGTTCGAAACTTGAAGGTTCATATGTAGGGGACTTAACTGTAGTTTAGATGCTTCCAGGCAAGACACGATGGGTGTTTCTTCAGCCCTCGTCTGATTTGCTTCACTCCTTTCTCATCATTCTTTCATTTTCTCAAGGATCTTACAGAAGCATTTGGTTAAGTGATTTCTATATCTTTTGGGAGTTTTGACACTGATTTTTGTTTCAAACTTTCTCTGACTCTTTTAAAATTTCAAAAGTCCTTCATGATGTTCTTAAAATAATATTTGTTGGTTACAATGAACTAAATATCTTTTATTTCTGGGGAGGAATTTTTATGATATTCTTTCTTTAGTACACCCTAGGGCAGTGGTTCTCAAAGCTGGGTCCCTGCACTAGTAGCAGTAGCATCACCTGGGAACTTGCTACAAATGCACATTCTTGGGTCACACCCCAGACCTACTGAATCAGGAACTCTGGGGTGGGGCCCATCAGGCTGTGTTTTAATAAGGCCTCCAGGTTATTGTGCAACCTGCTGACAGCAGAACCACTGGCCTAGGGTGCAAGTGAGATCTCCACCGGCTTTCGTCATGGTCTTGTAGCTAGATCTGTCTGAAAGTTGGAAACACTATGAATGGCTTTTTGACGACTTTATGCTTCCCAGGATGTTAAAGTAGTCTTCAAGACCCTAAGCTTTCACTTGTCGTTTCCAAAGGGTTTTGGACTATATTAGTTTATTATAAAGGAACAAGTTTCTGCTGTTCGGAATTTTAGCGTGCCTTAATTTGTGTTTAACATTGCTTACGAGTTTCTATAGTGTGATAAGTATCCAAGGTATTACATGCCATCGGAAAGATTGTGCCTTTAGTGTTATCTAATTCTATGGTGTATCAAACCTACTTTAATCGGTTCTTTTACAGATAAAGTGACACATTTTTTTTATGCAGAATTCTCTTGGCAGTCACATTCAGCTGGGAAAGAATATCCCTTGAACTTACAGAAACATTTCTCAGTTTAGTTTAAAAACTGTCAGTGTTCTACATTTTTTTTTAAAAATTTTTTTTTTTTTTTTTTTTTTTTTTGGCTGCATGCAGCTTGTGGGATCTTAGTTCCCTGACCAGGGATCAAACCTGGGCCCACAGCAGTGAAAGCGTGGAGTCCTAACCACTGGACCACCAGGGAATTCCCTCCTGTCAGTGATGGAAATTCATGAAGAACTTTTCTCCTTGGAACTGACCTTTACAATTGGACAGCACTGTTTTTCTTGTACATTCATTACAATTCAGTCAGAGGCAGATGTCATTGTGAAACCTGTTCTTCAGGAATGCACCTTTTGAGATCTCTCTCTGACCTAGAATCCTCTAGAGGCCACAGTCGGGGCTAACTCAAATCAGACTTCTGTCATGAGCGCACGTGTCACAGGCAGGAGGCCTGGGCTCCTCGCTGACCCTTTTCGTGTGCGGCCTTGCCTCCTGACTCAGTGTCTTTGCCATTGGTGACTCACTGTCATCTGTGCCCTCGCAGCCTTGTCATCATCAGATGCTCCTTCCCTACTGAAACTTACGTTTCCTGTGTTTCAGCTCCTTGGGCTTGTTCTCTGCTTCTGCGGAATCAGCTCGCTCTTGCCATAAACTGGTCAATCCTGACGTGAAAGAGTAAAGAGCAGGCGTGGGTTCCTGCTGTTTACTCCCCCACCTCCAACAGGGGGCGCCAGAATGTAACCAGTCCGCGCAGTCGGCTCTCTCATCCAGAGGACTGGTTCCCTTAGTGGGAATTAGTTCAGCTGAATCCACAGTTTCATGAGGAAACTATTTTCATTCAGATCCTGTCGTGAAACACTCAAAGGTATGGCCTAGACTCCTAAAACGAAGAGCTGAGGGGGAACTTAGGGAAACTTAGATTTAACCCCTTCAATGAAAAAAAAAAGGGGGGGGGGAACAGGAACAGTGAGGTGGAGGGATTTGATTTACAGCACAAGTTAGTGACAGAGATGAAAAGAGCATCTTTCTCCCATCCTGGTCCTTGCCTTGAGCTCCTCGAGATTTAATACCCTCCCCTCCCCCTTCGAATATGGGTGAGGTGTATCCCCCAGGCAGCAGTCAGGAGGAGACGTGAATTTGGTTTTTAATTCTCCTGGCCTGTTTGAACAGCTGTAGCCCCTCACTGCTTCAATCAGCAAACCACTTAAGGACCGCTGAAGGAAGAAATTATGAACCCTGATGGTGGATGGGAGACCTGCCATTGAGACCTTCTGGATGGGTCGAGGAAGTACCAGTATTAGTACCTAAAGAGTGGGTGCTGGCATCTTGGAAGAAAATCCCAGACGCCATAGTATCTGGGATTTAAGGGAGCACCCCTTAAAGAAACGGTGCAGCTCCAAGATTCTTGATGGTACAGAGGAAGAAATGTGTGGGGAAAACCAGATATTGGTGACTGAGCTGAAAAGTGATTTGGAAGAGTTGGACTCTGAAAAAGCTTTAGAAATATCTGAAGTATATTTTGCTTATTGTCTTTTTAAAAAGTGTACACAAGAGGGATGTGTGATAAAAATATATCTAACTGCCCAAAGAGCTTTTTCAGTAAATATAAAAGCTCTTAGAGTTAAGATAGTAAATGAAGATGTCATCATCATTTTTTTTTAATAGTATGTAAAAATATGGAGTGTCTTAGTATTAGTGGCATGTTAGATTTAATGAATCGCAGTACTGCAGTGGTGATGGGAATTGTTAGAGGTCCAGGGGAAGACTAGTGGCCATGATAGTGTAGTGGAAAGAATATGGATTTTGGAAGCCGTGGCAGCCATGAGGCACCCCCAGATCTCCTGCATCAGGGAGTGGAATCGACCGTTGGGCCCAGCTGCTGTAAGGTTCCATCGCTGCTTTAGTGTGAAGGCCACGGGTTCCAAGCCTGCCCCCAGCCAGTGAGTGAGCACAGCAGGGGTACTAAAGCAGTCTCATTCCTGGGGACTCTGGAGTCCTCTGACAGGCAGCCTTGGCTCGAGGAGTCCCTGATGGTCTGGCCAGACTTTTTCTAGAACTGCACTGCAGTCTAACATGCATCCACCCCACCTTCCTTCTCCCACCTTGTCTCCTTCCCCTGGGGCCAGATCTGCGTTGCTTGCCTCTTCCAGCCTCCCCTGGCTCCCTCTCCCTTTTCTCTCATAGATGTTTCCCCTAATAAATTTCTTGTATTTCGAGCCCTGTCTTGGTGTCTGCTTTTTAGAGGACCTGGTCTAATCCAGACATAGACTGTTCTGAAGGAGAGAGAACGTGTCCATACAGGAGACTCAACGTGGGCCTTCACGGTGACTGTTATCACCAGCAGCAGGAAATGTTGCATTGATCCAGAAATGCTGTTCTTTATACTACTAAATTTGTGAGAGAATCCCACTTCGTTCATAAAACAAATATGTTTGAATGCCCATTATGAGCTGGGCAGTGTTCTAGCACCTGAGGATACAGTGAGGACTTAGGCCCTTTTCCAGGATGAGGTGTTTAGCTCGTGGCTGCATAGCAGAACGAGCTATCAAGGGCCTTTCTGCCCCAGGCCCTCCCTTTTCCCTCTTGGCCACTCAAGGAGCCCAGCCCTCACAGAAGGACTGGAGAGCTCGTCTCTTTGTTGTTGGTCAGAAGTGTAGGTGTTCTTTTCTGAATAGTTCTCCTTTCTACTTCTGTCTCTGTGTCGTATTTTCTTTCTAATTTTTATTGGAGTATAGTTGATTTACAAGGTAGTGTTAGTTTCAGGTGTACAGCAGAGTGAATCAGTTATACATATACATATATCCACTTGTTAAAATTCTTTTCCCATGTAGGCCATTATGGAGTATTGAATAGAGTTTGTCTCATATTTTCTCGATTCAGTAGTTCATTGCCTTCTTATTCATGAGGTTCCATTTCTACCTGTGCCCCTGAGTAATACCATTCACCTCGGAAATTAAAATTTTCTTATTGAAAGCTACAAACCCACCCAATTTCCAGTTCTCTCATGAAGCTTTTACAGCTTTCTGACTGGCTTATCTTTTACTCCGGTGGGGTTTTATTCCTTCTCATCATGTTCTGCCCAAGTATTTATTTTGTCTAAAAAATACAAGCCAGGTCTTTGTGTCCCTCAGGCACAGAGGGAATGAGGCTCGAGGTTAAATATCTGCACATCCTTATTAGGTTAACTCACTCCTACTAAACCCAATAGCTTTTGTTGGAAGATTCTCGATTTTTCCTAAGTATGATTGAAAACAACGCCAAAAACCTTTACTGGTGGGGTCTGTTTGATTTAAATAATGAGTAAAATTGGTACTTTTTTTCGATTAATGTCCTTCAAAACTGATGCTCCCCTCTCCCCGCCACGAACGCTAAGATATTTGTAGAAGACAGGCATTAAGTGAACCTTAAAATTTTGTGATACAATGACCTAACATCTTTTTTGAGAGCTAGGTCATGGCCAAACCTCGAGGGAATTAACTTCTCGGAGCAGAAGTTGTCAGACCTTGAGCTCAAATCCTCTTGTTTTGTTAGGTGTCAAGCTACTCAGAGTTTAGGATTGAAAGTTGATAAAAACTCGGGAGTTTTTATTTTGGACTGTCTGAATGAAAGCATAAGTGTGGTAAGTGAAGTCATGAATTTGGAATATATGTCAGTATTTTACAAATTATGGTTCCTAGGCTTTTCAGTGAAGTTGCCTTGGTCTGAAAGAATCAGACATCCAAGGAGCCATTTCATATTAATTGGCTCCTGATTTTCAGGTGTAAACTCTGCAGAATTAATGTGCAGTCCCTCTGCACCTGTGTCCTCTTTAGAGCTTTGTGTACAGGTTCATTAAGACGCTCTCCAGTTCTTGTCAGTTTGAGCTATTAGCTCTATAAAATTTAATTTCATTTTTACATTAATTTTTTCTCTACCAGGAGGGATCAGCTTAGCCTGTGCTGTACTTAAAATATCATCCAGGGATTTATTTATTTTGAAGTTAAAATTGCTTCTAGCATGATATACTCTTCTTTGTTTTACTTAATTGTGTTAAGCAGACAGAGAGCAGGTATTATCCTTCTTTATAGTTGGGAATATGCAGGCAACAAAAGAGAATTATTTTTCCTATGGTCTAAAAACAGAACTAGTTCGGACAAAGGCCAAGTGAGAAAATGTTGGTCTCCTATTTGTCTCTGCAGCAGGGTTCTTTTAGAAAAACCAATTGTGAAACTTTTTCATTTTTTGCCAACATTAGAGCCTTTTAAAAAAAAAGTGGGAGGACTCTATTCTTCGTTTAAATTTTCCCTTGAAGATTTCAGCCTAGATTAATGGGGGAAGGTATAGCACAGGGTGAGACTGGTTAGATGGAGAAAAAGGTAGCAAAGGATGCATGTGGATGGGGAGTAATCTCATTAATTAAAGTGAATTGGTTTAATCAGGAGAAAAATCTTGTTTAGGAATATTGAGAAAGATAGTACTGAAATCAGTTTGACAAGATTGTTTAAGGTTCTGAAATTTAAAAAAATGTTAATCTGGATTCTCAGTTGCATGGTCTGAACAGAGAGAGAGTTTATTAAAGAATATTAGGTAGCTTCCAGTATCTTTATCAGTTTTGGGGAACCGGGAATGATGCTGAGAGTTGCACTACAGAGCTGGGCTTGGAGAAGACAGTCACCACTGTTGCCACCAGGTGTGTAGAACAGTACAGTGTGCACCAGGCAACACCACTGCCCCTGGTGGTTGTTGGTAGAACTGCTGCATCTGGAAGGAATTGTTGCTACCACCCACCAGAATCTCTGTTCACTGTTTTTTAAGCACTAGCTTCCAAATCAAATTCTTGAGTGGGAACATCTGATTAGTGGAACTCTGGCCAGGTGCCAGGACCTCATGGAAGATGGCAGGGAAAGCAAGTGTCTGTGATTTTCAGCTTTTATAGTAGAAGGTGGGTTTTGCCCTATTTGGGAGGAGAATTCCTCAAACATAGGAAGGGGTTTCAAGTACCAGGTAGCCCAAAAGGGCAGATATACACTACCTATAATGTTTATGCCTGATTGTAAGGCAACACCATTTTCCCATGAAAAGATTAAACAAAAAATTTTTGGATAGCTTGAACGTACACACTTTTAGGTATGCATTTATGTGTCTGCTAGATAATCAGATGTGTATTTTCATTATTTAGTTGATTAAATGTGTGTCTGTATTTAAAAATTAAATTATCAATGTATACTTTAGGAATATTTTCCCCATTTATTTCATGAAAAAGTTATTCCAACTCTTGACGACTTTGACATCAGTGTGTTTATCACGGACACATTCGGAATTTTTCAGCACAGCTTTCCTCATGGCCACATCCGTCTGAGTTATTTGAGATACAGCCCCTTTTAAAATATCTTTCTGATGCTTTCATTGGAAATTTTATCTCAAGTCACAGGTACCCCCTTAGTGCACATTTGGACAGTCTCACTTAAAAAAAATTATCCCTGAGATGTATTTTTATGACTTTCTTTTTTAAAAAATTTACTTTGTTGAAATCCAGTTGATTTACAACGTTGTATTAATTTCTGCTGTACAGCAACGTGATTCAGTTTTACATATATGTACATTCATGACTTCTTAATGCAACTACTTAGCTTGTTTTTTTAGAGCGGTTTTTATATTACTGACCAGTTAAAAGTGGTCAGTAATATTACTGACTTATTTGAGGTCATCTCCTGAACGATAAATAAATCTCTTAAATTTCTTAGCTTCCCCTTGCGTTTGTAACCCAGACCTGTTTGTGAGCTCTAAGCAGCTGAAACTAGATGTGATTGGGGCCGTTTTAGGCTAAGATTCCTCAAACAATTCTTTGTTCATCAAAATGATGGGGAGTGCACTCCTTCAGGAGAGTATAAGAATTCTTATATAGGGCTAAGTCCCTTTTTTCCTAAGGGACAAGTTCGGGAAAAATATTCCTTATGTTCAGATATGTATGAGGGTTCCTTGACATCCTTTCTCAAGGTTCTGTTTCAAGGAAAAATAAGAAACATGTCTTTGCTGAACGGTTTCTTTGCTGCTGTTCTTGACATTGGAATTGGAAAGTCGCGTTTTCGCTTCAGTCTAATGAAATGGGAAGTCTCTGGACGGTCATGGGAGAAAATTGTGGAAATTCTCCTTTGCTCTCAGATTATGCATTCCTTTGGGGTCAAGAACACATGGAATCCAGGCTTAAAATAACGAGGTCCGTGGGGGAATGGACATAATTCCTTCTGTTTCATTAGACTCAGTCTGTCCTCGTTAGTGCTGAGTGATTAGGAAGGCAGGATGTCGTGCTTCTGCTGGTTTATTCATTGTTTGACCTGGACTGAGACTTGAAAAAAATTACTAAAGCTATCCTAGGATGCAGTTCTGCCTTTGTTGTCTTTTACTGAATATGGGTTTCTGGTCCTAAGCCCCATTAGCATTAGAATGTATCAATACATCAGAACTTAGCCTTTGATCTCAAACGTGAGGGAAATTTAAAGTACCGGCAGTGGTTTCTCCCCCCACCCCCAGTAGAGTCTGATTCTCTTCCGGTCAGCTAGTATTGTCAAGAGATTCTCAGCTTTGGCTTAAACTGTAGGGGAAGGTAAAGATATTTACCCTATCTTTTCTTTCCTTTTTTAGACATTTAAGCTCTCATATCCAAATGTCTTACAAAAAGGGGTTTCAGACTCTACAGTGGGAAAAAATGTAATCCTTCAGACTGTTATATAATAAGCTTGTTCTTTTACTTTGGATTGTGAAGTTTGGATGGATTCTGTGGTTTGCCATCATAAGGCAACATGGAAATGTAGTTTGCGTTTCTGCCTCTCCCAACTCATGTGGAATCCCTGAATCAGAGAGATGGGTGGGACCTCAGGGGTTTCCTCGGCCAACTTCCTCTCAGTGCAGGAATCTGTGACTCTGTCTCTGGACACCTGTCACTTGCTTCTACTTGTTGATACGGAAGGAGCGGTGGGTGGGGAGGTGTCACATTACCTTGCTGGGTCCATTGTAATTTGTACTGAATTCCTCTTGATGGCGAACCCAAACCTGCTCTGTAGCTTCTCCTCGTTAGACCTGGTTTTGTCCTCTTCAAGCAAATCAAAATGATTTTTCCTTCTCTCATGTGATACCCTTTTAAATATTTGAAGACAGCTTTCATCATTTTCCCTCTCAATGTTCTCTTCCTCCCAAGTCTCATTAAACACCTCTGATTTTTTTTTTTTAAACCTGTTCCTTCTACACGTTTTTAGCCTTCTCTTCTCACATTCCTGCTTTGCCTCAGTTAGAGAAGGTCTCTCTTAAAATATGGTGACCATACTGTCGAGATAGGTTCTGATTTTACAGGACACAGTTGTATGATTACCTTGTTAGGATTTGAACAATATATGTAACCTATATATGTGTTCATTATCTTCTAGAACAATTTAACTACTTTAGTTCATGCTGAACTTTCAGTTAACTCAAATTTTTAGGGGCTACGGCCCCCGTTAAAGTCCACTGTTAAATTCACATGAGCTGTTGTTAAGATACCTTTTACACTTGAGCATTTGCCTTTCAAGACTGAAACCTGGCTGATTGCTTATCTCAGGCAAATTCTGTGGTGCCACTTTTGCATCCTTTTTAGGTCGAGAGCTACTCGAGCTGTGATTCTCTCATGCAGCGTTCAACCTTCCCTCCCAACTGTTGGTGCCTTGCAAACGTACATTTAAAAAATATACAAACAAATATATAAGAGTAAGAAGAACATCTTATGCTGTGATTCTCAAGAGAATTCTCTCAGGCAGGGTTGAGTCAACCATGGCCCATGGGCCAAACCCACCTCACCTATTTTATAAATGAAATTTTGATGGACCACAGCTATACTCATTGATACACTATGTATGACTGCTTTTGTGCTGAAATCGCAGAGTTGAGTAGTTGGAAACCGAGGCTGTATGACTCAAAGCCTACATTATTTACTACCTGGCCTTCTGTAGAAAAAGTTGGCTGACCCCTGTTCTAAGGTGAGGCCAACTGATTCATTAACATGTTTTATGTTGATGTAGATACAAGACTATCCAAATCTCTTTCCAAGGCGCATTAGCAAGGCTTCTTATGACATTTTTTTGGGTGGCTGGTTCAAGTATTTTATGGGAAAAAATATAGTTATATAGTCTTATATGTGTGGTTATAAAAAATCACATTCTAAATTTGCTTTCTCTCTAAATTATTTGATTGATTTTTAATGTGTTAGTATTTGAAAGCGCGTCTCCGTACTATTACCGCGGCTGTCTCTTTCAGATTTGGAAACTTTCCCCACCAGAAATTGTCTTAGAGTCTTAAGTGCCGTCCCTAAAGTTGGTGTGCATGTACCTCTGGGAAAGAAGAGTCACGTTTTGGCATTAGAAAACTTCCACGCACTTATTACTAGCTTCCATACACTTATTACTAGCACTTCTAGTAATATTATATAGCACTTCTGTGAACTTATAAAAGGAACTGAGAGATTTCATGGAATCTCTATTTTGAGAAAAAGAAGAAAGCCATCTTTGTTGTTCAATCTACATTGCCTTACTCTGAAGCATTTACCAGCTACTTCATGATTTTGTCCTTGAACAGAATGCCTAGGGTTCAATTCAGAAATGACATAATCAGACTTTCTTTAGGAAGGAAAATGATAATTTTAAATAAAAAATTAAAAAAAATTAAAACATTTTTTTAATTAAAGAATTGCATTAGAGTGGTGCCTGTCACAACTACTGTTTTCTTTGTTTTGGAAACAGGCTTATTGACCTGCCAATGGTAAGGTGGAAACTCCTTATATATTTTGTCTACGCTAGTGCTAGCCCTTGAAGGTCAGACAAATATTGCATCAAATTCTCCAAGTGAAGGACAAATATAAAATTGCTCGTGTGGAATCTTTGTGTCCTCGTCCTTTTGTGAATGAGAGTGTTTACTCCAGGGTATGGAGTTTCAGGGTTTGAATTTTAAAAGGTCTTCGTGTACCCATTGTTGTTGATGCCCACATCTAGCCCCGACTGAGCATCTCCGGGTCCTGTTCTGACGGCCACTGGAGCCCATCGGATCTCGTCCACCTCCTCCGCTGCTTCCTGACTTCTTCAGGGGCTTTAGTGATGCTGAATTGCTGGTACTTCCGTGCACTGGAAATGCTGTTTTCCCCTCTCTCATGGAGGGCCTTTGTTTTACTCTTATCCTTTGCCTGGAGAGCTCCTGTACTCTGTTTCAGGCTCAGGTCTGCATTATCCCCTCAGGAAGTCTTCCCTCACCCAGGCAGCTTCCTGTTCTCACCCACACTGTGCACACCACATCATGTAACGCTGATGGGCTTACATCTCTCGGGCGTACTCTTACCGCAGGTGAATCGAACTGCTCACCTTCTCCCTGCCTTGCTAGTCTCACAAAGCCCAATGGATGTCCTCCAAAACTCCTGTTCACCTCTCTTAAAGGGCCTTCAGCCCAGGAAGTGCTCTCCTCCCTGTTTGTAATGATTCCTTCTTTCATGCCCCGCTTTATTCAGACTTCTCCCCACACCTCAAATCTTGAGAACTGACCTTGCCTTGTACTTCTCGAAAAAAATAACTATCTGGTAGCAACTCCTTCAGCTTCTGTTCGTGAAACCTACAAACCCATTTGAATGGGCCGTTGCTTTCTCCTTGCTTCCTATTACAAGCGCAGGCGGGATCTCTACTCCTGTGACGGGTCAGCATTCCGTTTCCTCCCACGTTAGAGACTTTGAACCATCTTTTCTGGAGTCTTCGCATGGGCATGGAGATGTGCTGTCATCTTTTTTTTTTTTTTAACATCTTTATTGGAGTATAATTGCTTTACAGTGTTGTAATGTTGTGTGGGTTTAAGTACTGATCTTCTTAAAAAACAATCTGCCTTCACTTTACCTCGTGTTCTGTTTCAACCATTGTCTTGTTTTGATTCTGTCCTTCGTGGCCGTCCTTTTGAAGAAGGGTCGTTCCCACAAATGTCCTCACCCTTTATTTATAAACCAACTCCAGTCTGGCCCTTTCTCCCTCCTTTCCGTGGATATTGCTGAGATCTCATTCATTCTTTAATTTCTCTGCAGCTCACACAGTTAAACCCCTGTCTTGCTTCATCCAGCCTCCACGGACGATCAAATGTGGGTTTATTCAGGACCACTAGTAGGCTAGGTCCAGATGTGGATGCCTAGGAGATGATACTGGTGCTAAGGGAAGTGAGCTTTAAATTATTTTGAGATGTTGTGTGTCAGTTGGATCACCTTGAAAATGTATGGAAGAGCCTCTCATCTGCTTTCCCAGGTGGACCTTGGGGCATTCCGTATTGTTTCGAGTCGTCAGGATTCCTGGCATGTGCTGCCGTGTCCCTGCTCTGCTCTTTGGTTTGCCCTTGTTGCAGGTCACGTGGCCTACAATATGAAGAGGATAAAACGATCGTATTTTGAAGATGATCCCTTTCCATTGACTAGTGATTGCTCTTAATTCTGTCTGTTGCCTCAACTCTTTGATACCTAAGTAACAAATTGTCAGGGCTGGAGTGAGTGAAGTCCGGTGGCCGGCCTGGGGAAGAGAGTTTAAGCAAGCTCTGGGCATCTCGAGTGTGGACAGGATCATTTTTTTCTGAGGATTCTGCATCTCACTGGATGAATGGTCTCTTTGGGAGAAACCCGTCCATAATGAAACACTGCAAAGGAGCCTAGGGTTAAATGAAGAATCCTTTCCTGTTGTGAGTCACTTATTTTTTTCTGTAATTTTAAGCTTGGATTTTTGGGGGGCTTTTTTTGTAACAAGAGGGATGGCACATTGTTGTCAAGTGTTTTGAGGGTTGCTTTTCTATTCTGAATCCTTCTGGAGGTGGTGAGAACGCTACTACTCACTAGCACATTGTGGTTAAATGCATTCTCCTTCGGTAAATATTCCCTTCTATGTGCATTTTCAGCATTGTTTGTTGTAGATTCTTTTTTTATTTTATTTTTATTAAAAAATTTTAAATCGTAGTATAGTTGATGTACAGTATTATGTAAGTTACAGGTGTGCAGTATAGTGATTCACAATTTTTTTAACATCTTTATTGGAGTATAATTGCTTTACCAATGGTGTGTTAGATTCTGTTTATAACAAAGTGCAGCAGCTATACATAAGCATATATCCCCATATCTCCTCCCTCTTGTGTCTCCCTCTCACCCTCCCTCTCCCACTCCTCTAGGTGGTCACAAAGCACCGAGCTGATCTCCCTGTGCTATATAGCTGCTTCCCACTAGCTATCTATTTTATATTTGGTAGCGTATATACGTCCATGCCTCTCTCTCACTACGTCCCAGCTTATGCTTCCCCCTACCCGTGTCCTCAACTCCATTCTCTATGTCTGTGTCTCTATTCCTGTCCTGCCCCTAGGTTCTTGAGAGCCTTTTTTTTTTTTTTAAATTCCATATATGTGTGTTAGCATACGGTATTTGTTTTTCTCTTTCTGACTTACTTCACTCTGTATGACAGACTCTAGGTCCATCCACCTCACTACAAATAACTCAATTTCGTTTCTTTTTATGGCTGAGTAATATTCCATTGTGTATATATACCACATCTTCTTTATCTGTTCATCTGTTGATGGACACTTAGGTTGCTTCCACGTCCTGGCTATTGTAAATAGAGCTGCAATGAACATTGTGGTACATGACTCTTTTCGAATTATGGTTTTCTCAGGGTATATGCCCAGTAGTGGGATTGCTGGGTCATATGGTAGTTCTATTTTTAGTTTTTTAAGGAACGTCTGTACTGTTCTCCATAGTGGCTGTATCAATTCACATTCCCACCAACTGTGCAAGAGTGTTCCGTTTTCTCCACACCCTCTCCGGCATTTATTATTTATAGATTTTTTGATGATGGCCATTCTGATTGGTATGAGTAGATACCTCATTGTGGTTTTGATTTGCATTTCTCTAATGATTAGTGATGTTGAGCATCCTTTCATGTGTTTGTTGGCAATCTGTATATCTTCTTTGGAGAAACATGTATTTAGGTCTTCTGCCCATTTTTGGATTGTGTTGTTTGTTTTTTTAATATTGAGCTGCATGAGCTGCTTGTAAATTTTGGATATTAATCCTTTGTCAGTTGCTTCATTTGAAAATATGTTCTCCCATTCTGAGGGTTGTCTCTTCGTCTTTTTATGGTTTCCTTTGCTGTGCAAAAGCTTTTAAATTTCATTAGGTCCCATTTGTTTATTTTTGTTTTTATTTCCATTTCTCTAAGAGGTGGGTCAAAAAGGATCTTGCTGTGATTTATGTCATAGAGTGTTGTGCCTATGTTTTCCTCTAAGAGTTTTATAGTGTCTGGCCTTACATTTAGGTCTTTAATCCATTTTGAGTTTACTTATTTATTTATTTATTATTTATTTATTTTTTTTTGCAGTACACGGGCCTCTCACTGTTGTGGCCTCTCCCGTTGTGGAGCACAGGCTCTGGACGCGCAGGCTTAGCGGCCATGGCTCACGGGCCCAGCCGCTCCGCGGCACGCGGGATCCTCCCAGACCGGGGCATGAACCTGTGTCCCCCGCATTGGCAGGTGGACTCCCAACCACTGTGCCACCATGGAAGCCCCATTTTGAGTTTATTTTTGTGTATGGTATTAGGGAGTGTTCTAATTTCATTCTTTTACCTGTCCAGTTTTCCCAGCACCACTTATTGAAGAGGCTGTCTTTTCTCCATTGTATATTCTTGCCTCCCTTATCAAAAATAAGGTGACCATATGTGTGTGGGTTTATCTCTGGCTTTCTCTCCTGTTCCATTGATCTATATTTCTGTTTTTTTGCCAGCACCGTACTGCCTTGGTTACTGTAGCTTTGTAATATTGTCTGAAGTCTCAGAGCCTGATTCCTCCAGCTCCGTTTTTCTTTCTCAAGATTGCTTTGGCTATTCGGGGTCTTTTGTGTTCCATACAAATTGTGAACATTTTTGTTCTAGTTCTGTGAAAAATGCCATTGGTTGTTTGAGAGGGATTGCATTGAATCTGTAGATTGCTTTGGGTAGTAGAGTCATTTTCACAATGTTGATTCTTCCAATCCAAGAACATAGTGTATCTCTTCAACTGTTTGTATCATCTTTATTTTCTTTCATCAGTGTCTTATAGTTTTCTGCATACAGGTCTTTTTTCTCCGTAGGTACATTCATTCCTAGGTATTTTATTCTTTTTGTTGCAATGGTAAATGGGAGTGTTTCCTTAATTTCTATTTCAGATGTTTCATCATTAGTGTATAGGAATGCAAGAGATTTCTGTGCATTAATTTTGTATCCTGCTACCCTACCAAATTCATTGATTAGCTCTAGTAGTTTTCTGGTAGCATCTTTAGGATTCTCTGTGTATAGCATCATGTCATCTGCAAACAGTGACAGCTTTACTTCTTCTTTTCCAATTTGGATTCCTTTTATTTCTTTTTCTTCTCTGATTGCTGTGGCTAAAACTTCCAAAATTATGTTGAATACTAAGTGGCGAGAATGGGCAACCTTGTCTTGTTCCTGATCTTAGAGGAAATGATTCAGTTTTTCACCACTGAGGACGATGTTGGCTGTGGGTTTGTCATATATGGCCTTTATTATGTTGAGGCAAGTTCCCTCTATGCCCACTTTCCAGAGAGTTTTTATCATAAATGCGTGTTGAATTTTGTCGAAAGCTTTATCTTCATCTATTGAGATGATCATATGGTTTTTCTCCTTCAACTTGTTAATATGGTGTATCACATTGATTGATTTGGGTATATTGAAGAATCCTTGTATTCCTGGGATAAACCCCACTTGATCATGGTGTATGATCCTTTTAATGTGCTGCTGTATTCTGTTTGCTAGTATTTTGTTGAGGATTTTTGCATCTATGTTCATCAGTGATATTGGCCTGTAGTGTTCTTTCTTTGTGACATCTTTGTTTGGATTTGGTATCAGCGTGATGGTCACCTTGTAGAATGAGTTTGGGAGTGTTCCTCCCCCTGCTATATTTTGGAAGAGTTTGAGAAGCATAGGTGGTAGCTCTTCTCTAAATGTTTGAAAGAATTCGCCTGTGAAGCCATCTGGTTCTGGGCTTTTGTTTTTTGGAAGATTTGTATTCACAGCCTCATTTTCAGTGCTTGTGATTGGTCTGTTTATATTTTCTATTTCTTCCTGGTTCAGTGTCAGAAGGTTGTGCTTTTTAAGAATTTGTCCATTTCTTCCAGATTGTCCATTTTATTGGTAGATAGCTGCTTGTAGTAATCTCTCATGATCCTTTGTATTTCTGCAGTGTCCGTTGTTACTTCTCCTTTTTCATTTCTAATTCTATTGATTTAAGTCTTCTCCCTTTTTTTCATGATGAGTCTGCCTAATGGATTATCAGTTTTGTTTATCTTCTCAGCTTTTAGTTTTATTGATCTTTGCTATTGTCTCCTTCATTTGTTTTTCATTTATTTCTGATCTCATCTTTATGATTTCTTTCGTTCTGCTACCTTTGGTGTTTTTTTTTTTTTGTTCTTCTTTCTCTAATTGCTTTAGGTATAAAGTTAGGTTGTTTATTTGAGATTTTCTCGTTTCTTGAGGTAGGATTGTATTGCTATAAACTTCCCTCTTAGAACTGCTTTTGCTACATCCCATAAGTTTTGGGTTGTCATGTTTTCATTGTCATTTGTTTCTAGGTATTTTTTGATTTCCTCTTTGATTTCTTCAGTGATCTCTTGGTTATTTAGTAGTGTGTTGTTTAGCCTCCATGTGTTTGTATTTTTTGCAGATTTTTTTTCCTGTAATTGATATCTAGTCTCATAGTGTTGTGGTCAGAAAAGATACTTGATACGATTTCAATTTTCTTAAATTTACCAAGGCTTGATTTGTGACCCAAGATATGATCTATCCTGGAGAATGTCCCATGAGCACTTGAGAAGAAAGTGTATTCTGTTGTTTTTGGATGGAATGTCCTATAAATATCAATTAAGTCCATCTTGTTTAATGTGTCATTTCAAGCTTGTGTTTCCTTATTTATTTTCATTTTGGATGATCTGTCCATTGGTGAAAGTGGGGTGTTAAAGTCCCCTACTCTGTTTGTGTTCCTGTTGATTTTCTGTTTTATGGCTGTTAGCATTTGCCCTATGTGTTGAGGTGCTCCTATGTTGGGTGCATAAATATTTACAATTGTTATATCTTCTTCTTGGATTGATGCCTTCATCATTATGTAATGTCCTTCTTTGTCTCTTGTAATAGCTTCACAACTTTTAAAGGTTATACTCCATTTATAGTTATTAAAAATATTGGCTGTATTCCTCATATTGTACTTTATTTCCTTATACCTTATTTTATTTTTTAATATTTATTTATTTAGTTATTCATTTTGGCTGATCTGGGTCTTAGTTGTGGCATGTGGACTCTAGTTCCCCAGCCAAGGATTGAACTCAGGTCCCCCTTATTTGGGAGCGTGGAGTCTTAGCCACTGGACCACCAGGGAAGTCCCTGTTGTCTTTTTTTAGATTCCACATATAAGTGATATGCAGATTCTGTCTTAACATGAGAAGCCCTAAACGAGCCAATATAAAAATGAGTGAGGTTGTGGGTGGAGTCTGTGTGTGGTTCCTGTCATGGTGACCTTGCCAGCTCTCTGAATATTTGGGTGACTGACTGTCCTGAGCTGCAGTGACTCTGCTTTGCTAGCATAGCCTAAATCCTCATGAGGAATTTTCAGTGATGAAGGGCTGTCCTGCTACATTTAAACTTGTAGCCACAAACCTAGCCCTCTACATTATGTAGTCTGATCACTAATAATGGAATGTCATCGACTTTTAAATTTCTGAGCAGTGGGAGAAAAAAAAAACCCTTCCAACAGAAGTGTTCTGTTAATGAATGTGATAGACCCCTTTGTTGTTTGAAGCCAACCCTCTTGCTGTTTCCCTGAAGAAAGGGCTGTACTGGGGCTAGGTTGCACATTTCCCTGGCACTTTGCCGCACCTCCTCTTCCCCGAAAATATTTATGGAGATTTGATGTGTTAATAAGTTTAGAAGTGATTTAATGGTCACATTGGCAGGGTGAGATAAAGCAGTTCAGTGTGTTGTTCATTTTGTTTCTGGGTGGGGTGGAAGAGGGAAATGAAAGACTAACTTTTTCCTCTTTGGAAACCTAATACTCTGCTCTTCTGTTATCACTCTTGTTCTCTAGGCATTAAGTGTCACCGAAACCCTGATTAAACCCTTGGAAAAATTCAGAAAAGAGCAACTTGGAGCCGTCAAGGTTTGTGTCTAATTTGAGCACACTTGTAAACAGCAACTGTAGACACCTCTGCTGCTTGAGCGTACGCTCGGTTCACAGCAGCTTTGAAGGAGATGTTGGAGTCCACCGTCTGTTGTTTCATGTTTCAAATGTGCTTTGTCCCCTCTGGGGGAATATGGAATTGAAAACAAAACAGAAACGCCTGGACTGGATGGTAAAACCTCTCGTAATCATCTTTGGCTGCACCTTTCCATGTAGAGTTTTAAAAATATCTTTAAGCAGACAACACGTTTACTCTGTATAGAAACATCTTATCTCTGTAGGAAGGGCAGTGATTTCCATGCCCGCCTCAGCTTGATGGCAGACTGTAGCATCATACTAGGGTTTAAGATTAGAAATGCTGCTACACCAGCATGCCATTGAAACTAGAAAGAGAATATTCAGTTACAGTAAGTCCTCTACATACGAACCTTCAAGTTGCAAACTTTCAAAGATGCGAACGTGCGTTCGTATGTCCAGTCATGTTAAGTTAGTTGATGTGTCTGTAAGATTACTGTACTGTAAGGTTAAAAATGTTTTCTTTATTTTTTGTGTTTGTTTTTTGTGTATTATTTGTGTGAAAAGTGTTACAAACCTATTACAGTACAGTATTATATAGCCAATTGTGTTAGTTGGGTACCTAGGCTAACTTTGTTAGACGTACGAACAAATTGGACTTACGAATGCACTCTTGGAATGCAGCTCATTCGTATGTAGGGGGCTTACTGTATTGGGATGTATTTCCTTCAATTTAACACAAATTTATTGAGCGTCTGTTATGTGCCAGCATTGTTACGGGTGCTGGGGATTCAGAGGTGAGTGAACCACAGACTCTGTACTCAGAGCTCTGGGATGTAGCCAGGATTTCTGGGAATAGTGCAGGGACTTTGCCACTGGGAGCCTAGGATGTATTTAGCAACTTCTAACGTCTGCTAACTAAGAAACTTTGAAATTAACTCAGAGAGGTAATTTCCACCAGCCTCTCTTGAATGTTGTGCACGTACTTGAGGGAGAAAAAATAGCGTTTCCGTGTTGTTGACCATTTTTGGCTTGGCCTAAGGAGACGGGAATAACTTCAGTTTTAGGTAGGGAAGAGAGGTTTTATATTTATCTTTTTTTTCCCCCCATGCATTGGTGATGTGAGGTTTTTTTTTTTTCTTTATCTTTGTAAATAAACTATTAAAATCCTTTTCTACGAATAAACATTGTGGTCTCCATGGCGATAGCTATATAAATGGATCCAGAGAGGGCCAGCTTCTTAGCTGCTATTCATAGACTCAGTTCTCCTTTAAGTGACCTGTTAACATATTAGACACTTCTTTTTGGCATGATATTTTACAGTTTTTAACGAAGGGCTGTGTTTTGAGGGGAGGTCAGTGGGGGTACCACCCCAAGTCCTCTTCCTGGAATCGTTTGCTGAGCTACCTGAAGCTGGTTTGTGTCTGCTGGCTTTGTAGCAGGACATTGGGGGGTCTGGCTTCACATCTGTGACCTTGGGCAAGTAATTGGCTTTAGTTTCTTACCTGTAAGATGACAGACTGGGGATCTGGCTGCTCTAGTTTGCAGTTTCATGATTCTGTTTTCTCTGATCTTCATAGGCTGTCTTAAAACTTGAATAATCTTGGTTCTTTCTCTTTGAACATTTCATGGCAGGTACTGAATGTAAACATTTCTTCTTTTTCTTACTTTACTTGGATGATGGTCAGGAAGGATAAGGGTTATATTATGTACGTGAAAAATGAATGTGACTTAATTAATAGATGTATTTCCTTTTTATTTACCTACTGGGTTTTTAGAAATTTCTGGCCTTGAGCCTTCTCCTGACTCCTTCTCCTCCCAAGATTTGCCCAGCTTCTCATGTTGTGCCCGTTCAAAGTGTGGTTGACCCTTGAACAACTCAGGTTTGAACTGTGTGGGTCGACTTATATGTGGGTATTTTTCATTAGTAAATACTACAGTACTACAGGATCCACGGTTGGCTGAATCCACGGATGTGGAACCGCCTATGTTGAGGACCGACTCTAAGCTATACTCGGATTTTCAACTGCTCCTAGGTTGGCGTCCCTAACCTCTGCATTGTTCAAGGCTTAACTAACTGCAGAGCAGCTTGCAAAATAAATTGCCATATTACAAGGTTAAATTATTTTAATACTTTGTCTCTTGAGCTGTTTAATGGCCAAATTCTATCCTGAAGTCCCAGTTCTTTCTTTCTTTCTTCTTCTTATTATTTAAAAACATTTTCTCCCCTCCCCTCCGTCACACTTCATGGCATGCGGGCTCTCAGTTCTCTGACTGGGGATCGAACCGCGCCCCCTGCAGTGGAAGCACAGAGTCTTAACCACTGGACTGCCAGGGAAGTCCCCCATTTCTTTCTTTCTTCATTTTTTTTTTTTCTGGCTTCAGGTTTATGAAGGGTGTATCCTACACTCTTGTTCAGTACAGTGTGTGTGTTGGCTGTCACACCTATCGATGTTACCTGGGAGAAGCCTTTTTTTTTACTGGTAGTTTTGTGTATTAAACAGTAGAGAAAGGTAGTTTTCTAGGTTATATAGTGATATATAAGCATCTGTCTTTTTCATTAGATTGTTAAATCTTTAAGAGAAAAACCTATGCTTGTTTCTTTATTTTCTACCAGCCTCCACTCTGTCTTACTATAACGTATTTAATAAATAAACCAATTCTACTGTTCTTCTGTTCTATTCTAGAAGATCCAGGAAAGGGCTTATAACCTGGATATTTGATGATTTTCTCCATTTGTGCGTTCTAAACGCCAATCCTATTTTGAAAAGCACACGCTCTTGTTCCAGTGGTTTATTTACTTACGCAGGATACTTAAAAATAACTTAATTCTCTTAGGTTAAAGATCTTTTTTTAAATACCGTGAAGCAGTTTTCATGTGGGGAGAAAAAGACAAAAGACTTTAAAAGTTGACCGCAGCAGAATTTTTTAGATACCCTTGTCAAAATGTTTATCTTTTCTTTCCCTTCTCCTTTTTCCCATCTGGGACGGTCCTGTCTTTCGCTTTTGTATGCAAGCTCTTTCAGTTCCATTTACTTCTTCATTTTCCAGCATCCCAGTGACATGTGTAATTTGTGTTTTTAACATAATCGAAACTGCTAGGTGGCTT
The DNA here is from genome assembly GCF_011762595.2 of Tursiops truncatus. NCBI lineage: Eukaryota > Metazoa > Chordata > Mammalia > Artiodactyla > Delphinidae > Tursiops > Tursiops truncatus. The sequence goes on along the minus strand of NC_047038.1, from coordinate 111,021,830 downwards.
TTGTAAACTGGATTTTTTAGGAGCCCCCAGGACTTCTTTTCTGCTGTTTCACTTCTATTTGGATGTGTTCCCTGTCAGTCACGTCAGTTTGGTTTGGGCTTCAACCTCCGTCCTGTAGGTTCTGCCACATTTTCTCATGTGCCTGCCCGGTTCTTGTCTCTGTTTAAAGAGCCCCATTTCCCACTGCGGGACACAGTCGTTCTGTGCTGTGTCCCATCAGTTCAGAGTTTTCTTCACGGCCTCTCTTAGCTTTACTTCCACGGAAGCTCTTTTCCCTTCCCCAGAAGCTTGTCACTTATTCCTAAGTATCTGCATAACATTTTGTCGATAACCATTGCTCATTAAATGTCAGTTTAGCCACAGGAAACTAATACAGGCACCAGGCAACATCGGAGCCAAGTGCATTGTGTACAAACTCCAAGAAATACTAGAACTTGCTAAGAGTTAACAGTGGGAGAATTTAAAATGGCTTTGTCTGAAAGGGGCAGCATGCAAATAATCAAACGGATACAACGAAATGATACTGATAATTTATAGAGCCTATTCAAATGCTGTTTTGCAAAGAGCTAATTACTGTTTTATTCAATAGAGTAAAAGGTTTAACCAGAAGGCTTGAAAAAATGTTTATTTCATAAATTATACCTTAGTAGCTCAGCCATTACCAGACTCTCACCCCATATTTCCTTTGTATTTCTTTTCAAGACTATGCCTAACGACTAAATGTTTAATAAAAATTAAAAATTAATAAAAATCAACTTCCTGAGATTCTGTAAATGACTGCACAATGTGGGTTAAAAAGCAAATTTATTTGAATAATTTCTCAATTTATGTTTGATAGAGCAGGAAAAAGGTGATTTAATCACATTTCTTTCATTTTTAGTAATAACAACCTTATCAGGCCTATCCTATGGCACAGTGCCAGAGGCCTTGGGATATACAACTATGAATTAAAACACTGGTCGGCCTTTAAGAAATTGGCAAGTCTGTGTGGGTGATGTCAAAATAAAAAAAAGGCAATAAAAATGCACTGTGAAAAGTGCTCTGATACGAGTAAGCATCGGTGCTCTGTAGGTGTCCTATCATCTTGGCTTTGGAGCGCCAGGAAAGTCTTTCAGGAAGACCTGATTCTCCCTCATTTGGAATCCTGCTTCTGCCCCTTAAGTGGCTCTGTGATTTGGGGCAAGTTACTTAAGGCCTCTGAGCCTGTTTCCTGATCTTTAAAACGAGACTTAGGACACCGGTCTCTGAACGTTTCGCGAGGCTTCAGTGCATTTGCTAACATATTTCTGGGGTCTGGCATATACACATATGCATATATGTGTACATATTTCTGGGGTCTGGCATATACACATACATATATGCAGGGCCTGGCATATACACAGTTGCAGTTCTTTTAGGATCCCCTTTGTGACATGCTCCATATCAGCTTGCCAAAAAGAACTGTGCAGGTTTTTGTCCACTCTTGGCGTGCCGGGTTCAAGCACTGTGGCTTGTGACCCCCCCTGGCCGGATGGTGCTAAGGTGATGGATAGGTGACTCGAGAGCAACGGCACCGGAACCAGCAGTGGCACTTTGTCAGGGTCGGTGTCGCTGCTCTATAGGCTTCTCCCTTCCCGTGTCCTCTGACCGATATCTCCTGGGCGCCTACTGGGTGTGCAGGTAGAGGCTGACTTCTCATTGCCGTGGAGAGGCTGAAGGAGCTTAAAGGCAAAAGGGGGTGGGGGGCTGGGTAGGGCAAATGAAGTGTCAAGGAGGACTGGTGACATTGGTGCAGGAGTTGAGGGAGGCGGCTGTCCCCCTACTGGAGGAGACAAGGAGTACTTCATGGAAGAGGTGGCATTTCCACCGCCTGGTTTGGGGGTAAAGGCTGAGTTTCCAATGCCCTGGGCTGTAGTGTGTTGGTGGACCAGGGGAGCAGAACAGGGATTGCAAAGCTCTTGTTGGCCTGGATATACAGGAAAAAGTGCTCCTGCCGAGTGTGTTGTATGTGCTGTGAATCTTGTTTCTTGTATGTGCAGCATTACTCCCACCTTTTTATTTAAATAAAGAGGGAGAAGGAGTTGGAATCTCTAAGAAAGTATTTAAGCTCCTGTCTAGACTAGTCAGGCCTTATTATTTACTGTTCGTAGTTTGAAAATAAGTCTTTTCATTTCCTCATCCTAGAAAATTTGTAAAATACCAAAGATATTTAAAAAAGAAAGTTACCTGGTAACTTAAAAATTTCCCCTTCTTCTAAAACAAAGCAAAAAATTCTAGTACCCTGCAGAAATGTGGACAGTCCACAGGTGTGTTCAAACTTTTGTGAATTCTTTATATGTTCTTTACTCATTTTTCCTTGGAAGTGTAATGTGTGATTTGAGCAAAAACTTGCTCAATAAAGAGTGTTTTATGTGTTAGGAACATTTACTTCTTTTCTTCCATATTAATTGTATCTTCTCTCTGCCTGTTGTTTGCCTTTTGCCTTATTTATTGTGTATTTTTGATATCTAGAAGTTCTTATGGCTTCTTCCATTTCTCTTTTGCTCAGAAGTTCCTTCTCTGTTCTGAGATCTGATTGAAAATACTCTTTTTTGGCTTCATTTTTTACTTGTGGTTCTTTCAGTCCATCTGGAATTAATTTTGATTTGAGACATGGTTCTCTTTTTATTTCCAGCTAGTTAACCAGTTATACCCACACCATTGGTTGAGTAATATTTTTTTATCCAGTGATTTGTGATGAAACCTTTATATATATATATATATATATATATATATATATATATGTATGTATGTTTACTTCTAATAGATTCAAAAAACCTGATTATTTATGTTTTGTTTCTTAGGTTTATTAAGGCCCTCTACCATTTACACCATCTACATCTTATTTGACTAGTTATGCTGTTTTAAGTAATAGCGCTTCTTCACTGTTTTTTTTGTTGTTGTTTTTGCATGTGTGATTCTATAACATTACAAGCTGACTTCCCATGAGTCATCTTTAACTTGTAAACATTTCGTTTGGCTTACTCATGTTAAAACTGAAAAAAAATTTTTTGTTGCCACCATTTAAAAATCACTGGGTTTTCCAGCTGTTCCAGAAAAATCAGAAGACAAGGCCTGTGTACTGGGCTTATATTTCCACATGGCAGAAATCTGCAGGGGCTCTGTTATGGCTGCCTGCCGTCCTAGAATAGATGTGGGCTACCTGATTTGCCCTTGCCTCCACCTTTCCTTACTGAGTTTTACTTCCAGCTTGACTCAGACTCACTTGAGTAATGCTGTTTCATAAAAAAGTTTTCATTGTATTAATTTGATCCTTGATAGAGCCTTTTGTCTCATATGGCTCAATTTATTATATATATGTATATATATATATATATATACACACACACACACATACATATATATGTATCCTACATTGCAGTGTTGAAGAAAAAGGGCTCCATTCTTTATTGAATGCTGCTTGAACACAATTCCTTTTAAAATTCATATTATTTAAGTGCCAAAAGTCATATGAATACAAAGAAACAGAATATTCTATAGTGACCTTGAGAAGAAATGCAAGGAGAAACAATTATCTGAGTCTTAAGATTCAAAAACAAAACACAGTAGCGTTTGTATAATACCATACCAAGTACGAACAATTGTATTTCCACTCTAATTGGTGGGCGTGATGTTGTTTCTTGGCTAAATTCTTTCTTCACAGAGCCTTGATAGAACCATTTTCTTTCACTCCCAACCTAACCCACATGCTAATTTACATGCCCCACTATTGCTGCGTGTGCTGGGGTGTTTTGACTGCTGACTTTAGCATCATTGCATCCTTTGTCCCCTTCTGTGATTCACATGAAATCAAAGGAGTAAAAATGTTTTCAGTATTCTCTGGTAAGTACTAATCTGCAAAGATGGTGAGCACGTTTAATCACATGATCTCGCTTTGCAGCGTACTTGCGGTAAATGCAGCTGTGTCACCTCCATTTCTATCTCATTTAAACCTGAGAAACTGATGCTCAGAGAATGCTGTGACCCTGGGGCAGTGTCACAGAACAATGCGTGGCTGCTAGAACCTGCGTCTCTGACACCTAATCCAGTGCATGCTCTGCAATATGAACTTTTAAAAATAGTGGAGATTTTGAAGTAGTGGCCATATGTTCTTTTTAGCTTATTTTCTGTTAGTCATTAAAATCGTTCAGGAAGTGCGTCATAATGAAAAGCAGAAAAGAGAGTAACCATGTAGTATTAATGCCTTAAGCTTTTAAAAAAATAGTTGTAAATTAGACCTAGGACATAAAGAAAAAATGTGCTTCTGTTTCAACAGAAGTTTGACTATTCTCATACATAGGCGAACCGTAGGGTCACAGAATTTTAGGATTGGATCTAAGAATGAACTAGTACAAAACCAAATCCCTGATCTTTTCAGTAGGAAAACTAAGGTTCTGTATTGTTAGGTGCTCCCCTCCCCGCCCCCGAAAGATGTGCAGCTAGTTGGTAATTAAACTTGGAGTAGAAATGGGAAGAAGTAACAGTTCCCGAGTCTGTCTCTTCCATCAGTATGGGGATTAATTTAGGGTCTTTAGGTGGGCTGGCAGAGCTCCCTTCCTGGCTTCTCACAACAGTTTGTAGTCCTGTGGAGTGAAAAAATGATAATAAATGTGAAGAAACAGAATTTTTGTGCTTTATTTACTCCTTTTGCTTAATAGGGAAAAGATCATGCCAGAAAAGGCTGGGAGAATCCATTATTTTTGACCTAGAAAACGGAAGTTGGAAAATAGGGAAGGGAATGTTCCTTTTCAGGAGGCCTTGGAGAGTTGGTGAGAGTTTGAAGTTAATGGAAACATTCTGACAGCATGAGGACATCGCGTGTGCTCATTGGTGCTCCGAAATGTTTATGAGAAATCTACTTACCTTTGGCAAGCAGTGTTGGGGAGATACTCTGTCTTCACTGCTGCCTTAAAAAAATTTGGTTCCTTGTGAAATAGGGAGGGTGGGAGGGAGGCTCAGGAGGGAGGGCATATGGGGATCTATGTATGCATATGGCTGATTTACTTTGTTGTACAACAGAAACTAACACAGCATTGTGAAGCAATTGTACTCCAATAAAGATGTATTTAAAAAAATAAAAATGCACAGGGAACTCTATTCAGTACTCTATAATGACCTATATGGGAAAAGAATCTAAAAAAAAGTGGATATATGTATATGTATAACTGATTCACTTTGCTGTACACCTGAAAATAACACAGCATCACAAATCAAGTATACTCCAATAAAAATTTGAAAAATATATTTAAAAAAATTTAAAAAAGCTACTCTAGCAAAAGGAAAGCAAATGCTGTTTCCAGGCAGTGCCTGAGAAATGTTTGTAATGTTAACCAAAGGATCTTGGTACAAGTATGTCAGTATTATTTTAGGCCTTGTTGACCTATTGCTAGTATTCTAGACAGTGTTAAAGAAATCACTCCTAAGGTTTGGGTGAGTAGATGACATTCCTGGTCAGAGGATTTTATTGTGATATTCATACTGGACAATTGGGGAAGATCTTTTAAGATATTTCCTACTGCCCCAGTGGTGATGATGATGATTTTTTTTAATGTAGATCAAAACTTACTCAGTTTTAAGTGAATTCCATTTCTGTGCCAAAATCTGTACTGTAGCAAGTTTGCTTTTTTAAACTTTATTATGTTCTTATTATGTGTTCATCTTAAAAATATATATTTTTTTGAATGGAAGGACAAGTGAATGGCATTAATTCCAAACACTGATACGTATGAAGAGTTGAAAAATAACAGGCTTGGAAAAAAGCCCATTAAAGGAAAAAAAGAAAAAAATAAGTGACTCTTCAATCCTAATGCTGTCTTGATGAGTAGTAAGCAGTATGGCCTGGGTGCAGATAGAGTTTCCAGATAACTCCTTCACACTTCGTGGTATTTTCTTTTATTTTGGGGTATTTTTCATATTTTGGGTTTCCCAATGGATTAACTATGTGTATGCCTTTTTTTTCCCTTTTGTAATCACAGTTGTCTATGTTTTTCTGATTTGTAGGAAGAGAAAAAGAAGTTTGACAAAGAGACAGAAAAGAACTATAGCCTAATTGATAAACATTTGAATTTATCAGCGAAAAAGAAAGACTCACATTTACAAGAGGTATTGTTTTTATTTTTCTGTTAACTTGTTTCTAAAATTCAGTAATCAGTGCATGCCTTTTTTTAAAAAACTGTGCTTTTCTTTTGAAAACATTTCATCCAGGATTATTAGAGGTGGAAAAAATGACCAGGTATCACCATGAATAAAAGAGCTCTTTTGGAACAAGATGTAAAATATAGACCTCTTAGGGTGATTAATGCAGTGTGGATTCATAGTATTAAAAGTTTTGGTTCTGAGTATATTTTCACAGGAACAGTCATTTTAACCAGCATAACTGAGAACAGATATATGATTTTCAGGAATAGATTCATTAATTGGCTTTCAAGATTTCTTGAAGAAGTGAATTGAGTAAGCTCCTCCCCCATTTGGCTTTTATGTGAAGGCAGCATTAATCTTAACGCAGAAGATTCAGGAGTTTTCACCTTCATTGGAAAGAGAGCACCTGTTTTACTTGTGTTAACAGACTCATTTTTTTGTTTTTGGAGGGAGCTGTATGTAAGAAGAAAGGAATTTATATCTTGTCTCTCATTTTCTCTTTCTGTTTCTTAAATCCCCTGCCACCTGTTTTTCCTCACTGGCACACTTGAATGGAAACTCAGTTGTTTACAGTTTGTAACATATGCTTTCCTTAAACATAATGCTGTTTGCAGCTGTAAGGATCTTGACTCATCCCACAAAAGTGTGATGTTTTTTTCTTCCATTTGTTTGTTTTTAAACACATAAGGAATCCAGGCATGATATGCCACTATAATATACACTTAGTGAAATATCATCAAAATGACAACATTGTAGAATAAACCTGGGTTATGTTTACATGTCACAGATTTAGTTGCAAACTCTGTGTGTGTGTGTGTGTGTGTGTGTGTGTGTGTGTGTGTGTGGCGGGGTTATTTTGACATTACCTACACGTCACGTTTTCTTTTGTCTGGCTAGTACTTTTTTTTTTTCTTTTCTATTTTTGCGGTACGCAGCTCTCTCACTGTTGTGGCCTCTCCCGTTGTGGAGCACAGGCTCCGGACGTGCAGGCTCAGCGGCCATGGCTCACAGGCCCAGCCACTCCGCGGCATGTGGGATCCTCCCGGACCAGGGCACGAACCCGTGTCCCCTGCATCGGCAGGCGGACTCTCAACCACTGCGCCACCAGGGAAGCCCTCGCTAGTACTTTTGACGGACATTTAGATGGCATTTGACGTTCTGTAAAAGAGAGAGGCCCTTTTGTACCATTTGATCCTCACTCCAATACTGTGGGTAGGGCTCCATTCTCTCTTCCATATTACGTAGGAAACCATGCACTTGTTATGTGTGTTCCCTCATCTCCTACCCTCTGTCTTTTTTGAAATGACAGCTGTTGCTCTTCGAGGCTCTCTTTATGCTAGCAGTTTTCTACCTCTCTTCTCCCCTGATCTCTGTTTTCAGGTATCCTGAAGGGATTTTCATGCACCGGGTCACTTTCCATCTCCACCTCACTATCTAATGAGGTATCATTAGGCAAAGTCTGTAAAGTCAGTCTTGGCCCTTTTGCTCTCACCCCATATCTAGGCCATCAGCCTATGTCTTCTTTAGCTTCAGAATATTCTCGGAATATGGCCAGTTCTCCTGACTCCCCACCCCTGTCACCCGGCATCTCTTGCACAGATTACTGCAAAGGCCACCCTGCTTTCACCAGGGTGTCCCTACAGTTTATTTTCTGTACAACAGCGGAGTGAGCCTTCATGTTCCTCTTCTCTAAATACTCCTAACAGCTCCCTTTAGAGGCCCTGGGCGTATCCCGCCTGCCCTCACACCCACGTGGCTGCCTTGCTCTGGCTTGGTTCCATGCTGAGGGCCTGTGCTTTGTTCATCCTTCTGCCAGATCTGCATGCCTCACTCCTTCAAATAGTCTTCCAAATACTCTCCACTCAGACTTCTCCTTACTAGAGAAGTTTTCCAGCCATCTTATTTAGAGTGTCCCCCTTACTCTCCTTTATTTTTTTTTTCATACTCTGACAGCCTTTTTTTTTTTTTTTGCGGTTCACGGGCCTCTCACTGTTGTGGCCTCTCCCGTTGTGGAGCGCAGGCTCAGCGGCCATGGCTCACGGGCCCAGCCGCTCCACGGCATGTGGGATCCTCCCGGACCAGGGCACGAACCCGTGCCCCCTGCATCAACAGGCGGACTCTCAACCACTGCGCCACCAGGGAAGCCCTCTGACAGCCTTTTGACTCACTACATATTCCGTTGTTACATGGCTTCTTCCCATAGGATGTAAGCTCCTTGCAGGCAACAGCTGTGTTCTGTTCAGCACTCTGTCCTCAATGCCTAGAATGAGACTTGTCAGGGAATAGGCACTTAATAAATATTTACCCAATGAACAAGTGTGAAGATTGTGAGGTAGGGCTTCGATAGTTTCATCATTCCCAAAGATAATTAAACTCCAGATGGGAAATTTGAAGAGACCGTCAAGGAGAATCATTTTAGTTTCACTTAAATTACATATTCTTGGCTGTCTTGCTCTGTTTGCTCTTTACAGACATAGAGACTCCCACTTGACCTAGCTTTCCATTGCAAGCGTGAAGGCCGTAAGAAGGGGGATGCTCGTTAATGGGGAAAAGGTTAGATCTGGATTTTGGTTACTTTTGGCAGTGGCTAATGCATTGCTCATCTTCAGTAAACTGAGGTGCTCAAGAGATTAATAAAGGTTGCTGAGACTGGTACTGACCAAAGGCATAGAAACTTGTTATCTATTCTTTCCTCTTGTTTCCAGTGAAAATAACAGGAGGAAATTATGGCAGACACCAGGCTGGCAATTTTAGTAATTCTATTAGTACCTTTACCTGTAGCTCTGTTTATTGAGCACAGTGGCTTCTGCCTCCATCACAACCCGACATTCTAATTAATATTTGCACTAGAACAAGAATTGGATATTCGAGAACATTCCATGACTGCTGATTTTTGAAGTATATTTTTGTTTCCTGATGCCAATTAAAAATTGGCACCTGCCACCTGTCTCTACAAGGATTAAGTCACTAGCCTAGCTCTGAGGAACTAACTGCTCCAGGGCTGTAGTCCTCGTTTTGCCCCAAATCAAACTGAACTCACAGCTCGCACGCTGTACATTTTTTTTAAGTCGGCACTGAGTCGTCACATAATTATGTTTCAGTAAATATGACCAGAGAAATAGATCCTTTGAATATCTTTGTGTGAGTGATCTACTTCTTTTATACATATTAACAGCAAGAATGGTTAGAAATGAGATGATAATCAAATTGAAATTGTATGTTTGTTTTAAAAAAATGACTTTTGCTTGGTGTAATAAAAAGTATAGTTCAAATGTAATGTGTGTTTTCCAACACCACCAAGCAACTGACTCAACTCTGACACTACCTAGAGACAGCATCAGATCCAACAGGTTAAGGGCTCAGGTGGACAAGATTGCCCCACTTCTGACTAGCAGATGCAAACTATTATCTACAGAATGGGTAAACAACAAGGTCCTACTGCATAGCACAAGGAATTATATTCAATATCCTGTAATAAACCATAAAGGAAAAGAATGTGAAAAAGAATGTGTATGTGTGTATAACTGAATCACATTGCTGTACACCAGAAACTAACACCTTGTAAATCAACTGTAATTCAGTTAAAAAAAAAAAAAATAAAAGACTACCCCACTTCCGACATCAGTCTGAAGCCCTGGTTGTTACCTGTGCTTCTGACTGGCTACAAAGAAGAGGTTCCTATGACCCCTTCCTTGCTAGAGCGGCTCACAGAACTCAGAAACATTTAGTTAAGTTTAGCAGTTTATTACAACAGATAATATAGAGGATACGGTTGAACAGCCAGATGAAGAGGTGCACAGGGCAGGGTCTGGAAGGGTCCCAAGTGCAGAAACTTCTGTCCTCATGGAACTGCGGTACGTCACTCTCTAGGCAAGTGGATGTGTTTCCTGTTAACCTGAAATAAATAGTCTGCTAGGTATTTCTCCAGCAAAGATGGGTTTATTCGGGATCAGCAGAGAATTGCAGTTTAGGGTCTGCAACCATGGGGAACCAAGGGCAAGTTTCTGCACGGCAAGGGAAGGAGAACACTTTTGTTGAGAGGGAAAGAGAGTTGAGAGGGCTATAGTAAAGAGTCCCTGGCTTTTCTTGGGCTGGGTCCTAGCCAGGAAAGAAGAGTGGTCTTTCTTCTTGTTGGGCTCTGCGATGGTCTGAAGCCATGTGAGCTCCCCCTTCTGGTGAGTTTTCCGTTTATTAATTTTTTACATTACCAACCTGGAAGCTCATGAGCTCTTGTTCAAGAGCTGTTATAGAACTTAATTTACAGTGTTCCCCTCTTCCCAGAAATAGGTGGGTAGAGCTGAAAGTTCTACCCCTCTAATGAGTGCTATCTTGGGCCCCTACCCTAAGTCACCTCATTAGCATAAACTCAAGCGCTCTCAAAAGGGGCTCCTTACAAATGACTAGAGACACTTCTGTCGCTCAGGAAATTCCAAGGGTTTTAGGAGATTTGTGCCAGGAAGTCTGAGACAAAGACCACGTACACTTTTTCTTACATCACATATATAGTGATTGCCTTTTAGACTGAGTCAGGCTAAAGGACGGTGCTGCTAGGTATAATTTGGATGTCTGTGGCATTGTTGAGGTTACCGGCATGGGTTACCGGCAGTCCCAGGGTTTCTTGTGGTGGACCATGCTGCACCTGGCACAGTGGTTCTGAACACTCAGAGCATTAGGAAGCTGTGGACAGAAGCTGACCTGCCATGCCGGGGTAATTGCAGTAACACAGCCAGGCGAGAGAATCCACTAAAATTAAATTAAAAAACCACCTTGGTAAATCTGACCCTGGTGTCATTTTCTTGAAGGACATTTCCTAGTAACAATAACATGAAAAATCCACCCTTAACCTCCCCTATCTCCATTTTATTAAATACTCAACACACTCACATTGTTTCTCCTGGGAGTTGTGTCTGTTAACTGCTAGTGGCTGAACTCTCCATCTCTGGATCTTAGAGGCATAAAAAAATCATGATTTTTATGAGTGTTAGGTAGAAATTCTCATTTTGGCTTAGTAACAAACACTCTTATTATAGTTAAACATTACTTTAATTAAAAAAGGATACGATGCCAAAAAAATTATCACCTGTTAGATAAATACTTTTTTTCCCCCAAATTAAAAACTTTTTGTGGTGGTAAAATATACACGACAAAGCATGATTTTAACCAAGTTCAGGCATGCAGTTCATTCGGTGTCATTAAGTACAGTCACACTGTTGTCAGTAACCACCACATTCCAGCTCCAGAGCCCTTTCAGCTTGAGATACTGAAACTCTGTGCCCATTAAACACTAACTCCCCAGCCCCCTTGTGCTCCCAGCTCCCCAGCGACCACCATCCTACTTCCTGTCTCTGTGAATTTCACTGTTCCGGCTACCTTATCTAAGATAAATCATACAGCATCTGTCCTTCTGTGACGGGCTCATTTCACTTAGCATAATGTTCTCAGGGTTCATGCATGTTGCAGCAGTGCCAGAATGTCCTTGCATTCTGTGGCTGAACAACATTCCATTATCTTTGGAGACCACATTTTGTTTATGCCTTCACCTGTCGGTGGACACTTTGGTTGCTTCTACCCTTTAGCTGTTGTGAATAATGCTACTGTGAATGTGTGTGTGCAAGAATCTCTTTGAGTCCCTGCTTGCAGTTCTTGTGAGTATATACCCAGAAATGGAATTGCAGGATCATATGGTCATTCTATTTTTAAGTTTTTTTTGTTTGTTTGTTTGTTTTTTTTAGAGAACTGCCATACTGTTTTCCATAGCAGCTGCCTCATTTTACATTCCCACCAGCAGTGCACAAAGTTCCAGTTTCTCCACATCTTCACCAATACTTGTTATTTTTCTGTTTTTTTTTTTTTGTTTTTTATTTTGGTGGGGGGAGATAGGGTTTTTTGGATTATTTTCTGATATCTTTTGTTTGTTTTTTGTTTTTGATAAGTGTGAGGTGGTACCTTGTGGCTTTGATTTCTGTTTCCCTAATGACAAGTGATGTCCAGCATCTTTCTCTGTGCTTAGATATGGCCTCTTTGGAGAAATGTCCAGATAAATACTTCTGGACCTAAAATTAGCTGAGTTAGGAAATACAAGATGCCTTGTAAGAACAGTTCTGAGGACCAGAGGTTTCACTACTGTTCCTCTGTGGAACCATCTGCTCTCTCAATTCCCTTCTAGTTAGACAAGAGAAGCTGGAACCTTTCTTTGGAATAGTCTCCTGACCATCTGGTGCCTGTTCCCTCCCAGAGGACAGGACATGGTGAGGACTTAGGAGGGCGACTGCCTCCAGATGGGCTTCCAGCCCATGCCTCTCTGCAAAAGCCAAGTTCTTGAGATGGTGCCGTCACTTCCTCACCTGCTGCCCTCACTCCTGAGAGCTGTGGCGACTGGAATTTGCTCAGCCCTCCTTCCCGGGCCACTTCATTCTTAGGCGATTTGTTAATGGAAATAATGTTTATGTAATTTGGGTTCTACATGTGCGGTTCCACCTTGGGTGTCCGTTGTGGTTGGGTAGGTTTTTCATGAAGTGCCTTTTACTGTTTGATCTTCTGTCCTTCGGGGCCAGTCTCGTCACAGAGAGCAGGGGTTTGCAAACGATGTCTGCAGAGAGTCAGTTAGTAAATATTTTAGACTTTTGAAGATCACGAGGTCCCTGTTGCAACCACTCAAGTCAGCTGTTGTACCCGCAAGTCTACATAGAAGATGCATAAAGGAGTAGTCCTGGCGCTGGTCCAGTACAGCTTCGTTTAGAATAACAGGCAGCAGGCTATATTTGGCCCATGGACTGTAGTTTTGCAGACCTCGGGCAAAGAGTTTCACTCCGAACCATCTCTAATTTGACTGGCCTCCATTATTTTAACATAGGCAGATATCCAAGTGGAACAGAACCGGCAACACTTTTACGAACTGTCTCTTGAATATGTGTGTAAGCTTCAGGAAATCCAAGAGAGGAAGAAGTTTGAGTTTGTGGAACCTGTAAGTATAAATAGCAAGTTGCTCTGCTAGTCGAATTTCGTGATATAAGAGGAATGTGTTTCTTTGAAGATCTAATTTATGGTTGCTAGAGGCTGTGGTGCATAAACACGAAGCAAGACATCGTAAATTGTACACAGTGCACCCAGAGCCATGAAGTCAAAGAATCACTTCTAAATAGTGGTTCTCGGCCTTGTTTGCACAGCAATGTGTAATGAGTATTATTCCTTTTGCCATATGGTCTCAAGGACTCTGCAATCAGGTACAACTTCTGCCATCCTAGCTGTAACTCCACCCTTAAAAAAAAAAAGTCCCCATGAAAGAAATTGTATTGGAATGTGAGTGAGCGTGTGATATTTATGGGATAATCTTTATTCAAGTTTGTTCTAAAGCAAGTGCATCCAGCAAGTGCATTCAGCAATTATTGGTAACCAACTATTTCTAATACAATTCACAATGCTTATGCAACCTAAGTTAAGAACCAGTGTGTGGAACATTTGAAACTATTTTGTAAGTTACTCTGACATTTCTTTTTTTTTTTTTTTTGCGTTACACGGGTCTCTCACTGTTGTGGCCTTTCCTGTTGGGGAGCACAGACTCCGGATGCGCAGGCTCAGTGGCCATGGCTCACGGGCCTAGCTGCTCCGCGGCATATGGGATCTTCCCGGACCGGGGCACGAACCCGTGTCCCCTGCATCGGCAGGCAGACTCTCAACCTCTGTGCCACCAGGGAAGCCCTCTGACATTTCTTTATACTTATTTTAGAAACACATGATTTTTTTTTGTGCTTATATAGATGCACTCTGAGAGCTTCAGTTACTTATATGTTAACATATCTACGAATATATGTATCTTCTGAATCAAAATATAAAGGGTATTTTATACTGTGGGTTTTAGCAAAAAAACCAGAGGTACACTGAGATTCATGATTGTCAAGATTCACTTTAATTTTAACATAGACTATATTGCATGTGATTTTAAAAAACAGCTTTATTGAGATATAATTCACATGCCATACAATTTACCCACTGTGTGTATGATGTTGAGCAACAAACCAAAAAAAACCAAGTAATGATTCACTAAAAATTAGCATTCGTGGAAGCTATGGTCCAGTGGAGTAATTGAATTACCCTAAATTAAACAATTAGAGAAAACCTCCTTAAAGCTTTCTTTTTATGTGAAATCATAATAATGGCCTACATTTTATATACTGAGCATTTACAGTGTGCTCAGTCATTGTTCAGGTGGTTGTTCTAAGTACTTTTCTGTGATCATGCATGTATTCCACACGGTACCCTACTGAGGAGATATTTTAATTATCCCACTTAGCAAATGTAGAAATTGAAGTAGAGAAACTTCAGTAATTTGCCCCAGTTGGGAACTGACCCTTGCTGGCCACTTGACGTCAGAGTCCCCAATTCCTTACCATTATGCGGTGTGACGTTCTGAAGACAGTGAATCTCAGGATTTCCTTAACCCTCACCCCAAATCACTCTTACTCTAGATTTTCTCACATGTGGGGGAGAAGCAGTGCCCTCTGATCAAGAGGGGCAGGTGGAGAGTTTGTAGGAAACTCAGGGCTTAATTACTGCCCTGCCTCTGCCCCTCTCTGCTCCAGTCACTGAGCATCCTTGTCAACAAAACAGAGAGGTTACTCTGCACTGGATGCCCTTCGAAAGAGCTTTTAGCTCTTTGATCTGTATTTCACTTTCCTTTTAGGTCCTATCGACCTATAGTGATAAGGTTTCAATTATAAATGAATATAGGGATTCTCTTGACTCAAAAGGACAAATGGATGATGTAGAATTCCATTTCTCCTATACAGCATACTGTAAAAGCTGTCTAATGGCTCTGATAGTTAAGGAAAAAAATCACAAATCCTTTTATTTTTTTTATAGGGACAAATTAATGAATAATATGCAGTTAGATGTAGTTGAATTCTAGTGACTTCCTTTTAATTATTGTACTTCAATAGAATCATAATGAGATGAGGCAAAATACGTGACTTTTTAATTTATTTTTTTCATTGAGATTTTTTGGGTGCTAATGTCATCTTTTCTCCTTTGTTTTAGATGCTGTCATTTTTTCAGGGAATGTTTACTTTCTATCATCAAGGCCATGAACTTGCCAAAGACTTCAATCACTACAAAATGGAACTACAGATCAACATTCAGAATGTAAGAAAACGGAAGCTTTCTCCTAAAAAAGATGCTTGAGAGGTGTAGTTTTGATTTCTTTGGTGTATGAAAAGCCTTAAACCAAGACCAGGCTGATCTGTTGGTACCGAGAAACTGAGGCTACGTTGCCACCTTCTGGTCAGTTCTTGGTGTAACAAACTGTTTTCCAGGAAGGGAGGCTCCGAATTCTGCTGCAGGCAGCTCTGTTTTGTTTTGTTTTGTTTTTCAAGAATTCATTTCCTATAATTTATTTTTCTTCCCTTATTTTCAGAAAAGTCATGAAGTATGTTTTTACAATCAAAATTTCACATAATTTGCCTTATTTTTCCAGTTTTATTGAGATATAATTGACACACAACACTGTGTAAGTTTAAGGGTTACAGCTTAATGACTTCACTTATTATATTGCAAGATGATTTCCGCATAAGTTTAGTTAATATCTATCACTTCGTGTAGTTAAAAAATTTTTTTTCCTTGTTATGATAACTTTGACTATCTACTCTCTTAGCAACTTTGAAACAAGTCATGTGGCAGTGTGACATAGTTATTCTGCACTTTGTGAGGCAGTTCTAAGGATAACCTCTGTTGTGTAAGTCTAAGTCTGCTCTGTATGAAACAGACAAAACAGTCCTCCACTTTAAATTTAAGGCGTTTCAATTCTAATTTAACTTTCTTCTGTTACTTGTATGTCTTATTTGATATTTATTCCCAGATAGGCTAACAGTTCCAGTGGAATTTCTTTCCTGTGTTTTGTGCCCCCCATTCACTAATGTATTGGTGTTCACAGTTGCTGTTGGCCCTTTATTGTTTTCCTAGGAAATGTATGGTTTCTGTTAGGTCTTGGATAAAGAGTTTTTTTTGAGAACTGTTAAACAGTGTAATGTATGTGATTTTGATCAGAAGGTGGTAGATGTTTTTCCTTTCAACGCTTTTGTTGATTTTGGAAGTGTCCTCATTGAAAAGCTATTCAAGTTATGTTTAATGTAATTTCAAACCTTGTTAAAAACACAGTGAGTGAGTTTTGGGACAGACTCTCAACCCATCCTGAAAGACATACAAGAAGGATGGGGATCTCTGTGCTGTTTGCTACCTGACCTTCAACTTCTTATAATCTTAGAAATTGAGGACTAATGGTTTTTGTGTAGATTTTGTTTCTAAGTTATTTTGGTATAGTTGTTCCCTACATTTGGGAATGTAGGTAACGAAATCTCTTGTGTTTTGTAATTTATGCGTCAATTTGTATTTGAAGATTCTACATTCTGTTCAGTTAAACTAAAAGAGTACATTACTCCCTACACCCTCCAAGATCAGTGATATAAGGTAACATAATTTAAAAATATGTCAAAGTGTATATGTGTAGATTAGTCCTAACTTCAAAAATGTCTCTGTAGGTAGTAGAACATTTAGTCTAATGATACTGTGATGTATCAGAATACTTCTGTAGACAGCAGAACACAGCGTTTGTAAAAAGAACATTACATAGTTTAGAAGATTAGGTTATAATCCTGATTTTTTCTTTTTTTCCCCCTCCACTAACTGTATAACTTGTGTCTGTACCTCATCTGTCAAGGGCAGGGCTGGCCTGGATGAGAACCTTCAGGCATAACTGATTCATAATTTCTGTAAAATGAGGAGACAGGGTCCCTTATTCAAAAATGAAGAATTTCAAGACAGCGATGGCAGAGCATTAGATCAAGTGCGCGACCTTCTGAGCGCAGGGCTGTGGGTGACGGCACGGGCTACCTGCCCGTGAAGCCAGCCGGGCCTCAGGGTCTGGGGACACATCAGCGTCTCCTGGGGGCTCCAGAGAAACTGTCCATGCACAACTTGCTTACGTGGAAGTTCATTTATCACACCCACCCTGGGGTCAGGGGCCTATAGTTACCTTAAATACACCAAAATAATTTCAGCGAGATTCAAGATTTAAATGGGAGTGAGCAATACTCAGGCATGAACCACTGTAAGCAACACTTGAAGACAGCCTGTCATTTGAAATGGGTCAGCTGGTCAATGGAATCTAACTTAGTCTATTAAGAACCTAACACACATACTTGGTAACTTTCATTTCCCATAAAGAACTGGGCGAAGAACAAGCTACTGGAAAAAATCTTTTCCTGTGTCCTCTGGAACTTCAGGATTGTCATCAGGAAGTTGCCTGGGGTCCTCCACCTCTCTGCCTTTTGTTCTGGCTCTTTCTGAGGCTGCTCCTGCAGCTCTGCAAGTAGAGGCTCTGCCTTCCGCCTCACCTTCAGTGTTGAGGACACCTGATCCGGAAGTCGCCTGTGCTCTTTACTTTTGCTTCTAGCTCATTCTTTGCCCTTCAGAAATACCAGAACCTTTGAAACACATGCCACTCATTCTACCTCACCTGCTATATCTCAGTATTGCTGTAATTTACTACTTTCTTGGCCATTTCTCTCATTCCCTGAGGATGTCAGCTTTTAGCATATCGAAGGGGAAGTGTTGGCTGCATAAAACTACGTATTACAAAAATCCCAGCTGTGTGTTACTTTTTTTTTTAATTGCAGTATAGTTGATTTACAGTGTTGCTAGTTTCAAGTGTATAGCAAAGGGATTCAGTTATACATACATATGGATATATCTATTCTTTTTCAGATTCTTTTCCATTATAGGTTATTATTTTGAGTAGAGTTCCCTGTGCTACACAGTAGGTCCTTGTAGTTTATCTATTTTATATATAGTAGTGTATATATGTTAATCCCAAACTCCTAATTTATCCCTCCCCGCCCCTCTCCCCTTTGGTAACCATAAGTCCATCTTCTACATCTGTGAGTCTATTTCTACTTTGTAAATAAGTTCATTTGTATTATTTTTTTAGATTCCACATATAAGCAATATCATATGGTATTTGTCTTTCTCTGTTTGACTTCTGTGTGTTACTTTTTATGCTATGCGTATTTATGTATTGAAAGAAATATACCGAAATGTTGAAACCAAATCTTAGAGTGAACTATCTGTGCACTATAATGGTAGAGATAATTTTGGTCAACTTTTAGGTATTTTACTATAGAAAAAATGACAAAAACCATTTTATAATCAGAAAAAAGGTAAAAGTTATTTAAAAGTGAAAATAACCTATTTTCACCCAACTGGTTTCACCTTTTCTGTTGTAAAAATGGTTAGACCTTTTTTTTGAGAGAGATTCAGTCTTTTTCCATTTTCCATAATCTAGAGTAATTAATGGACAGCAAAAAAGAGCAGGTTGGTTTTTAAAAAATAGACTTTGCAGAAGAATGTAAATTACATCAAAATTAAAGGATATTAAAAAAAAAAACTAATTTAAAATTTTTGTGATCTCTGTCCCCAAAGGAGACTAGAGTAGAGTTCTTCGCAGGAAGAAGTAGAATCCTAAGAAATTTTAGGGATTCCGAAGGAGTACCCAGAAGATACTAAGAATGGTGAAGAATAATTTAAGGATATGCACAGATACTTTTGTTACAGTTTTGTGAGCAAAGTAGAACACTAAAGTGATAAACTATGTTACCAGAAAAAAAAAAAAAGATTAGAAGTGACTGTGTAAAAATATGAACATGATTGTTTCTGAGAGGTGAGTTTCTGGTCACTTTTTAATCTTGTTTATACCGCCTCTTTTTGCCTCCCAGGCAGGGCTGTTTGTGCTGTCCCCTCTCTCTGTTTTATAATGTTGTGAATTAGCTTTTATAACCCCCCCCCCAAATTTTTTTTTAAATGTACTTTCTCTTTCATTCAGATAAAATTTTAGTTTGATATTGAAGATTCTCTTTTTTCCTTTGTTAGGGAATAATTGTCACTTTTCAGTGACTTAATTGCAATTAAAATAATAATGCCACTTACAATTATTTTGTTGCCATGTGCCAGGTGTTACCTACGTGCTTTTCTTTGGATTGTACACATTTAGTCTTCAAAGGTGTCCTATGATGTAGATTTTTTTATTCCTTCTTCACAGATATGGACAGTGAGGAAAAAGAACTTGCTGACATCATACTGCTTTAAGGCCAGGGCAGCACTGGAATTTGGGCAGGCCCAAGGCAGTTGCTTTCAGATTTAGTGTTGGTGTAGAAATGGGTTCAACTCATGGTGTATCTGGGGTCAGTAAATATAGGAGCTGGGGAACATCCTGATATGGCCATTTGGCTTCCCGGGACCTTAACAATTTCTGGGTAACATGGGAGTCACCTTAATGGTAAGATCTCAGATTTAGGTACCGAAGGTAAACCTCAGCTCGCGTCTGCCTCTCAACAGTTCTAACCTGCGTTCCCCTCACTCCCATGGAAGGTGTCCTTCGGGTGTTTTTAGACTTGATCACCTGTTGCTGTGGCATCCACTGCACTCCATTCCTTACTCTGTCACGTCCCCATTCATAGGGCACTTGAGGAGATGTTTGAGGATTGCAGTGAGGGGTGTGTGTTAGCACCCTACCCCTTTTCTGGTTTATTATTTTGGGAGGTTACTAAAGCAGGCTGCAGGAGGCCCACCCCCTGATGTCTTACAGCTGCTTCGTGAAACCCTCTTTATATATATTTTAATTAATTAATTAATTAATTAATTTACTTTTGGGTGTGTTGGGTCTTCGTTTCTGTGCGAGGGCTTTCTCTAGTTGCGGTGAGCAGGGGCCACTCTTCATCGCTGTGCACGGGCCTCTCACTGTCGCGACCTCTCTTGTTGCGGAGCACAGGCTCCAGACGTGCAGGCTCAGTAGTTGTGGCCCACGGGCCTAGTTGCTCCGCGGCATGTGGGATCCTCCCAAACCAGGGCTTGAACCCGTGCCCCCTGCACTGGCAGGCAGATTCTCAACCACTGTGCCACCAGGGAATCCCCTCTTTGTATTTTTAATTATTCTTTTGCTCCCTGAATGAGGTCATGGGGCCAGGATGGGAAAACTTAAATGAAAAATGGCAATCTGTACTTGGAATTAGCCTTTGCCATCTGCCTGTAAAGCTTTATTTCTGGGTAAAACTTAGTGTGAACAGTGCCTCCTCTCCCCGCTCTTTCTTTCCTCCTTAAATATGGGTGTGAACCTGTGCTAAGCCTGACCTGCCAGTTTTGTAAAGTACTCAGATGTGTCCGAATTCCAGCTTAGTCTCCACATTGAATTCTCCTCCCCCCAGTAGGTGATGTAATGAAATATTTAATTTATAAGACTTAAGACTCATTGGTTTGGAAATTTGTTTATTTATCAAAGCATGCAAGGAAAGGAAATACAGCAATGTTGTTTTATCAGCATTGGAGAATGCTACGCTATCTCGTAGGTTACTGTGAGGATTAAAGCACCGTAAACTGCTCTCAGTCATGTCATTCACAGTGTAAACACTCTCATGTGACCTATGGTAACACTTAAGGTCTATCATTATTATTATTTGATGATATCTTCCTATTCAGCCAGAAATTAGAATTGGAAATTGCTAGGTTCCAGCCACTCTATTATTTGTGCTCAAATTTTGAGAAATGTAATTTTCACCCTCATTTGTAATTTGCCTAAAATAATACATTAAAAAATTTAGCTGAACCTTCCTTTCCCTTCCCAGTGCAGAATCACATCTGAGGAAGGACGGCAGTGGGGGCAGAGTGTACCACGTGGAGGGGTCTGTGACAGTGAAAGTGGGGGTGGGAAGGTGCAGAGGCAGCACGTACAGAAGAGGTGGCTGGCATATTTGGGAGATTGGTTACGTTGAGCAGATATGTTAATTGACCAAATAAGTAAATCTGTTGAGAATAATGGGAGCCATGTTTTTTACTGTCTGAAAAGAAATGTGCGGAACTGGAAAGGGGTGGGCTAGAAAGAAACCTGAAGTACTGGATTGGAATTAAGTGTAATGGTATGAACTCATGGGTTTTAAGATAGATAGGTACAGAAGTTGTGATATGTATATATATGTGTATATATATATAAATGTATTCACACACATACATATATACATACATGCATTTTCTCAGTCTGTCTTCCAGGAAGACCTAGAAGCAATAGCACCCCCTTAGCTGTGAGCACACTGTCCCTAGATCTTGGTTTCTAAATACTACCAGAGTGAAATAAGTCAGAAAGAGAAAAACAAATGTCGTATATTAACGCATATATGTGGAATCTAGAAAAATGGTACAGAGGAACCTATTTGCAGGGTAGGAATAGAAACACAGACATAGAGAACAGGTGGGATGAATTGGGAGATTGGGATTGACACAAATACACTACCAGGTATAAAATAGATAGCCAGTGGGCACCTGCCATATAGCACAGGGAGCTCAGCTTGGTGCCCTATGATGACCTAGATGGGTGGGATGGGGTGGGGGAGGGAGGTCCAAGAGGGAGGGGATATGGGGATATATGTATATGTACAGCTGATGCACTTCGTTGTACAGCAGAAACTAACACACCATTGTAAAGCAATTATACTCCAGTAAAAAAAAAAATACTACCCTCCCCTGTAAGGAACAATGACTCCTTTGGAGAGATGGCTGATTCTAGGACTGGGACAGAGAATGTATAAAGTAAACCTGGGATACCTTTTTGGACCAGAGGGTGAGGGGTTACTCAGAATTAAGGGGGTATGTCAAGAGAAACAGGAGCCAGCTAGAAGGGGCCTCTGCTGGTCAAACCTAGGACAATTTGAGCATTAACTTAAATAATGAGAATTTGGGATACAACTCATTAAGTTAATTGTGTGTGTGTGTGTGTGTGCGCGTGCGCATGCGTGCACTAGCATCTACACATATATGACATGCACATATGTGTGTATATGTGTGTGTATGTATGCATAAATATTAGATACACAGAGATAGAAGTGAGGGTTGTGGAGAATCTCAGTAAAGTGACAAAGCAGGTGAATAAAATTAGGGTATAATCAGTATTAAGATGGGGACAAGAAATCCCAGAGACATGAGAAACAGGAAGGCAGGAGAGGGAACAAGCCGTTAATAAATGAGTCCCACCCTCTTTGCAGCCCTGTACATTCTTATAGTACATAAACAAATTAAAAAAAAAAGCTCTCAGCTTGTGTTTGAAATAAGCCTCTGCAGTTAAGTTTCCCCTTTACAGTGTACATTTATCAGACTCTCCATCCCCCTAAAAAATGTACTATTCTATCATTTTTCTGCATTTAGAACTCTTGGTAACCCCTTTCATTGTAGGGAGGAGAGAGGAGGAATTTCAATAATAATTTTTCATCTTAGCTCTTCCACAGTTTCACATCAGCAGTTTTTCGGTATTAATACAATTATTTTTGAATGTAGATGGAAGAAATGTCGAGAAACTTGGTGCTGCTGACTCGTCAGGTTTGCCTGGGTATTTTCGTCACTTCACCTTGCATGTCCATTTTCAGTCTAGCCATTTGACAGAGATATTGACATCCCAAGTCTCCTGGGCTTCAGAAATGTGATTTGTCTTTTTAGATATCAAAGACATTATTTGTAAGTGAGATTCCCCCCTACTTCCTTCTTCGATGAAGAAACATCATTTTCAAGTGCAATTGCCATGACCTGGAAAAAATGACACTGATGTTTATTAGTTTGCAAAGAAGAATTAAGTTTTTCAGATTCTGAATTCCTAGACATATTGCTGAGATAATAGTAATGAGTCAGATTGATTGTTGCAAAGGAAAGACTTCCCAGATAGATATTTTATGGCCTATTTTTTTAAATGTAAGATTTAGTAATATTGTGAGACCTGCAGGCAGGAATTCTTGTGTTGAATAATAGAATTATTCTTGGTGTTAGAAAGCTTCAAAAGTAAATAACCTCTAGTAACCTTGGTTTCTATATCTGTTAACTACTTAACCACTAATTTTTTTTTCTTTGCACAGTGATCTCAACAAAGAGATACATGGGAAAGGATGGGTATATTTTGAGAAATTTGTACAAAAACACTACAGATTTAATTATAGTTATCCAGAGACTTAAAAACAGACATGAAAAATCTCCTGTGGGAACTTAAAACTTGTATGTGTTTTTTAAATCCTTTTCAGACACGGAATCGTTTTGAAGGAACAAGGTCAGAAGTGGAAGAGCTTATGAACAAGATTAGACAGAATCCCAAGGACCACAAACGAGCGAGTCAGTTCACAGCGGAAGGCTACCTGTATGTACAGGAAAAAAGTAAGAGGCTCTCCAACAGTGATGAATAACTAATTAAAAATTAGTTTAAAACTCTCACTGTAATTTGATACTTTTGGAGTAAGTATTCCTACCGCTTTCTTGCTCTCTCCTATCCTGGAAGGCATACGTTGGACTTTTTGGGGAAAACACATTCCTGCTCTAGGGAGGGGACGGTGAGATTAGGAACTCTGTGAGCACCCTGCTTTCCAGCCACACCCCCCGAATTCTGTGCCACACTTTGTTAAAACTTGCTTGCAAGGGAGCCGGGATTTGGTGACAGACTGAAAGCGAGGTGGGATAGTACCTTTTTCCTCATTTCCTCTCATCCCCACCCATCTTTATCTCACTCACACACACAGACACACACACACACATTCATACGCGTATGCACCCCTCTCCCCATAACCCTGTTCCTCCATGTTAAAGTCAAGAAGGACATATTTCTCTTCTTCTTTCACATTATTTCTTTGCACATTTATTTGAGATGGTTTTTTGTTCTTGTTGAAATTTTCAGGGCAATTGCATACGGCTACAAAAAAATACTCCTAGTTGACATGCTAACTTGTCTCACTGAATTTTCAGCATTGTTGCCATCTTAGCTGTTATGCAGTGTGTAGAGTATCCTTATTTGGAAATTAAGGCACCCCAAGACGATTTCAGACTTCTGAGAGTTTGGTCTTATTTTAACGAAGCTCTTAAAGTTTACCTCTTCAACTGTAGGGCTTGATTGCTAGCCAGTAGGGGGAGGAGTATGTGAAAATGTTTCTGTGTTTCCTGTTTCTCTCCCTTCCCGCCGGGTGCTTTAGAGTTTTTGTTTAAGTGGCTGATTTACAGGATTTTCAAACTGAATAACTTCATAGCAGAGAGACTCATGGAACAGCCATGTGATACGGATGTTCATGTTATAGGCAATCGCAGAATAGGGCTTCTTTTTCCATTTGCCCTTATTTAATGTGGGCTTAGCCTTCACGGCTCATGATGAACAGTTACTGGCATGACAGAACTCTAAATTTTTCTAATTTTTTAATCTTTCTTTTTTTTTTTCAAAAAAACTGAGAGGTAATTTATTTTTACATATTTTGGTTGAACAGTAAAAGCATACCGTTTCTAAAGGTGCCATTAGGAACAATAGCACAACAGCTATTGAAGTGTGTATAGAGTGAATGTTTTATTTTTTAAAAGTTGTATTGAAGTATAGTTGATTTACAGTGTTGTGTTAATTTCTGCTGTAGAGCAAAGTGAGTCAGTTATATATATTCTTTTTCATATTCTTTTCCATTGTGATTTATCACAGGATATTGAATATAATTGCCTGTGCTGTACTGTAGGACCTTGTTGTTTATCCGTCCTGTATTTACTAGTTTGCATCTGTTAATCCCAAGCTCCCAATCCATCCTTCCGCCTTTAATTTTTTTTTATCCTCTTAATCTCAGTTTGTTTATTTAATTTGAAAGAACTAAAAATACAGGGTGGAGACATGAGAAGGATAGAAATTTTGTATTAGATGTCCAAAGCGAAAAATCACAGGAAATTTTGATTTTTAGATTCATAACTGTTGCTTAACTTACTGGCTTTGAGAGAAACGGGGCTGAAATTGGACTGAAAAAAACAAAAAAAACCAATAGTGACAGAATTCTTCACTTGTTAGCAGTATGCCAGGCACTGTGCTAAGCTCTTTATCCAACTTGTTTCATTTAATCCATTAAAAACCCCTGTGAAGTGTACAGTGCTGTTATCACCCCATTTACCAATGAGAACATGGAAACACTGAGGAGTAAACTATGTTTCTTGGATCATACACCTCCTCAGTGCTGGAATTGTCCTAGGCTGGAGTCCGTGTTGTACCCTCTCTTGCAGTATTGCCTGAAGCTTGGATGGTGTGAAAAACCATCACTAATCTCTATGCTCAGAGCTGGTTGAGTAGGGTTGGGTGGTGTCAGGAGGGGATGGCAGCTTAATCAGTGAAGAACCTTCCTTGATATTTGGGGCCAAAGACTCTGAGGTTTGGCTTTGCCATTTCTCAGGCATTTGGTCTAAGCCTAAGACTTTTTAGATGAAAAAGACCGTAGGACTTCCCTGGCGGTCCAGTGGTTAAGACTCTGTGCTTCCAATGCAAGGGACACGGGTTCGATCTCTGGTCGGGGAACTAAGATTGCACATGCTGCAAAAAAGCTTAGCTTTACCACTGTTAGTAAGGGCAGCTACTTACAAGGTGCTTCAGTGGATTTAAAGCACTAGATCGATTTACAGACTAAACGCTTTTCTGCACTGTGATTCTACAGTTCTGTCATTTTTTAGAGGCCAGAATTGAATCCAAAACCATCACATATATTCAGTGGAATTCTTGAAACCCTCATGAGCTCTTCGTACGTAGACACAAACAAGAAACATAGTTTACAATTAAGAGATTTTCAGGTATGAGATAACAGTCTAGCAGATTATTTGAAAAGTATGTCTTGAAATTACTTCCGTGTTGCTGAAAACTCTTAGGACTGTCTCTACGAGCTTTCTTATTTCCCCTTGTTTTTCCCTTGTCTGAGACCAGCTGTGTTGCTGATTTGTTTCCTTGAGCTGTGTTAGTTGCTGCTTCTTGGGTTTTTCCTCTTCACGATTGTGTTTGAAACTCTGCATATCTGCTTCTTTATGAGGAAAAAATGTAAAGTCCTATTTCTTTTCTTTTTTAATTTAATTTTTATTTTATTTCTTAAATTTTTATTGGAGTAGAGTTGATTTACAATGTGGTGGTAGTTTCAGGTTACTTTTTATTTTATATTGGAGCAGAGTTGATTAACAATGTTGTGTTAGTTTCAGGTATACAGCAAAGTGATTCAGTTATACATATATATGTATCTATTCTTTCTCAAATTCTTTTCCCATTTAGGTTATTACAGAATATTGAATAGAGTTCCCTGTGCAATACAGTAAGTTCTTGTTGATTTAAAGTTATGTCTCTTGTTGAAGGGCCTCCTCCGTTTGGTTCCAGCTGGGTCAAACACTACTGCATGTATCGGAAAGCGGCCAAGAAGTTCAACATCATTCCGTTCGAGCACAGATCTGGGGGGAAACTAGTAAGTCTTTGCTTTTATTTATTTATTTTTTAAAAAAATATTTATTTATTTATTTATTATTTTTTGCTGCAACAGGTTTTAGTTGCTGCACGCAGGATCTTCAGTTGCGGCATGTGGGCTTCTTAGTGTGGCATGCATGTGAGATCTAGTTCCCTAATCAGGGATCGAACCTGGGCCCCCTGTATTGGGAGCACAGAGTCTTACCCACTGGACCACCAAGGAAGTCCCAAGGCTTTCCTTTTATACTTTATATTCTCTGTGAGGTGGTCTTTGAGGGTATCTTTTTAATGTTGTTTATATTCACTCATGATAAATACTTTCATTTTGTTTTTAGAATGAAAATCTTTTTTTTTTTTTTTTTTTTTTTTTTTTTAAATAAAATAGGCCAGAAAATAATTCCTGAGTTTTCTGAATTGTTGGCATGGGTTTTTATGGTCAGATTTTTGTGTTTTTTTTTTTTAAGGAGAAGAGTAGAATCATTTTGTGTCCCTGTTATTGGAAGATCCAGTTAACACCTACAACAGACTTTCATGACTCAGTGGTTTGTCTGCTCAGGATTTACACGGGAGGCCTGATGGGCACACATAGATTCATACAGATGAAAAGATTATATAGAGTAGATGATCTGTAACGAAGTTTACTGTTTTTCACTTAAACTTTAATGTTCTCACTTAGACACTCCCCATTTAGCTTACTCCTCCCACAGAAGTAAAAAGCAAAGGAACTCATGATAGCTGGAAAAAGGCGAGAAGCCCTTAGGAGCTGGCTGGGTAGGAAAGGTGATCTTTGTTTTAAAACGGAAACTGCAGCTGTGGCAACAATAGCAGTCAAAACAAAGCTCCTCCCACTAGGGTTGCACATACCTGGTAATGCATTTTAAGGTCAATTCATTGCTTGCTGGGTGGATGGGCATAATTTTTCTTATGTGAATACAGAATGAACCCAAGTTCACTTGTATTTACACATACTTTGCATCTTCCTGAAAAATATTTAAAGCCCCTTATAATACAAACGCATTTTTGTGATATTGAAATAGACATGGAAAATCAAGTCCGTGGCAAAGAGGAGGAAGTGAGGTTGTCACCCTTGGAGGGTGATGGGTTAAGACTGAGCGTGAGAGTTTTTGTCGTTGTTGTTTTGTGGTGGTAGTGTTGTTTTAAAGATCGCAGTAATTTATGTTTGTCAAATGTAATGTGTCAGACGCATAGAAAGCAAAATTTGTTGCTTTTTAATAAAAGAGCAAATTCCATGAATGAACAGCAGCAGTGCACAATTCATTCACCAGATGCCCGCGATTATTTCACATTTCAGAGGGCCACTGATACAGTCAAAAGTTGTAGTAAAAGGATAAATATGGGTTCACTTCAGCATCTCTGTACATTTCAGTTATAAACTGAGCATGAGGTTGGAGTGTGAGTTTCCTGTCAAGTCCCAAGACATGTCTGCTAGTGGTGTCTTTCTGTTTGAGCTACCAAATAATAAAAAATATATTTAAAAACATGACTGATATTTTGAATAATTTTATATTCAAATGCTTGTTTAATATTAGAGATCCCCATGTTCCAGAAAATATTAAAATAGTCTAGAAGTGTTTACTCAGACTCCTTACAGTTTCTCACTGGGAACCTGCTTCTGCGTTGCTTCTGTTTCCTGTTTCCTACCTCTTTTTAATGCTCTTAAAGAGCATGAGGAGGATGGTTTAGGGAGGTAAATGGTATGATATTTAAACGAAAACTCAGGAAAGATAAATTCAGGGTGATTCACTTTAAGAAACAGCAAAACCATATAGTTGGAGTGGTTCCAGCTTTAGATGCTCCCAATGGCTGATCCAGGGTCCTTAGTGTACTTTTAGGTAGATTCCTGTGGAACTGAAGTCTTTATAGGTCAGAAATGGTTACATATGGACTGTTTTATATGGTATAATGTAATGTGACATACAAACACATTATCCTTCTTTTAACGAGGGGACAATAAGAGAATAACAAATATAGGCATGTGGAAACTGTACTGTTAACCCACCTTTTAAAATCAGCACTCATAAGGTCTGGTTTAATTTTATTGTAATCAAAGCAGGGTCTTGAAAACCTTAAGAAAAGGACAGTGACAAAAAAGAATTGGAAAAAGAATACATACATGTATATGGATAACTGAATCACTTTGCTGTACATCTGAAACTAACACAATGTTGTTAATATACTTCAATATAAAATAAAAAGTTAAAAAAATGGCTACGACTCTAAATAAAGTGGTTTGAAAGAGAATAAGATAGAGGAACCTAAAGTCTGAACCTTGCCTCCTCCCCCCATCAAATATAGGGTGCTTAATTCCGTATACGTTTATACTGCAGTTCTTCAGAATGTTTAAAATGATTCTTTGCAGGGGGACGGAGAGGTGTTCTTTCTGAAAGAATGTATCAGAAGACATACTGACTCCATCGACAGAAGGTTTTGTTTTGATGTAGAAGCTGCTGACCGGTAAGTTATTGGCATTATTGGACTTTATGAAAAGAGTCATTTAAAAAAATGATTTAAAAAAAATAGAAGTTAATTGCAACTGAGATGTCTGTGGCCTGGAAGAGTGGTATCTCGTTATCTTTCCAGGCTGTGTATTCACCGCGGGCTGTTTCGTCTTGGTCACTATGTTGAGCTGTGCAGTGATAGCTTAGCCTTGGCTGAAGTTTGGCATCATCTTAACTAGTGTTGTCACTTAAAAAATGACCTTGGAGCATTTCATTGTTGATCTAAGCCTTCCATGTATATACTCTGTATGTGGTGGAGGGTCATAGGCAAACTCTGTTTATTCAAAGACCAGTTCTCATTTTTTCTTGTGGTATGACTTTTAGTTATTTAGTTAGAAAAGAATCTTTGCTGGAGAGAAGGAAGTAAAAAAAAAGAAAAAGAAAAACGAAGCTTGTTTGTCAATATTACTGCTTGTCTGGCATTTGTTTCTGTGTCCTGAAGCACTAAGGAAAATCACGGTACTCGTAGAATACTTCCTTTTTTAATGGCTGACACTGTGGAGGTTCCTTGCCAGCCCTAGTTTTGGTAACAGTGGTCTTTAGATAACACTGTTTCATACTTGTATAATAAAAGTTCACAATATGAGATTTTTTAAACACAAGTTCATTTTAGGTCAGGACCCAGGAATACAAAAATAATTAATTCTTCTCTTCCCTCAGATGATATAACTGAGTCTATGGTGTTAGTGCAGAGAGGGAAGATCTGTGCTTTACTTTCCAAAAAATGAATTGAAGACCAGGTACATAAAAATGTGCTCTTTATGCACCATGATAAATATGGCCCTACAAAGAAAAGGACAGATGGTTTAATGTGCATTTTGCCAAGACTGGAAAAAAATGAAAGGGAACGTCATTGTGAAAGAGGTTAAATTTCAAGCCAGTTAGGACTGGTTCAAAAACTTTAAGAAGAGATTCGGGCTGTGTAATACAACTCGAGCATAAATATGTGTGCATACACCCATTGTAAGCATTTACTGAGTTTTCTCTAAGTGCCAGTGTTCTGAATTCTTCTGTGCTTTATCTCAGTTCATCCTCAGCCCAGCTCTATCAGGTAGACATTATCCTTCTCATTTTATGGTGAGAGACTGGGGCCTAGAGAGCTTAAGTGATTCTCCTAAGGTCACGTAGCTAGTAAGTGGAAGAGCTGGAAGTTGAACTCTTGCATCCGCCTCTAGACCCCAAGCTCTTAACCACTGTGCTGCAGGCATCAGAGTAGAACCGTGTAAGTGTGTTGTTTCCTAACTAATTGACAGAGGCGAGTCAGCAATGCTGTCTACTAGAAAATGTGTTCAATGAGATTCATCTGCTTTGTCTCGAAAGGATAATTCTAGTACTTCCATGTAGTAACACAATTCGTATTGTTTTTGTCCAGCCCTATATTTTCTCTGAGACCTTGATCGTGCCAAGTGCTCTTCTGCAATCGGGATCTTTATTACGATTATAACTACTTTCCATCCCTCGTAAAGGTTGATGAGGGGTTACTATGGAGTTATTTCCCTCATGATATCATCTTGTAAGGAGACTCTCAGAACCGGGGGAGACCTTAGAGATGATCTAGTCTAGTGGTTTTCAAACGACTTTATAGGGATGCCTTCTTTTCAAATAACACCTTTACATTTATGCATATGTGAAATATAAAAAAAAAAGAGAGTTCTCTTATTAAAGTGGAGTAGGGGGCCTGGATCCTTACCCTCTCAGCTTCATTCTTGCAGAAATCTCTAATTTATTTCCATTGACGCTCAGAGCGGCTCTCTGGGAACTGGGTGTAGAGGGACCACTAATCTAAGTGATTCAAGAAAGGCATACAGAGGATCTGACGTCTAAATTGATAACTGAAGGCTTATTTGGAGCCAGCTGGGATTGAGACACAGTCCAGGCAGAGTGATGTATAATATATGTAAAGTTCTGGAGACAAGAGAGAGCGTGGTCCACTTGAGGTCCCCCCCGGGGGACACCCAGCGTCACTGGAGCAGAGAGCCAGGGAGGATGGGAGAGGAGGCTTGAGCAGGGAGGCAAAGGCCTGACCTTGAGGTTTTTGAGCTTAACCTATTAAATGGTTTTAAGCAGGGCACTGAGTGATAGAGTTATATTTTCAAAACTCACTCTGGCAGAGTAGAGAAAGTTTAGAAACGGCAGGAGTGGTTGGAAGGGTTATTGATTGGTGTGGTGGAGCCGGAATGGAGCCCAGCGCATCTGTTTGAGGGAGACTTTTAGAGACAAATTTAGAGAGAAGTTGGATGTTAGAGTATAGAGTGAAGGAGGGGAAGGAAAACACAGGAGGCATGAGGGTGGAGGAAGATGATGAATTCAGTTGTGGTCCTGTTGAGTTAGGTTGCGGTGAGCCGTTCAGTAATACACCCAGCAGGAAATTGAGTACAGCCCTTGGCAGCTTCCGTGGCATTGGACTTGGTGTTTACCGTCTACCTCCTGCAGCTCTCCTGTCCTTTGACTGTCTCCACAGTGAAACAGGCAGGTCCTCCCCCAATTTGGGCACCTGTCCATTTTCAGCCATTGCTCCTCAAGTGTTATTTCCCATTGTTGTCTTGTTTGTGTTTCGCCGTCCATTCACGTGGTTTCACCCTCAGAGTGTCTCTCTACAATCTGTATCTTTCTTACCTTTTTCCGTGTTTGAAACTACTTTATTTATTTATTTATTTATTTATTTTTATTTTTATTTTTTGCGGTACGTGACCCTCTCACTGTTGTGGCCTCTCCCGTTGCGGGGCAAAGGCTCTGGATGCGCAGGCTCAGCGGCCACGGCTCACGGGCCCAGCCACTCCACGGCATGTGGGATCCTCTTGGACTGGGGCACGAACCTGTGTCCCCTGCATTGGCAGGCAGACTCTCAACCACTGTGCCACCAGGGAAGCCCTGGGACTACTTTTAGGATCTTCCTTATATGGTGTGTCTCCAGTTCTCTTCCTTTTATGCTTTTCTTAGTCATTTCAGTATCATTTCAGATGATTCATGTAGGACTTTGCATCTTTCTCCTTCAGCTCCTCTCCTTCAGTCACCTGTTCTTCACCTTCCCTCAGCCATTCCCTCTGTGCTCTCTCCTTAGATCGTGTCATTACGAGGACAGGCACCCCCTCTGTCATCTCAGTTGCAAGGCTTTCTCCTTCTGACACCACCTTCTACTCTTCACTGCTTACTCTTTTCTAGTAAGTATCCTTAGCTTACAATCAACTGATCCTACTGTTCTCAGCCCCTCACACCCTCACTTCTTTCCTTGCCAAGTGTGAATTTCAGTCATTCATTAAAGTCACTCTTTTCAGTACACTCAACTCCATTGCCCTTCCCTCCCTTTACTGTACTTGTCTGCATAGCTCCAACTTAAGTTAAGATTCACCTCTGCCTTCTCTCTTTCTAGAGAAATGTATTCTACCATGTTCACTGGGATCACTTGCGATTCCTGACCGCTGGCTTCAAATCCCATTAATCCCAACCACAAATCATGTTCCACTGTCTTAGTTCCTTCATTCTCCTAGTTGACGGATATTTCACAGTTTCCTCCTTCTCTAAGCTTCTGGCACTGCCTCCCGGTCCTGATGAAATAGAGGTAATTCGAAGAGCTCATCCACTGCCATGGATACCCGCTCCATCAGCGGTACCCACCCTGCTGTCCCCATCACCGTGGGAACTGTGTTCCTGACTGAGGCCAGCCTCTCTGTCTAGCTGTTTCCATTCCCTCTTCACCTCCCCTCTCTCCTGGTTTAGGATGTCACTCAAGCACTTCTTCCTTTCTTTCTTTTTGACACCAGCTTTGCCCTTTCTACTAGATGAATCCCATCAGCGTACAAAACTGATTCTTAATTTCATCCATCTTTTACAAAAAACACCACCACCACCATCACCAGTGAAAAAACCCCTCCTTGACCAGTCTTCTCTTTTGTCTGCTGCCCATATCTCTTTTCCCATAAACAGTAGAAATTCTTCTTCTTTTTTATTTTATTTTTTTCTTGCAGCATTGGATCTTCGTTGCTGTGCGCAGGCTTTCTCTAGTTGCAGCAGGCGGGGGCTACTCTTCATTGTGGTGTGCAGGCTTCTCATTGCGGTGGCTTCTCTTGCTGTGGAGCACGGGCTCTAGGACGCGTGGGCTCAGTAGTTGTGGCTCATGGGCTCTAGAGCGCAGGCTCAGTAGTTGTGGTGCATGGGCTTAATGGCTCCGCGGCATGTGGGATCTTCCTGGACCAGCAATCGAACCCGTGTCCCCTGCATTGGCAGGTAGATTCTTAACCACTGCACCACCAGGGAAGTCCCAACAATTCTTCAAAAAGCTCTTATATTCAGGTCTCCCATTTCCTTCCTCTTGTGCTCCTTTGCGTCCTCTTCAATCAGGCCCTTGCCTCCACCTCTCCACTGGGTTTTTCTGTTGTTGCTGTTAAGGCCATCATGTTCTTGTGCTACAGCCAGTGAGCAGTTCTCAGTCCTCTCGTTCTTTCCTGGCAGTAGCATCGGACATGGCCAGTCACCCTCTCCTCTGTGATACACTTTCTTCACGTGGCTCAGTAATGTCACACCTGGCCTGCTTTTTCTCCCACCCCAATGGCTTTTCATCTTTTTTGGACTCCTTTGCCAGTTCCTCGTTTCCCAGACCTCTTGATGTTGGAATTCTCTGGAGCTCAGTCTTCAGATCTCCCCTCTGCAGCCCTAACGATCTTGTCCAGCCTCAGGACTTTCCATGCTATCCATGCGTTGGTAACTCCCCAGATTTAGTATCTGTACCTGAATCTCTTCCCTGAACTCCAGCTTTTTATATCCAGCTGCCGACTCAGTTGCTTCTGGGATGTGTGATAGGCATTTTGAATAGTGCAGAGGTTGGAGAGACTGAATGGTTTTTGTAAAATTTCCAAGAATTCTTGGGGGAAAGAAGATATACTCTCTTTATGGACCCAACATTTTATATGGGTATATTTATTCAATCTTATCATATAAATACTACCATGTAAATCTTTTAAAAAAAGTAATACATGCTCATTGTAAGTCTTGTTCTAAAGCTCTTTGGTTAACTTGGAAAATATCTTTATGTGTGTGTCTCCTTGAGCCTTTGGGCTCATGTGACTGTAATTAAGTTGAATTACAGACTTCTGTTGTCTTTGCTTTATTTCCTGATTTCTGAACAGGGGAACATCTATTCAGGTCTGATGTTACCATCAGCCCCCCAGGTTTGATGTTTCTGGGGGCTCTTAGTTCCCTGCCACCCCCCACTGTCAGTGTGTTGCTGTTGGTCTCCCACTTTTGGAGCAAATTCTGGAGAGAAGGGGAGTGTCCTCTCTCAGAGGTCTCCACCCTGATTCTGGGGTTCTGAAGGCATCTATTCAGTGAAAAGTTGAAATGAGATAGGCTCTTCTTTTGTCTATTTCCCTGATTCCTGGCCAAGCCGACTATTGGGGATTATAAGCAATTTGTTCCTTGTTTATTAGGTATGAATTCCGTGAGGGTAGGAGCCTCATGTTAGTTCCTACAATGCTTTATATGTGGTGGGCATTCACCAAATTTGTACTGGATTAAATGAAATTGAATTGTTGCCTAGCAGTGACGGGACTGGGATTAGATTCAATCAGGCGATGGTTAGTGAACCGTCCTTTTCTTCCGCACACATGGCAGCACTGTGAGCTCCAGTATTTGTATTCTGCTGAAAGAAAATAAACTTAACGCATTTTGGAGCATGTGGGTATTGCAGATGGGTTTCTGATGGGGTTTGTACAGAATTCCTATTGCAGACCTTCATATATAGCAGTTTCACCACTGATTGCATAGGTTCCATGTAAAGTTTTTTGTCTTCTTTCCTGGTATCAGTCTTTGCTATCTTTTATTCCTCGTGTTGGAAAAGCAGTCAGGTAACATTGTGACAATAGGCAATACTTCCATCAACTGCAGAATGGAGCCTGGCCTTGCGTTTGATCTGTGGACATGTACGTCAAGAGCCTTCACTTAATTGTTACATGAAATCATCAGGTTTGATTGCACGTAACAGAAAATCTCAAAATAAGATGACTTCAACAGTGTAGGAGTTTAATTTCTTCTCTTTGTTAGGAAGTCTACGGGGGATCCGGTCATTGTCGGTATGCTGCTTGGGGTCAGACACTGCCCACTCTTGTGCGCGGTTTACCTTCCTGGTCACCTTAGGTCCAAGATGCCGGCCCCCATTTATTATGTAGCATTGTCTGTTGTGGTAGGAATGCTTTTCAGAGGAAGTGCACACTACTTTTGGTCATATATCATTGGCCTGAGTGGAGTTGTATGGTTATACCGAGCTGCAAGGAGGCTGGGAAGTGCTGAGGCAAGGAAATGTCTGGAAACAGAAGAGAGCAATCCGTGTGCTGTTCTAATACTTGGGGAATCTCTTAGGAAGAATGAAGGGGAGAAGAGCTGGGTGGGTTGATTTCCAACTAGCCGTTACTGCTTTGATTCTCAATGGTTGGGAGGATGTGTGGTTCATTTTCCTTCCCTCAGTTCACTGAAAGGTTACTTTGACTGTCTTAGTTGAGACGTAGCATTTAGGGACACAGGTGCCAAGAACACAAAGTGGAAAGATAATCCAGAGAATGGGAGAAAATACTTGCAAATGATATATCCGATAAGGGACTTGTATCCAGAATATATAAAGAGCTCAGAACTCAATAATAAAAAGACAAATAATCCAATTAAAAATGGGCAAAAGTTCTGAATTAGACATTTCCTCAAGAAACTATACAGGTGTGTGTAAGCACATCAAAGGACACCTGACATCATTAGCTATTAGGGAAATACACATCTAAACCACAATGAGGTATTACCCACTAGGACGACTGTAATTGAAAAGCCAGGTAATAACAAGTCTTGGTGAGAATGTGGACAAATTGGAACTCTTACATACTGGTGGTGGGAATTTGAAATGGTGTAGCTGTTTTGAAACACACTTGTCAGTTCTTCCAAAAGTTAAAGTTACATGACCTAGAAAATTCTGCTCCTAGTGATGTGAACAAGAGAAATGAAAACCCATGTCTGCCTAAAGACTTGCCCAGGACTGTTCATAGAAGTATTATTCATAAGAGCCCAAAAGTAGAAACAACACAAATATCCATCAGCTGATGAATAGATAGATAAATGTGCATGGCCATATGGTGAAGTGTGATTGGACAGTAAACATAAATGAAGAGCTAATACATGCTGTGTTTCATTTTGAGGCAAATTACTCTCAGAGCCTGAGATTGTCTTTGCCAGTATTTTATTTAACACAGGTTCACTGTGGGAATTATAATAATTTCACAAGCCAGTAGCATATAGGATGAATAATGTCTCAATGTATACTGTCTCTAATAGCATATGTAACGTCTCTTAATAAGCTAATAAAGAAATAACATACTCTAAACCAATGCTAGATTAATTACACTGTTGTTCCAGGCAAGGGAAGATGAAGGGGATACATTTAGTTGAGGTGTACCTTTCTACCAGTTGGCTCTTGGGAGGAGACAGCATGACCCATTGAGAGCAAAAGTGGAAAGTCCCTGGTTGCTAGGGAACGAAGGGGCCAGTGTGGATGGGCAAGATCTTCTTTGTGGGGCTGCTGCATGGCTTTTGCTGCTGCTGGTAAGAGTCACCTTCACCACAGCAGGAGCTAACGCCCCACGTCTTCAGAGAGCTATTTAGATCAACAGAGGGTAGCCTTGCCCAGACCGAACACACTCGAGTAGACCTTACAAACTGTGTATTCAGAGTCCAAATCCCCCCTCTCCACCGTTGCTTCTTCACGTGTTCTTATTGATAAGGCTTCAGCAGCGCCCTTCACTAGCTGAGTTACGGAGTGCTGTCGGCAACCTCAGATGTGGCTGATGACCTCCTGACTCACAATTTCACTTTTATACAAAAACAGTAACTTTGCTCTTGAAAACAACTTCACTCTTTTTATGTTTATAAAATGATTTTTTCTTACAAAAACTGAAATTTATCAAAATCTTTTCAAAGACGTTTTACAGCAAGATGTAGTTATTTCATGTTGAACATGGATGCATTTGAAAACATAGGATATGACTGTCAGTGGCTAAGGCCCGGAGACGTCCAGTCTGGTAAAAAGTGAATAAAGCAAAAAACAAAACAAAGCAGGGAATGATAAGGAGAGCTTGGTGGCATTCAGAGAAGATTCCAAGGCAGCTGGGTGCAGAGTCCTTCTGGTACCCCAAAACTGCATTCACCTGTCGGAGGGTGTCAAGCCAATAGTCAGGAGAAGGAAGGACTTATTACCTGCAGCAAGTAAGGAGAACAGCAGGGATCTCTCCCAAAGCAGTGTCTCTCCCAACTTCACTTTTAAAAACAACTTTATTTTTGTCATAAACAAGAAGATTTGAAATTACATCAAACCACTACAACATGCTACAAGGTGGATGAACCTTGAAAGCAGTTTGCTGAGTGAAACCAGCCAGTCACAAAAGACTACATATCGTATGACTCTATTTATATGTAACATCCAGAATGTTCTACACAGGCAAATCTGTGTAGACAGAAAGTAGATTAGTGGTTCCCCAGGGCTGAGGGTTTGGAGGAAAATAAAGAATAAGGGCTAATGGGTATGGGTTTTTTTTTTTTTTTTTTTTAAGGTGTGATGAAAATGTTCTAAAATTGATTTTGGAGATGGTTGTGCAGCTCTGTGACTATGTTAAAAGCTGTTGAACTGTACACTCTAGGTAAATTTTATGGTGAATTATATCTCAATAAAGCCTACAAAAAAGGAACACTGCTGCAGGTAAAGGAATACTTACCATAACTAAAATCAGGCTTTTAAATGACTATAAACATTCACTACTTCATGCCAGTCACACTTCAAATACCATGAGCTGTGAAATGGTCACGTCACTGGTTTTAGGTTGGAGAAGAGCATTTTGTGTAGTTACTTTCCCCATGGCAAGCTGTAGTTTGTCAGGAGGTGCAGCGTTCCTCCCTGAAGGGTGAAATATCCCCGGATCCAACAATTTTGTTACATAACTTGCTTTTCCGTTTCACTGGCAAGCCTGCCGCATGCTGCATTGTGCTGTGACCCTCACACACTTGCTTGCTTGGTAAATAATTACCATTCTGTGAAGTCCTCCCACACATCACAGCCAGGCGCCACTTAAAGAAAATGCTTCCCATGTTGCTTTCATTAATTTGACATTTCAAATATTATATTTGGTTTGATGTTGCCTAGGTCCTAGTATATTGCACTTGGAAGGATGTTGGCAAGATACTTCTTATTTTTATAATTCACCCATTTGTATTTTCATGATGATGATGGGAAGATGAAATCCCCTAGGTATCTGAAGCAGTATGCATTTTAGCCTGCATTTATACCAGAGACTTTATTTAGCAACTGTGTGCCTGGTAATGTATTCTTTATCACTTTAAAAGAGTGAATTAAGAGCATACTGCTTCCAGAAGCCCATGCAGTTGGACTGAATAATAATGAGAGTGTTTCTGTAGCACATTAGCTGGAGTAATATTTGTAAGTATTTTATAATGCATGCCATTCAGGCGACTAAACAGCCATTGACTGTGTTTGACGCTGAGGATGGGAGAGTAAACCAGAGACTAAAAGGAAGGCCTGACCTTAAGGGAACTCACAGACTGGGAGTGTTTGCAAACAAAAAGCAGTTTAGAGGTCTAAGGTGCTTAGGGAGCTGAGAAGCAACAGGGAATAGGGCTGGCTGGAGAAGGTTATACTAGAAAAATTGATTGTTAAATTTAATCTTGAAGATTTGGTCACAGTTTGGAAACTCGGAGGAAAAAAGGCCCAAAGCACAAGGAATCATAGAAATCTTGGGAAAACATGTTAAGGTAATCCTTGAAGTCTGAGGTTCTCAACAGTGAGTGATTTTGTGTCTGGGGACATTTTGATTGTCACAGTTGGGATGGGGAGGGCAGCAGGGGTGCAGGCTGTTGTTACTACTGTCTAGTGGATGGAGGCCAGCAGTGCTGCTAAATGTCCAGCCCAGGGCAGCCCTCCCCAGGAAAGCACCGTCTGATCCAACCTGTCAGTAGGGTTGCTCTTGAGAAGCCCTGTTTTAAAGCATTTGAAAAGACAACTCCAAGAGTTTGTGGAATTGAATGGAATTGTACTGTTTTCTTTTACGTGTTTACAGGAATATTTATGGGTGTATATTTCAGTTAAAAAAGTGTAATAGGATAATTTGTTGTAGTGCAGGGGATGAATAAAGCCACAATGCAAAGGGCTCTCTCTGTCTGGAGTTATCCTTTCGGGCGTGGTGCATTATTCAGGAGTTCTGCTAAGATTCCAGGGTAGAGAGAAGAGAAAAGGAAGTCATTTTAAAAGAATTTAGGTGGAATTGGTAGAAGACGGAGTGGGCAGAATTAGAAATAGCATTTCTTGTATGTAGCCTTCTGTGTTTTTCATAGAATGTAAGATTTTTACCCTAAGAATGCTATTGTTGATAGTGGCACACTGAAAGCCACATTTTATATTGGTTCCAATATTTAAATGGAAATCTGAATTGACATTCATGAATTTATTCATGAAAATGCATGCTGAAGGACATTGGAGTGTGGATCATCAAAAAGTTTTTAGCTTTTGTAAATAAAGTCATAGGGCTTCCCTGGTGGCGCAGTGGTTGGGAGTCCGCCTGCCGATGCAGGGGACATGGGTTCGTGCCCCGGTCCGGGAGGATCCCACATGCCGCGGAGCGGCTGGGCCCGTGAGCCATGGCCGCTGAGCCTGCGTGTCCGGAGCCTGTGCTCTGCAATGGGAGAGGCCGCAACAGTGAGAGGCCCGCGTACTGCAAAAAAACAAAAACAAACAAACAAAAAAGTCATAATGAACAATTGTATACAAGGGTTTGTGTGGACACACGTTTTCATTTCTCTTGGATAAATACCTCTGAGTGGGATTGCTGGGTGTTTGTGTGTGTGTGTGTGTGTGTGTGTGTGTGTGTGTGTGTGTGTGTGTGAGAGTGAGAGAGAGAGAGAGAGAGAGAGAGAGAGAGAGAGAGAGAGAGACCTTTAAGAAAATTGACAATTGTCCAAAGTAGTTCAGCGATGTATGAGAGTTCCAGCTGCTCCACCCTGTAACCAACCTTCGATGATGTTAGTGTTTTTCATTTAAGCTAATCATGACTAGTGAAGTTGATTGAGTGCCGTTCCATATGCTTTCTGGCCAATTATATTTCTAACATTGTGAACTGTCTATTAAAGTCTTTTGCTCATTTAAAATATGTTGTTGGTCTTTTTGTTATTGAATTGTAGGAATTAAGTTTTCTGGATACTAATCCTTCATCAGCTGTATTAATTATGAATATGTTAATTGTGAATATTTTCTCTGATCTGTGGTTTGCCTATTCATTTTCTTAACAGTGCTTTGATGAGAACAACTTTCTAATTTTGATTAAGTTGAATTTATTAGTTTAAAAAAGTTTTATTGGTAGAACTCTTTGTTCTGAGAAATCTTTACCTATCCCAAGGTTGCAAAAAACATTTCCCATGTTTCCTCCCTCCCTCCCTCCCGGAGGGCTCCTTGGTTGTGGCATGCATGTGGGATCTAGTTCCCTGGCCAAGGATCGAACCCAGGGCCCCCTGCATTGGGAGCACAGAGTCTTAACCACTGTGCCACCAAGGAAGTCCCCGCATGTTTTCTCTTTAAAAGCTTTATAATGGGTCTATGACTTGTGAAGATTTTTGGGTAGTGTGATTTGTCGAGATTGTGTGTTATTTATCTTTTCCTATACAGATAACCAGTATTTCTAGCACCATTTGTTGAAAAGGTCTTTCCTGTCATTGGATTGTTTTGGCACCTTTGTCATAAAACACTTGTCTGTGTATTTGCAGGTCTAATTCTAGCTTATTCTGTTCCATTGGTTTATTTGTCCTTTTGCCAGTTCCACACTATCATTAATACTGTAGCTTTATAGTAGATCTTGAAGCCAGGTGGTATGATTCCTCTGGTTTTTTTCAAAATTGTTTTGGCCATTCTAGATCCTTTGCATTTCCATATAAATTTTACAGTCAGTTTACTTGTATTATTTTAAGTATTCTGGATACTAATCCTTCATCAAAAAACCTGCAGGCCAGTATTTTCAATATGGAGTTTTAATAATTCATGAGTCTAGCTTCTATGTATTTAGTCTTGAATTTCAGCATTGTTTTATAGTTTTCAATGTAGGGTCATGGATAACTTTTGTTAAATTTCCCTAAGTATTTTATGTTTCTGGGTACTATTTTAAAATGTATGATGTTTTTCATTTCATTTTCAATATACTGTTAGTATATAAAAATGCAGTTCGTTTTTGTCCTGCTCTGTTGCTGAGTTGATTTATTGCTTGTAGTTTAAGACTTTTTTTTTATTGTACACAGTGGTATCCTGTGTGAATAAAGACAGCTTGCTTGCTTTCTTTCCAATCTGAATGCCTTTTATTTCTTTTACTTGTCTTTTTGTACTGCCAAGACCTCCAATAATAATATGTTGAATGGAAGTGGTGATATTGGGCATCTTGCCTTATTCTCCATCTTAAGGGGAAAAGCATTTATTATTCACTGTAAAGTATGATGTTAGCTGAAGATTGTAGGTGCCTTTTATATTGAGGAAGTTTTTGTCGCTTCCTAGTTTTAATCCTAAGTAGATGTTGACTTCTGAAAAAAAAAGACTTGTCAGCATCTATTGAAATGCTCATTAAATATTTTTCTCAAATCTGTTAATGGGTGAATTGCATTGAATTTTCTAAGTTAAACGAATCTTGCTTTTCTGAGATGAACTCTACTTGGTAGTGATGTATTAACTTCATTGGGTATTGCTGTATTTTTTTGCTAATATTTGGTTGAGGGTATTTGTATTTGTGTTTGTGACAGATATTGTATGTTATGCTCTTTTTTTGTAATGTCTTTGTCTGATTTTGATATCAGGGTTATGGTGGCTTCAGAGAGTTGAGAAGTTTTCCATCTGGCTCTGTTATTTCCAAGTGTCTGTGTGGTTTCTTCCTTAAGTGTTTGGGAGAATTTACCTGTGAAGCCATCTTGGTCTAGTGGGGTTTTTTTGTGGGAAGTTTAAAAATTACAGATTCGATTTATTTAGTATGTAAAGTGATATCCAGATTTCCTAGTTTTGTGTGTTAGTTTTGATAAATTGGTTTTCAAGGAATTTGTTTATTTCCTCTAAGCTTTTGACTTTATTGGAATAAATTTCTTCATAATACCTCTTATTTTCAAAGAGGATCTGTAGTGGTACCTCTTTTTTAATGCTTGGTACTGAAGTTTTTCATTTTTTTCTCAACAAGTCTTGCCTAGAACTTTATCAGTTTTACTAATTTTTTCAGATGACCCATATTGTCCATATTATATTTCATTGTTTTTTGCTTTTATTTTTATTTCCTTTGGATTTTGGTTTTCTTTTAAACATTTCTTAAGATGGAAGCATTGATTTTCCATTTTATTTTGAATGTAGACATATAACTCTATAGATTTCCTTCTAAAACGGCTTAGCTTATATCCCACAAATTTTGATGTGTAGTGTTTTCATTGTAATTCAACTCCAGAAAATTAAAAAAAATTTTATGTGATTAGGACATAGGTGTTGAATTTTTACTCAGGTGTTATCTAGAAAGAGGATTTATTTATTGATTTATTGATTGATTGATTGATTGGCTGCATTGGGTTTTCGTTGCTGCGCGTTCGTTTTTCTCTAGTTGCGGCGAGCGGGGGCTACTCTTCGTTGCCGTTCAGGGACCTCTCATTGCGGTGGCTTCTCTTGTTGCGGACCGCAGGCTGTAGGCACGGGCTTCAGTAGGGAAGCCCAATTTGCAATCTTTAAAACATCTTTCTAGGGACTCACCTGGTGACACAGTGGTTAAGAATCCTACTGCGAATGCAGAGGACACGGGTTCGAGCCCTGGTCCGGCAAGATCCCACATGCCAAGGAGCAACTAAGCCCGTGCGCCGCATCTACTGAGTCTGTGCTCTAGAGCCCGCGAGCCACAACTACTGAAGCTGCGCGCCTACAGCCCGCGGTCCACAACAAGAGAAGCCACCGCAATGAGAGGCCCGTGCACGGCAACGAAGAGTAGCCCCCACTCGCCGCAACTAGAGAAAAACCAACGCACAGTGACGAAAACCCAATGCAGCCAAAAATAAATAAAATAAAATAAATTTACATTTAAAAAATTCCACATGGATGGGGATTTTCTATGTGCGATATTATTATTGTTTTTCTACTTTAATTGTCTTTTGGTTGGATAACATACTGTGTATTTTATCAATGAGTTGAAGTTTACTAGACTTGTTTCATTGTCCCAAATGTGGTCTATTTAGTAAATGACCCATGTGTGCATGAGACCAATGATTTTTCTGCTGTTGTAGTGTTCTTGAAATGTCGGTTAGATCAAGCTGGTTTTTGTTGCTCAGATCTTCTGTATTGTTTTGATTTTTGGTATTGTTCTATCAGTGACTAAACTAGGGATGTTAAAATCTCTCACTTTGATGAAGATGTGCCTGTTTTCCTTTTATTTTGTAATTT
Organism: Tursiops truncatus; assembly: GCF_011762595.2. Taxonomy (NCBI): domain Eukaryota; kingdom Metazoa; phylum Chordata; class Mammalia; order Artiodactyla; family Delphinidae; genus Tursiops; species Tursiops truncatus. The sequence continues at coordinate 110,978,398 of NC_047038.1, read as the reverse complement.
TTGTTTCCTATATTGATTATTTGAGATCTTTTGTTTTTTTTGTGTCTGTACGTTTATGATTATGTCTTCTTGAAGTGACCCTTTTATCATTATGAAATGTCTCTCTGTTTCTGGTAATAATCTTTTATCTTGAAATCTACCTTGTGATATTAATATAGCCACACTAAAAAAAGAAAATATATATAGCCACGTTAGCTTTCTTATGCTCAGTGTTTACTTGGCATATTTTTTTTTACTTTTTATTTTATATTGAAGTATAGTTGATTAACAGTGCTGTGTTAGTTTCAGGTGTACATATTTTTTTTCCATCCTTTTTCTTTTAACTCTTTGTGTCTTTATGTTTCAACTTTGCTTTTCATAAACAGCATATAATTGAGTCCTGCTCTTAAAAATTCCAGTGTATTAGCCTTTGCATTTTAATCAGGGTTTTAGTTAATGTGTATATAGTATAGTTGTGGATATGTATGGGTTTAAGCCCACCATCTTGGTTTGTTTTCTATTTGTTCTATTTGCTCTTTGTTCCTCTGTTCCTCCTTTGCGGCCTTCTTTTGAATGAATTGAGTCTTTTTTAGTGTTCTATTTTATCTCCTCTGTGATTTATCTCCTCTGTATGATTTTTAGTTATGCCTCTTTGTATGTGCATTTTTTAGTAGTTGTCCTACAGAGTATAAGGTGCATTTTTAAATTACCATATTTTTACCTTTCCATAAACAATATAAACTTACAACAGTAGACTTCCAATTACCACCCTTTTGCCCTCTGTGCCCTTGTTTTATAGACTTTAATTCTACATATACTCTGAGTCCAACAATACGTTACTAGTTTTACTTTATGAAATTAATAATCAGTACTCTTTTAAAAAATTTAATGTTTTATTTATGTATATATGGGTGTGTGTGTGGTTTCATCTTTTATTTTAAAAATATTTACTTATTTATTTATTTTGGCTGTTCCTGGTCTTAGTTGCGGCATGCAGTATGTTTTTTCTTTAGTTGCAGCGTGTGGGCTCTTAGTTGCGGCCTGTGCACTCTTAGCTGTGGCATGCATGCGGGATCTAGTTCCCAGACCAGGGATCGAACCTGGGCTGCCTGCATTGAGAATGCAGAGTCTTACCCACTGGACCACCAGGGTAGTCCCTCATGTCTTTTAATATCAAATATTTATCCATTCTGATTTTCTTCATTCTTTTTCTGCAGAACTAAGTTTCTATCTTGTGCTATTTCCCTTAAGTTCCTTGGGCTAATTTAATTTGAGCATTTCTTGTAATGCAGATCTGCTAGAGAATTCTTTCATGTTTTGTCTACCTGAAAATGTCTTTCTTTTACCTTCATTTTTGATGGATGTAGGACTGTGGATTGATAGTTTTTTTCTTCCCCCAGCACTTCTAAGAAGTCATTTCTGTTTTCTTAAGGGTCCACTTTTTTTTCTCATGACAGGTCATCTATCTTTCTTACTGTTCTCTTGTATGTCATCTCTTTCTTTTGCTGCTTTCAAGATTTTCTTTTCATGAGGTGCCTAAATGGGGTTTTCTTTGTTTTACCTTGCTTGGGGTTCATGGAAGTTCTTGGATGTGGGAGTCGATAATTCTTCTCAGTTTCAGAAAATTTTAGCCATTATCTCCTCATATGCTTCGTTTGCCCCCTTTTCTCTTTCTTCACGTTCTGGAACTCTAAATGCATTATGTTAGATCATTTGATACTGGTTTCAGTTATACCTGCAGGATTTTAATTTACAGAGGTGGCTGAGTGATGTCATGTAGAGGCTAATGCCACTGGAAGAGAATTTTATTCCTTACACTTTCCAAGAGAGGTTTTCAGTTGTCTGGTATCTGGCCTGGGGGTGATTTTAGGGCAGGGGAAATACTGGCTGGACGTGTGAGTTAGATAAAGGGGGCAGTTGGGGATATAGACTTGGGTTTGGTTGCTTTGCATGTGGAAGTTGTGTTCCTGAACTCTTCATCACTTATTTTATTTTTCATTTCTTGCATATCCATTTGTGTCTTTTTAATAGTTTCCATCTCTTTGCTGAAATTCCCATCAGTTTATGTGTGTCGGCCGCCTTTTGCCATGGATCCTTTAACATATTTACTGTTGTTTTTAGGTTTCAGTTCCCCTCCCCCTGCCCCTCCCCCAGCCATACCTGAGCTATTTCTGGGTCTGGTTCTCTTGACTACTTCCTCTCTTGATGTTGGGTTACATTTCTTTGCTTCTTTGCATGCCTTTTAATTTTCTGGTTGAATACCAGGGATCGTAAGAGAGCAGTAGAGACTAAGGTAAGTAATATTCATATCTGGTAAAGGACATGCCCATTTTCCCATCAGGCTAGCTAATGCGTAGGGCTGTCAGGTCAGTTGGCGGTTGAGCTGAGATTGGGCATTGTTGTTACTTTAGTTAGATTCTGTTAGTCACGGGCTTCCTGTGATTTGAGGATGCTCTCTGAACCCTCTCCGGAAGCTCTCCCGCCCTGCCACTCAGTCTTAGCAGACACATCTCTTTCATCTCTGCTCTCAGACTGCCCCTGAGCACCTGGGGAAACACTGCGGGAAGGAGTGAGGGTGGGTTCACATTCTCTTCGTGTCTGTGTCTTCTAAGGATTTAAACCATCCCACCAGCTCATACTCTACCTTTAAAACTTTGTTAAAATCCTGCTTTCCTCATCTCCGATGGCTGCCTCTTTGTCCTGCTGCTTCACAAAGGATGAAAACAGCTGTATGTGCGTACGTGCCTTCTCTCCAAGAAAGGACTTGTTACTTCCTGCATTTTAGTTAACTAGGGATTTTTGCATTTTCAGTTCTCATATGGTTCTTCACTTTACTTTACTTTACCTACTTGCTGCGCCATGCGGCATGTGGGATCTTAGTTCCCCGACCAGGGATGCAGCCCACGTCCCTGCATTGGAAGCATGGAGTCTTAACCACTGGACCACCAGGGAAGTCCCATCAGATGGTTATTAAAAATAAAGCAAAACAAAACTGTGATTTTATAGGTTCTCCATCTTGTTCATGTTCTTAAGGTGAGAATGATGTTGTCTTAACAACTTCTACGCAGCTGTTCTCTAACGATGAATGGGTTGAATTCACTTTTACTGGAGAAAACAATCCTCCTTGTGACTCTATCATTGCTTACTTGCTCTATTTGAAGCAGCTTCTTAGTGGACAGATGAAAGAAGTTGTTATGAAGTCTTCCCCCTTAGTAAGATCAGGTAACATGCTTTAATTATCTCAAGAAAAAATATATGTATTTAAAAAATTTTCCAGCAGCCCTTATGAGAAGCTAATTATGACTAAACATTTCTAAAACTTTTAAAAGTGTTTTGCTTGGCTTTGGCGCCTTCCCCTTAGAGTATAATTTAGTGCAGGACTTGTAATGTGCTGGGTTATTTTTTTTTTCCCCTCTTCCTTTTCAACATTCCTCTTAGAAAAGCATTAGAATATTCCCGATTTGTTACCATCATAAATTTTGGTAGCTGCTTCTTAGTTTTTTCTCTTAATTTCTCCATTTACAATAATATCAATTGACATCTCATAAATGTCTTGTGAATGTTTCTCTCTGCTCTTGTTGTATATTTTCTTAATATACGGGCTCATTGATCTGCCATGTAGAATCTAAGGAAAATGCATGTCTTCCACATGCTTCGAGAGCACTATAAAAAATGCATTTGAAAGAGAATTAATAGATATGGGGTCAAACATAGAATACAGATACTAGTTTCCTAAAACTGTTTCTCACGCATCTGCCTTGGGTAGTGTCTGATGCGTAATAGTCCATACTGTTTTGTTTTGTTTTTTGCGGTACGCGGGCCTCTCACTGTTGTGGCCTTTACTGTTGCGGAACACAGGCTCGGGACGCGCAGGCTCAGCGGCCATGGCTCATGGGCCCAGCCGCTCCGCGGCATGTGGGATCTTCCCGGACCGGGGCACGAACCCGTGTCCCCTGCATCGGCAGGCGGACTCTCAACCACTGCGCCTCTGGGGAAGCCCGTCCATACTGTTTTGAATGAATGAATGAAACGAGATAGAGGTGCTGATTTAAGAATAAGAACCTGTTTAACCTGTTACTTCAGATTTCAGTTCTCAACCTTGTGCTCTACAGATAATAATTTTGGTTTTAAGTAAGGACAGACTATCCCGGCCAGGTGCTCTCTTTTGTTGGTCCACTTTTCCTTCGTGAAGTTTATCCCATTGCCTTTGTATGCCAGGAATCCTCTTTGCCTTGCTATGCACGCAGGATTATCCAGAGCTTAGCACAGTGTGTGATACACAGCCTGTACCCGATGTACCGGGTATGTACCGAGATGATTATTTGATGAAGGAAGAAGAGGAGGCGCCGTCCTCAGCTGGACCCGTGTAATGCATTGCAGCAGTATCTGCTCCAAGAACCCCAAATTAGAACGTTCTCAATCCTGGTTCTAGCTTCTGGGGAGTTGCTAATGTTTTTCCCTTAGCTACTCCGTGAAACGAAAGAGATAATTGCTGTTTCTTTCTTTATGTAAATGTGAATTATCCAGCACATGGTTGTAAAATTTTCTGTTCTTCACTAGCCTCGTGGTCACCATGTTGTTCTACACTTCCATTAAATCTTATTAATAAAACATGTCTTTGTTTCAAAAACTAGAGAGTTTTTATGGTTTAAGGATGAGATGCTATTAATACTGTAGTTTAAAATGTGTCCTTAAGTCTCAGTTTGGCTTACTGATTTCCTAGCAGTTGATTATTTAAAAAGGGGAAGAAACTTGAGCAATTTAAAATGGTTGAAACGTGTTTTAGTGCACGATGTTTTATTTAGAGGTAGGGGCTTATAGAGGATGGCTGTGGGCAGCGTGTGTGTTAGGATGGGGCCCAGCTTTCTGTAATACTGGTGACTGATCCCTTTAAGTAACATGTGGCAAGTGTGAAGTGTTCCGAGGGATCACTACAGTGTGATGAATTAATTCTGCAAACTGGAATTGTTGGGAGTTACCATGTTATTATTTGTCAAAATGGGAACAGAAATAGAATTCTTTCCTTGTAGGTGATAGATTTCTACTGAATCTCTTATCTTGCAGCAGGTTGGTTGGTTTGTTCTCCGCCGTATCCTTCAAAGGGCTAGGGGGCTCAAGTCTGAGGCATCACGCCTCGGAGGCAAGGAGTAGAATAATGCTTTAGTTTTTGTGCCACATTCGATTTCTATCCAGTTGTAATATGGCTGTTTCATCTGAAGCGTGACGATTGCTTTTGTCCTTACTTTACTATCTGTAATTCTAGTTCATGAGTCTTCATCATTCAACACTTTTATCTTGTCTTCCAAGTCATCAGAACCGGTCATTATTTCTCTTATCTGCTGCTCTATGTACAACTTAGTTAAGAGTATCCAACCAGGGACTTCCCTGGTGGTCCAGTGGTAAAGAATCCGCCTTCCAATGCAGGGGATGTGGGTTCGATCCCTGGTTGGGGAACTAAGATCTTATATACTGTGGGGCAGCTAAGCCAGCACGCCACAACTATTGAGCTCGCGTGCCTCAACTAGGGAGAGAAAACCCACACGCCACAACGAGAGAGAGAAAACCTGCCCGCCACAACTAGAGAGAAACCCGTGTGCCTCAATGAAGATTCTGCGTGCCACAACTAAGACCTGACACAGCCAAAAAAAAAAGGAAAATAAATAAATGAATATTGAAAAAAAAGAATATCCAACCATATACTGGTAGTAACTATTATTTCCCCTCGAGTATGAATGGAGAACCTTAGAGGGAAAACAAAAAGAAACTAGAAAGCACGAAATTTCATCAGGTTCGGTGTCTGATTTTGAGTATTATAAGTATAGTAAGTCCTTATTTGCTACAGTTGTTTTTGGCTCTCAGCGAATCCCTTAACTAGTTATTGATGTTATATGGTAAATGATCTGTCTTTTATTCTTTATTCTTGGAGTGACAGCTTTCTTACTCATTATTTTGTTGCCCATAGTACGTAGTAGCACCTCATGACTATTTCCCAGGTCCATTCATTTGTTTTTCCTTCATCTTGGTCACTCTGTCTTATCCTCTGAGTCTTCTAACAAATCTTTGCACGCACCCCTGTTCAGTCTGTTTTCCGCCCAGCAGCAGCCAGTGTTCACGTACACCTTTAATCTGATCATGTTAACCCCCTACTAAAAACTTTCAGTGACATTTAGGATAAGTGAGCCCTTAGCATGGCCAAGGAGGCCCTTTGTGGCGGGACCCCGGGCTGCATCTCCAGCTTTCCATCGAGTTGCTTGTCCAGCTGGTTTGTAGGACCCGTGATGAGGCTGATCCCAGCTCCATGAAAGTGCACTCTTTCCTCCTAGGTGCCTCTTTGGTCTGGGGGACGACTCTGGCCCTATTGCTCCTGCATGGCTCATTTATCCTTAAAGCCTCAGATTAAATGTCGCTTCCCCAGGGATGCCTAACTTCCAGGGTTAGGCCAGGCTTTCCTTTTCTATCTCCATAGTACCTTGAAATCCTGAAGTTGCCCAAAGAGACTGGCAGCGGAATTAGCTCACCGACAAGTCTCCTAGACCACAATGATTTAGCATATTTGAAAGTGAAAGTTTTTAATATGTGGACACGCATCTCCTGATGTCCTGCTCATTTCCTCTTTTCCTTCTAGGTAGCTGGTTTTACACATTTAAACTTACCTGACTCCCTGGCAGCGCTCTGTGTACTTGTAACTAATTGGTTATTTGCATTTTGTTTACCTTTTGCTTTCTCTGCTAGATAGTCAGCCCTTTGTGGGCTGTATGCTGAGCCCAGTGCCTAGCAGGTAGTGAGATATTTAATAATTCCTGACCCTCTGGTTCAAGACCTAAAGCACAACAGATGATATTTCAATGGTTGTTGAACTGAATGTTTGTAAACCCCGTGTTTGTATTCCCGTGACAGACTTTGCCATTTTTAACCTGGGGTCCCGTTTTCCTCTGCTGGTTTTGCCATTCCTGGATTAGAAAAGCTGTTAACTTTCTGTTATATATTTGCTGTAGCCTCTTACTGTCCATTTTATACTTTAGTTCACTTAGTTACATATTAAGTGTTTGAATCCATTCCATATACTTTCGGGAGAGGTCTTTAGCTATTTTTTCTCCTTTACGAGAACGGAGCAGTCATGCAGACCTGAGACCCCTGTGTGTAAATATTGTTTTATCACTTAACCGATGTAAAGAAAAACATGCCTGCCATCTGAAGTTTTCCCTCACAATTTTAATTAACTCTCCTGAGCCCAGTGTGGGTTACTAAGAATAAGGGCCAAAATCTTCACGTCCCATTCGAGTTACTTCTTAAAACAGCCTGGTTTTCTGGGCATCTTGCCTCGATTCTTGCTCCAGAAGGATGCTGTGCATAGAAGAGCAAGAGGAGGTGGAATCTTGGTTGTGAGCTCCGTAGTGCCAAGGTGATGGCAAAGCCGGGCCAACGCTGAAATGTTTAGGGTAGACAGTAAAGAGCCGTTTTGCTGTTCAGGAGTGGGGTTGGGGGATTACAAGTGATTTTTTTTCCCCACAAAATTCATAGCCTGGAGAAAATGGTTGAAGACAAGAGACTATCAGTTGCAGCTATAGTTACTTGGTAGTGAACTTGAAGCACATAACTTCTCCGGCTTTATAACCATCACATGGGGAGAAAGCCTAACACCTGTGGGTGTGAACGTTGGGGGCATCACATGTTTGTATTTGGGATGATGCTTTTGGAGTGCTGCATGCTTTATAGTACTTTATAAAAATTGTAGCGATTATTGAATTGCACTTGATTCTTGCAGCTTACTTTACTTGTAAGAGATTACCCAATACTTGAAAATGAGATGAAGTACTGTTACAGGAGTGTTAACTTTAAAAAGTATATTCAGGGGCTTCCCCGGTGGCACAGTGGTGAAGAGTCTGCCTGCCGATGCAGGGGACACAGGTTCGTGTCCCGGTCCGGGAGGATCCCGCATGCCGCGGAGCGGCTGGGCCCGTGGGCCATGGCCGCTGGGCCTTTGCGTCCGGAGCCTGTGCTCTGCAGCGGGAGACGCCACAGTGGTGGGAGGCCCGTATACCGCAAAAACAAAACAAAACAAAACAAAAACAAGTATATTCATTATCAAAGGAGAATGAATGTTTACTTTCCATTTCAACCATCTATTTTCATTTCCAGTTGTCTATGGTTTTCATTTCCAGTTGTCTATGTTTTTCATTTCCAGTTGTCTATGGTTTTCATCCCTTGCCAGAAAGGTTCATTTTTAATACTTTTGATCAAATATACAAAATTTGTTTCATTGGAGAAACCACCACAGTTGAAGAGGAATTATTAATGGCTTTTCTACCTAGGACTCCTTCCCAATATGATGAGTTTTCTGGAAGACTCTCTAAATATTCCAAATAAACTGAACTGAGAAAGATTGGCATTTGGCCCTGAGGACCAACCCAGAGCTCTAAGAAAATACAGAGGAAACACCCTAAACAGTTAACAGTGCTATCTTCTTGGAAGTGGAATTGGGATGGGGTGAAAGATGATTTTCTGCTCTCACTCTGCCCATGCCTGGGTAAAGATAACATGTTATCTTTTATAAATAAAATTTAATCATTACTACCACCCCACACCTATTAGAATGGCTACTTTCAAAAAAAAAAAAAAGAGAAAATTACAAGTGTTGGTGAAGAAAGATATGGAGAAATTGGAACCCTGTGCATTGTTAGTGGGAATGAGCAACATTAAAAAAAAAAAAATTACATTTGACCCCTCTTGTGAGACAAAACTGTTTCTCCCTACTCATGGGACACTTCTGTACTCAGAATGGTGTGGGTTTCTCTGCACTAAGCAATTCTCCAATTCTCTGTGGAGACCAAGTGTCCTATGATTGAACTCAGTTTTGACACTAAGTAGAGTTCATGAAGACCCAACGGATCAAGGGCTCAAGACTGCCCCCTACCGCTTCAGATGCCAGTTACAAGTCCAGGTTGTCAACTGTGCTTTTGGTTATAAATCAGGCATTCCCATGACCCTGTCCTTGAGTTTGATAATCTGCTAGAATGCCTCACAGAACTCTGGAAAACAGTTTACTTACTGTTGCTGATTTATTACAAAGGATATTTTAATGGGAACAGACGAAGAGATTCATGAAGAGATGTATAGGGCAAAGTATGGAGGAAGGGGCTTGGAGCGCCCATGTCTTCTCTAGGTGCTCTCCCTCCAGCATCTTCATGGGCTCATCAGCCTGCAAGCTCTCTGAACCCCAGGGATTTTTATGGAGGCTTCATTGTGCAGGAATGATTGATTAAATCGTTGACCATTGGTGTTTGAAGTCAATTTCCAGCCCTACCCCACTCCTGGGAGGTGTATGGGTGGAGTGGAGCTGAAAGTTCTAATCCTCTAATCACATGGTTGGTTCCCTTGGCAACCGGCCCTCATCCTGAGACTTTCCAGGAGCCCCCCCAGTCCCGTCAGCTCATTAATATACAAAATGACACATCATTGCAGAGATTCTAAGGGTTTTAGGAGCTGTGTGCCAGGAAATAGGGTCAGAGACCAGACATATATTTATTATGTCATGCTGGACAACTCCACTTGTGGGTATATACCCGAAAGAATTGGAAGCAGGGTCTCAGGGAGATATTTGTACACCTATGTTGATAGCAACCTTGTTTACAGTAGCCGTGTGGAAACAAGCCACGTGTCCGTTGGTGGATGAATGGATAAGCAAAATGTGGTCTGTACATACAATGGAATTCTGTTCAGCCTTAAAAAGGAAAGAAATTTTGACACACGCTATAGTATGGATGAAAATGGAGGATACTTTACTAAGTGAAATAAGCAAGTCACAAAAAAGGCAAATACTGTATGAGTCCACTTCTAAGAGTTACGTAATCAAATTCACAGAGACAGAAGGTAGAAGGGTGGTTGCCAGGGGCTGTGAGGAGGGGAAATGGGGACTTTTTCATGGGTACAGAGTTTTAGTTTTACAAGATGAAGATTTCTGGAGACTGGACTCAACACTGCTCAACTGTGTAGTTAAAAATGGTGAAGATGGTATATTTTATGTTCTATGTATTTTATCACAATTAAAATTTTAAAAGAAACAATGACCACAGTGAAAACTTAGAAAGTAGAAAAGGAGGTTTGTTTTTCGCAGCCAAGGAGTAACCTGATCTGTTCCTGGTGTCTTGCAGGCCTGGAGTTTCTTTGACCATGCAGGCGTTTTCTGAAGAGGAGAGGAAGCAGTGGTTGGAAGCTCTGGGTGGAAAAGAAGCTGTAAGAATAACCAATGGTTGAGTTTTATTTCAAATCCTGTAGAGTTGGCTTGTGTTCGTTTTCATGTTGTTTTTGCTTTATAGTATTTGAAAAAAGTCCCCTGCTGAAACTGGTGTCTGAATTCCTCTCGGAAGCATTCGGTATTCTAGAAATTCAGCTTGAGGTAGCAGGGGCACACATGAGACTGATACATCGTTAGTTTTTATTTTTCTTGACTTTGCCGCTAGGATTTGCTTTGCTTGAGGAAGTCACCTGAATCCTCAGTTTCTTTTTTCCTACCTGTGACAGTACTTTGGGTGATGACCACAATAAATGCTTGCAGTTTGATCTCAGTGGAGATGGAACAGTAAACATGAGGCTGTGCAGGCAGTATTAGAAGTGATGGCTGTACTTGTTTTTCATCATTTGACAGTTTATGGTTCAGCCTAATGATTCGCAGTGTGCAATATCATGTAGCCGTAGTGAATGGGCCTCTGTATTCAGATTGGTTTGAGGAATAAATGAAAGGCAGTGCTAGAGATCCAGAGGCACAGGACTTCAGTCAGTTTGCCGCTTTATTCAAGGACTACCTTCCTCTCAGTGGACTGGTGGCATTTGGGAGCTGAGAATTGGATAGCTCATCTGTTGAATGGGGGACTTAGTGAGGATAATTATAGAAAACACCAGAGAACCAATTTCAGTCAACGCTGCTTACAGTCTTATGCCTCTGAACACACCGCCAGTGCAGGCACCAGGTGGGCTTACCTGGAGAGCTTTTGCCATTTCAGCAGGATTTAAAATAAAAAGAGGAAAGAGCATGATTTGCAAAGTGGAAGAGGGGTCATATATAGTAAAAAGAGAGGTATCAGGATAGAGCTTTTGAAACGGGCAAAATATATTGTTATCTGATGGTAGTGGAGCACCCTGAGAGTGCAGGAAATAAGGCAAAGAGGCTGGGCAGCACCGAGTGTGGCAGTCTTGATGTGGTGTTTGAGAAACGGAAGCCCAAATTACATCTTTTAAAAATAAATCCTGTATAGGAGAAGGTATCATTCTTGGAGGAAAAAGGCAGTGATTGGAATTGTGTATCATTTTCTTATGCTTGATCTGCATTTAGCCTCCTTGGTTTTATTTCTATTTACTCTTAATTTGTCCTTGAAAATTTTAGCTGGGAGTCGGGAGTACTTCCAGCACTGACAGTTGCTGAGATCCAAAACAGGTTATCCGAATCGTCTCTAGTACAGGCAAGGCAGTGACTGGGACTTGTCCCCCCGGAGATTCAAGAAGTTCTTTGGGGGCTTCCCTGGTGGCGCAGTGGTTGAGAGTCCGCCTGCCGATGCAGAGGACGCGGGTTCGTGCCCCGGTCCGGGAGGATCCCACATGCCGCGGAGCGGCTGGGCCCGTGAGCCGTGGCCGCTGGACCTGTGCGTCCGGAGCCTGTGCTCCGCAACGGGAGAGGCCACAGCAGTGAGAGGCCCGTGTATCGCAAAAAAAAAAAAAAAAAAAAAAAAAAAAAAAGAAGTTCTTTGGAAAGTGAGTTTGCCTATTTGCATAGCAAAATGATCCCATGACTAAGTCATGAAGAAATAAGTCTATTGCCAAAGGCAGTGTAACCTTGAAGACATATACGCTCTCCTTTAGAGTGAAAGAGCTAAGTAATTAATTCAAGATATACAGACAAAGGCAAGTATGTAGAAAGAAAATAAATATTCAGCTATGTGTTTACAAGGGGACACTTAAGGCACTGTGTATTTTTTCCAGGTGTTGTATGGGCCTTGCAAATAACGGGACAGCGCTAGAATTCTCAGAGGCAGCCTGGGATCATCACCTTGATATTTCAGATGTGGTTATTAAAATTATGGGCAGCAGTCATGTGTTTCTTAAGTAAACAGCAGATTTTAGAAATAGTGATGAAAAAAATGAGCTTCCTGATTAGAATGCAGCCGTTCATTTGAGCATTTCAAATTTACATGAACTTTCAGTCCTGGCCCCTTCATCTTAATTTTGCTACTTTGGCAATATCTCAGGGAGAGACAAAGGAGACCCAGAGTGCTCTTTTTTGTTACCTACCTTTGCATGATAGGTGATTAACCAATGTCAGTGTATTTTTTGTACAGTCCCTAGGTGTGCCTTCTAGAATCACTTTTATTGATTTGCTAAAAATATTGTTTCCCCCTTTTCTCTTTTATTAGCTGTTCCCTAGTTTTAATAGAGCCATCATCCCAAGACCAGAAGGAAGTAAGTGCTAATTTATAAAAATGACTGTTGTCTCCCTTTCTCATGAGTTATTTTGTTTTTATTACTGATGTCAAACTGTTGCTGGGTGCTTACTCTCTGTACCCTGTCTGTGTTAGTCCTCTATGTAGTAGATGTCTTATTCATTGAGGACCTCCTCAAATTTTCCTGGACAGCTGTAACCCTCCTTGATCTTTCCCATCTCTGAGCGTTTTTCTTTCCAGTCTTCCTATACAAAACCGAAAAAAACTTTCTCTGTAATTCACTTTGGTATTTGTTTTTATAGCCACAAATGAATACATAAGAGTTTCAGTTACACATCTGTCAGCTTCCTAAGTTGTAAACTCCTGTGGATAGGAACTGTTTACCAGCTCCCCTGTTCTCAACCCTTCTCACCTCCACCCTTAATATCCTTTATCCTTAAAGTCTCTTGAGTATGGGCTGTACAAATAGTATGGCATTGCACCTTAGAAAATAAAACAAACAACAACCAAACACGTTCAGGTATTCTAGGACAATAATTTTCACTTGCACTGTATGCACTAGAGGAAAAGGAAGTACTCCCTAGCTCTGTACTCTTGATTTGTACTGAGATAAAGTGAAAATGTGATCAAATTTGTTGGATTCTTTATGAATCTACTTTTAATATCTTTGGAGGAATGAAGCTACATTTGTCAGATGTCCACAGTTTGGAAACATTGTTAAATACCCATGATTTTGAAATGATCATGACGTGCATCTCACTTAGCCTGCCACTGGACCTGGTGCCGTGGAAGGTTGTCAGTCACTGAAGTACCTCTTCTTCCCCTTTGTCCTTTCTTTTGCTTTTCTTTCTCTTCCCTCTTTCTCTTTTCCCCTCTTTCCTTTTCTTTTTCCTTTCTTTTCTTGTTTTTATAGAAAAATGAAAACATGCCTTGTTTTGGAAAAGTAGTTTTGCTAAGCAGAAAGAAACACTTGCGTTTTATATAAATGTTGTGAATAGTGGATCCTGAAAAAAGTAAACCACTGCCCAATTTTCCTCCTTAAAATGCTGTCCGAGCTTAGTTTTAAATCTGCAAAGTTTATTTTCATGACTTGTTCATGCTATCCCCTCTGAGAACAGTTATTTAGTATTCCTGCTCCTGAGTTCTAAATACAGAATAAAGCATTCACTTTCCCTGATTGCATTTTTGAAACAAGAATTGCCTTTTATTAGGGTATTCAAATAGGTCAGCCTAATCATGGTTAAGTATCCATATTAGAAAAAAATATAAAATTATATTTTCAAAATCTATTTTTGCTACACGAATCATCTATTTTAAATTCATTATGAAAATAATAAAATATTAAATGCTTAGGGCATGGTATAAAATATGAAAAAAAATTTCAAGCTCATGGCTCAAATACCATTTTTTAAAAGTATTAAAAACATTTTCCCCCAGGTTAAAAAAAAAAAAGTTTTGTGTTTTCCAGCTTGTCAAGAAATTTAAGAACTTTCACTCATATATATAATTAAAAGAGAAACCTGAGCTGTTGCTGGAATTTGGGCAAAATGCTATTTCTAGATGGCTTCCCCTAAAGATTTGTGTCACTTTCTTTTCCACTATTTAAAATACTATATTTATTAACTTAAAACCTAGTTTAAATTACAAGTTTATTTATATATGTTGGTAATAAATGTCTTGAAATTCCAGTAAATGCTCCTCTTAGTATATGAAATTCTCATTTACATTATTTAAACAGGGAATGCGTGGCCTTTAGCTTTCATTTTTTAAAGAGTGAAATAAAAATTATATTGGATTTAAATAATTTTCTCCTATTTTTGTAAGGAAGAGATTGTGAGTAACTAATTGTGCCTTTAATATTTTATGACTGTTTCTTTTAGGTGCACAGTTGGATAAGATGGGATTCACAATTCTTAGAAAATGCATCAGTGCAGTTGAAACACGAGGTAACATGATTGAATCATTTTACTCATGAGAGGCTATAGGTATGTAAAATCTAAGGGTCATTTCAAATGCTTACTGCATGGTTAAGTTTTGTAGAATGAAATATATTAATGCAAAATGCACATTCTATGCATCAGAGATTCAGTTGTTCATTTACTCTGCCAGGGTGGGGTTTTCCTTTTTATTTACATGTTTCTCCCTTGCATTGAAACAAAGTCAGGGCTAAAATGAGAATCAGTAGAAGAATCAACAGTGTCGGACAACCAGTCTTAATCGCTTCTTGTTCACGCACTAGTGAGATATTTCCATCTTCCATTGTCTTGTTGGCTTCCAGTTTAAAAATCGGCGTCGTTAAGATATCATTTACTTAGAGTAAAATCCATTGATTTTAACTGTACAAATTGATGAGTTTTGACAAATGTGTATAGTTGTGTAACTACCACCACAATCATAGAAGATTCCTCTCTCCCCCCAGAATTCCTTTGTGCCCCTTTGCAGTCAGTCTCCACTCCTTCCTTGACCCTGGCAGCTACTGAGCTGCTTTTCATCACTTTAGTTCTTTTTTTTGTAAGCATTTTATATGAATGGAATTATGCAGTACATTGTCTTTTGAGTCTGGCCTCTTTGTTTAGCTTCTGAGATTCATCTTGTTGGGTGTAGCCCTAGCTCATTTCTTTTTATCGCTAGGTAGTATATAATTCTATGGATATACTGCACTTTGCTTATTCATCCACCTGTTGGTCATATTTAGGTTGTTTCCGTTTTAAACTTCAGGAAAGATAATCCCTCCCCATTTTGGTCCCCTGACTAAAAGCTCAAAGGTCTCTTGTTTAGAGTTCCTAAGGAAAAGCAGGGTCCTGGCGCTCTGCAGCCATTCCAGCAGACTTTGGAGAAACTAAATATTGAACTTTGCAAAACAGGCTCTTTCTGGAGGGTGGATTTCTCTTTGTTTAGAGTCTAGTGAAGTATGGATAAATTGAATATTTAATTCACTCTCATACGTTGTATATCCCAGTCCTACTTTGGATGACTTAGTGGGATGAAGCATTGCACTCACGTTTTCTGTCAAAACAAGGTCTTTGTTATAAAGCCAGGACTGCCACCTGTGAAATGAGAGCGCTGGCTAACAGATGAATACGAGCTGTTGTATGATTTGGGTATTTGCCCATCGATAATAAAAACCCAAGCCACAGAAAGCTTTTCTCCCATTCTCTCTAACAGTGGCAATTCAGGCTATGACAGAATTTCATTCATTTCAACCTGCACTGAGGTTGAGCTGACAAATTTCCTCTTTTTCCTAGTGCTTCAGAAATTTCCAAAATTGGGATTTTCATATCTCTCACTTCATCATTCATGTTTCTCCTTTTCCTGAGCTTCTAGGGAGCCTTCATTGTATCACTTGCATGCTTATTATTTTGGTAAATAAAATTCTTTCCCAAAAGTATATAATTTATACATACTTGCTTCTACCTGACCAGATAAAAAAATCTCTCTAGAATGCTTTCGGATTGGTCTGTGTAGTTGTATGGAGTGTTCTGTACATTGAATGGAATATGTATAGTAGAATCTGCATGTATTGAATGCATTTTTATTATAAATATGTAAATTGTTGGATTTTCTTTACAGAAGAATGAGTCTACAGATTTTTAAGTTAGATTTTCCCCATTTAAAATAAAAGACAAAAAAGCATATGTTTTTCTTTTCAAATCTTTTGTTCCTAAAAGTCTTCCATTATTAAAGCCTTTTGCTTTTAATGGCGTAATAGACAAAAAATAGAGTTAAAAGACTCAACTGTCAGTTCATGTTATTGAACATGATGAGGAACCGTGTGGAATCTCTGAGCCTTTTATCCTAAATTTAAAAGTGCTCTCAGGGACTATTGCTCTTAATGATTTTCCCCACATCACCTATCATGGCTGTTGATTTTTTTTTTTTTTTTTTTTACATGGTACAGATGTTGTTGCATAACTTCTTTTTTTTTTTAACATCTTTATTGGAGTATAAATGCTTTACAATGCTGTGTTAGTTTCTGCTGTATAACAAAGTGAATCAGCTGTAAGTATATATATATCTCCATATCCCCTCCCTCTTGCATCTCCCTCCCACCCTCCCTATCCCACCCTTCCAGGTGGTCACAAAGCACCGAGCTGATCTGCCTGTGCTATGTGGCTGCCTCCCACTAGCTATCTATTTTACATTTGGTAGTGTATATATGTCCATGCCACTCTCTCACTTTGTCACAGCTTACCCTTCCCCCTCCCCATGTCCCCAAGTCCATTTTCTACATCTGCATCCCCATTCCTGTCCTGCCCCTAGGTCCTTCACAACCATCCTTTACTTTTTGTTTTTTAGATTCCATATACATGTGTTAGCATATGGTATTTGTTTTTCTCTTTCTGACTTACTTCTGAGTATGACAGACTCTAGGTCCATCCACCTCACCTACAAATAACTCAATTTCGTTTCTTTTTATGGCTGAGTAATATTCCATTGTATATATGTGCCACATCTTCTTTATCCATTCATCTGTTGATGGACACTTAGGTTGCTTCCATGTCCTGGCTATTGTAAATAGTGCTGCAATGAACATTTTGGTACATGACTCATTTTGAATTACGGTTTTCTCAGGGTATATGCCTAGTAGTGGGATTGTTGGGTTGTATGGTAGCTCTATTTTTAGTTTTTTAAGGAACTTCCATACTGTTCTCCATAGTGGCTTTATCAATTTACATTCTCACCAACAGTGCAGGAGGGTTGCCTTTTCTTCACACCCTCTCCAGAATTTATTGTTTGTAGGTTTTTTGATGGTGGCCATTCTTACCAGTGTGAGGTGATACCTCATTGTAGTTTGATTTGCTTTCTCTAATGATTAGCGATGTTGAGGATCCTTTCATGTGTTTGTTGTCAATCTGTATATCTTCTTTAGAGAAATGTCTATTTAGGTCTTCTGCCCCTTTTTGAATTGGGTTGTTTGTTTTTTTGATATTGAGCTGCATGAGCTGCTTGTAAATTTTGGAGATTAATCCTTTGTCAGTTTCTTCATTTGCAAGTAATTTCTCCCATTCTAAGGATTGTCTTTTTGTCTTGTTTATGGTTTCCTTTGCTGTGCAAAAGCTTTTAAGTTTCATTAGGTCCTATTTGTTTATTTTTGTTTTTATTTGCATTTCTATGGGGGTGGGTCAGAAAGAATCTTGCTGTGATTTATGTCATAGAGTGTTCTTCCTATGTTTTCGTCTAGGAGTTTTATAGAGTCTTGGCCTTACATTTACGTCTTTAATCCATTTTGACCTTATTTTTGTATATGGTGTTAGGAAGTGTTCTAATTACATTCTTTTACATGTAGCTGTCCAGATATCCGAGCACCACTTATTGAAGAGGCTGTCTTCTCTCCACTGTATATTCTTGCCTCTTTTATCAAAGATAAGGTGACCATATGTGTGTGGGATTATCTCTGGGCTTTCTGTCCTGTTCCATTGATCCATATTTCTGTTTTTGTGCCAGTACCATACTGTCTTGTTTATTGTAGCTTTGTAGTATAGTCCGAAGTCAGGGAGCCTGATTCCTTCAGCTCCGTTTTTCTTTCTCAAGATTGCTTTGGCTGTTCGGGGTCTTTTGTGTTTTGATACAGATTGTGAACTTTTTTGTTCTAGTTCTGTGAAAACTGCCATTGGTAATTTGATAAGGATTGCATTGAATCTGTAGATTGCTTTGGGTAATATAGTCATTTCCTCAATGTTGATTCTTCCAATCCAAA
Source organism: Tursiops truncatus (assembly GCF_011762595.2). Lineage (NCBI taxonomy): Eukaryota > Metazoa > Chordata > Mammalia > Artiodactyla > Delphinidae > Tursiops > Tursiops truncatus. Next base: position 110,960,290 of record NC_047038.1, on the reverse strand, counting down.
AACATGGTATATCTCTCCATCTGTTTGTATCATCTTTAATTTCTTTCTTCAGAGTCTTACAGTTTTCTGCATACAAATCTTTTGTCTCCTTAGGTAGGTTTATTCCTAGGTATTTTATTCTTTTTGTCGCAATGGTAAATGGGAGTGTTTCATTAATTTCTCTTTCAGATTTTTCATCATTAGTGTATAGGAATACAAGAGATTTCTGTGCATTAATTTTGTATCCTGCTACTTTACCAAATTCATTGATTAGCTCTAGTAGTTTTCTGGTAGTATCTTTAGGATTCTCTATGTATAGTATCATGTCATCTGCAAACAGTGACAGTTTTACTTCTTTTCCGATTTGAATTCCTTTTATTTCTTTTTCTTCTCTGACTGATGTGGCTAAAATTTCCAAAACTATGTTGAGTAATAATGGTGAGAGTGAGCAACCTTACCTTGTTCCTGATCTTAGAGGAAATGTTTTCAGTTTTTCACCATTGAGAAGGATGTTGGCTGTGTGTTTGTCATAGATGGCCTTTATTATGTTGAGGTAGGTTCCCTCTATGCCTACTTCCTGGAGAGTTTTTTTTTTATCATAAATGGGTGTTGAATTTTGTCAAAAGTTTTTTCTGCATCTATTGAGATTATCATATGGTTTTTATCCTTCAATTTGTTAATATGGTGTATCACATTGATTGATTTGCATATATTCAAAAATCCTTGCATTCCTGAGATAAACCCCACTTGATCCTGGTTTATGATCCTTTTAATGTGCTGTTGGATTCTGTTTGCTAGTATTTTGTTGAGGATTTTTGCATCTATGTTTATCGGTGATATTGGCCTGTAGTTTTCTTTCTTTGTGACATCTTTGTCTGGGGTTGGTATCAGGGTGATAGTGGCCTTGTAGAATGAGTTTGGGAGTGTTCCTCCCTCTGCTATATTTTGGAAGAGTTGGAGAAGGATAGGTGTTAGCTCTTCTCTAAATATTTGAAATAATTCACCTGTGAAGCCATCTGGTCCTGGGCTTTTGTTTGTAGGATGATTTTTAATCACAGTTTCAATTTCAGTGCTTGTGATTGGTCTGTTTATATTTTCTATTTCTTCCTGGTTCAGTCTCAGAAGGTTGTACTTATCTAAGAATTTGTCCATTTCTTCCAGGTTGTCCATTTTATTGGCATAGAGTTGCTTGTAGCAATCTCTCATGATCCTTTGTATTTCTGCAGTGTCCGTTGTTACTTCTCCTTTTTCACTTCTAATTCTGTTGGTTTGAGTCTTTTCCCTTTTTTTCTTGATGAGTCTGGCTAATGGTTTATCAGTTTTGTTTATCTTCTCAAACAACCAGCTTTTAGTTTTATTGATCTTTGCTATTGTTTCCTTCCTTTCTTTTTCATTTATTTCTGATCAGATCTTTATGATTTCTTTCCTCCTGCTAACTTGGGGTTTTTTTTTCTTCTTTCTCTAATTGCTTTAGGTGTAAGGTTAGGTTATTTGAGATTTTTCTTGTTTCTTGAGGTTGGATTGTATTGCTATAAACTTCCATCTTAGAACTGCTTTTGCTGCATTCCATAGGTTTCGGATCATCATGTTTTTATTGTCATTTGTTTCTAGGTAGTTTTTGATTTCCTCTTTGATTTCTTCAGTGTTCTCTTGGTTATTTAGTAGTGTATTGTTTAGCCTCCAGGTATATGTATTTTTTGCAGAGTTTTTCCTGTAATATCTAGTCTCATAGTGTTGTGGTCAGAAAAGATACTTGATACAATTTCAATTTTCTTAAATTTACCAAGGCTTGATTTGTGACCCAAGATATGATCTGTCCTGGAGAATGTTCCATGAGCATTTGAGAAGAAGGTGTATTCTGTTGTTTTTGGATGGAATGTCCTATAAATATCAATTAAGTCCATCTTGTTTAATGTGTCATTTAAAGCTTGTGTTTCCTTACTTATTTACATTTTGGATGATGTGTCCATTGGTGAAAGTGGGGTGTTAAAGTCCCCTACTATTGTTGTGTTACTGTCAGTTTCCCATTTTATGGCTATTAGCATTTGCCTTAGGTATTGAGGTGCTCCTGTGTTGGGTGCATAAATATTTACAATTGTTATATCTTCTTCTTAGTTTGATCATTTGATCAATTATGTAGTGTCCTTCTTTGTCTCTTGTAACAGTCCTTATTTTAAAGTCTCTTTTGTCTGATATTCAAATTGCTACCTCAGCTTTCTTTTGATATGCATTTTCATTGAATATCTTTTTCTATTCCCTCACTTTCAGTCTGTATGTATCCCTAGGTCTGAAGTGGGTCTCTTGTAGACAGCTGATATATGGGTCTTGTTTTTGTATGCATTCAGCCAGTCTGTGTCTTTTGGTTGGATCATTTAATCCATTGACATTTAAGGTAATTATCAATATATATGTTTCCTATTACCATTTTCTTAATTGTTTTGGGTTTGTTTTGAATGTGTTTTCCTTCTCTTGTGTTCCCTGCCTAGAGAAGTTCCTTTAGCATTTGTTGTAAAGCTGGTTTGGTGTTGCTGAATTTTCTTAACTTTTGGTTGTCTGTAAAGGTTTTAATTTCTCCGTGAAGTCTGAATGGTATCCTTGCTGTGTAGAGTAATCTTGGTTGTTGGTTTTTCCCTTTCATCACTTTAAATATGTCCTGCCACTCCCTTTTGGCTTGCAGAGATTCTGCTGAAAGATCAGCTGTTAACCTTATGGGGATTTCCTTACATGTTATTTGTTGCTTTTCCCTTGCTGCTTTTAATATTTTTTCTTTGTATTTAATTTTTGACAGTTTGATTAATATGTGTCTTGGTGTGTTTCTCCTTGGATTTATCCTGTGTGGGACTCTCTGTGTTTCTTGCCCTTGATTGACTATTTCCTTTCCCATATTAGGGAAGTTTTTGACTATAATTTCTTCAAATATTTTCTCAGACCCTTTCTTTTTCTCTTCTTCTTCTGCGACCCCTATCATTTGAATGTTGGTGCATTTAATGTTGTCCCAGAGGTCTCTGAGACTGTCATCGGTTCTTTTCATTCTTTTTTCTTTATTCTGCTCTGCAGTAGTTATTTCCACTATTTTATCTTCCAATCACTTATTCGTTCTTCTGCCTTAGTTATTCTGCTATTGATTCCTTCTAGAGAATTTTTAATTTCATTTATAGTGTTGTTCATCATTGCTTGTTTGCTCTTTATTTCTTCTCGGTCCTTGTTAAACGTTTCTTGTATTTTCTCTATTCTATTTCCAAGATTTTGGATATCTTTACTGTCATTACTCTGAATTCTTTTTTAGGTAGACTGTTTCCTCTTCATTTGTTTGGTATGGTGGCTTTTTACCTTGCTCCTTCATCTGCGGTGTGTTTTTCTGTCTTCTCATTTTTCTTATCTTACTGTGTTTGGGGTCTCCTTTTTGCAGGCTGCAGGTTCGTAGTTCCCGTTGTTTTTGATGTCTGCCCCCAGTGGGTAAGGCTGGTTCAGTGAGTTGTGTAGGCTTCCCTGTATAGGGGGCTAGTACCTGTGTTCTGGGGGGTGGGGCTCAATCTTGTCTTTCTGGTGGGCAGGGTTGTCTTTCTGGTGGGCAGAGGTGGAGGTCCCATCCCTATTCTTTTAGGGTGTCTGTGAATTTATTATGCTTTTAGGCAGCCTCTCTGCTAATGGGTGGTGGTGTGTTCCAGTCTTGCTAGTTGTTTTGCATGGGGTGTCCAGCACTGGAGTTTGCTGTCCGTTGGGTGGAGCTGGGTCTTAGCATTGAGACAGAGTTCTCTGGGAGAGCCTTCGCCAATTGATATTATGTGTGGCCAGGAGGTCTCTGGTGGTCCAGTGTCCTGAATTCTGCTTTCCCACCTCAGAGGCTGAGCCCTGACACCAGGCCGGGGCACCAAGACCCTGTCAGCCACACAGCTCAGAAGATAAGGGAGAAAAAGAAAAAAAGAAAAGAAAAATAAATAAATATTTTTAAAAAGTAAAATTATTAAAATAAAAAAAATAAGAAAGTAATAATAATAATAATAAAAAAGAAGAGAGCAACCAAACCAGTAAACAAATCTACGAATGATAACACGTGCTAAAAACTATACTAAGAGAAACATAAAAATCAGAAACAAGTCAGTTGCAGACAGTTGCCCACAAAGTCCACCACCTCAATTTTGGTATGTTTCATTGTCTATTCAGGTATTCCACAGAAGCAGGGTACATCAAGGTGATTGTGGAGATTTAATCTGCTGCTCCTGAGGCTGCTGGGAGAGATTTCCCTTTCTGTTCTTTGTTCACACAGCTCCCGGGGTTCAGGTTTGGTTTTGGCTCCACCTGTGCATGTAGGTCGCCCTGAGGCATCTGTTCCTGCCCAGACAGGATGGGGTTAAATCAGTGGCTGATTAGGGGGCTCTTGCTCACTCAGGCCGCGGGGAGGGAAGGGAAGGGTATGGTAGCTATAGTTGGAATGCTGGCGAGCTTGTGGCGGCATAGGCGGGTGTGATTTTGCAGTAGCCTGAGGTGTACCGTGTGTTCTCCCAGGGAAGTTGTCCCTGGATCCTGGGACCCCGGCAGTGACGGGCTGCACAGGCTCCGGGTGCTGGGAGGCGTGGATAGAGACCTGCGCTTGCACACAGGAGTTTTGGTGGCTGCAGCAGCAGCATCAGTGTTTCATGCCCGTCTCTGGTGTCTGAGCTGATAGCTGCGGCTCCCGCCTATCTCTGAAGCTTGTTTAGGTGGTGCTCTGCCTCCTTCTGTGGGCAAGCAGGGAAGGAATCCCCTCTCCTCGCACACCCTGAAACAATGGTCTCTTGCCTCTTAGGCAGGTCCAGATTTTTCCTGGACTCCCTCCTGGCTAGCCGTGGCGCACTAGCCCCCTTCAGGCTATGTTCACACAGCCAACCCTAGTCCTCTCCCTGGGATCTGACCTCTGAAGCCCGAGCCTCAGCTCCCAGCCCTGCCCGCCCCGGCGGGGGAGCAGACAAGCCTCTCGGGCTGGTGAGTGCCGGTCAGCACCGATCCTCTGTGCAGGAATCTCTCCGCTTTGCCCTCCGCACCCCTGTTGCTGTGCTCTCCTCCTTGGCTCTGAAGCTTACCCCCTTCGCCACCCACAGTCTCCGCCCGTGAAGGGGTTTCCTAGTGTGTGGAGACCTTTCCTTCTTCACAGCTCCCTCCCAGAGGTGGAGGTCCCATCCCTATTCCTTTGTCTCTGTTTTTTCTCTTTTTTTTTTTGCCCTGCCCAGGTACGTGGGGAGTTTCTTACCTTTTGGGAGGTATGAGGTCTTCTGCCAGCGTTCAGTAGGTGTTCTGTAGTTGTTCCACATGTAGATGTATTTCTGGTGTATTTGTGGGACAGAAGGTGTTCTCTTTGTGTTCCTGCTCTGCCATCTTGAAGGTGCCCCTGCATCACTTCTTTTCATCAGTCAGGATAAAGCTAGTTTATGTTCCTGTAACAGGAAACCTGAAATCCTCTGTGGCTTAAGACAACAAGACTTATTTCTCACTCAGACATTGGTAGGAGGGCTTTGCCCATCACTGATATCTGGGCTTCCAGGTTCCTGGTTGCCTTGCCTGGAGGGCTTTGGACCAACAAGTGAGTGCTCTGGCCTTGAAGTGAGTCATTTGCTCACAGTTCAGTGGTCAAAAATGGCCACATGGCCCCACTCAAACCCAGTGGGTCTGCATAGCACAACCCTACCAGGAGCCTGGAAAGTACACAGCCAGGAATATTTGGTGGATAACATTAATGACCACTGTGTGTGTGTCACGTGCCTGTGTCCAAAGGCATTTAATGATATCTGATTGAAGAATTATTTCTAATCACTTTTTTCAGTGTTTTAAACATGACTATCATTGTCTGAAAACTACCATTTCGTATGTTTTGGTTAAAGCAGTTAGTGTACCTTTTACCTATCATGTTCTTTTATTTTTATTTATTTTTTATAAATAAATTAAATTATTTTTGCCTGAGTTGGGTCTTTGTTGTTGTGCATGGGCTTTCTCTAGTTGCTGCGAGCGGGGGCCACTCTTCGTTGTGGTGCGTAGGCTTCTCACTGTGGTGGCTTCTCTTGTTGCGGAGCACGGGCTCTAGGTGTGCGGGCTTCAGTACTTGTGGCTCACGGGCTCTAGAGCGCAGGCCCAGTAGTTGTGGCGCATGGGCTTAGTTGCGCCGCGGCATGTGGGATCTTCCTGGACCAGGGCTTGAACCCGTGTCCCCTGTATTGGCAGGCGGATTCTTAACCACCGTGCCACCAGGAAAGCCCTACCATGTTCTTTTAAAAATAGCATGTGGCGTTTTTATCTACTTTGTTTGTGACATCAGTTAAATATTTGCAAAGCATCAGACAGATGTCTAAAATTTACTATAGTCTTCAGTACCCTAAGAAAAGGTAACACTTTTAGAGTATTCACATACTAATATAGATAGCATATATAATATATGACACATATATAATATCATCTGTATTGGCCAAATGGGACTGTTAGCATTTACTGTACTTTTGGCATCAAAGCAAACCCCGTTTCACTACAGTATCAGTGTCAGTTAACAGATCATACTCTTCTTTTCCATAGAGTTGTTTGTTCATGAAGGTAAGGCACGTTTGGGAGTCAGATCAACTGATCTTTCATCCATTTACCGAGTGTTTGTCAATGATGTGAACCGGCTCTTAATGGATCCAGGCAGTCTGACTACCACTGGGAAAGTATTGCTTATGTTTTCCAAGCTGAAGGACTTCCTAAAGCAGCTGTTCTCAAACATTGCTGTGCAGTGGAATCACCTGGGATCTTCAAACCACACTGCTGCCTGGCTCTCACACCCAGTCAGCCTGATGTCTTTGCTGTCAGGTGTGAAATAGGAAGTTGGCATTTTCAGTGCTCCTGAGGTGATGCTGATACATGGTAAAGTTCAGGCACCACTGTCCTGATGTTCTTGTGTGTTGGAGCAATGGAATACACAGTTGTTATCTTTGTAGTGTCCTGTTACATGGGGAACTTTCAACTTCTTTTTAAAAATAACCCAACCTAAACCCAGACAAACAAAAAAGAAAACTTCCCAAGAAAATAGCACAGTGTTCTTCTCCTTCCCTCAGTAACAGGTGACTTATCACAGTTAAACCCTAGCTCTCATCTGAAGCCAGTCGGCCAGTATTTATTGAGCATTCACGTGGTGTATTGATAAATAGCCTTGCTCTAGGCCGTTGAGATACATATTAAAGGCTGGTTACATATAATTCTTGATCCATGAATGGTAGACAAAATATAGATATTTGTAATTTAAGTATAACAGGTACTAAAATAAAAGTGTTACAATTTTGCATGGATCAAGGGAATTTGAATGCATTTTGATGGATTGCTGAGTACTTGATCTTTTTTTCTTTTGCGGTACGTGGGCCTCTCACTGTTGTGGCCTCTCCCGTTGCGGAGCACAGGCTCCGGACGCGCAGGCTCAGCGGCCATGGCTCACGGGCCCAGCCGCTCCGTGGCATGTGGGATCTTCCCGGACCGGGGCACGAACCCGTGTCCCCTGCATCGGCAGGCGGACTCTCAACCACTGCGCCACCAGGGAAGCCCTGAGTACTTGATCTTAATTGAGGACTGTGTTTAGGAACAGCCTTCTTTGGTTTTAAAGTAGTAGAAAAGTATATTTTAGCATTTAGAGGGACGTCAGCAAAGATGTGGAAACAGAAGCAAGCCAGATGGAAAGGAAGCATGAAGAAACAGAGGTAAAGAAGTACTCAGGTATTTGCATTTAATTGGCAAGGACCTGGGGTAAGTACTAGAGGGTAGTGGATAGCAGAGTAGCAGGCTTATCAGAAAGGTAATTATAAAAACCAGTATTAGTAGCCATAGGTGGAATGACTCAGAATTCTGCCTAGGTTGGAGTATTCCACAGGGGAGGCAACTGATTGAGGATGATCGATTTGGCACTGGGGTCGGGCAGCACGGATACGTCCAAGTGATTGAGCAGAGGAAGATGTCGTCATCTGGAGCAGTTGGTTGTACACAGAGAATCACAGTTCTGCAAGGAATTTCACCTTCAAGTTTTAGTTTGGGAAACAAAGGATATCAGGGAAACTCATGGGTCCCTGGCAGACCTGATGAAATATATTAGGATCACCAGGGTGCTTCTTGAAAATGCAGATTCCTGGGCTCAGTCATCTTTGTTGAATCAAAATCATTGGTGGCCGGGCTTCTGCGGTAGACAGTGAGAGGTCCAGTAAGAACAGACAGGTGGAGACGGGAGTTTTCTCATCTTGTACTTTTTAGGGGATAGAAGAAGCTTTCCTGAGAAAGTAGAGTTTATGAAGGCTCCAGGTCCTGGATCCATGTAACTTCTGGGATTACAAGAGAGAGCATAGTTGATGTAGGGTACAACCTCCACCCTAAAAAGTGAGCTTAAGAGAAGTAATCACCAAATGTCTCAAAGTGGCCAAGTTGCAGTGCATCAGAAGTCAAGGATGGTTCAAAGCTAGATGCTTGTAGGTTAATCCAAGGCAAATTCAGAAGCGTTCACTCATCTCACCGCTTTGCTTCTAGCCCTCCTACCTACCATCTCTGCATGATGCCTAGTTTCTGATGCCCTGTGGTAGTTTCTCCCTCTGTGGGAAAAGACGCCAGTATTCTCAAGCAGTTTATACACCCTCTCGGCCATTGTTTGTGTCTGATCCATGGCGCTGTCATGATGGGGTCTGCTTTTCCAGGCGCCTGCACCCCTGGAAGATGATGATGGGTCCAGTCTTTTCCTTTGCCCCTCCTGGGCCTCTGAAATACCACTGACTCTAGGCTTCCTTGAGGACCCAGCAGTCGGGCTTCCTTCCAAAGTACGAGGGGGAACTGTTCTAGGTGCACATTTGCAGGGTGTCAGGAGCAAGGAGTCTTGGCAGGGAAAAGAGTGGGTGTTGAAGTGGAGGGGTTTGAAAGGATGTGCTGCACCTGGGACCTGAGAGTCATTGGGTGAGACTGGAGGAGGGGCTGGAGAGGTGTGTGGGAGAGAGGGGGCACTCAGGTCCCTCTGTGGAAGGTTTACCTTTCTGTGGGTGACAAGGATTTGTAGGTTTACGTTCCAAAGTGGTGCAGTAAGGGAGGCATTCTGGAAAGTTGTAGTTTGGTAAAACTTTGTTAACCTTTCAGACCCTTAGTTTCTAAAAGACTGGAACTAGGAAGTTCATTCTCACTGTCTACTCCCACCCACGTCTGTGAAGGTCAAAAGAGCTAATTTTGATGATGGTAGATTTTACTACTCATAAATGTATCTCTTTATTTCCTCTTTCCATCCTTCCCCTGGATTGTTTTAATCCCGAGATGTACACGTTCTTCATTTGGCACTTCTGTTGCCTGGTATCGTTAACTGTGTCTCACATATTTATTTTGTTTCTGGAACTTTGCTTTTCCCTTGGAGTAGAGAAAATGTCTTATTTATCCTTTGCCTCTTTGCATTTCTAAGTACAATGTCTTGCACACGTAGTAAGCACTCAATAAGCAATTGCTTTTTGCTCGAGTATTCAGAGATCTGCTGAAAATGCCACATTGGCAGTATTATGTGTTCCAACAGTTTGTAATATTATTGGAAGATTAGTGAAAGAATTTATTCTTCTGTATGTGATTGGAATTAGTGCTTTCAAATAACTTGCAAGATTGGTTTTCACTCCATGAATTTGTCAGCATCTTTCTGAATTATGGGTAATATTTTAGACATAGATAGAAAGATGCATCATGTTACATATGAAAAAAATCGCAAGGTTTCAGAGCTTGGAGAATAATTTCCTTAAGTAAACAACTTAAGGAGCTGCCTCCCATGCCCAATACCTGGTCTTTTGTTTGGAACTGGGTGACACAGCGTTTTTCAGGTGCATATGTTGTAAAATGTGCAAAAACAAAGTAAGGCTCTTTTGCTTAAAAAGTTCTTTAAATAGTCGTCATGATTTAAAACTATATTTGTGTGCCACTTCTGTTTATGAATTTCTCTTAAAAAATTCTTCCATATGTGGATAATTTGAATATTCACTTTAATTTCTAGAGCATGGCATTAAAATGTCGGTCTAGGCAAGCTGTCAGTTATCAAATTCAGCTTTGTAACAAGCTGTGAACTCATGGGATAGAAGTAGGAAGCCACATCTAAGATGTGACAGTCTGAATTGTCGCATGTAAAAGTGAATTTCTCTTTCTTTGGAAAGCAAAGTTTTAGGTCTTTGGAAAATCGTTCTCAAGTTGGCTTGAGGGTTTTTCTGATTCCAGAGCACTTCTGGAATTGTATGGGGCCTCAAGACGGTAGAAGATGATAATGTATAGTTTCAGTATTAATCTTTGTGGGAGGGAAAATGCCCAAAGTGGACTTCAACATATTTTACTACGTTTGCACATTAATCTTCAACTGCCGAGGGCCAATTATGTGCAAAATGAAGAAAATAAAGAACAGCTGTCCCCAGAAAATTTACAGCAAGTAAACTAGACCTTCTTGCTCGCTGTCTCTTTTTGAATCAGAATGGGTGTGAGATGTGTGTGGGTGGATACAGAGGACAGGCTTCCACGGTAGGGAGGTGAAGAGTCTTGTGGTGTCTGCAGAAATGCAAATGTGGAGCTGAAATACTAACTCCAGGCGATTCGGGACTGATTTTTAATTTTCTCAATTAGTAATCTTATTTGTTTTAAGAGCAAAGAAGTGTCTAAAGCTATTAGCCTCCAAATGAATGGTTGAGTGAAATTAATACAGACAGATGGTTAAATCTTCTTGCTCCTGAGTAGGTGTGCGAGGCTTTGTGTGTTCGGCTCCCATTTGGATGAGGTCCGTGGGCATTTTATTGTAAGGCTCTCTCGGCACTCTTAGCATCAGCTGGAGAACAGGGACTCAGAAGTCAGCCTTGTTCAGAATCTCTTTCTCCACTTCTTCGCTCTGCAGCCATGCAAGTGAGCTGGTTAACCTCTCTGTCTTGATTTGATCATGTGTAATTCGGGATAATGGTAGCAACTTTTTCGTAGGGTCGTTGTGAGAATTAAACAGGGAGGCTTGGGACATTGGCGTATATTGAGTGCTCAGTAAATGTGAGTTGCTTCTTTAGAAATAAATCTATGAATTGAGGCCAGTCACAATTCAGTGGTCCCATTATTGATGCAAGGCTCTGGGAACACTAAGGGATTTGTTTTTTAAATAGTAATTTATATAGGCAAAGAAATCCCCTGAGTTCACTTTAGTCACGTAATTTTAAGTGGCTCTTGTAACAAGCAGTGAAATTAACTGGCTTGCCTTTCAACCTCCTGTCTCTCTGCCCTACGGATACTTGAGCAGTTAAATGGCCAGAGTGCAAGGAAGAAAAGAGACTCAGGAGCAAGATGATGGCTTTAGATTATCTCAAGCTTTCAGAAAAAAAGAGGAAAAGAAAAGAGAAAAGAAAAGAGGAAAAAAAAAAAGAGAGAGATTGTCCAGGGTTGCCTTTGCCTAACATGGATTTGTCCCTAATGCCACAGCTGCTCTGAGGTGGAGGAGAGGCAGGTGGCAGTAGCGAGACACCAGTAGACCTTTTCTAATATTCTGATCTCTGTAGAGGAGGGATAAAAAGGAGGCTTGCAAATAGCAACGGGCAACTTTTGCCTTGAGTCTGAGTCTCTTTTCTAATTTAGAAGTAAGTAAAAATTTGTAGCTACTTCAACTTGAGCTACACGAATGATGAGTTTGAAAATAACATGTACTCTTCCCTAGCTGCCCATTTATTCCAGCTTACTTTACTACTTAATACTGCTGGGTGTGTACATGTTAGGTGGACTTTACTCAGAACTTTCTGGCTGTTTCTTGAAGGAAAGATACAGGGGAGAAATGGTCAAGGTATGGTTCCTGCTCTTAAATCTAACCTTTAGTTTCAAGACAGTGAAGGTGCTGAGATTTTACTTTACTTTCCTGTGAACAAGTTAGCCTGTACGGTTTCATGGATGCTGGTAGAAGACACAAGACTCCTGGATCAGAGGTGAAGGACAGTTCATTACTCTCAGTAGCCAGTGTTTTACGTTTCGTGTTGGGCCCTGAGCCCCAGTTCCCAAGGGCACTGCAAAGAGGCTCAGATATATCTGCACACATTGGGTTGTGTTTTAGGAGAAGGATAACTCTGAACTTAGGAAACTCGACTCTTTCGAAATGACTGGCAAGCATGTCTGCCGTTTGCTCTAGATGGACACTATATTTTCCAAGGCTGCAAGCAAACCTGTTCTTTGCTTCAGAGGGAGATGCTGGCGCAGATGGTGTTCACCCACCCTGGGGTGTTGCTGGCGGAGGTGAGTGGGTGGAGATGACGTGAGAAGATGCTCTGTGAGCAATTGAGGCCGGAGTGTGGCAGATCCCAGGTGCTGGGCTGCGTATTTGCCTCAGTTCTGTAGGCACTGGTGCGACAATGACAGATCTGAGCAGGGGTGCGTTCAGATCTTTGACAGGAAGTAGAGTTGATGCGGGGAGGGGCATAGAAGGAAAGATGACTGGTTGGGTTTTAGAAATAATCCAGGTGAGAAATCACGGAGGTTTAAACTTGCCATTGGCAATGGAAAGAAAAGATGCATAGAAGAGACGCTTGGCAGAAAAATAGAATCTGGTGGCCTGTTGGATGTAGGAGGTAAACGAAAGGGAAAAGGAAAACCTGACTCTAAGGTTTCCAGCCCTGGTAGCTGAAGACATCTTTAGCCAAGACAGAGAATGCAAGAGGAACAGTAGGTTCAGGGGGAATACAGACTGGTTTTGGATATCCCAGATTCCAGGTACCTGTGACATACCTGCGTCAGAAACGCAATGAAGGCTGCCAGAGAGGTATGGGCGTCATTTTTAGAGAGGCAAAGTTTGGATAGTTGGAAAATCCTTCAGGTGGATGGTGAGGTAAGAAGATAGTGGGGCAAAGGGCAGAATCTTTGGGGATCTTTGCATTTAGAGAATGAGAGGGAGAAGAAGAGTGAAGGAGACATACAACAGTCAAAGGGGTAGGAGGAGAATCAAGAGAGTGTGGTGTAAGGGAATCCACAAGGGGAGATTTGAAGGGGGATCAACAGTGTTAATGCTCTAGATAATCCAGGTATGAGGAGGATCAAGAAACAGCCAATAGAAGTCAAGAAGTCATGAAACTGGAGAACAACGAGGTTGTACTTACGTGTCATTTTTACAAGAACCTTGTAAGACAGTGGTATTTCTCCGTTTTACATGATCAGCTGAAGGGAAGGGTCATCATCGGACTTGTGTGAGTCTCAGGGCTAGGAAATGGCAGACTACAGCTCACATCCAAGACCGACTTCTTCTTAAAGCTGGTGCTCTGAACCACAATGAACGTGAGGACATGGAGATTCTCTAGGCTGATCTTCTGAAGACGCTGGAGATGAATGAAACAATAGAAGACACATTTTTTTTTAAATGTTTTAATTTTATTGGAGTATAGTTGATTTACAGTGTTGTGTTAGTTTCAGGTATACAGCAAAGCGATTCAGTTATACATACATTCATTCTTTTTTTTTTTTGCGATACGTGGGCCTCTCACTGTTGTGGCCTCTCCCGTTGCGGAGCACAGGCTCCGGACGCGCAGGCCCAGCGGCCATGGCTCACGGGCCCAGCCACTCCGCGGCATGTGGGATCTTCCTGGACCGGGGCACGAACCTGTGTCCCCTGCATTGGCAGGCGGACTCTCAACCACTGCGCCACCAGGGAAGCCCTATTCATTCTTGTTTTAGATTCTTTTCTCATATAGGTTATTACAGAATATTGAGTAGGGCTCCCGTGCTATACAGTAGGTCCTTGTTGGTTATCTGTCTTAGATAAAGTAGTGAGTGTGTTCATCCCAAGCTCGTGATTTATCCCCCTCCCCAACCCCGTTTCCCCTTTGGTAGCTATGAGTTTGTTTTTGATAACTGTAAGTCTGTTTCTGTTTTGTAAATAAGTTCATTTGTATATTTTTTAAAAAATTAGATTCCACATATGAGTAATATCATATGATATTTGCCTTTCTCTGTGTGACTTAGTATAATAATCTTTAGGTCCATCCGTGTTGCTGCAAATGGCATTATTTCATTCTTTTTTATGGCTGAGTAATATTCTATTGTATATATGTACCACTTCTTCTTCTTTTTTTTTTTTTTTAATTTTTTGGCCACACTGCGTGGCATGTGGGATCCTTAGTTCCCCAACCAGGGATCGAACCCGTGCCCGCTGCATTGGGAGTTCAGAGTCTTAACCACTGGACTGCTAGGGAAGTCCCTGTACCACACCTTCTTTATCCGTTCATCTGTTGATGGACATTTACGTTGCTTCCATATCTTGGCTATGTAAACAGTGGTGCAGTGAACACTGGGGTGCATGTATCCTTTTGGATTATGGTTTTCTCTGGATATATGCCCAAGAATGGGATTGCTGGATCATTTGGTAGCTCCATTTTTAGTTTTTTAAGAAACCTCCATAGTGTTTTCCATAATGGCTGCACCAATTTACATTCCCACTCACAGTGTAGGGTTCCCTTTTCTCCACACCCTCTCCAGCGTTTACTGTTTGTAGACTTTTTGATGATGGCCATTCTGACTGGTGTGATGTGATATCTTATTGTAGTTTTGACTTGCATTTCTCTAATAATTAGTGACGTCGAGCATCTTTTCAGAAGACAAATGTTTAAGGAACAGAGGAGGTTTGAAACTGTAGACAATAGGAAAGGGAAGTGGGGAGGGAAGATTTGAGTATCACTCTCTGAAGTGCTCATCTCGATCTGGGATGAAGCCATCCTGAAGTTACACCTGCCCTCTTTCCAGACCAGCTCCATCATGGACGCCTGAAGGTGTACCATCAACCCAAGGAAGATGTGTCCCCTTTGCTGAGAATCTCTGCAACTCCCTGGAAAGTCTCTCAGTGGCAGACCTAATGTCAGTGTGGGACCTGCAGCTGACAGTGTTTGAAATTCAAATAAACGGCAGTTTACATTTTCCGAGTATTCTGTGTACTCTAGTTCACCCAGTCTCTACAAAACTCAGTAGGTGGTTGAGCAGATACATCTTGATTAGGCTTAGGTGCATATATTAGGCTCAAGAGACAAGTTGAAAGTGGCAGAGCTGGGATTTGAATGCCGGTCTTCGATTCTTAGAATTACTCTGTGGCGATAGAAGTAAAATGAGACAAAGAGTTGGGTGACCGAGCAACTTAGTGGTGATGGGGATGCCGGAAGGTGCAGAGGCTGTGAGATGCTTCTTTCCCGGAGGTTCACGCTGTGAGGAAAGATGGAAGGGCACGTCGAATGAGTCAGAACTAGATCTCTTAGACCTGGGACAGCTAGACATCAGACACCTGGGGAGAGTTTGGGACCCCGAGTGTTTCTAGTGAGAGAGGAAACTCCCTGTTATTTTGCAGCTTCCTCCTGCCCCTCTCTAGGCATCCTGCCTGCTGGCTTGGTGGTTGTACAAGGAATAACAGCAAGCCTAGGGGTTGTCTGGTCTGAAGCAAAAATGCTTTCCCTTGTGCTGGCTAGAAACGGGAGATGAGGCCAGCCACACGGAGTACTGGGAGTATACTATAGTCCATTTGGACCCCAATACAAAGGTAGCCCTTAATAAACCAAACACTCTTTGTATTTGAGACTTGGATTTGAGAGGATGAGACTTAGAGTCAGGCCTAGATGTCTGAAGAGTCCAGAAATGATCAGTACTTCCAAAGAAATTGGCTTGGACCTGGAATGGGATATTTGCCTTGTCCTGTTTTCGGGTATTTCTCACTCCTGCTGGAATGGACCTGCATGTGACGACCAGCCTCGGGAGTGCCAAGCTGGCAGGTTTCTGAGCTCAGCCTTGGGTTGGTCTGGGTGTGAAAAGAACACGTGAATGAAATCATGAGACCTCTCCGCTAGGTGCCTGCTGGTAGGGAGGCTCTTGATCCTAGCCCAGAAACGGATTTTTATGAAAAGAGTAGGGGAAAGCCAACACGAAAGTGGAAGCAAGACTTCATAGGAAAGGAAAACGCAGATCAGTTCCTGGCGGATAGTAGCTGTCTGTAATGCTTTTCTATCTGCCGCCCAAATAATTATCATCCAGGGGAGAAATTCCAAACGTTATTGGTGAACAGGAATTTTATATTTTCCATGAGTCATTCGTATTAAATAAACTTTGACTGTCTTCCCAACATAAGCTTTATTTTATGACAGTGGGCTGTAGACTACATGCCTTGGTTAGAGTGACTTTTATATGTATTTTGCCAAGGTGTTTTGATATTAATCTTGATTTTATGTTACAGTTAAAAAGATTTTCATGAGTGCTTGTTATGTAAGGCTCATGCAAATGCTTTATAAACATTATCTCCTTTAATTTTCACAACAACCCCATTCCATCATTAACCTCATTTTTCAGATAAAGAAGTTGAGACAGGTTGAATAACTTGCCAGTAACAACTGGGAGAGGGGAGAGCTGGAAGCTTCCAGAATCTCCATAAGCTTAATTTGTAATAGTTTGTATCTTATAACCTTAACAAATTTCTATTTCCAGGATATGTTTTGTTTTTGTTGTTTTTTTTTTAAATGAGGGAACCAAGATCTAGAAAGGTTAAAATGTTACTCGGTATCATTTTGAGCTTCTCATCTTTGTAAAGGTATAGGTAACCTTCTAACTGTCCCAGTGCTTAGAAATGGTCTCTTACACTGCTTTTTGCAGTATTTAATACATTGTAAGTGTTAAAAATAATGCATTCTTCTTCTAAAGCTTTAGAATTCTGCAGTTTTATATATAGAGCTTCTTAAATTTATGATGTTGAATGGTAGGTCCCTTTGATGGAAGAGTGAATCATTCTTGGTTCTATGTGCTTATATTTAAAACTAATTTAATATAAACATGTGTTTTTGACAGAACCTTAAAATATTATGGATCACTCTGTATCTTGAAAGGGTATCTTTGTGTATGAACCTGTTTATTTTTATGTGACTCAGTGTAGTGGGTGGACTGGAACGTGTTTACTATACTTACACAGACATATAAGCATAGTGCTTATCGAGGGTTAGTTATAAATGTATGGAAGGAACGCATTACCAAGTTTTTGTAATTCACCTATGACCTGAAACGATATTCATGAGTCTCTTCATTGCTTTTCTTTGAATGCCTTTTGTAGTATCTCTTTCTTTTTTAAAAAAATTGAAGTATAGTTGATTTACAATGTTGTGTTAGTTGCAGGTGTACAGCAAAGTGAGTCAGTTATATATATATATATCTATATATATCTTTTTCAGATTCTTTTCCATTATAGGTTATTACAAGATATTGAATATAGTTCCCTGTGCTATACAGTAGGTCCTTGTTGATTATCTATTTTATATATTTTAGTGTGTATATGTTAATCTCAAACTCCTAATTTATCCCTCCCCCCTCACTTTCTCGTTTGGTAACCTAAAGTTTATTTTCCATGTTTCTGAGTCTGTTTCTGTTTTGTAAATAAGTTAATTTGAATCATTTTTAAAGATTCCGCATAAGCAGTATCATATGATATTTGTCTTTCTCTGACTTCACTTAGTATGATAATCTCTAGGTCCATCCATATTGCTGCAAATGGCATTCTTTTATTCCTTTTTATGTGTAATATTCCATTGTGTGTGTATATGTGTGTATAATACATCTTCTTTGTCCATTCATCTGTTGGTGGACATTTAGGCTGCTTCCAAGTCTTGGCTATTGTAAATAGTGCTGCCGTGAACATTGGGATGCATGTATGTTTTCGAATTAGAGTTTTCTCCAATATATACCCAGGAGTGGGATTGCTGGATCATATGCAACTCTAGTTTTTTGAGAAACCTCCATACTGTTCTCCATAGTGGGTGCACCAATTTACATTCCCACCAATAGCGTTGGAGGGTTCCTTGTTCTCTACACCCTCTTCAGCATTTCTTATTTGTAGACTTGTGGCTGATGGCCATTCTGACTGGTGTGAGGTGATGCCTCATTGTGTGTTGATTTGCATTTCTCTAATAATTAGCGATATAGCATAGCATTCTTTTTTTTTTTTTTTTTTTTTTTTTTTGCGGTACGCGGGCCTCTCACTGTTGTGGCCTCTCCCGTTGCGGAGCACAGGCTCAGTGGCCATGGCTCACGGGCCCAGCCGCACCACGGCATGTGGGATCTTCCCCGACCGGGGCACGAACACGTGTCCCCTGCATCGGCAGGCGGACTCTCAACCACTGCGCCACCAGGGAAGCCCTAGCATAGCATTCTTAAGCCTTGTTGCTAGGTATTTCCTCACAAATTTTTCCTAATCACTTTACATATGATACTGTTTCCCTTTTATTTTCAGGAATCTTTCAAGATATATAAGATATAATTACCAAACATATTTAAAATTATTATACACACACATACATGCATGAATATTTGTATTTGTTCATTACATAGCCAACAGGGGAGTTTGTCTTTGCAGTGCCGGTGAGATGTGTAAACCTTTATTTGTACTTATGCATGTCCATGTTTGTATATGCACATGTGCCTCATTAATAATGACACATTGCAGACTTTTGATGTGAATGTGAACATGAACATTAATGACCTTTCACCCCTGTTGTCAACGTGCACAAATGCAAGTAAACATTTCACTTCCTCTGCAAATATTGCTCAAATATCTCAGTTCACACCAAGCACTTTGCTGGTTACTAGATGAGAACTGAATGAATGTTAGTTTATAAACCCCTGGAATCTGATCATTTATTCTGTAGAATCACACACCTGGAAAGTTTTTTGCAATAATCTTGTGCCTGTTACCATCAAAAGTATTGATGTTCCAGTTTGAGCCTTACTTTTTTATACTGTTATATCTATTTTTTTCTTTTTAAAACATTTTTTAAAAATTTCATATTGGAGTATAGTTGATTTACAATGTTGTATTATTTTTTGTAGTTATAAATAATCCTTTTTGTCTTTTCATTTTCTTTCCACATCTCTTTACTAACCAATCATCAGCTTATCAATTACTGATTCAGTTTATTTATTATTCAGTTTCTTTGCTAAATGTATACCATGGGCTCTCAGGCACAGACTCTGCTCCTGAAGCCAAAAATGTTCTTTCCTAAACAAAAGACTTTCTGGCTGGGTTAGTCCCAAGTTGTTCTCTGTTTTCATTTTAATTCTCTTTTTAATTTTACCCTATGTGTTCACTTTATTCTAACTCAGTGCCTAAAATTTAGTAAGTCCTCAATACTTTTTATGAAATTAACAGGAAATTAAGTGTGATATAATTTCTAGCCTGTTGTCTTCTCACTTCTTTCCAACTTCTCCTTCCTTTCATTTTATATTCTTCTTCTCCCTGTTTGCCTTTCCTGTGTGCGAGTTTTAATTACCTTTCTTCTCTCTTCTGCTTCCTTAACTCCGAATGGCACTGTGTTTTCTTCTTACTTCACTGACTTGTCAGTTGAGTCCCTCCAGCCTTTACCTCCACCTCTGTTGTTTAATGGAATTTATCAACCCTCTAAAACTTTTTGTTTTTCTTTTGCTTGTAATTTTTTTTTTTATTGTCTCAAAGTATCTTCTTTTCTCTTTTGATTCTCCAGCCCACCTACAAGGACCTCTGGTTGCCCACTGGGGTTCCTGAGTTCCAGGCAGCTGTTTTCTGGAGCTGAACGGACCCTCTGGGTCTGGTAGCATCATTTGGGTTTGGAGAAGGAAACAGTGAGGCAGAGATGATGATGAAACTCATTTCTACTTCTCGCCCCTCTCCTCAAGGAAGATGTGGGCCGTGCTTAGTGACAGCACTGTGTGAGATTGGAGGAGGCAGGTGGTGGGAAGGAAGGCACGTTTGATATCACCTTGGCCGCTTTGCCCAGGGACAGCTGTCATCAGCTGCTTGTCAGTGAACTTGAGAGCACTTACCTTGCCTTTACTACCGATCAGAACCAATCTTATAAATTAAAAGAAAAAAAATCCTTGGGCCTATAAACACTTTGACCCAATTATAGATTTTTGTTAAAAGTTAGAAAGTATTGTGGTAATGATACCTGTCAGTAAGCTGTGGTATGCCGAAAAAGTTTTAATACCTTGGATTTTTAAAAAAATATTTTATGGGAGTACGGTAGATTTATAATGCTGTGTTAGTTTCAGATGTACAGCAAAGTGATTCAGTTATAAATTTAGCCACTCTTTTTTAGATTCTTTTCCCATATAGGCCATTACAGAGTATTGAGTAGAGCTCCCTGTGCTCTACAGTAGGTCCTTATTAGTTATCTATTTTATATGTAATAGTGTGTATATGGCAATCTCAATCTTCCAATTTATCCCCTTCCCCTCCACCTTACCCGTTGGTAACCATAGTTCGTTTTCTACATCTGTAACTCTGTTTCTGTTTTGTAGATAAGTTCATTTGTACCCTTTTTTTTAGATTCCACATATAAGTGATATCATATGATAGTTATCTTTCTCTGTTTGACTTACTTCACTCATTATGACAGTCTCTAGGTCCATCCATGTTGCTGCAAATGGCCTTAGTTCGTTCTTTTTTATGGCTGAGTAATATTCCATTGTACATATTACTACATCTTTATCCATTCATCTGTCAGTGGACATTGAGGTTGCTTCCATGTCCTGGCTATTGTAAATAGTGCTGCATTGAACATTGGGGTGCATGTATCTTTTCAAATTATGGTTTTCTCCGGATATATGCCCAGGATTGGGATTGCTGGATCATATGGTAGCTCTATTTTTAGTTTTTTAAGGAGCTTCCATACTGTTCTCCATAGCGGCTGTACCAGTTTACATTCCCACCAGCAGTGTAGGAGGGTTCCCTCTTCTCCACACCCTCTCCAGAATTTATCGTTTGTAGATTTTTTTGATGTTGGCCATTCTGATTGGTGTGAGGTGATACCTCACTGTAGTTTTGATTTGCATTTTTCTAATAATTAGTGATGTTGAGCATCTTTTCATGTGCTTTTAGCCATCTGTATGTCTTCTTTGGAGAAATGTTTATTTAGATCTTCTGCCCATTTTTTGATTGGGTTGTTTGTTTTTCTGGTATTGAGCTTCATGAGCTATTTGTATATTTTGGAGATTAATCCCTGTCACTTGCTTCATTTGTGAATATTTTCTCCCATTCTGAGGGTTGTCTTTTCGTTTTGTTTATTAATACCTTGGATGTTAAAGTTTTTAGTTCTTAAGTGTAATGTCTGGTTTGGGCCAAGTTCAATCTGTATCTGTAGTTCTAAAATAATTTCAAGTCAGATCAACCTAGCTATACCTATTCTGTACTCAGTTATTCTATGCAAGGCACCGTGAAAGCTATTAAAAATAAACAAACGAGAAAAGTCCAAATCAAAGTTAACCTAATATCTTTCCAGGTAATATCTCTATGTATTTGGGGAGAAAAGGAAGAACACAGGTCCACAATTCTTTTTTTTCTTTAACAATTTATTTATTTTTAATTTTTTTTGGCTGCGTCGGGTCTTGGTTGTGTCACGCGGGCTCTCTTGTTGAGGCACGCAAGCTCAGTAGTTGTGGTGCGTGAGCTTAGTTAGCTGTCGCGCGGCGTGTGGGATCTTAGTTCCCCAAACAGGAATCGAACCCACATCTCCTGCACTGGAAGGTGGATTCTTTACCACTGGACCACCAGGGAAGTCCCAGAGTCCACGATTCTTAATCTGAAAATTCTGAGGTGGACGTGTTTGAGCAAAGGCAATATAGGACATATACTGTCTTATATTTAACGTCTTCAGATAGGTTTGGTGTGGAAACTATTTTTAACATAGTGACATATGAATATTCATGCTGAGTGGGGAAAAATACAGACCTAAATAACCTGATGTCAGGTCAGGCATTCAGATTTTTGATTTTGGCAACTGTGAATAGCAGAATGTGGGCTTGTTTTAAAATGTGATCAGGTGTTAAAAGAAAATAATTACGAGTCACATTCAGAAAAAGGGAATATCAGAGGGTGTGGAGAAAAAGGAACCCTCCTACATTGTTGGTGGGAATGTAAATTGGTACACCCACTATGGAGAACAGGATGGAGTTTCCTTAAAAAAACTAAAAATAGAGCTACCATATGATCCTGCAATCCCACTCCCAGGCATATATCTAGAAAAGACAAAGACTCTAATTCAAAAAGATGCCTGCACCCCAAGGTTCATAGCAGCACTGTTTATAGTAGCCAAGACATGGAAGCAATCTGAATGTCATCGACAGATGAATAGATAAAGAAGATGTGGTGTGTATATATATATATATATATACACACATATATATATACAATGGACTATTACTCAGACATAAAAAAGAATGAAATAATGCTATTTACAGCAACATGATAGACCTAGAGATTATCATACTAAATGAAGCAAGTCAGACAAAGACAAGTATCATACAATATCACTTATATGTGGAATCTAAAACATGATACAAGTGAAGTTATTTACAAAAACAGAAACAGACTCATAGACATAGAAACAAACTTAGCTTTACCAAAGGAGATAGTGGCGGTGGTGGGGGAGAGACGTTAGGAGTCTGGGATTAACAGATACACACTGCTGTATATAAATTAGGTAAACAACAAGGACCTACTGTGGAGCACAGCGAACTGTAGTCAATATCTTGTAATAACCTATAACGGAAAAGAATCTGAAAAAGAATAGATATAGACACATATATACTCACACAGATATGTATAGCTGAATCACTTTGCCGTACAGTTGAAACTAACACAACATTGTAAATTAACTACACTTCAATAGAAAAAATGGTGAGAAAAGAATATATAAGTTCAAAACAGATAAAAATTTTAATAAAAGGGAATATCACTGTGGGTGGTGACAGAAAAGGTGGGATTTTTTTCTGATTTGAAGGTCTGGATGGGACTTCACCTTGCTCACTGTCGACTCTTGGGCAACTAGAATCACACCTGCCATGTATTTGGTGAATACGTATTTGGCAGATGAGTTATTAATGAAGAGAAGGGGAAGAACTTCCCCGTCAGAGGAGACTTGTGCCTGAGGAGGGGATGAATTTGATAGTCAGCGGTCTGCTCTGATTGAAGACGAATACTCTGCAATAAATGTGGGTAGGTGAGGTGGGACCCTTTATGGGGAGTTATGTGTCTGTGCCTTACATGCTTCTTCAGCTGAGGAATTCGGATTGGATCTGATGACTTTAACTTTTAAATGAGGATGGGAGAGACCTAAAGGTAATCAAAGTGGCTTGAAAAATGGAAAGTAGAAAAAATGATGGTGTTCAGAATGGATTATGGTTGTGTGTATGTCCCTGTAAGGATGCCCAACATGCAGGCATCAAATTCGAGGCCATGCTGAAGAAGCAGAGATTAGTCCAGAGTGTGAAGAAAATGCAGAGATTGCGATCTGTTGCATTTGGAAAGTGACAGGAAGTCAAAGAAAATTTTCAAAATTCTAATACTTGGTGATGAGAAATACTGATCCCTTTGGCTGATAGGGGAAATTTGGAAGAGAAGTTGGAGAGGATATACGAATCGTATGACTTGGCGTATTGATTGGTTTATATTCTTCAAACCTGTTTATATGATGTCTTTTGTATGTCATGTGTGTGTTCATAGATGTAAAATTTGTCCCAAGTCCCTAGTCCAGAGCTTTTAAGGACAATGTAACAAGAAACAGTAAATCCTACATGACTTGAGTGTATGTGTTCTAGGTGCCGTTTCCAAGCTGCTTTTATAGGAGGTTTATTTAAATTTCATGTTAAAAAAGGAAAAACTGTGTTGAGTAGCATTAGTTCCCCCTTGTACCTTTCATTACGCATTAGCAATGAACTCTCCTTCTCTCGGGTTGATGAATTTGAACTTGATCTATTATCTGATAGTAATTACCAGCACAGAGTGATGATTATTGCTGAAGTAACATTCTTATTTCATTTCTCTTTGTATGTCGGGCACTTCTCAGAGGGCACGTTTGTTTGCAGCATATGACTTGCTCTTTTGGCTTCTGGCTTTGAGGCCACTATTTTAGGTTTCTTAAATAGAGTAGTATTGACAAAAATCCTCTGGTATTTAAAATTCTCTGGGCATGGTCTTCTAGCTTGTAGGAGACAGAAGGAGTGGGCTGTGGCTGGTGTTTTCTCCTCCGGCAGGCTCAAGCTCTGATTTTTGTGTTTCTTGACAGTTTCTTTTTTTTCCCAACTCCTGGCAGGGCTGACCTGCATCTTTCTCTGCTCTTGGAGTCAGTGTTTCCCATCATGAAGGTGCCTCTCTGCTACTTTGATTCTTGAGCCTTCTTAATAGTCTTGTGTAGGCTGAAGGGCCAGCCTTTCCTCTTCTGGTCCTTTGAGCTCTCCAGAGACAGTCGAGAGAGAAGGTGTGTCTGTTTTGCTGGGGCTGCCGTAATCAAGTACCACAGACTGGGTGGCTTAAGCAACAGAAGTTTATTTTCGCAGAGTTCTCGGGGCTAGAGATCCGAGACAGGGCGTCCGCAGGGCTGGTTTCTTCTGAGGGCCCCTCTCCACGGCTTGTGGATGGCCATCTTCTCCCTGTGTTTTCACACTGTCTTCCTTCCGTTTGCATCTGTGGCCTGATCTCTGCTTATAAGGATACCAGTCATATTGGATTAGGGCCCACCCTCATGACCTTGTTTTAACTTAACCCCTTCTTTTAAAGACCTTAGTTCCGGAAACAGTCACATTCTGAGATACTGGGGGTTAGGACTTCAACATATGAATTTTGGGGGACACAATTCAGCAAATAACAGACGAATAGGACATTTCAGAAGCTTGAAACTGAGTAAGGAGAACGAAACAAAAGGCAGCCCAGTGAAACAGCCTCTGGTCCTCCTTTGGAGTCTTAGTGCTTCTTACTGGACAGTGCCTGTAATGGCTCTTAAAAAAACCCTGAACAAAACAAGTTTTGCTTTACTTTTGAGTGAGTGATTTCCATGGTCTTCAAGAATCAGCCGCACAACGGTTTCTTCCTGTGTCCTAACCAGCACCATATTATTTTTAAAAGGCTAAAAGTTTTCAAGACAAATCTGAAGAATAAGTAAACATAAGAAACAGGAAAGGTGCCGTGCATCTTTGCAAATTGCATTGGTATGTGTGAGTACTACTTAATCAACTTTTTTTCATAACCACTGGCTCCTTACATTTTGGCCACCTGCAACAGTGTTTCAGGAGATCAACTTCCAACCATAAGTCATGAGTACCAAGCTGCTAAGGCAAGTTGGTAAACACTCACTTTTGTCAAACGTTGTTTTTATAGGCAACGGGAATGCTGCTAACGTGAGTTAGCAAGGATTCTGAGTGCCACTGTTTGTTGACAGCTTTTCAGACTTGACTGTCTCGTATTTGCTAACATTTCGTCTCTTCCAAATAGGTATAAACGACCAAGGATTGTACAGAGTTGTGGGGGTGAGTTCAAAGGTCCAGAGACTTCTGAGTATGTTGATGGGTATGCCTCTTTTCTAATCATTTTCCATGCATTGTTTGTTTATGTTCGTTGTCTTTGCAACTCAGTGTTTCATAGTAACGTAACTTGGGAATTCATCCTTTTCGTCTGCTGTCTTGGAGTCCTTTTCTCCTGAGCAGAGATAGTTAGCTCAGAGAAGTCGGTTAGCGTTTGCTCAGGTCCCCCTTACTAAGAAATGGAGGAAGAAAAGAAGGCAGCTCATGGGTGAACGTCTTCTACTGCTTGCTTCTCCCAGGGGGAGTAGCAGCCAGGCCTCTGTGATTTGCATGGCTTCCAAATTGCCCGTCCAAAGTCTTGACAGTACATTTGGTTGCACAAGACCACTGGGCCTCGCTCATTTTTCTGGAGCTTCCACAACTGTCACTCAGCAGCAAGGGTCTGATTCTCAGGGATTCATTGGTATGCACAGTGGCTTGTCTGTAGTTTGCACCAGGCTGTTCTCCAGAACCATGCCTGCTCCATCTGTGCTGATAACACAGTGTTCTTTGGCATCGCAGACAAGAGGAAGCCAGAAAGTGAATTCATTTCATTACCCCAGACGTTATGTGAATGACAAAGCGCTTTTACATTACACTCTGCTGTCAGCTCAGTGCCACCTGTAAGAGGCCCTGCTCCTCCGCCCCCCATGACCCCAAAGCAGGCTGCCTCCTGGGGGGTGACGATAACTCATCAGGCTTGAGGGCCTGTGTGTCAAACCGATCTGTCATTATGACCTCGCTAAATATTAATTTATTTGATATCTCACTTTAATCAGTATTAACAGTGCCCTCAGGTATTCTGTCAATGCATTTAAACCCGTCTGCATCTTAAAGCATTGTCGCAAAGACTTACTTTGAGCAAGCATCAACCGAGCTGAATCAAATCAGCCGGGATGTTACGGATAGCGTTGCTTGTTTGGCTGCGTTTGAATTCAGGATTTAATAAGCAACAACTCTTTTCTGAGCTTATTAACCACAGGAAAAATGCCTCGTCATGACTTGGAGAGCCTTGTTAGAATACATTCGCTTTCGCGAGTTGTTTTCATTTTCTGCCTCTCTGGTTTGACTTGGGTATGCAATTTTGGCAGTCAGATTTTCCTTTTTACCATTAGTGGGCTCCAAATGAAATAGACTCAGGTTGCCAGTGGTTCAGTAGCAGCTGGCAGGGTTTAATGGGACGACAGCATCTGCTTTTAGTTAATTTTAAAATTAGAAACACTTCTCTCATTTCCAAGATGGTGTTATGGTGATTAGAACTGGAAGACTCTGTTGGTATCAGAAAGGGAGAAAGGCTGAAAGGCACACTTGGCAGTGAATCGGTTAGAAGGACGATAGCTTTATTTTATTATCTTCTCATTCATGTTCAAGGGCAGCTCAAACAAGCAGGTGTCCCTGTGGTCACCCTGAGGTGTTAAGCTGTCTCCAAATTTGTTCTTAAACTTAGAAAAACCATATGATCATCCACATCCCTGGACTTGGGTGGTACTTTCCTCTGCTCATGGGAAATGTCCCAAGACAGTTCTGAACTTGCAAGGTGCTTAAAATATCTAAACCCTCAAAAATTCATGACCTGGAAAACTGTTTTCACTTTCCGTGAGGCTCAGCATAGAGAAGTCCAGGACACAACCTCATTTAAGCTGCTGGCAAAAAGAAATGCTGTGTTTTCAGTCATATCATTCTGCAATCAGAGGAAATTAGAGAATTGACACAAGGGAAAGATACTGACTTACTGTTTTCTTATTAAGTAATGCATTTAAGGGAACGGCACAGGATAAATTAATTTCACTTCATCTCTAAATAATTCCTAGTATGAATTTAAGATGGTCAGTCACAAACTTTGGATTTTTATTAGCATTAATATCATTTTCTTGTTACTTTATGTTACCAACTCAAACTTCAGCTCTTAACGAAAGAGGTTTATTCACTATTTCCTAATGAATTTAAGATTACCTTAAGATGTTTCTTTCCTTTCTTCCTGATTCAGCAAGTGTTCAAATTGAACTAACTTACACCTCTTCCAAAAAAAGAATTTGAGTTTCTGAATAGTTGTGTACACACTGTCCCATAGATATTCATTTTCTACATTTCCCAACCTCTCTACATTGTTTCAAAGTTATATATGTTTAAGAGAAAAAAATTGGGTGAGTCTGCCAGATTTTTAATTTTGCTCTTTTGTACCAATCTGTTTTTTTTCCCTCCAGTAGACAATTAATTCTGATAATTTTGCCCATTTGTGGTACTCGGAGTTATTTTTATTTATTTACTTTTAAAAACCAAAATTTTTTATTTTGAAATAATCTCTAGCCTGCAGAAAAATTGCAAGTAAATAGTACAATGGACTCCCATAATACCCCTTCCCCAGATTTACCAAGTTTTAACATTTTTAGGCAGTTATTTTTTAAAATTTCGATTCCTCCAGATAACGTTTATTTCAAATTTGAATTTTTTCAAAGTACTTTTTGTTTGGAATGCGTTTTTCTTTGCAGAAATGAAAAGTAACCTAACTTTTTAAAAATCTGAGATAAAGTTCCAAGTCGTTTTATATTTTTTGACAGGAACTTCTGTTCACTTTGGTTCTCTTTAGTTCTTGAGAGCTAATCATTTACTTTGCTATTATTTTTCCTTTATTGCCATTTTTACATAAAATATTTTTGTATTTAAAATATTTTCAGCATTCTTTAAATACTCCTGTGTAAAAGTTTGTGGTGATTTCTAAAAGAAGGATGCATGCTTAATATCTTGCATGTTTTCTTCACTTGTGTCTCTACTGGGTGTGTTTTCATGACCTTCATGTTTAAAATTACAATAGAGAAAAATATTTCTCTCTGTTCTTCTTCTCCTTCCCCTTCCTGTTCTTCTTCCCCTCCCCCGTTCCTTTTTCTCGCTTCCCTTTCCTCCCCTGCCCCTTTCTTCTCTCCTCTCCGCCACACATGAAGTACTAATGGCAGCTGACCACCATTTGTACTCCTCCAGGTCAGGTAAAGGAGTGGGCAGCTGCCCTTCTCCCCTGGTGATGAGAGTTGTTTGCCTTCTTGGTCAGCTTCCATCCCTGGGGGCAGAAAGTAGCGGTGTGCTGGATTTTCCGACAGCCTCCTAGCTTTCCCTTGGACCGAGTTTCTTAAGGTTCCACAAGAACATGCCCCAGTGAGCAATTACATTCCTTCCCTTTACAGGTGTTTTTCTTTTCCTTCTTTTTTTTTTTTTTTTTTTTTTTTTTGCTCTAACAGAGGGCACACATAGTCTGGTAGAATTTTTTTTTTTTTTTTTATTAGAAACTTGAAGCAACTGGGGAAGGCAGGGAGAAATAGCAGATGAGGTGTCTTTGGGTGAGTCACGGTGTTTTAGTAAGTGGGGTGAAAATGTAACAGATGAATTATCGCAATTGGTAGGTTGGAACTCTGCTGAGTTAGGATTGTCCTGTGTTCTTCCTTCTTCTCCTTCTTTGGAATGAAAGCATCAGAGCAGGGAAGGGAAAGTGCTGGGAAAATGTGGTGGTAGCTTGTGTGTGCTGGTGAATTTTCTGTTTGTTTCTAAATTTAATTTGTAAAAACAGCTGGATGATTTTATTTTAAGAGAACCATAGAAAACCAGAAATCAGACTAATTTAGGGGAGTTTTACTATAAACATATTACCATGTTTACTTTGTTTGTAGGACTTTTCACAAAGATTGAGGGAAAAAGTAAACTAATGTAGCTGAAAAAGATTCTGATTTTGGATTATAAAGAATATTCTCCAAACTCGTTCAATCACTGGGCGTCTCTAAGAACTTTAGACTGGGACCCAAGTCAGTGTCAAGTAGGGTGCCAGCACGTTGGGCTGGGCTGAAAGTTTCCGGTTTCAAAAAAATGACCAATGGTTATAGAATTGTGAAGCATTTACCGAAATAAAAAGTCAACTATTTGTATCTCTGTTCATTAGTTTAGGTTTTAAACTAATCCACGAGGTGTAGTGTTCCTTGGCCAGAAAGGAAACAGAATTTCTACCTTATTTATGGTAGAACATATATTCTGATTGAACACTCTAAATGCATTTTTAAGTTTGAATCCCAAATAAGTTATTAACAAATTTACCTAGTCCCAGTGTATCCATGGATTGTTAAGAGCTGCTAGGGATGATTGAGTTATTTGAAAACAGTGAAAATTTAATAGAGGATTAATACCGTAGACATTATGTAGTCATTGGCTTCTCGTGTGACAGCTCCTTTTTATTCCATGAATTCAAAGGATGGCTTATTTTTTCATATAAAGACTATGGTTCTCAAAATATAGAATGATCATTTGGTCAAAAGCTGAAAATAAAAGATTTCCTTGAGAAGCCTCCTGGATTTGAAAATGGTGATTTGCTGGTAGCAAGTTGATTGAAAATGTTATCTGACTTGTATGAGATTTAAATAATTGACTTAATGACAGAGAGAATATTCAGTTACTGCAGTAATTGGTTGGCAAAGCCTTTAGAACAGAATTATTTAGTCCTAGTTATAAAGGATTGCACCTTTAATCAGGGTGCTTAATTTGATTTCTTGAATGTATCTGTGGCTTGTCTGACAAACTCAGTAACAAATGAGTTCTGAACTGTAGGAACCGATCAAAATGTAATCAGTGTCAATTGCCATTGTTGTAGTTTATCGCATATTGCTGTCAGTTGCTGTAATCGAGAGCTGTTGAAGTGCTTTGAAAAGTTTCCAGACTTTTGAGTAATCGACTTCATATATCTGATGTTACGGCTGTGAAATAACCATCACTTCCTGTTTTACTTTATTTTCAAAAAGTTTGAGAAATAACATTGCGTTGTCACCCATCCTTTCCCATGCCGAAGCCTCAAACTTTTTAAGTGGCGTGCATGACTTAACATGGTGGTCCCATTTGGACAGGATTTTCTTTTTGAACTTCAGTTTGAAAAGGGTATGCTAACAAGTTTCCTTCTGTATATAGACAAATAACAGTGTAAGGGAGGAAAAAATACCTGAAACGACTAGTTTTCTGGGGGGGTCTTAGTTGAAACATCATTCTGGAGTGAGGGAGAAGTAAGTGTTTTCCACAAATCTCTTATTTTCTCCTTTGAGTGATTGGAGCGTAGAAACTCACTCCAGTTTCTGTTGATTGTTTGATGTCTTTCATCATAAGCCATTTACTGCTCCCTCCCGAGGGTAGGTACCACCACTGAGCGCTTATACTTTTGGTGACTCAGCTGTGGTAATTACCCACTCATTTGATGATTTATGGAAATCTGCGTACATTCCTGATTTGCTTTGATGCTCTCAGTAGTTCCACGAGAGTGTGTACGTTATCTCCGTCGTGCACATGAAGAGCTGAAGTTCAGAGAGGTTTGGAGCTGACTTGTTGGGGTGGTGAGGCTGGTCAGGGCTGAGGCGGGATTGAAGCCCAGGTGTGTGTCCCTTGCTGCACGCTCCTCCCTGCTGCCAGGTCACGGCCAAGTGCAGTAGCCCAGCCTCACGAGGCTCGGAGATACCACCACACTTGGAATGCTTGCCTTTCCCACTATCCTTTCCTTTTATTTCAACCAGGGTTGACTTTTTCCTTTACAGAACTAATTGCGCTGCCCTCCTCCTCCTTCAACTCTTCTACTTCTTCTTTTTTTTAGTGCCTGTTTTACATCTTCTTTAGAGTTTACTAGATATTTGAAAGGGCATTTGTAAGAAATGCATCATTAACATACTTTTAGGACAAAGAAAACTAATTCAGAATGAATGTCAGACATGTTACATAGAGGCTTCTAGTAAATATTTCTTGGATGAGTGTATAGATTGTAACGGTAATGTGAAAGATTACCCATGAAAGACTTTTTAAGTTTATGTGTCATTTCTGTTTTGGTTGATCACGTATTAGTCTTCAGAAAGACAATATGATGAGTATAAACCTTAGAAGTGTGGGACCAGACTTACCATCCTTTGCCCCCACTGACTTCTTGTTCTTCTAATAGGAATTTTGCCATTAAGGGTACTGCCTGTTTCCCCTGTCATGACACAGTGTGATAGCAATCGTGCCACCTGAAACAAGTTCAAATGTATAGACACTGCAAAATGCCACATGCTGTAAGCCATGGCTACTGAGTAGTACCTTATAATAAGAGTAGTAGTAGTAATAATAATAGCTGTACATGCTTTGCAGTTATGAATATTTAAATGCTCTGTCCAGTTCTCCCCTACTCCCAGCCCAACCCTTCTCCTTTTACTTCGATCTTCACTACAGATTTTCTGAAGTGTGAGAAATGTCTGATAAAAGAATATGGCTTATGATATGATAAGAAATTATATGTAATGTTTTTATAGGAAACCACAGAATTCAATATTTGTGGTTTGGCTGTTTAAAGATGAGCCATTTGGTCAAGGTTTGAATTATTTTTTTCTTCCTTGCTTGCTCACCAGATGTGAAAACCTGCAATGAGGTGGACCTGGAGAATTCTATAGATTGGGAAGTGAAGACAATAACGAGTGCCCTGAAACAGTATTTGAGGTGAGCTCCTCTCGGTGGTGGGGCGGGGGAAGAGCAGACTGTTTGGATGTTTAACACACAGCAAATGCAGACTCCGAACATGCATCTCAAAAGTCAAACCTTATGAGAAAGGACAACATTTATGAGGTACCTAATGATGTCCCAGGAAGTGTGGGACATAGTCAGTGAACATCAGTTGATAGATAAATTGCAACAGAACAGACCTGGAATAGACTTGGGTTTTGAAATAGAGTCTATTGTGGATGTGAGTTTTTGGAATTAAATGCTCTGAAACAGTAAGGAGGAAGGCTGTTTATTACATTCATTGAATCTTTTCTTTATGTTGTGGGCTAAAATGAAGACGTTTTCGTTTAAGTGTAAACCATGTGAACTTAAAGGATTATAATGATGACATACATATACCGAGCGATTTGAAAAGAAGTTTACTTGATGAGGTTTTTTATTTTTTTTTAAGATAAACTTTGAGTTTTATATTTACTATAGGAAGTATCTAGGATTAGAGCTTGAAAAGCTTCAGCATTTCTTTGAGCATTCACCTTTCTTGAGAAAAGAAAGGAAATGAATGATCACAAAGCTTGAGGATAGATGAAGGACAAGTACACGGAGTAAGGGAATGGAAAACAGTCACGACTGTAATTCTTAGGCTGTGGGTCCGCTGGGGACTTCGCTTTTTGCCTGGCAGACAAATGGCACTGCTCCCCCATCATCAGTTCTTTTTAACCAACCCACAGGATTGATTTTCAGGTAAATACTATTTGGGTTCCAACAAGCACATTAGAATCAACTTATATTACATATTTTGTGTTTTAAAAAATTTGTATATTTTAAAAATTTCAAATTTATACAAGCGGAGAGATGAGTATAATGACTCCTCATGGCCCCATTATCCTGCTCTTCAGTTTTCAACATTCGACACTTCTTGTTTCATTAGTCTCTCTACTGCCACTTTTTGGAATAATACTTTAAAGATTTTCTAAAACACATTGCTGCACTCATAAATACTGGAGTGCATATCTCAAAAAAGGTAAGGACTTAAAAAAAGGACGTTACAGAAAAGACAAAAAGAATATAATTATCATACCTAACAAAATGCGTATGATGCAGTACTCAACCTGTGTTCCATTTTGACAGATTTTTTTTTCAAAAACGTATTTTAATGTTTGTTTTAATTCCTTCAGGATTTCAACACTGTCAGCACATTTCATTTGGTTGGTATGTTTTAAGTCGTTTTTCATTTGTGCAGTCCCCTCCCTCTACCCCGCCCCCCCAGCATTTAATTTGTTGATGAACCTGAGTCATTTTTACTCTTTTTTTTTTTTTTTTTGCGGTACGCGGGCCTTTCACCGTTGTGGCGTCTCCTGTTGTGGAGCACAGGCTCCGGACGCGCAGGCTCAGCGGCCATGGCTCAGGGGCCCAGACGCTCTGCGGCATGTGGGATCTTCCTGGACCGGGGCACGAACCCGTGTCCCCTGCATCGGCAGGCGGACTCTCAACTACTGCGCCACCAGGGAAGCCCCTGAGTCATTTTTTAAAATAGAATTTTCCACATTTTAGATATGGCTGGTGGTATCCTCAGCTTTCTCTGTTATCTGTCATGTTTCCTATAAGCTAATAGTTAAATCTATAGGCTTCGTTAGATTCACATTCGGCTTTTGTTTATTTATTGCAAGAATACATCATAGCAGTGCTGTATTCTTCCTGTTGTGTTATTACATCAGGAGGCCTGTGTTGTCCAGTTGGCCCACTTTTTAATGAAATTAACATTTATCAGTGGGTTCAGGTGTGTGTTACCTATTTTCAAGTATTTTATTTAAAGATTTATTTTTTTATTTTTTATTTTTCTACATCTTTATTGTAGTATAATTGCTTTACAATGGTGTGTTAGTTTCTGCTTTATAGCAAAGAGAATCAGTTATACATATACATATGTTCCCATATCTCTTCCCTCTTGCGTCTCCCTCCCTTCCACCCTCCCTATCCCACCCCTCTAGGTGGTCACAAAGCACTGAGCTGATCTCCCTGTGTTTTGCGGCTGCTTCCCACTAGCTATCTGTTTTACATTTGGTAGTGTGTATATGTCCATGCCACTCTCTCACTTTGTCCCAGCTTACCCTTCCCCCTCCCCATATCCTCAAGTCCATTCTTTGGTAGGTCTGTGTCTTTATTCCCGTCTTACCCCTAGGTTCTTCATAACATTTTTTTTTTCCTGGATTCCATTTACATGTGTTAGCATACGGTATTTGTCTTTCTCTTTCTGACTTACTTCACTCTGTATGACAGACTCTAGGTCCATCCACCTCACTACAAATAACTCAATTTCGTTTCTTTTTATGGCTGAGTAATATTCCATTTTATATATGTGCCACATCTTCTTTATACATTCTTCCGATGATGGACACTTAGGTTGCTTCCGTCTCCTGGCTATTGTAAATAGAGTTGCAATGAACATTTTGGTACATGACTCTTTTTGAATTATGGTTTTCTCAGGGTATATGCCCAGTAGTGGGATTGCTGGGTCATATGGTAGTTCTATTTGTGGTTTTTTAAGGAACCTCCATACTGTTCTCCATAGTGGCTGTACCAATTCACATTCCCACCAGCAGTGTAAGAGGGTTCTCTTTTCTCCACACCCTCTCCAGCATTTATTATTTCTACATTTTTTGTTGATGGCCATTCTGACCAGTGTGAGATGATATCTCATTGTAGTTTTGATTTGCATTTCTCTAATGATTAATGATGTTGAGCATTCTTTCATGTGTTTGTTGGCAATCTGTATGTCTTCTTTGGAGAAATGTCTGTTTAGCTGCTCTGCCCATTTTTGGATTCTGTTGTTTGTTTTTTTGATATTGAGCTGCATGAGCTGCTTGTAAATTTTGGAGATTAATCCTTTGTCAGTTGCTTCATTTGCAAATATTTTCTCCCATTCTGAGGGTTGTTTTTTGCTCTTGTTTATGGTTTCCTTTGCTGTGCAAAAGCTTTTAAGTTTCATTAGGTCCTATTTGTTTATTTTTGTTTTTATTTCCATTTCTCTAGGAGGTGGGTCAAAAAGGATCTTGCTGTGATTTATGTCATAGAGTGTTCTGCCTATGTTTTCCTCTAAGAGTTTGATAGTTTCTGGCCTTACATTTAGGTCTTTAATCCATTTTGAGCTTATTTTTGTGTATGGTGTTAGGGAGTGTTCTAATTTCATACTTTTACATGTACCTGTCCGGTTTTCCCAG
Organism: Tursiops truncatus; assembly: GCF_011762595.2. Classification (NCBI taxonomy): domain Eukaryota; kingdom Metazoa; phylum Chordata; class Mammalia; order Artiodactyla; family Delphinidae; genus Tursiops; species Tursiops truncatus. Next base: position 110,925,314 of record NC_047038.1, on the reverse strand, counting down.
CACCACTTATTGAAGAGGCTGTCCTATCTCCACTGTACATTCCTGCCTCCTTTATCAAAGATAAGGTGACCATATGTGCGTGGGTTTATCTCTGGGCTTTCTATCCTGTTACACTGATCTATATTTCTGTTTCTGTGCCAGTACCATACTGTCTTTTTTTTTTTTTTTAACATCTTTATTGGGGTATAATTGCTTTACAATCGTGTGTTAGTTTCTGCTTTATAACAAAGTGAATCAGTTATACATATACATGTGTTCCCATATCTCTTCCCTCTTAGTACCGTACTGTCTTGATTACTGTAGCTTTGTAGTATAGTCTGAAGTCAGGGAGCTTGTTTCCTCCAGCTCCATTTTTCGTTCTCAAGATTGCTTTGGCTATTCGGGGTCTTTTGTGTTTCCATACAAATTGTGAACTTTTTTGTTCCAGTTCTGTGAAAAATGCCATTGGTAGTTTGATAGGGATTGCATTGAATCTGTAGATTGCTTTGGGTAGTATAGTCATTTTCACAATGTTGATTCTTCCAATCCAAGAACATGGTATATCTCTCCATCTGTTTGTATCATCTTTAATTTCTTTCATCAGTGTCTTATAATTTTCTGCATACAGGTCTTTTGTCTCCTTAAGTAGGTTTATTCCTAGATAGGTAGGTTTATTCCTAGAAATTTTATTCTTTTTGTTGCAGTGGTAAATGGGAGTGTTTTCTTAATTTCACTTGCAGATTTTTCATCATTAGTGTATAAGAATGCTAGAGATTTCTGTGAATTAATTTTGTATCCTGCTACTTTACCAAATTCATTGATTAGCTCTAGTAGTTTTCTGGTAGGATCTTTAGGATTCTCTATGTATAGTTTCATGTCATCTGCAAACAGTGACACCTTTACTTCTTCTTTTCCGATTTGGATTCCTGTTATTTCTTTTTCTTCTCTGACTGCTGTGGCTAAAACTTCCAAAACTATGTTGAATAAGAGTGGTGAGAGTGGGCAACTTTATCTTGTTCCTGATCTTAGTGGAAATGGTTTCAGTTTTTCACCATTGAGGAGAGTGCTGGCTGTGGGTTTGTCATATATGGCCTTTATTATGTTGAGGAAAGTTCCCTCTCTGCCTACTTTCTGCAGGGTTTTTATCATAAAAGGGTGTTGAATTTTGTCAAAAGCTTTCTCTGCATCTATTGAGATGATCATATGGTGTTTTTCCTTCAGTTTGTTAATATGGTGTATCACGTTGAGTGATTTGCGTATATTGAAGAATTCTTGCATTCCTAGGATAAACCCCACTTGATCATGGTGTATGATCCTTTTAATGTGCTGTTGGATTCTGTTTGCTAGTATTTTGTTGAGGATTTTTGCATCTATGTTCCTCAGTGATATTGGCCTGTAGTTTTCTTTCTTTGTGACATCTTTGTCTGCTTTTGGTATCAGGGTGATGGTGGCTTCGTAGACTGAGTTTGGGAGTGTTCCTCCCTCTGCTGTATTTTGGAAGAGTTGGAGAAGGATAGGTGTTAGCTCTTCTCTGAATGTTTGATAGAATTCACCTGTGAAGCCATCTGGTCTTGGGCTTTAGTTTTTTGGAAGATATTTGATCACAGTTTCAATTTCAGTGCTTGTGATTGGTCTGTTCATATTTTCTATTTATTCCTGGTTCAGTCTCAGAAGGTTGTATTTATCTAGGAATTTGTCCATTTCTTCCAGGTTGTACATTTTATTGGCATAGAGTTGCTTGTAGTAATCTCTCATGATCCTTTTTATTGCTTCAGTGTCAGTTGTTACTTCTCCTTTTTCATTTCTAATTCTATGAATTTGAGTCTTCTCCCTTTTTCTCTTGATGAGTCTGGCTAATGGTTTATCAATTTTGTTTATCTTCTCAAAGAACCAGCTTTTAGTTTTATTGATCTTTGCTATCATTTCCTTTATTTCTTTTTCATTTATTTCTGATCTGATCATTATGATTTCTTTCCTTCTGCTGAACTTGGGGTTTTTTTCTTCTTCTTTCTCTAATTGCTTTAGGTGCAAGGTTAGGTTGTTTATTTGAAATGTTTCCTGTTTCTTAAGGTAGGATTGTATTGCTATAAACTTCTCTCTTAGAACTGCTTTTGCTGAATCCCATAGGTTTTGGGTCGTCGTGTCTCCATTGTCATTTGTTTCTAGGTATTTTCTGGTTTCCTCCTTGATTTCTTCCGTGATCACTTCGTTATTAAGTAGTGTATTGTTTAGTCTCCATGTGTTTGTATTTTTTACAGACCTTTTCCTGTAATTGATATCTAGTCTCATAGTGTTGTGGTCGGAAAAGATACTTGATACGATTTCAATTTTCTTAAATTTACCAAGGCTTGATTTGTGACCCAAGATATGATCTATCATGGAGAATGTTCCATGAGCACTTGAGAAAAATATGTATTCTGTTGTTTTTGGATGGAATGTCCTCTAAATATCAATTAAGTCCATCTTGTTTAATGTATCATTTAAAGCTTGTGTTTCCTTATTTATTTTCATTTTGGGTGATCTGTCCATTGGTGAAAGTGGGGTGTTAAAGTTCCCTACTATGATTGTGTTACTGTCGATTTCCCCTTTTATGGCTGTTAGTATTTGCCTTATGTATTGATGTGCTCCTATGTTGGGTGCATATATATTTACAATTGTTATATCTTTTTCTTGGATCGATCCCTTGATCATTATGTAGTGTCCTTCTTTGTCTCCTGTAATAGTCTTTATTTTAAAGTCTATTTTGTCTGATATGAGAATTGGTACTCCAGCTTTCTTTCGATTTCCATTTGCATGGAATATCTTTTTCCATCCCCTCACTTTCAGTCTGTATGTGTCACTATGTCTGAAGTGGGTCTCTTGTAGACAGCATAAATATGGGTTTTGTTTTTGTATCCATTCAGCCAGTCTGTGTCTTTTGGTGGTAGCATTTAATCCATTTACATTTAAGGTAATTATCAATATGTATGTTCCTATTCCCACTTTCTTAATTGTTTTGGGTTTGTTATTGTAGGTCTTTTCCTACTTTTGTGTCTCATCCTAGAGAGGTTCCTTTGGCATTTGTTGTAAAGCTGCTTTGGTGGTGCTGAACTCTCTCAGCTTTTGCTTGTCTGTAAAGGTTTTAATTTCTCCATCAAATCTGAATGGGATCCTTGCTGGGTAGAGTAATCTTGGCTGTAGGTTTTTCTCCTTCATCACTTTAAATATGTCCTGCCACTCCCTTTTGGCTTGCGAAGTTTCTGCTGAAAGATCAGCTGTTAACCTTATGGAGATTCCCTTGTGTGTTATTTGTTTTTTTTCCTTGCTGCTTTTCATATGTTTTCTTTGTATTTAATTTTTGATGGTTTGATTAATATGTGTCTTGGCATGTTTCTCCTTGGATTTATCCTGTATAGGACTCTCTGTGCTTCCTGGGCTTGATTAACTATTTCCTTTCCCATATTAGGGAAGTTTTCGACTATAATCTCTTCAAATATTTTCTCAGTCCCTTTCTTTTTCTCTTCTTCTTATGGGGCCCCTATAATTCGAATGTTGGTGGGTTTAATGTTGTCCCAGAGGTCTCTGAGACTGTCCTCAGTTCTTTTCACTCTTTTTTGTTTATTCTGCTCTGCAGTAGGTTATTTCCACTGTTTTATCTTCCAGGTCACTTATCCATTCTTCTGCCTCAGTTATTCTGCTATTGATCCCTTCTAGAGTATTTTTAATTTCATTTATTGTATTGTTCATCATTGCTTGTTTCCTCTGTAGTTCTTGTAGGTCCTTGTTAAATGTTTCTTGCATTTTCTCTATTCTATTTCCAAGACTTGGGATCATCTTTACTATCATTATTCTGAATTCTTTTTCAGGTAGACTCCCTATTTCCTCTTCATTTGTTTGGTCTGGTGGGTTTTTACCTTGCTCCTTCATCTGCTGTGTGTTTTTCTGTCTTCTCATTTTGCTTATCTTACTGTGTTTGGGGTCTCCTTTTTGCAGGCTGCAGGTTCGTAGTTCCCGTTGTGTGCCTGTCCCCAGTGGCTAAGGTTGGTTCAGTGTGTTGTGTAGGCTTCCTGGTGGTGGGGACTAGTGCCTGTGTTCTGGTGGATGAGGCTGGATCCTGTCTTTCTGGTGGGCAGGTCCACGTGTGGTGGCGTGTTTGGGGTGTCTGTGGCCTTATGATTTTAGGCAGCCTCTCTGCTAATGGGTGGGGTTGCGTTCCTGTCTTGCTAGTTGTTTGGCATAGGGTGTCCAGCACTGTAGCTTGCTGGTCGTTGAGTGAAGCTGGGTGCTGGTGTTGAGATGGAGATCTCTGGGAGATTTTCGCCATTTGATATTACGTGGAGCTGGGAGGTCTCTTGTGGCCCAGTGTCCTGAATTCTGCTCTCCCACCTCAGAGGCACAGCCCTGACTCCTGGCTGGAGCACCAAGAGCCTTTCATCCACACGGCTCAGAATAAAAGGGAGAAAAAGTAGAAAGAAAGAGGATAAAATAAAATAAAATAAAGTAAGATAAAATAAAGTTATTAAAATAAAAAGTAATTATTAAAAATTTTTTTAAAGTAAAAAAAAAACGGATGGACAGAACCCTAGGAAAAATGGTGAAAGCAAAGCTATACAGACAAAATAACACACAGAACATACACATACACACTCACAAAAAGAGAAAAAGGGAAAATTATCATGTCTCCCAAAGTCCACCTCCTCACTTTGGGATGATCCGTTGTCTATTCAGGTATTCCACAGATGCCCGTACATCAGGTTGATTGTGGAGCTTTAATCTGCTGCTCCTGAGGCTGCTGGGAGAGATTTCCCTTTCCCTTCTTTGCTCGCACAGCTCCCGAGGTTCACCTTTGGATTTGGCCCCGCCTTTGCGTGTAGGTCGCCTGAGGGCGTCTCTTCACGCCCAGACAGGACGGGGTTAAAGGAGCCGCTGATTCGGGGGCTCTGGCTCACTCAGGTCGGGGGGAGGGAGGGGTACGGATGCGGGGCAAGCCTGCGGCAGCAGAGGCCGCCATGACGTTGCAGCAGCCTGAGGCGCGCCGCACGTTCTCCCGGGGAAGTTGTCCCTGGATCATCACGGGGCCCTGGCAGTGGCGGGCTGCACAGGCTCCCAGGAAGGGGGCTGTGGAGAGTGACGTGTGCTCGCACACAGGCTTCTTGGTGGCGGCAGCAGCAGCCTTAGCGTCTCAGGCCCGTCTCTGGGGTCCGCGCTTTTAGCCGCGGCTCGCGCCCGTCTCTGGAGCTCCTTTAAGCAGCGCTGTTAATCCCCTCTCCTTGCGCACCAGGAAACAAAGAGGGAAGAAAAAGTCTCTTGGCTCTTCGGCAGCTCCAGACTTTTTCCCGGACTCCCTCCCGGCTAGCCGTGGCGCACTAACCCCCTGCAGGCTGTGTTCACGCTGCCAACCCCAGTCCTCTCCCGGCGCTCCGACCGAAGCCCGAGCCTCAACTCCCAGCCCCGCCCGCCCCGGCGGGTGAGCAGACAAGCCTCTCGGGCTGGTGAGTGCCGGTCGGCACCGACCCTCTGTGTGGGAATCTCCCCGCTTTGCCCTCCGCACCCCTGTTGCTGTGTTCTCCTCCACGGCGCGGAAGCTTCCCCCCTCCGCCACCCGCAGTCTCCGCCCGCGAAGGGGCTTCCTAGTGTGTGGAGACCTTTCCTCCTTCACGGCTCCCTCCCACTGGTGCAGGTCCCGTCCCTATTCTTTTGTCTCTGTTTTTTCTTTTTTCTTTTGCCCAACCCAGGTACGTGGGGAGTTTCTTGCCTTTTGGGAGGTCTGAGGTCTTCTGCCAGCGTTCAGTAGGTGTTCTGTAGGAGTTGTTCCACGTGTAGATGTTATTTGTGATGTATCTGTGGGGAGAAAGGTGATCTCTGCGTCTTACTCTTCCGCCATCTTCCTCAAGTGCCAAAGAAGATGTTTTTAGCCACTGTTTGAGATTTTTTTTCTTAACCTTTTAAGTACAGTCAGTCCTCTGTATCCTCAGGTTGGTCCCACATTCACGGATTCAACCAACCGTGGATGGTGTAGGTTGTTTACGGTCCACAGTTGGTTGAATCTGTGGAAACTGAGGCCAGACTGTAGAACATGAGCATCTGCCGATTTTGATGTCCAAAGTGGGTCCTGGAACCAATCCCCTGCTTATGCTGAGGGACGACCTTATTATTATCCCTGTTCTAGAAGGGGGTAAAATGAAGACTAAATCTTTGTGCTTATATTTAGTTTGCCACTGGTAGTGAGTAACTGGTTTAGATGAGGATTATGGTAATATCTCATTAGCCCCAACCCTGGGATTGGAGTGTACACTTCCTGATGATATTGACATCTTATGTGGTTTTGGTCATTGCAGTATCTCAGCATCTAGAGCTAACTCTGTCACTCAAATATGAGAGCAGAGGTTCTAAACTGGGGGTGACTTTGGCACTCTCCAGCCCTACTCCAGGGCTCTTTGGCAATATTTGGAGACATTTTTGGTTGGCAGGATTCCTGAAGAGGGATGCTGCTGGCATCTAACGCGTGGAGACCAGGGATGGACAGCTGAACATCTGCAGTGCGCGAGACGGCCCTCCCCTGTCCCCAGATGTCCAAAATGTCAGTAGTGCTGAGGTTGAGAAGGCCTGTATTAGACGGATGAAGGACAGAATGGGTGAAGGATATAAAAGTAAAATAAATGTCCTATATTAATCTGACCAGCAGAGGATGGTGCCTTGCCAGGAGGTAGCTTTAAACCCAGTTTACTGTTTTTTAAGCTTATGCCTAGTACAGTTCAAAATGATTTGGTTATTGGTTGGAAGCTAAGGGCAAAAATCCACTTCTTTTGTAGTAAATTGCATGTGTGTTTTTTCCTACTTCACATGATTCTTTCTTCCCTTGTTGGGGGAATTAGTTTAATAAACTAGAGGATCTTTTTCTGCAATACATACAGTTTCTTTCTGGTTCTTTTTTTTTTTTTTTTTTCTTGCAGTACGCGGGCCTCTCACTGTTGTGGCCTCTCCCCTTGCGGAGCACAGGCTCCGGACGCGCAGGCTCAGCGGCCATGGCTCACGGGCCCAGTCGCTCCGTGGCATGTGGGACCTTCCCATACTGGGGCACAAACCCGCGTCCCCTGCATCGGCGGGCGGACTCCCAACCACTGCGCCACCAGGGAAGCCCTCTTTCTGGTTCCTTATACTCTCTGAAGTTAGTTCCTTCTTGTCTCTGGTCTTGTGTTACTTTTTCTGTTTTTTTCTCTTTACATTGCTTCATCCTATTGAATTTCACTTTTAAGCAAGCATTGCCTACAGAAGAACATTAGGAGATGCTATTATTGTATAACTTCACTCCTAACAATACACACAGGCTGCCTGAAGGTGATAAAGTGATTATCATAAAATGGCAGATGCCTTGGGAGAGTTGAAAGTTAGGTTGCTGTTCCCTTCCCCTATGTTATTTTTAGCAACTGAAGATGCAGTAATCAGGATTTAATAAGTTTTCTGGTGATGCACCAAAGAGGAGAAAACTGAGGTTTTTATTTACCTTCATTTTGGCTACCTGGTTACGGTCAAGCAAGGGTGTTTCTTTTAGCACAAGAGGTAATACAGTGTGATGGTTTGGAGCATGGGCTCTGGAGCCAGCCTGCCTGGGTCACTTACGGCACAATGACGCGAAGCTGAATATAGCTTTTCTCACCAAAGAAGCTGTTGCCCTTGAATTCTTTTCGCTGCAAATATTGGATCGGAGGTTGGAAATAGATGAAGGGAAATAGCCAAACATCCCCATCCCCCCTCCGTCCCCCAACAAACACTAAACTAAAATGAGCAAAGCCTCCAGGGTCTGGGAGGTAGAAAAAGATGTGCGATAGATACATGTATGGCATCTCCTGTCATCTTCTTCTGACTTGAGGCGAAGTTTTTTTTTTTTTAAGCTAAAACGAGGGTTGGATTCCAGCCCTCTGGTTGATTTCCCATCTGTTCCGACCATAATTTTGATTTCCGGTCATGTGTTCATTTCAGCATTTTCCCATTGTCAGGGGAGAGATGAGCTATTTTGTGAGGTTTGTAGTAAAATGATTTTACCTGGAAGAAACTTCTAAGCCTGGAAATGAGAATGGGACTTTTGGGGAAGAAAATGCCACTCTAGTAAATATTATGCTTTATACCCCTAGACAGAGCCCGTTGAGAGGTAGGTCATGTTGGGTGAGAAGCCGACAGGTATGATGACTCAATATAATTAATTTTGTATGGGGAACTTGTCATTTTTATTACTGCTTCCCCAACATTAACAATACTTAATATTTTTTTATGCTGCATTGCCTGGCTAGACATACAGCAGTGATATAAGCAGCACGTAGAAGATACCTAGATACAAATTCATTTTTATTGGAAAAGAAATGCTCTCTATGGGGTTTCTGAGTGTTCTCATTTTTCCCCCTTTCTTTTCGAAACCCTTTAACTTTTATTCTCTGACAGATTAGCATTTTCCTTCATCGCTACTTCCTGCTTGTTCGAGTTTTGAAACAAAACCAAAGGTTTCCTTCTGATTGCCTCTTCTTTTTCTTTATTTAGTCTGTGGTGTAATTCATTTTATTTTTCTTTCCTAAATGAGAGTCTAGAGGATGAAGGGGAGGAAGAGAGGAAATAAAAGAACAGTTTTTTCTTCACTAGTGCTTTTAAGTTTTAGTATCGGCCTCTACAGCTGTCATTTCATGTGCATGCGTGCACATGTGTGTGTCCGTGTGTGTCCTGCAGCATCAAAGGCTGTATGTAAGATAAAATGGTGGCTACTAGGGGATGGTGGAGGGATAAGATTGATGGTGTATAAGGTACAAACTTGTAATGAGTAGTAAATAGACCCTAGAGATCTAAGGTACAGTATAATGAATGTAGACAATAATAGTACACTATAATTATGTAATGTGATAAATATTGACACATCGGTGATATCACGATATATAAATGTATCAAAATAATAGGCTGTACACCTTAAACTTACCCAATGTTCCAAGTGAAATTTATTCAATAAAAAATTGTATGTAGGGAACATAATCTGTAAATTTGTTTTTCCATTTTGTTGAAGTTTTATTGACGTGTAACTGACGTACAATAAACTGCATATATTTATAGTACACATTTTGATAAGTTTGATGTGTGTGTACATCTGTGAAGCCATCACCAAAATCAAGTGGCTGAACCCTCCCATCACCCCCAGAGTTTCCTCAAGCCACTTTGAACTCCCTGTCTCTCACTTTTCTCTTCTCATTCCCTCATCCCTGGGCAAACCACTGGTCTGCTTTCTGTCATTATACATTAATTTGCACTTCCTATAATTTCATATAAATGGAATAACATAGCATGTACTTTTTAAAATCTGGGTTCTTTCACTCAGCATAATTACAGATTCACCTGTGTTGTAGCAAGGACCAATAGTTCATTCCTTCTCAATGCTAACTAGTGTTCCATTTTATAGATACACCACAAATTTCTGTTTTATCCATTTACCTGTTAATAAATATTTGGGTTGTTTATAGCTTTTGGCTGTTATAAATAAAGCTACTAAAAACTTTTGTGTACAAATCTTTGAGTGAACGTAGGCTTTCATTCCTTTTGGGTAAATCCTAAGAGTATAATGCCTGGATTGTACGATAGGTGTATGTTTAACTTTTGGGGAAACGGACAAACTTTTTTCCAAAGTGGTTGTTTTTCGTTACATTTCCACTTACGATGTACAAGAGTTCCATTTCCTTTATACATCCTTGCCAAATCTTGATATTTCGGATACAAGTCTTTAGATAATGTGCTTTGCAGATGTTTTCTTCATGACTTCCTGGCTTGTATTTTCATTCCCTTAAAAGTGCCTTGCAAAGAGCCTTTAAAAATTTTGATGAAGTTGAATTTACTAGTTTTTATGGACTGTACTTTATGGATTGTGCTTTTGCCTAATCCAAAGTCACAAAGATTTTATGTTTTCTTCTAGAAGTTTTATAGTTTTAGGTTTTACACTTAGATCTATGATCTATTTTAAGTTAGTCGTTGTGTAAGATATAGAATATGGATCCAAGTTCACTTTTGAATATGGATGTCCAGTTGTTTCAGTACCATTTGTGGGAAAAACTATCCTTTCTCCACTGAATTGTCTATTGTTTACTAGTATGGTGAGTTGCATTGATTTTAATTTAATATTAAGGCAGTTACATTTCTGTGATAAACCCAGCTTGGTCATGATGTATTATCCTTTTATTTATCTTGTTGAATTCCAGTTGCTAACGTTTTATTTAGAATAGTTGCATCTACATTCATGAGTAATACCGGTCTGTAGTTTTCTTATAATGTATTTAATTTTGGTACTAAGGTAAATGCTGACATCAAAGAATCAGTTAGAAAATATTCCCTCTTCTATTTTCTGGAAGGATTTGCATAGAATTGGTATTATTTCTTTTTTAACTGTTTGATAGAATTTATCAGTGAGTCATTTGGGCCTAGAGCTTTCTTATTGGCAGGATTTTTAACTACAAATTCATTTTCTCTAATTGATATGGGTTACCTGTTTCTCAGGTTACCTATTTCTTTTGGAGTGAGACTTAGTAGTTTGTGTCTTTTGAGACATTTGTCCATTTCATCTAAACTGTTGAATTTGTGGGCATGAATATTTTCATAATATTTTATTTTCTTTGTAATACTTTAGAACCTGGAGTGATTCTTCAGTCGCCTCTATTACTTCTGATTGGTGATTTGTGTTTTCTTTTATTTCCTAATTATTATGGCTAGACTTACCAACTTTATTGATTTTTTCGAAGAACCAGTTTTTGGATTTATTTATTTTCTCTGTTTCTGTTTGTTTGTTTTCTGTTTAATTGATTTCTGCTCTGATCTTGGTTTCTGTTTTTCTGCTTATTTTGGGTTTAATTTACTTTCTTTTTGGCTGTTTAAGGTAGGAAGTTTAAGACCTTTCTTTTTTCTAACATAGGTACTTAGTGGTATAAATTTACCACCAAACACTGCTTTACCAACATCCCTTAAATTCTGATATGTTGTATTTTCATTTTTGTTTCATTTCAGAATACTTCCTGATATTCCTTTCTTTGAGGTTTTCTAGATATCTCTGTTATTGATTTCTAATTTAATTTTTACTGTAATCAGAGAAATACCCTGTATAAATTGAACCCTTTTAAATTTATGGAGATTTGTTTCATGGTCCAGGATCTCTTTATCTTGATAAATGCTTCATATGCACTGGGAAAGAATGTGTCTTCTGTTGCTTTTGGATGGCGTTTCATTTAGGTGATGGACGTACCAGTCAGGTGAAGTTGGTTGATAGCTTTGGTCAAATCTTCTCTATCCTAACTGATTTTGTCTACTCGTTCTATCAGTTATTGAGACACAGAGGTATTTAAGTCTCTGGCCATATTTGTGGATTTGTCTATTTCTCCTTGCAGTTCCATCCATTTTTGCTTCCTGGATTTTGAAGCTCCTGTTATTAGACCCACTAACATTTAGGATTGTTACAAAAAACAAACAGCCATTTAGGATTATTATGTCTTCTTGATGAATTGACCTCTTTATCAATATGAAATGACCTTCTTTATCCCTGGCATTTTTTGGGGGCTTTTGCATATGTTTAAAATTTTTTTGTGTGTGTATCTTTGATGTCTTTTTTTTTAAGCATTTGAAGAGGAGTTTCTGGGCTACGTGATTTAAACCTTTCAAAAGTTTTTATCTTTCATCTTGCCAGATTGCCCTCCAGAAGGGCTGTGCAGATTGATAACTTGTCTTAGTGTTCTTTAGGTGTTTATAGAGTCTGGAGATCTCGTCTTTTAAAATTTAAGATATGTATAAATGTTGATTGAACTGTAACATTCTGTTGACCACAGGATAAAAATCTACCATTTATGTAATCTGTTTGTAGAAAATTAAAATGATATGGGTGTTTTTTAAGTTGTCATCAATTTTATTTCATTTCTCTGTTATTTCATAGGCATACATCAATATTGGATATCATATTTTTATAATAGAGATGTAAGAGAAGAGGACTGGAGGGACTTCCCTGGTGGTCCAGTGGTTAAGAATTCACCTTCCAGTGCAGGGGGTGTGTGTTCAGCACCTGGTCGGGGAGCTAAGATCCCACGTGCCTCATGGCCAAAACAAAAACAAAAACAAAAACAAAACAAAACATAGAAACAGTATTATAGCAAATTCAATAAAGACTTTAAAAATGGTCCACATCAAAAAAATCTTAAAAAAAAAAAGAGGACTTGATTTCTTTAAATTTGTTTAATCTTTTCCATATTTTTTTTGTGGCATCCAGTTAATATCCTAGAGGTGATTTTCAAAATTATATGTTTATATTTGGTTGGATAGAATATTTGACTTTAAATAAGTTAGTATGTGGAAGGGAGTTTTATACATGAAATCAGATGTTTATAAAGGTACTTTCCAAGATTAAATATGAAGTACTGTGTGCTTAGATCTGATAGAGATTTGTGACTACTTAAGCTTGTACAGTGCGTGGTGCAGATAACACTTAATAAAGGAATGCATTTGAATGATGTATCTTCTTTGATATGTAAAAGTATTTCCTAGGGAAGTTTTGTACATTAAGAAATGCATGACATATTTAATATCCTTTTATAAAAAATGAATGCAAAAAGAGGTGACCTGTTTGTATTTGGTAATTCTAAGCTGTCCTTTTAATACAGGAGTCTTCCAGAGCCGCTGATGACCTATGAATTACACGGAGACTTCATCGTTCCAGCCAGTACGTATTGCATCGAGGTGATAGAAACAGTTTTGTGATTGACAGTGTGTACAAACTGAAATTTCCACATGAAAAATTTATCTTTATGTTATTGTAATCTGTGTTAAAAATGGAAATCACTTGAGGAGGTGTTTGCCCCCCCTTTTAGAAGATGAAAAAAGGGACAATTAATATATTCATTCATTCATTCACTCACAGACATGTATTTATGTCCTACTGTGCACTAGTCACTGGTATATAATGAATATATAGAGCCATGAAAGGATTTCTGCCCCCAGGAGCCAATTCTTCAGCAAGTATTGGGGCACACACACCTCTCCCTGGACCATAATGTATATAATAATGACGTGAGCACAGTACGATGGGAACACAGGAGTATTTAACTTACAGACGGTTGGGGAGATTAGCAGATTCGGAGAGATTCGCATGTTGGAAATGACTTCACGTAGAAAGATATTGAGATGGAAATTGCAGGCAGAAGGAATATTGTGAGCTCATACCGGAAGCCCACACAATATTTGGTAGAGAGTGAATTCTATGTGATAAAATGTTAAATGAAAAAGGCTTATAGTTGGTAGCATTTTAATTTGTGATTAAATTTTTTGTGAGTCATACTCATTTCGAGCTTTCTTGCTTTCTCTCTCTGATACACTCTCTTACACTGTCTGTTGTACACACTCAGTTTTTCTATTCGACACTTGGTGTTAAATCATCCCAGTCTTCCAAAATATTCTGGTGTTAGGTATTTGATAGTTAAGGAAAGGAAGGTGGAGACATGCTAAGTGACTTGCCAGATTTTGGAGATCTTTATTTAAAATTCAAAACCCCAGTTCCACTGGCTAAAACCTGCAGTATTGGTTTTCACAGGTGCACTGACAGTAGTTGTAACTGTATCTCCATTTCCTTTTATTTTCTTCCCTTGGATGTATTCCATCGTTTAATCTGTTGAAAACTTGAGCGCAATCCCTTGGGTCCTATGTTACTCCTGCTTGAACATTGCTTTAAATGTATCTTCTTGTGAGGTCCCTGCTCCAGCCAGCATGAAGGTTCCTAGGAGGTTGCAGAAAGAAGGAATAGTTAGGCCCAGTTAGACTCTACATATAAAACAGGCATTTGGAAAAGGCAAAAATATGGTTCTGTTCACTTTTGTTTTCACATGGAAGAGGATTTCTTTTTTCTTTTTAAAGGGAGTTTGTATGATCAAGGAAGTGGGGGAAAGATTTCTTGGCAAAAACTCAAGCAAATGCTTAGTTGTTTTGATTCTTCCCCGTGGCATTTTTGGCAAACCGGGGGAAGAGAAATTAAACTCTCATTGGGGGACGGTTGTTTCATGTTTGCCTCAGAGTCTGGAAAAAGCAGAAGAGTGCCAATTTTAATCTAGAATCCTTTGAGAATTGGAGAAAGATAAAGGGATTATGGAATAAAGTTTTCAGTTACCACAGGTTAGTATCATTATCACGCCTTGTAACCGAATCCAGTGTGTTTGAAATTCTAACATCGATGTATTTTACCAGATGAAGAGGTAGGAACTTACAAGTGTTTACTAAGTCCGTGGTGGTAGGAGGTGAGTTTTAAGAGTTGTTGAGGCTATCTTTCAACACTGTGGGAGAAGACATTGTGCCAGTATGAAGGGTAGCATCACCTCCTAGACGAGTACCTTGTGTTCTGCTTCCTGACTATGTTGGGATCTGACATAGAGTTTTCACAATGATTTGAATAACAAGCCTGTTCCAGAGAAACACTGTAGCTACTGTATTATTGGCAGGTATTTGCACCCAAGTGGAGTTACGGTTGGCATGGGACCCATAGTTACCTTATTTAATGGGGAAAAGTACGTATATTAAATGGGTGTATTTTCATGGCCAACATTTCCAGTGCAGACTTTCATTTTTTATTCAGTTCTCTTGTGAGCACTCTCAGCAGAGAGTATAGAAGCAGGTCCTCTGATCTTTGCATGTGTCCTTTCCAGTGTTGACTAAAACGGTCACAGAAATCAGGTGGCCAGGATTAGTCTCCTCTTGAATAATGTTGGAAACTTGGAATTGCAGTTAAACTATCATTTTCCATTAACGATGGCAGAGATTCCCTTGTTTTGCTGCAGAGTCTTAGCTGAGCTGACTTCTAAATGATCAAGCATCACCCATCTCTGTTACTGCCTCTCACACCAGCATGGAAACTAAATTTTGATTCTTTTCAGTCATGTGCAGTAGTTTCAGTCTGTTCTGTGGTGTTGAGATGGTCTTTTCTCCCCTCCCTGCTGAGGGTTCTGAAGGTTTCTCTTGGGTCCCTTCATTTCTTCTCATCAGTTTCTTTCCTGTAGAGTTCCGTTGAGAACCTGTGAGTTAATTTCTGGAGTGTGTGATACAAATGTGAATTTTCTTTCTTTGTTGTCACCACAGAAGGCAAACATCTTTTGTTTTTCATTCTTAAAAGAAATACCTACTGGTCAATGGTGAATGCATTGAGAAATTAAAAAAAAATTTTTTTTGAAAGCGTCCAAATAACCCTTTCAGCTGAGGGAGTTAACTTAAAATTGCTAAAAGGAACTGGAGACCCTCTGTCTAGGAAAGTCACTCCTGTGTGTCTTCTGTACACACATAGTACTGCACTTCTGGTCACCAAATGTGTGGGTTTTCCCCACACCAACCAATTCTGTGATGCCAGCTGTGTGTCCTGCAGTTGGATTCAGGTCTGATTCTGTTTATCTGGAGTTAGCCTCTGATCCCACAAGTTAAGGACTCGTCCTACAAAACTGCACCCCCCATGAAAGACACCAGTTCCAAGTCCCAGGTTATCCCTGGGACTTTTGACTGACCGGCTAGAAATCAGCTTTCTCGTAACCCTTACCTTGGACATGAGAATTTGCTAGAGTCCATACCCTGTGCTGGGGGGATTTTTATGAAGGCTTCATCCTGTAGCCATGAGGGATTGTTAGTTCCTTTTCTTGCCCCCTCCCCTCTCCAGAGAATGGTGGGTAGATCTGAAAATTCCAAGCTTCTAACCTCTCTTGTGACCAGCCCCCATCTAGAAGCCCACCAAAAGTCACCTCATTAAAACAGAAGATGATCTTATCAGCCCCCAAATTCCAGGGGACTTAGGAGCTTGGTGTCAGACATTCCAATCACTCAGGAAATGACAGAGCCCCTAGGAGCTCTGTATCAGAAACTAGAGGGCTTCCCTGGTGGCGCAGTGGTTGAGAGTCCGCCTGCCGATGCAGGGGACACGGGTTCGTGCCCCGGGCTGGGAGGATCCCACATGCCGTGGAGCGGCTGGGCCCATGAGCCATGGCCGCTGGGCCTGCGCGTCTGGAGCCTGTGCTCCGCAACGGGAGAGGCCACAGCAGTGAGAGGCCCTCACACCGCAAAAAAAAAAAAAAATAAAATAAAAAAAAGAAACTAGAAATACTAGAACAAAAGACTCTCTGAGCACCCCCAAATACAAGACTTTTAGGAGCTCAGCATCAGGAACTGGGTGCAGAGACCAGTATACGTATATTTATTATTGTTTCACACCATCCATCTTGCAAGAGAATATAATGGGCCTTTAGTATAGAAATTTATAAGATGAAAATACAGTTTGCTTGGTTTACGCAGGAGTCAGAAGGTCGTTCCCAGCTGGGGAAGGCTGGCAGGCATTTACCTGGATCTCTTACTGCATGATGTTTATTACCTTTGAGAATGTTGTAGTCCTTGGTGTGTGTCTCAGCCTTTCAGGCTCAGAGTCTCTGACAGATCATATTGGTAAGAATTGGATCCATGCTTCAGGGCTGGACTCACGTTAAACTTGGTTTGAGAATGACAGCTGAAGCCTGGACGCCTAATATGGCATCCCAGGAAAAATTTCTGTCCCCCAGACCAGAACACTTGTCTTGCCGTCTTCAGTATGTTTTCTTCCTGTAGTCAAGGTACCTGGGAAGCAAAATCATAATCACAAAGTTTTTTAGTCACTTATGATGAAAAAGAAAACTATTATAGGATCCAAGGCACTGGCATTTGCTTAGCCAGAATGTTCTATCCTTATTGGTAAACCTGCAGGGGAAACAAGACAAAATCATGTTGTCTTGGTGGGGAGGGACTCAGAAATCTGGAAATTAAAGGAATCGGATGCTTAATGACATCAAGCTATCTTAGCCTGCTGTAGTCAATTTCTGGTATTAGATAGTGTCTCCCACAGAAGGACTGGGATGCTTGATGTCTGGTAATTGAAGCCCCGTGTGCTGTGGGAAGTGCTTGAATGGTTACTGCTAATGCTTTCCTGAAATTACAGTATTACTGACTGATGACGTTTAAATATCAAATTTAAGTTTCCCTGTCTGTGTGTCTTTGATAAGGTCAAGTAAGCTACGCTCCTATCTTTTTCAGTCTCCATTAGCTGGCATAGCAACATAAGCAGATAGACATTAAGTGTTGTAGATGCTGATTTGTAGTTTCACAATTAAAAATGCTTCTGCTATTACAGTAAACTCCGGTCCCTGGCATTCGTCAGGAATTTAGTGTTATGATTAATTCAGTATCTCAGATTTTTAAAAAGTTATGCTGTGCATTCTTTGTAATTTATATCAATTAAAATATAATGAAATGCACACAGCATAAGCAACTAAGGGTAATTTATCTTAGAAAACTTTCTGAGTACCTTAAAGTCATTATTGTAGCCACATGAAAGTGCCCATTAATACAAAGCATTAATTAATATCAAAATGAAACAAGATGGAGAAAAAGTTTTACTGTACACAAATTCTTCTTTTTAGAAGAAAAGGGAAAAAGCAGACTTGGCAAAGAATGTGTGTATGATTTCAAATGAGATGGGAGTGAGCTGGTGGGAGAGGGACTCAAAAAAGCAAGTGGAAGGTTTTGATTTTATTTTTAAAACTGATTCTAGTATTTGCCACTTAGAAATGAAGGCCCTTATCCTTAGAAGGTGGGAAGCTATTTTCCTATCTCGTGTTTCTCAATAAGTAATGAATAATAAAATATTAAAGTTGGGTTTTCTTTGGAGGAAAATGGTTATTAATGACAAGACACACACGAGTTAGAAAGTGTTTCAGTGAAGTTTTCAAAACTGTTCAGTCTTTGAATGTACAAAATTCTTATTGTAGGCAGTTACTCTTTTCTTCCTTTGGAATTTTTGACTTTTTCAGAGTCCCTGCTTTAATTTCATTTTAAAAATCAAAGCTGTAAAAAAAAAAAAAAAAAATCAAAGCTGTGAGTTGAAAATGCTATTATATTTTTATTGCTTTCATTTTCCTCCAGCTTTGATTTAGTAAGGCATTATGTTGGTTTTAACTCCAGATGAACAACTTGATTGTAATTTATCACCTAACTCTTTAGATAGCTGTACTTTTATTTTCGAAGACAAATGTAGTCTGTATCAAAGAGTCTTTTACATGATTTGATTGTTTGCGTTCTGCTTTATCATGTGCCTGTTCATTTCCTAGCCTTTTCCTTCCCCTCCCTTTAGCAACAATGTGTTCTGTGTTGTAAAATCTCATTCCTCCCTCTCAGACACTACTCCTGGAAGTGTAAATTGGCGCAAACTTAACTTTACAAACATTGGGAGCGATCTAAATATTCATAAAATTGATGGTGTGCACTCCATTTAAAGGCATGGAGAGATGTCCGTTATCTATATATTTTTTTTAATTAATTAATTTTATTTGTTTATTTTTGGCCACGTTGGGTCTTTGTTGCTGCACGTGGGCTTCCTCTAGTTGTGGCGAGCGGGGGCTACTCTTCGTTTCGGTGCGCGGGCTTCTCGTTGCGGTGGCTTCTCGTTGTGGAGCATGGGCTCTAGGAACGCGGGCTCAGTAGTTGTGGTGCACGAGCTAAGCTGCTCTGTGGCATGTGGGATCTTCCTGGAGAAGAGCTCGAACCCATGTCCCCTGCATTGGCAGGCGGATTCTTAACCACTGCGCCACCAGGGAAGTCCCTCCATTATATATTAAATGAAATAGGTTGTTTGAACATCTCATTACAAAAAAGGAAGGAAAACTCTGAAATGATTAAATTTAGAAGTTACTAGGGTAGCCACTATAGAGAGCAGTATGGAATGTCCTTAAAATTCTAAAAATAGAGATACCACATGATCCAGCAGTCCCACTCCTGGGCATATATCTGGGAAAGATGAAAACTCTAATTCGAAAAGATATACGCACCCCAGTGTTCATAGCAGCACTATTTACAATAGTCAAGACATGGAAGCAGCCTAAATGTCCATCAACAGATGAATGAGTAAAGAAGATGTGTGTGTATACACACATACACACACACACAATGGAATATTAGCCATAGAAAAGAATGAAGTAATGCCATTTGTAGCAACGTGGATGGACCTAGAGATTATCATACTAAGTGAAGTAAGTCAGAAAGAAAAATACAATATATCACTTATATGTGGAATCTAAAAAAAAAGATACAAACGAACTTATTTACAAGACAGAAATAGACTCACAGACATTGAAAATAAACTTATGGTTACCAAAAGGGAAAGGGGAGGGGGAAATAAATTAGGAGCTTGGGAGTAACAGATACACACTACTATATATAAAATAGATAAACAACAAGGACCTACTGTATAGCACAGGGAATTATATTCAGTATCTTGTTGAAAAAGGATCTGAAATAATTTTAAAAATTACTAGCTTATCTTAGGTTGAGATTTACTGTGTGAGTAACTTTAAGGAACTTTTTGTTGAAATATAACAGAAATGTGCACAAATAATAAGTGTAAATAATAAGTGTGCAGCTTAATGAATTTTCACAGTCAAGATAGCCATGTAATCAGCCCCCAGATCAAGAAATAGAACATTGGGGAATTTCCTGGTGGTCCAATGTTTAGGACACTGCGCTTTCACAGCCGAGGGCCCGGGTTTGATCCCTGGTTGGGGAACCTAAGATCCCACAAGCCAAGTGGTGCAGTCAAAAAAAAAAAAAAAAAAAAAAGGGCTTCCCTAGTGGCGCAATGGTTGAGAGTCCGCCTGCCGATGCAGGGAACATGGGTTTGTGCCCCGGTCTGGGAAGATCCCACATGCCATGGAGCGGCTGGGCCCGTGAGCCATGGCCGCTGAGCCTGCGTGTCCGGAGCTTGTGCTCCGCAACGGGAGAGGCCCGTGAACTGCAAAAAAAAAAAAAAACAAAAAAAACCAAAAACATTGTCAGAAGCCCTTCCTCATACCCACACGGTCACCATCCACCCCCATGATATGTGAGCACGCTCCTGACTTCTGACACCACAGGCGAGGGTTGCTGCATTTGACATTTTTTGTAAATGGAATCAAACATAATATACCAATGTGTCTGGCTTCTTTTGCTTATCTTGTGAGATTCATTCCTGTTGAGTGAATCAGTGGATCATTCACTCTCATTGCAGTACAGTATTCCATGGTATGAATATACCACCACCCTCCTGTTCTGCTCTTGATGGGTACTTGAGTTGCTTCGGTTTTGGACTGTTACCAAGGGTGCTGCTGCCGAGAACATTCTGCTATGTGTCCTTTAGTGAATGGTCCTATGAATGACATTTTGGGGTCGTTGGGAATGTGTGTGTTCAACATTAGTAGATACTGCCTAACTAACAGTTCTCCAGAGTGGTTGTACCATTTAATTATTCCCACCCAGTTACTCTATGACAGTTCCAGTTTCTTCGTGTCCTTGCCCAAGCTTAATATTCACTTAAAGCCATCCTGATGGGTGTATAGGAATCCTTTATTGTGGTTTTAATTTCTGTTTTTCTGATAACTAATGAGGTTTAGTGCTTTTTCCATACACTTATTGGTGGTATGGCTGTCCCCTTTCATGAAGTTTCTGCTCCATGCTTTTCCCTGTTTTTCTTTTGGGTTCTCTCTTTTCTGATTTGTAGGAGTTCTGTGTAATCTGATTGCTTGGTCTTTCTCAACTCTATATGTTTCAGATTTTTAGTGTTTTTTTTCAACTGAATTTTTATTTTATCTATGTTTCCTAAAATTTTAGCAGAAAAGATATTTAATTTTTACAATGATAAGAAGGTGAAACTATTATCGTTTTGAAAAAAAAGTTCTCTAAGTCAAGCAGAGAAAGATAAATACTGTATCATCTCACTTATTTGTGGACTCTTAAAAAAAAAAAAATCCAAAACAAAAAACCCAAGTTCATAGGTACAGAGAACAGATGGATGGTTGACACAGGTGAGAGGCCAGGGGGTGGGCAAAGTGGGAGAAGTGGGTCAAAAGGTACAGACTTCCAATTATAAGATAAATGAGAAAAAAAAAAGATAAATGAGTCATGAGGATGTAACGTACAGCATGATGACTATAGTTGCTAATACTGTATTGTATATTTGAAAGTTGTTAAGAGAGTAGATCTTTTTTTATATAAATTTATTTTATGTATGTATTTTTGGCTGCATTGGATCTTTGTTGCTACACGTGGGCTTCTCATTGCAGTGGCCTCCTGCTGCGGAGCACGGGCTCCAGGCACGCGGGCTTCAGTAGTTGTGGCTTGCGGGCTCTGGAGCGCTGGGTCAGCAGTTGTAGCACACGGGCTTAGCTGCTCTGTGGCATGTGGGATCCTCCCGGACCAGGGCTCGAACCCGTGTCTCCTGCATTGGCAGGCGGACTCCTAACCACTGCGCCACCAGGGAAGTCCCAAGAGAGTAGATCTTAAAAATTCTCATCACAAGAAAAAAAAATTGGTAACTTATTGTGGTGATCATTTTGCAGTGTATCCAAATATTGAATCACTATGTTGTACACCTGAAACTAATATAATGTTACATGTCAATTGCACCTTAGTTATAAAAACCAAACAAAAAAGCCCCACCAAATTCCCTGTTCTTTTTTTTTTTACATCTTTATTGGAGTATAATTGCTTTACAATGGTGTGTTAGTTTCTGCTTTATAACAAAGTGAATCAGTTATACATATGTTCCCATGTCTCTTCCCTCTTGCTTCTCCCTCCCTCCCGCCCAAATTCCCTGTTCTTGATCTGCTTTACCTTTCTTTCCCCTTCCCTTCCCTTTCTTCTGTTTTGAACCATTGGTCTGAAACCCACCCTCTCCATCCTCTTCAGCACTTCACTCTTTAACCTCTTTTTTTGTAAAAATTGGTAAATTTAGCCGTGGACCCCTTCTCTGTCTTTCGATTCCCCAGTCTCCCGTAACTCTGGATAGCACTAGCTCCCCAGTTCGCAGGTTTCTTCTCACTTGACTTTCTGATGACCCTGAAACTCCCTGGTCCTCTTGTCTCTTCCTCCTCCTGTGCTTTGCTTAGCTCCCCTGTACGTCTTTGGAGCTCTTTTCCCCACTGCATCCTCTGTTAGCCTCTGAAGTACTCGGGCAGCCTTGGCCACGTGCCGGAGGTCACACCCTTTGGAGAGCGTGGCTGGCCTTCAGCTCTAAAACCTCTTCCCCTTCCCAGATACCTGCTAGGATACCAGCCCCTGAATGTCACTTTCTCCATCACTTCCACCATCGTCTTCCTCCCCAAACCCGCTTCACCTCCTGGGTTCCTGTCTGTCAGCAGAACTGACCGTACTGCCAGGTAACCAGGACATGAAACGTCAGTCATCTTTGCCTCTTTCCTTTGACCCGTAGCCGGTCTGAGGCTAAATCCTGTCAATTCTACCTCTTCCATAGTAGCTCTGACATAAGAGGAACACAGACATCAACAGTGACGTGAACAGCATCAGCAGTGACTGCTAACAGCGGTCCAGCGCCTCTGTATGCCAGGTGCTGGGGCTAAGTGCTTTGCAGATGCCGCCTCACGGAATCTCAAGTGGCCTTCTGAGGTAGTGCTATTCGCTTCATTTTGCAGGTGAGGACCCTGAGGCCCAGCGAGGTTAGGTAACTTGCCCAAGGCCACTTAGCTGTCACTTGGAAGCGGTGATTCCACCATCTGACTGCAAACTGTACTTCTTTGCTCTATTTCCTTATTTGTAGTTTGATCTCTTTCCCCACCCCAGTCCCCGCCCCTTCCTGCCTCAATACTTCTTGACCACATAGTGGTTCCCTCTTAGTTTGCTCTTTTCCCCATTCTAATTCATCCTCTACAAATGTCAGGTATGTCTTCCCCCCAATTTAACTCTCCTCATATCCCTTCCTTGCTTTACTTTCAGTGACTAATTTAGAAGCAACCAGTAAAGGCAAGTTCTCTTTTTTAACTAATTTTTATTGGAGTATAGTTGATCTACAATGTTGTGTTAGTTTCTGCTGTACAGCAAAGTGAATCATTTATACATATATCTACTCTTTTTTAGATTCTTTTGCCAGGTAGGTCATTACAGAGTATTGAGCAGAGTTCCCTGTGCTATACAGTAGGTCCTTATTAGTTATCTATTTTATATATAGTAGTGTGTATATGTCAATCCTGATCTCCCAATTTATCCCTCCCCCCACTTCCCCCTTGGTAACCATAAGTTTGTTTTCTACATCTGTGACTCTATTTCTGTTTTGTAAATAAGTTCATTTGTACCATTGTTTTTTAGATTCCACCTATAAGCGATATCATATATTTGTCTTTCTCTGTCTGACTTACTGCACTCAGTATGACATTCTCTAGGTCCATCCATGTTGCTGCACATGGTATTATTTTGTTCTTCTTCTTCTTATTTTTTAATTTTTATGTATATATTTTTTTATTTTGTTCTTTTTTATGGCTGAGTAATATTGGTCTTTACGGACCAGAGTTTGGCCCTGACCACCTTTATGTAAGCTTAGGAGCGGTCTCTGAATAGGCTGTGTATTTTCTCACACTGTTTGCTGAATCCAGAATGTACCCCACACCCCTTAGTTCCACCCTTCCCTGAAACCTCTCCCGTTCTTCAAGCCCTGACTCAAACATTCTCCCTTATGCGAAACCTTCCTGAGCATCCCTGGCCGCTCTCTGTGAACTTCCATAGCGATTTGTAACCTTCCTTCCTGCTGTGGTAAACGGAGCACCTAGTTCTTATGGGTCACTTCTTTGACACCCCTGACAACTCTAGCATAATTCTCAATAATAAGCATTGTATCGATTTGTCCCATAATATTCTGTCAACACAATAAAGGGAATTTGGGCACATTGTTCGTAAGAGCCATGGACGATCATTAATGCCAAAGTCTAAGGGATAAAGGTAATATATTCAATATTTGTTCACTAGAGCTGCTGTGACAAAGTACCACAAACCAGACGGCTTAAAACAGCAGAAATTTATTCTCTCACAATTCTAGAGGTGAGGTCCCAAATCAGGGTGTCAGCAGAGCCATGCTTCCTTGGAAGGCTCTAGGGAAGGAGCCTTGCCCCATCCACCTTCTGGTGTTTCCTGGCAATCCTTGGCATTCCTTGGCTTGTAGGCTCATCTCTTCAATCTCTGTCTCCATTGATACATGATACTCTCCCGTATGTCTGCCTTCACGTGGCCATCTTCCCTCTACGTCTTTGTTTTCTTATAAGGATACCAGTCCTTGGATTAAAGGACCACCCTGCCCCACTGTGGTCTCATTTTAACTAACGATATCTGCAGTGACCTTATTCCAAATAAGCACTGTCAAGTATGTCTCATTATTCTAATGTTTTGACATCTGGGGCTTGACTGACCCTGGGGAGACTGCCCTTCCTGGGGCTAACCAATTCCTAGAGATATTTAACCTGAGCACACTTTCCATGTGCAGACTAACCAATCCAGAGCCCGTTTTTCCCTCCCGACCCCATCTTTCGGGTTCGAACACTCCAGACCAATATTCTTCTGCCTTAACTGCCTCAGAGCCAGGAACCAGGTAATCAGGAACAATCTCTATACCCCCGAGCCTGCTGAAAAAATTCACAGCAACCAGTCTTAAGCCTGCTTACCCTGCCTTGCCTGTTCCTTCATGTGGATACTGCAATAAACCCTCTTGCCCACATTTTCCTTTTGCTCATTGCCTCCTGACCTCCCCGGTGCTTCCCCATGCGGCCCTGCATGCCATGCCATGCCTCCCGTTTCTAGGGATCTGTGAGGACAAGCGTCTTCGTTCCTGAGAGTTGTTTCCATGTCTGCGTGTCTTACCACACCTGATAAAAACAAATCCCTGGTACATTTAAAAATAGTCGCATTCTGAGATACTGGGGTGGAGGAGGGTTTGCAGTTTCAGCATATCATTTGGGGGGGATAAAGTTTAACCCATAAAAGGGAGGAACCTAATCCTGGTATTTTATTTGCATTCCAATGTGGGGCAGTGACCCAGTGACTAGACTCATCAGGTAAGCGAGGAGCAGACTTGAGGTGCAGCATGCCAGAGGGAGAATCCGTAGTTGCCCTCTCTTCTTAAATATCAGCAGAGGGAAAGGCACTAATTGCAGCCCCACTGACATCACGTCATAGGGGGAGGCATAGAAGATTCATAATAGGGAGAAAGATGGATGGATGGATTTTCTTTTCCTTTGAAAAGTGGCAAAATACATGTAAATTATCTGCTTGAAGATTTAACGGATGAGCTATTGTAATTGTTTTTAGGAATATATTTGATTCTGAGTTCTCTGCTAACCATTTTTTTTCTTTTTCTTTTCTTTCTTTTTTTCTTTTCTTAAAAGAAAGCGGCAGCCCAGAATCTCGTGTTAACGCTATCCATTTCTTGGTACACAAACTGCCGGAGAAAAATAAAGAAATGTTGGATATTCTGGTGAAACACTTAACAAAGTAAGCCTCTTTTTCTTCCGAACTTGCTTTATTTTGCTCTGGGCGCCGTGCGGTGGTGTCAGATATGTAACACTTGGAGCTGGGGCTGTTTACACAATACCAGGGACCACACCTGCGAGGGCAGGCTGGACACTTGCCTTATTGTGTGTGTTTTGGACAAGAGTGATGAAATACGATGCTCTCATGAAGTCGTGTAATTATTTGCTTAACGTCACTGCCAGCAACTCAGGGTTTGATTTGAAGTAAGAAAAGAGAATCTTATACATTTCCCTGCTTACAGATTCTGGAAATGTGATTATAAGCCTGTTAGCAAATTTAGCGTTGGTTTCACACCTACCTAACTCTGAGTCTGAACATGTCCTTCAAGTTTGTTTAATCCAGTAATACGTGGTTATTTCATAGGATCCAGTTTATTCCTTTCACTCCCTCTTTACAAAGCAAGCAAAAACTAAGAATTCAGTGGAAAAATTAGCTCTTTCTTCGTATATAAAGGACTCCTAGATCACTGTAATTGTAAAATTTTAGAGGTGGGAGGAAGCTGAGGAATGCTGGGTTTTACAACCCATATTTCACATGAAAAAGAAACTGAAGGCCAGAGGATATTATGAGTTTCCAAGGGTCCTACTGCTAGTAAAGCTGTTCATTCATTTGGCCAGAAAATATTGGTTGAATGCCTTCTTAAGGTGTTAGCTGATACAAAGATGCATAGTTGAACAAGATAGACAAAGTCCCTACTTTCATGAAGTCCCTTCTTTCTAAGACAGAAAAGATAATAAACATTAAAAATAAAAATATAAAATAATTTCAGGTGATAAATGGTAAAAAGACCAAGTAGAGTGAGAGATAAAGAATATATGTTGGGTTTTGGACTATAAAGTGGGTTGTTATGGAACTTCGTTTCTGAGGATGAGACCTTTTGAGTTGAGACCCAAATTAGGTTGCAGGGCTGCTGAGAACAGTTGTCCAGGTTGTTCACTGCACAGTGGTACTGGGAGAGGGATGAGTTGGGTGTTCTGATCAAGCTCTGTGTGCTTGTGAAGGTGATTCTTACAAAGGTGCCGTGTGGTCTAGTAGTGCCTGGAAGCGAGGGTATAATGACCTGGGGAAAGAAGCAATGTTCTAGGTAGAAAGGAACAGTAAACGAAGGTGTTCAGAGACACAAGCTTAGCATACACATAGAATTATTAAGAAAGATGCTGTGGTTAAGCAGAGCATCAAAGAAAGGGAGGTAGGAAGGTAGGCAGGGACCCCATCACATGGGGCCTTGCAGATGCGGTGATCTCAGTGGCAGACGCTGAGGACAGTTGAGTCTGGCTCCTCGTTTTTAGGGAAATACAGAATTGCAAAATACTCTGCATGCCACAGTTATTGCCCCTTCTTTTAACCAGAGACCTTTCTTCCCCCCCCTCATCTTATTAGTGTTTCAAATCACTCCAAGCAGAACCTCATGACCGTGGCAAATTTAGGAGTGGTGTTTGGACCAACTCTGATGAGGCCACAGGAAGAAACTGTTGCTGCCATCATGGATTTGAAGTTTCAGAATATTGTCGTGGAAATTTTAATTGAAAACCATGAAAAGGTAAAAGTGCTTTTTTTTTTTTTTTTTTTTTTCCCAGAAGGGAATTCCTGTTTTGGGCTTGTCCCTGTGTGAGGTACAACTGTCCTCTTAGATTTTCCTTCTCTCTCTTTTTATTTAATGATTTTATTATCATGATGGTGAGCCTGGTTCTGAGAAGTCCTCATGGAGCTTCTGTCTTTGGATGGAGTTCCACGAATCTGAAGCTTTACCCGGTCTTCTGTTATCTCATTGGTTTAAGGAAGCAACGTTTAATCCAGATGCAGATGAATATCGGCAGTGTCATTGTGGACTGTTTATGGTTTTTGCTGCCTTTGTTCCTATCCTTGGATTTCTCACTGAAATTCTGTTTACTGTAACACAGGGAACACATTTTTTGTCAATCTGTATCACACTCTCCCCAGAAAAACACACACAACTGTCCCTCTCCCTACAGTTGTGCTAACAATTTCAGGGGATTCACAGCATCCTCAAACCCGGGGCCTCCAGGTTGAGAATCTCTGGTTTAAAATGAATCTTAGGTAACATATCCTGTTGTTTGTTTCTCTGTATTCAAGGGAATACATGATTTTTCAAAATACAATAGACTCTTTCAAGAACTTTTAGATATTTTTCCCCCCTTTATTCTGTTCATATAGATCAGGACCTTGCTAATAACTTTCCTCACTTTTAAGATAGGGAATTGGAAAACTTAAAATGCTTGGTCAACAACTTTAATTGTTTATAAATTTTCTAAAATATTGAGATTGCGTTATATGCCAAGCATGTATTAGGTGCTGGGAGGTGAAGATGAACATTACAGTCCCTGATGGAAAGCGGGTCATGATCTAGGGGGTTGAGCCCTGTTTCGGGACTTCTGTCCCACAGCACACATCCCTGTCTAACATATTATGCAATTGACTTATTTTTCTAGTTGTTATCTATTTCTTTCTTCTAGATCTTTGAGGGCAAAGATCTTTTTGCACATTTAGAACAATACCTGGTATTCCTTAGGCACTTGGTTAGTATTTATTTGGTGAAGTAATGGATTCAATGAAATTTCTGGGGGTCAGGGGAGTGGGAAAGAGACAGATGAAGAGAGGTGTAGTCCTTTTGCACAAGTGTTGCGAGAACATTTCTTGGATTCTTGTTGCGTTTGCTGTTGGCTAGAGCAATTCTAGCTGGTGCAAATATCGATTCCCTCTGAAAAGCTAGGCTTGAAACCTGGTTAGAGATTTGCTTTATCCGTATGGTAAAAGCAGCTTGTTTTGTGGGTGTCAGACATTGGTGGGGTTTTTGGTTTTGTTTTTTGGTAGCTAGTGGTGCATTTATGCCTCCTCTTATGGCCCCGTCAAACTGTCATTAATATGTACGGAAGTATCCAGACAGCTTCAGGGCACGATGGCTACTATTCGTTTTGAGAAAAAGAAATAATTAGACCATAAGCTTCGAGGCAATGTTTAGGGGCGCAACTATCATTAGATTAAATCCCCATTAAGAGAACCTTTATCCAATTTATTTGTGAAAATACTGGTTCTGGGTCTTGCTCTTGGATAAAAGGTTCTCCATCTAATGCCGTAGCTTCCTATTTCCTTCTCTTATTTGAAGCTGGGAAGATAAGTACATGAGTTTTTTCTGCTGGGAAATCGATAGGGCTGCTTTCACCTTGTTAACCAAGCTTACAGGAATTCCAAGTGGCATTGGTGAGCCAATTATAATAGTTAACAGCAGATGGAACTGGACCCACTCTCGGAGATGCAGCTTCATTGAACGAAGTAGAGGGCTTTCGGTTCTCCCTCTCTCCCTTTCGGTGGCCAGGCTAGATAGTGCTGTGAACGCACAACCAATACTGATTGCAGTCCTGAGGTTTCCTACCAAGAGGAGGTGAGATAGTGACTTTCAGATTCTTCATTGAGTGTGTGAGTTTAGCTTTGGAAGCAGAGGGTTGCTTGGGGCTGGGTAGGGGCAGTGAGCTTGGATTAGTGAACATTTTTGAGAACTTAATATCCCTATTACCCCTTTATTCACCCCTTCAATTTCATCCTTGTCCACTGTCACTCTCACTCCCAGCTCATTGTTCATGCTCAAGTGGTCTTCACTTCGGAGTCCAGGCTCTGCTATGAGGAGGAGTATTTCTGCTAACAAGGGTGATTGCGTAGAAACACTTTGTAGGGGTGTCTGGCCCCAGCTGAGCCATACGTTTCCCTGACAACTGATCCACGTGCACCGCCCGAAGGAGCTGGTGTTTTACTTGAATGTAGTGAGGGAGAGATACGGCTCCTCTTAATGTCTGAGAACAAAGAGAAAAAGAGAGAGGGAGGAAGGATAGCAAACGTTAAAAAGAATCGTCTCGTGAGGAAGGAAACAAAATTATCATTAAAAAAAGGAGGGGAAACTAGCAATGAAATGAAACGGCCTAGGTGGTGTCTATGAAGGAGAAGGAATTGGGGGGGGTGGGCGGTAATGACAGTAGAAGGAAAATGTTTTCTTTTCCTCAGTTACTTATTTTTCTTCCCTAGGAATGTGAAAAATGGTAACTCTGACTAGGAAAGTCACTAAGTCAGAAAAGGAAACTTTCAACATATAATGAAAGCAAGAACGCTCCAGATTAATTTCGGAGTTAGAAAAAGACCCTTGGTTAATCTGCTTTGGAGATCACATCTTATCCAAACCTCTTTGTTGTTTTCATAAAATCCATATGTACTTTATAGGAAACTTAATCCATATGTTTTGGCTTCATTTCCACTCAGTACATTAAGATGTTGTTTTAAAAGAAGTGTTCGCGGGCCAAAAAAATTATCAAGTTCTTTCTTCCCTTGCAAACCAGAAAATTGCATTTCCCAGGTGGAAAGGGTACTGTGAAATTCCCAAGGATTTTCAAATTGGGGTTGTGCCTCAGAAATGTGTGAGTTCTGCATATGTTTTGTTCTTAAAGTATACAGTTGTCCCTCGGTATCTGGGGGGGGATTGGTTCCAGGACCCCCTGCAGATACCAAAATCCACGGATGCTCAGGTCCTTTATATAAAATGGCAGAGTATTTACATATAACCTATGCACATTCTCCCATATACTTTGTCATCTCTAGATTACTTATAATACCTGATACAGTGTAAATGCTATGTAAGTAGTTGCCAGCATGCAGCAAATGCAAGTTCTGCTTTTTTTGGAACTTTCTGGAACCTTTTTTCCCAAATATTTTCGATCTGCTGTTGATTACATCCGCTAATGGGGAACCCACGGAGGACGGACTGTACTTGTTACGGATTAATTCAGTACATCTGTCATGAGTGCCTGCTCTGAATCAGACATGGTGTGAGATTTGGGAGAAGTGAAGACAGTCCTGTAGGGAAAAGAAGAAATGGTGGAGAGTAAGCGCTCTCACACAGATAGAGAGAGAGCCGCCGAGACTCCCGAGGAGAGTTTATGTCCACCTGTGGGGAATCTGGAACGTTTCCTGAAGAGGTGATTTGAGTAGGTTTTAGACTGGAGTTTGAACAGGTGGAGGTGTTTTAAGGGGACACTTCAGGTGTGGGGCATCATGTCATCAGAGAAACAGAGCAGGTGTGTGTTCTGGGAACACGAGGCTCCTGTTGGCAAAGGGGCGAGCGGTACGAGATGAGATTGGAAGGAGATCTGGGCCAGGTGTGGGGAGTTTCAGACGGCCACCTTAGGACTTTGGATCTAATTTTAGAGGTATCGGGGCCTCTCGTGGTTTTTAAGATTAAGCCTCTCGTGCTTAACCTGGCATCAGGGTTGGCAACAGAAAGTAGAGGAATAAAAGACCAGGTGAGAGGTCACATGGCATGGTCGTGAGAGTGGTGAGTTACAGGTGGAGAGCATCAGTTTGTGAGGTGGGATAGACACAGTCCAGGCACTGCATTTGTACCTCAGAAGAAGGTGTTATAAATGATGCTGAATATTCCATCCTGGGAGAATATTGGTGTTATTAATGGAAGGAGGGGAAAAATGGGTTTGGGGCAGAAGGTGAGTTCCATTTATAACATGCAGAATTTTAGTTGTTGTCTGGATATCCAGCAAGATAAGCCCAGCAGACAGTTGGAGATGTGGGGCTCAACCTGGGGAGAGAATTTAGTGGGAGAATGTGTACCATATGGTGTAAAGACATGAGGTAGATGTGAGAAAGAATTCCGTGGTGCGTCTGTTATATACGGTGTTTATCTCATATGACCTGTGTCTGTGTGTGTGTAATGCCCATTGCGTATATATATGTAATGGTATCCTTATATGTGTAAAGAATTCATATTACATATCTTATCCCTTTATGCATATGAGAAAAACCGAAGGGTAAAACATCCCGTGCTCACGGCCACACAGCTAGTGAGTGGCAATGCCTGGGTTTGCACTAAGGATTGTTCGACCCCAAAGCTTTCATTACTCAGAGAGGAGAAGAACAATATCTTTGAGAAATAATGAGATTTTACTCTTAGTGATAAAAGAGGAGCCAGAAGAAGCCCAGATGAGTTCAGTGTCAGGGTGGTCAAGGGGTGTTGTCAGTGATGCCAGTTGCTGTCAGGAGATGGGCAAGTATGAGGACTAGTGGAAGGCGTGTTCTCTCCAAGAGTGAGATGTCTGTTGAGAGCAACGTGTAAGGCCTTAAACGTGTGAGTGTTCAGGAATGGATGATAATAAGTCTGGATCTACTTCCAGTTTTTCCCATGTGACAGAAGAACAGATGGGAGGAAAAGTCAGAGCAGCCGTGACAGGGAAAGGAAGGATGACGGAGGACGCGTACACCTGCGTTGTCCACGGCTTGCTTATTATTCTCATATTCTGATCACCTGTCAGCTCACAGCTGGGGTGGGGGCTGTCTTTAGAGGAACTTCGTTAAATAGGTGTGTAAAGAACCCTATCGAGTTACAGGATCTGTTTAAATTGAGCCTATTCTGCTATTTTATACATTTTTAATGTCATAAAAGAAATATATATTTATAATGTGACTCAGCCTTTTCTGTGCCCTGCCTCAGTCCCTCGGGGCCCTTGAAGATTCAGAAGAGCCTTTGAGAATCATCAAAAAAAAAAAAAAAACCCACCATATCAGGGTGGTTCTCTTTTCATATCTGCCTTGTTTTATGTTAATGTTTAAACTGCCAATTTATATAAAGTAAGGTACATAATGTTACTCTTAACCAAATCACTTTACAAAATACATGCCATAATATAGTTATAATCCAGGTTATATTTATCTTGTTAAGGATTTTCGTTGGATTTTCAGTGTGATAGGTTGCTTTCATGGTCACTGATTCTCTGAGGGTCAGTAGGTTATGAAGTTTTTGGATTTTTTTTCTAGTAATTAGCCTTTATGTAGTACAGTTTCTGTGGACCACAAGGTGCTAAGAGTTTGTTTACATAAAACTTTTCCAGACTTCCCTGGTGGCGCAGTGGTTGGGAGTCCGCCCGCCGATGTAGGGGACGCGGGTTCGTGCCCCGGTCCGGGAGGATCCCACATGCCACGGAGCGGCTGGGTCCGTGAGCCATGGCCGCTGAGCCTGCGCGTCCGGAGCCTGTGCTCTGCAATGGGAGAGGCCACAACAGTGAGAGGCCCGCGTACCGCAAAAAAACAAACAAACAAACAAAACTTTTCCTTGGTGAGGATTCCTATAAGTTTGCTAAAAGAAGCATATTCACCTTTGAAGTGAGCTCTGTGTCAGTCTGTCTCGTTTTTCCTGGTGAGAAAACGGAGGCCATTCGGGATGGTGACGCTTTGTTGGAAAAGGCTGACCACGTTCTTGTTCACGAGTTTCTTCAGTAGGTTGTGCTTTATCAAAGCACCTTTGTAACATAGGTTACAGAGTTCTTGAATAGGCTGTGTCCTCCAGTCATAGAGGAACCTAGAAACAGTAAAGGTGAGAAGGACGTATACATTTCCCCTCAGGTGTCCAGCGGAATCCCCAGAATATTAAATTACATGCACATGGACAAGGGTATCCAGTGGTGCAGTGCATCACTTCTGTTAACCTTGGGACTGACTTTCTGACCTGCATCCTCCTGTCTTTGCCAAAAGCTAGAAGAACGTGTCTCTGCTCCCAGGTTCGTGGTGGGATGGATTCCCTGTTCAGGCCCCACCTGCAGTCCACGTGTGGTCTGTTTCTGGGTCCAGGGCAGCCCGTTCCTCCATTCCTGAAGCTTCAGAAACCACACCCAGCCTGGCTCTCTCCTGCGGGTTGATCTCTGTCATCCTTTAATGCCAGTGAGGCCCAAGTGAGTAGCATGCAAACCATTTTTCACTGAGCGCGAGGAACCTTCCAGGCTTAGGGCATGCTTGTCATTTAATGGGGAAAAGAATCCTTTTTAAAAAAGAATCCAGCCTGAACTGCATCTTGATTGAGCTTTGCTGGCCCTGGGTTGCTAGGCAGCAGCAGTTTTCATGCGACAGGAAAAGAAATATCTTAAGTACCAGCAACAACAATAAAACTCCAAAGTTTCTAAAAGTTGGTGTCTGCCTGAGTCATGACCCCTCAGCCTAGAGGGCAAATCCTGCAGCAAGAATATTTGACAAATTTTCAAAGGTTTTTTTTTTTTTTTCTTTTCCCCTTGCAGTTTTCATAAGTGTCCTCCTTGGCACAGCCATGAAAACGTACTTTACTGTTACTTTTTTTTTTTTTTTTTCTCAACAGGGCTGTGCATTTTCTGGTGTGTTTAGAAAGAAGCTTTAAAAGCACAGAAAGCTTGGTCTTTCTCGTTCCTTTAAGGAGAGTTGGAAAATAATAATGACATTGTCTTCTGCTCTTTTCGTTTAGCTCCGGCATGGGATGTCTCTGCTGTGGGCTGTGCTATAGCTCTGGAGATGGTAGATAATATTTTCCCATGGGACTAGAGTGTTTTGATGCAAGCAAATTCTGTCACATTTTCCTGTCCAGTAGAGACAAGGCACTGGGACTGTCTCAGGAAGATCGAAGAGCTACGGTGTAGAAAGCGGGGCGGGGAGGTCTATTCTCTGTTGTCTGAGAAAGCATACTCGGTCCAAGTGAGTGGAACTTGCTGGGAGGTGAGTTTTTGATTCAACAGAAGGCAGAACTCCATAATATTTGTAATAATGAGACTGTGTTCCTAGTAGAGATGGGTCTGAGGAGTTGGAGGAAAGCTGGCAGATGGCTGAGGTCTGGCCCACTCTGAAAGTCTTGGCCAGAGACCTTGGAGATGCAGAGCTGCAAAGACAGGTCCTCCGAGCTTGTCTCAGCACTTGGCACTTGACACTGAATCAGCGTTGGTAGAATTCAGAATGGTGAGGAGGAAACAATTTTATGTTGTTTATATTCCCAGCAATACCCCGAGTCCTTGGAAGGGAAAATAAGGATGTAAGCGTGAGGGGTGGGCGTGGCGTGGTGTGTGTGTGTGGGCCCTAGAGAAGCAACCTTGACTTTCCTTAGGGGACAGCAGAGTGTAGGGTGCTTATGGGCTTGGCTTTTGCATGGACAAAGCACCCCCTTTTAACTTTTCTTTGTAAAATAAAGAAACCGGCTTTCAGAGCTGTCTCTTCCGTATCTCTCAAGACAAAGTTGAGAACAGTAATAATCTCAGCCAGCAGAGGGATGCTTATGTGCTGGTACCTAGGCTCCGCTCCTCGTGTGACATTTTATTGAAATAATCTGCTGACAGTATCACAGAATGTAGCAGAGCCAGCTCGAAAGGAGAATTCCTTGGGTTGGAATCTCAGCTCCACCAAGTTGTGTGACTTTGGTGACCCGGGCCCCCCACTTAACCTCATCATCAGATTCCTCACCTGTGAAAGAGGAAAAGCTGAAGTACCTATCCAGCAGAGACGTGTGTTGAGGATGAGGTGAGCTGTTTTACAGATGAGGAAAACGAGGCTCAGTGAATTGCTCAAGTGGCCAGGCTGGGGTTTGAACTCCGTCTGTCTGCCTCCAAAGCCTACTCCTGACATCTACACTGTAGCTGTCCGATCATGTGTGTGTAAATATGCACATTTCATACGAAACTAATGACTTATTTGTGTTTTTCAAAAGACTTTGTATTTTTTAGAACCGTTTTAGATTTATAACAGAATTGAGAGGAAGGTACAGAGATTTCCAGTACCACCCCCTCCGCCCCCATGCGTGCAGAGCCTCCTCCATTTGTTACAGCCAAGGGACCCACCCTGGCACGTCATTATCACCAGAGTTTACTTAGGGTTCGCTCTTGGTGTTGTACCCTCTTGGGTTAGGCCAAATGCGTTATGACACGTATTCATCACGATCATCAGTGCGTTTTCACGGTTCTGAAAATCCTGTGCTCAGTCTGTTCATCTCCTCCCACCCATGCCCTCCCCACCCGCCAGCCTGGCCACCACTGACCTTTCTTTTTTTTTTTTTTTTTTTTTTTTGCGGTACGCAGGCCTCTCACTGCTGTGGCCTCTCCCATCGCGGAGCACAGGCTCCGGACGCGCAGGCTCAGCAGCCATGGCTCACTGGCCCAGCCGCTCTGCGGCACGTGGGATCTTCCTGGACCGGGGCACGAACCCGTGTCCCCTGCATCAGCAGGTGGACTCTCAACCACTGCGCCACCAGGGAAGCCCATCCATCACTGATCTTTTTACTGTCTTTATAGTGTTGCCTTTTCCAGGTGTCTTATAGTTGGACTCATACAGTGTGAGCCTTTTCAGATTGGCTTCTCTCACTGAGTACTGTGCATCTAAGGTTCCCCCACATCTTTTCACGGCTTGGTAGCTCATTTCTTTTCACTGCTGACTTGTTTGTATTTTGAGAGAACCAGGATGATTGTTATGTAAATGACTGTTACACCCAGTGGGTGAGGACGGGAAAGCAAACTCCTCTCACCTGGCCTTCTTCCCGCCGCTCAGGTGGCTTCCCTGTGACATACAGCCCACTTCTGAGATGCATTCTTTCTAGGCTCGGCAGGCGGGGTCAAGGCCTCTTAGGCTCACCATTGATGAAAGCTCTAGCTAAGCCCTGGTGACCCTCCTCATCTTCATCACCATCAGCATCATTAATATAGGATAACAGGGCTTCTCTGGTGGCACAGTGGTTGAGAGTCCGCCTGCCGATGCAGGGGACGCGGGTTGGTGCCCCGGTCCGGGAAGATCCCACATGCCGCAGAACGGCTGGGCCCGTGAGCCATGGCCGCTGAGCCTGCGCGTCCGGAGCCTGTGCTCTGCAACGGGAGAGGCCACAACAGTGAGGGGCCCGCGTACCGCAAAATAAAAATTTAAAAAATAGGATAGCAGTCTGCCTGATACTTATCAAGTGCTCATACCGTATTCTACATCATGATCTCGTTTAGTACCTGCTCAGCGACTCTATATGTCTAACGTCTCAGGTAGACGTTATCATCCTTATTTTACAATTTGGAAAATGGGGCCTAGGGTGAAATTCGCCCACGGTCACGCAGCTGGGAAATGGCGACGATGGGATTGGAACCCAGGACTGTCTGGCTCAGAGGTTGGAGCTGTCAAGCCTTCTACTCTACTGCTGCTCCTTCCATTCTAAGTGGCTTTCAGTGGAAGGCTTTGTGTTCAGGGTCAGTGCCTAATGGGCAGGGCTGCAATATTCTGATGCTCGGGAACAGCAGATCTGGAATATATGTAGATTGAACTACATCACTAAAAACAGTATTTTGATGTCTCACATATATTTTCAGATATCTAAAATTACACCGAATAGTATAAGCGGGAAAACATAAATATGGAGTTATCAGTTCAATAATATGTAAAGAACTGATTTTTCAAAACTATAAACCAGAGGATTGAGAATAAGCTACATGTTTTTAGCAAAACCTTTAGAATTAAAAATGATAAGTTTGTACCATATAGTATGTGTATTGTTGAAGCCTATACCATGATAACATAGCCATTTGCATCAGACTAGGATACTTGCAGAGAAAAGGTTTTTTTTCCTCCTTCTTTGTCCTGGAAAGATCTCCTGCTGCTTTGTAGACAGGGCTGGGAAAAGGGCATTTTTCTAGACTGTCCCCCCTCATCTGTAGTGTCCTGTAAGTCACTTAGTACAGATATGTCCTAGCGGAGAGCCCAGCCCCCAGCGGCTTGCTGTGGAGGTCGACCCCTCCAGCACGTTCGTGTGACGTTGTGCTCCTCTTACTTAGGTCTGCTGATTTAGGCCAGTTGGATGCAGAAGAGCAGACACGGTGGAACCTGGGCTGAGTGAGATTCTGTCTCCTAGAGATTTGGAGTTGGGATGTGGGGAAACGCAGCCCGTTACTGTGAGGTGGCTTTTGGGCTTGGGGCTGAAGAACCCCTGGGATGAGTCCAGTACCAAGTGGAGGAAGGCAGTGCTCTGGGAAGGATCGGGAAGCTGATCCCAAGAGGGATGCAGAGGCGAGAAGCGGAGACTTGTTGGTTGACTCCTGATGGCCTCAAGCTCCTAATTCAGGCAAGTGTTGAGTTCCAGCTCTTTCTGCTTTCTGCTACTCCTTTTAATAAATCCCTGTTTAATTATGTCAGCTTGGTAACATTCTGGTTGCAACCAAGTCGTCTTTGGAGAGTGTGAGAAAATACACAGTGCAGGGTTCTGGCCAGTTTGATAAATTCACAGATAGTTTATTCATTAGCTTTGATTTTGGCTCAGTTTATGTTTCAGTGACTTCACGTAGCCCCTGTATGTCCTTGAGGTCAGCTGCTCCTTGCACCCAGTCCTTATGAAAACAGAGCAAGTGGGTCTGGTTGATGCAGTTTTAGGTAGAAACTCGTACTTTGAGGTCACCCAAATCTTAACTTGTTGGTCGGTTCCCATAACTATATGATTAGACCTTCTTTAACTTTCTTCTTCAGTTTTCTCCTCTTGGACCGAGGTTGAAACCGGAAATGGCTTTCTTCTCAATTCTCATATCATTTCTTTTTTGGCCAGGTAATTGTTTTCCTAATGCTTGGTCTCCAGTATTGTACCCCCCACTGTGTTCTTATACATCTCCCGGCAGGACGGTCCTCTGGTCTGCTGTTCAGTCAGTCAGTTGACATTTTAAAGTCCACTCACGCATCCAACATCCTTTTCCTCTATCAAGAGCAGTAGTTTTGAAGCCTTACTACATTAAGACCCACTTTGAAAATTTAAAGAAAACTTTGGGTCCTGTTCCCAGAAAGCAGTATAGTATATATACACAAAAAATATATATACAACTTAAGGAATTTTGGGGACTCCCAGGTCAAGAACCTAGAACCATAGGGAAACCAAGAGCTGCAGGATAATCCTTGAGGAGTTAAGGTCCAGAGCATTTCTTCAGGCTCGACTTTTCTTGCCTTTTGCTGGTGACTTACTTTCCACACTTCTGCTCAGGAGCTGGGCGGGGGTCAGGTAAGGATTCATACTTTATTTATTCTTTTTAATATCTTTATTGGAGTGTAATTGCTTTACAATGGTGTGTTAGTTTCTGCTGTATAACAAAGTAAATCAACTATATGTATCCATGCATCCCCATATCTTCTCCCTATCCCACCCCACCCTCTAGGTGGTCACAAAGCACCGAGCTGCTCTCCCTGTGCTTTGCAGTAGGTTCCCACTAGCTATCTATTTTACATTTGGTAGTGTATATATGTCAGTGCCGCTCTCTCACTTCACCCCAGAGGATGCATACTTTTTTTCCTATGTTCCCCACTTGGGACCAGCCGCCCAGGAAACCTTTCATGGAAGTATTGATTGCTTGTCTGGGCCATAGACAGTAGGAGTCCCCACTGAAAGGCATTGTGCTTAAATAGCAAAAGGCAGCCCCTTTGTATTATTTTGAGATGTGCTGGTGTGTTCAGACTTCTGCGACAGGGGGCAGAGGGTGGAAATCAGCCCGGGGGCAGATTGAAGAAGGCCCCTCTGTCCAGGTCAGGTCTTCCTACAGCAGCCTCGTTATCTCATTTGAATTCTTTCACATTTCCCTGAAGTTAAGCCCGTTTTGAAACCCCACTGCTGCGTTTAGTCAGTGATAATGGACCATGTGCTAGTGTCTCAGCTCCTGCGTCTTCAGTATAGCAAACACTGATGTCCTGTGCAACTGGTTAATGAATATTCAACTGCCTAATGAATATTAGGCAGACGTCCTACCCAACTGCCTTTAGAATGGCTAAACGAAGGGTTGACGGTCTTAGCTCATGGACCCTGGGGAGTAATTGTTCTCTTTCTCCTAGACTTCCATTCATCCTCCGATTTCCACTGGAGCTAAAAGTCAGAGTGGGTACAGTGACTGCTTGATGAAGCAGGCTGCCACTGAGGGTCCTCCAAATCGAGGTCTTCCCATTAAGTCTAGTGCCTGCCTCCTTGGGTGTGTCCGGGGTCCTCAAGACCACTCCCGTGTCCCGGGATTTGCTGGAAGGACTCATGGGACTCAGCGTGTGGTTGTACTCACAGCTTAGGTTTATCACCGTGATGTAGTGAGGACATGCCAAGGAGAAGATGACGACACAGCTGGGGTCTGGAGGAATCACTGGAATTTTCCTTATGCTCTCACCTCCTCAGAGGGGTCACACACAGCGGACTCTTCCCCCAGCACCGAAAACGCAGCCACAAGCGTATAACGTGTCTGTTCGGGGAAGCGCCTTAGAGACTCAGTGCCTGTCGGGAGATAGTCATATCGTCATCCTTTGCTGAGCGGGTACTGAAATCCAGACTCCCATAAGGAAAGCCGGTGTTCCGCATCACACCAGCGCGTGCACATTTAGGTGGAGACGGTTGAGTCACAGTGGGCCCTCCTAAGCATTTTGGGAATGTTTCATTTCAGTTTAGAGAACTGTTGATCAGCCAAGTTGCCAGATGTCAGCCAGGGACCAGCTTTGCAAGCGGGGTTTTCTAAGGATGGCCTCCCTAGGCCTGCCCCGTTTCCTCTTTTCTGTACACCGGGCATCTTTTTCCTGCCACGGTGAGGAGCTTGAAGGGCAGCGGTGAGGGTGAGTTCCTATTTCTCCTGCAAGGATGTTCTCTGTCGTTGGGATTCAGAGCCCTTCCTCTTTTGCTTTGGAAGCACCTTCCTTATATTAGCAGGGAAGTGCCCATTGTCAGCACTGTTGAAAAGTGCAGGGTGAGTTTTGCCGAGACGCATGGGAATCGAGAACGATGTGGTCCGTACAGGTTAAGTCAATTTCAAGCCATGCCGCCTTATGTCACTGGATTAATTTGGCACCGTAGGAAACGTCCCTCAAAAGCCTTCCTTGTTTTAACTTTCCACTTGGTTGATTTCTCCATAAGGGTGACCCCAAAGGGCAGGAATCAGTTTTGTTCGCTTTGTTTCTGTTTTCACCCTTAAGCTCTGTTGAGTGCTGTCTTTGGGGCCCCATGTTGTCTCAAGGATCAAGGTGCTATCATGTCTGTCCTGCCCCCTCCCTTTTGCGTCTGATCAAAACCGACCTCCTTGTCTCAGCTTGGTCATCATGGTGTCTGGGTGACACCGACACTCCTCAGATCTGCTCCTTCTTCCATTTAATCTTCTGGAATTTTCTTCAGAAAACCTTTTTGTTAGAAAATTTGAAGAAGTCCCTGCAGCCTTTAGTCCGTATTCCTTAGGTGAGCTTTCCATCGAGTATTAACTGTCTTCCTCCTCCCACGAGCTTTCTCAAGGTCATTATTTCTTTTCATGCAGATATTTGAAAAATTATTACTAACTCGCCTTTTTTTTGGGGGGGGGGGCAGGTATCTTCATGATATCCATACTAAAAGTACCCCCTAATCCAGAGCGATTTAGGGGGAGGGTTGATTTTTTACTTCAGTCCTCTCCTGACCAGGTAGTGGTGAATTCTGTTGATCTTGATGCAGAAGTGTGTGTTTGTTGTTACGCTAACATACAAGTATCTGGAATTCTAGAGTAAGACCTAATCACCTAAAGCTTCCTAAAGATATGTATATACGGTACATAGTCTGGAATCTGCTTCAAAATAATCTGGGTGATGTGGATGAACTAAAGTTGGTCATCGGTTAGGGACTGATGTAGGTAGGTGATGTGGACATAGGAGTTCATTAAAGTATTATTTTTACTTGTATATATATGTCGGAAATGATTGATGATAAAAGTTAAGTGATCTGATATTTGGTGTTGGCATCATTTCTTTTACACAGTTCATTATTCGTTCAACAAACATTTTAAAAGCTGCTCCTTGCCTTGTAGTATATGGACAGGGACAAAAGATTTTAAAAAAAAAAAGCAGGTCTTGCTTTCCAGAAGTCCAGCCTTTAGCGAGAAAGACAACAGTGCAACTAACTCTGACACAGCCGAAGTCTAGTTCCCTGGCCTCAAGATAATGTGTTTGAGTTTGGACCTCTGAGAAACTAGTCGCTTTCTTTGTCCAAAGCCAGGTTAAGACCATTTCTGCACATGAAAGACTTCATGTACTAGGCATCCCTTGGTGAATCACCTTAGTTGTTTCTTCAGAAGATGTTTACCCCTTCCATTCGCAGCAGTGAGCGAGGCCTGCAGGGGATAGGGTGGGTATAATTATGAAATGCAAGGTTCCTTTTCCTTAGCAGACTAGAATGTTCGGAAGAGGCTCGGCTCTAAGGGCTTCCTGAGCCCTGGTGCTCCAGACTGGCTAGCTCTAGTTCAGACCAGGAGTCGACCAGCTAATGCCGAGAGGGTAGGAAGCATGGGTTTGTCTGCAGTTTACAGATGCAGGCAAGAAACTGAAGCTTGGGGAGTTGATATTAACCAACCCAAGGTCACACAGCTTGCTTTATTCATTTATAGCCTGCCTCGTTCCAAGAAGGATTCCAGGCCATGAAGCCACACAGTAAGAAAATTCCTTGTGGTCCCTCTAACCATCCCAAGAAAAACAAGGCCATATTTTTTTTTTTCTTTTTGAGCTTAAATGGTGCATAGTGTTTCAGTCAGTATTACTGCATGGATAGCTCTAAATTTAAATTGAACAAAAGTGCTTATGTATGTCTCTGTTGGAATGTGTGGGAGTCATAAAGGAAATCTCTGTATTTGATTTCATAAAGTCATGAGCATTCTATAGTCGCTTGAGCCACACATGCCAGCGCCTGGTTGTGTGCATGAGAAAGTTCTTATTCATCACTGCACAGCTGGTGTGTTGTTTGTCATCATTATTCCTTATTCTTAATTACCAAAAGTGCACATGGGCTACAGACTGTAGATGGTGCCAAACCAAACCTCTAAAGTGGTTGAATTAATAGGTTTGGAGGAAGATTTATAATCCTTTGTAAATGATAGTAATTCTGTGTTATGTTCATAGAAAGAAACAGTGCACATCAGAAACTCACTCAAAATCTGGATCGTAATCTCAAGTATATTATTATTCTCTATATCTACCTCCTGTTCCCTTTTGTTTGTTGCTGAATCAACTTTGCTTTTTTTGTGTGTATTGAAAATGGAATTTATTTATAGGCTGTGCTTTTTTTTTTTTTTTTTTTTGCGGTACGCAGGCCTCTCACTGTTGTGGCCTCTCCCGTTGTGGAGCACAGGCTCCGGACGCGCAGGCTCAGCGGCCATGGCTCACGGGCCCAGCCGCTCCGCGGCATGTGGGATCGTCCCGGACCGGGGCACGAACCCGTGTCCCCTGCGTCGGCAGGCGGACTCTCAACCACTGCGCCACCAGGGAAGCCCTTTTTTTTTTTTTTTTAAGGTAATTTTTTTTTCCCCCTACCTCAGCAGTAAGTAAAAGTGGAGACATTCTTTCTCCAGGGAAGGCTTCAAATGCTTGGTTTCTCTGGAATGTCATTTCTCTTTAGGTGGAAATGAGGGAAATGACCACTAAGAGGATTAGTCATCATTTTCAAAATTTACTGAAGGTATTAAGTCATTTGTGATTAATGCGCTAATAAGCTCAGAGTCCGCTGTACTTATGGACAGATTGATGTAGAAAGGTCCTTGGAGTGATAATTGTTTCATGTGTATAATCATTTTATTCCATGGTTTCTGCAGGATTGTTTCCTACAATGCCCAGGGCCACAAACATATCCACAGTTGAACTTTTTTGGAAGTCTGCTGTGGCTTTAGCCCAATTCCACGTAACTTAAAATTCTTTTGATTTTATTATTCAGATGAATCCAACCTACTGTAAATTGTTTATAGTTCTCCATTCTTGGCAGCTCTCCTGTTCATTACTCTAGGTCAGCGATTCTGAACCAGTTTTTATGCTTTGTGCCCCTTTGAATTTGAGAATTTGAAAGGTAACATCCCACTTTCTGAAAAAATCCAAATGCATATATGCCATTTGCATATGACTTTAGGGCATATCCTAACACTGAAGAGACCTCAAGGAAGCCCCGCTCTAGGTGAAATTAACTTGGGTGGTATTGAAATAATGTAATAAAAACATGTGGCCCATTAATACAATATGCAGAGTGGGGGAAGTGAAGTTTATCAAGTTATAGTTTTCCACATGTGATGGTTTATTACTTTTTACTTATGGTTTATTACTTTTTACTTATTGACTTTTTACTGGTAAATACTTATGTATTTACCAGTATTATTTATCATCCATTTATTATCTCAGACACATGCTTTCTGATGGCATAAAGGTAGAGACAGATCTTTAAGAGTAAAGACAGATCTCAAAATGTTGCAATATAAACCAAAAATAGGTTAAAAAAGGGAGAAAACCCTTTGGCATCAGCCAAATGGAGGAAAAGGCCTAGAGACCACCAAATGGAGTTTTCCAAAAATTGGCCTGGGCCATCTCTGTTTTACGCCTAACTCGACCTTCCACAGACGCGGTATGGGGCAGCCGCACATGCAATCCTCAGACACCTCCTCGTGGAG
Source organism: Tursiops truncatus (assembly GCF_011762595.2). Classification (NCBI taxonomy): domain Eukaryota; kingdom Metazoa; phylum Chordata; class Mammalia; order Artiodactyla; family Delphinidae; genus Tursiops; species Tursiops truncatus. Next base: position 110,881,776 of record NC_047038.1, on the reverse strand, counting down.
GGAGGTGGAGGGAGAGACGGTCTAGGCAGCTTCAGGTGAAGATGTGCAATTTCCACAGAGGTTGAAGCTCCTCCTGGCCACCCAGCAATTCTGCCAGAGTAGGTGGGGCATGACAGATCACACTCTGTCTCCGAGACACTCCAGGGTCAGTGATCTTCAGCAGTAAACAGAAAGTCAGAAAGAAGACTTCAAGATGAAAAGAGCTTCTGCAAAAGAAGAAGACAGGGGAAATGAACGCTGAGAGTAGGAGAGGAGTGTCGTTTGCCACCCTGATAACTTTCAGCGTGAGCAGCTAGAAGTCATTCTCTCGTATGTGGTCCATCTTCTGCCTGGAAAATGGTGAGGAAGTGTTTGATAAACTGGCCACCTAAGACTGATGCTCCTCGTGGGGGCTGAAGGGCCAGGCCCTCTGCAGGAATCGTGTGTAGCCCAGGCAGGGGGAGTGAACACAGATACGGGCGTTTTGGCAAAACCGCAGAGATGAGGTCAGAGACTATACTGCATACAGGCCCTGGCTGAGTCCTTGTTCTCCCCATAACCATTGGTTAGGGATGGAATTGTATCGTCTCAAAATTCATATGTCGAAGCGCTAGCCTCCAGTGTGACTCTCTTTGGAGAGAGGTCTTTAAGGAGGTAATTTATGTTAAAGGATGTCAAAAGGATGGGGCCCTAATCTAATAGGGCTGCTGTCCTCATAAGAAGGGGAAGACACACCCAGGATGTGCATGTGCAGAGGAAAGGCCACGTGAGGACATAGTGAGGAGGAGACAGGTCTCGGAAGAAACCAGCCCTGCTGGCACCTCGGTCTTGGGCTTCCAGCCTCCAGAACTGTGAGAAATAGATTTCTGTGGTTCAAGCCACCTAGCTGTGATATTCTGCTGTGGCGACCCTAACAGATGAATCTGCTATTCTCTCAGGCTGCAGAACCCTGGGCAGGCAAAACTGTAGTGCACGGAAAAAGGAAACAGACATCCAAAACATGGGAAGAGATTCAAGGAGATGTCACCCGAAGTGTAGTGGTGTGAATAGAGAGTGTTCACAAAGCTGCCCATTTAAAACATTAGTATAATTGAAATCAACCTAAAATGTCCAGTGTGGAGTCTATGTGAATATATTGCAGCAGAAGGGGAAAAAATGTAAACTGTAGATGAAGAATCTATTTCAGAAGAAATACTGATCTAGGGAAGAGGAGAAGTGAACTTACTAAAATTTATCTCTCTGGGAGAACTAAATATTCAGTAAAATGGGAGTTCAGAAATAAAGTGATGAGAATTTTTTTTAAAGACGCATGCTGGGCTAAGAAAACAGACTGATACCTCCAATGACATTTCCAAACAAATGAACAAATTAAAAATGGAAATGAATAGAAGCAAAAATTAAAGAAACAAGTGATCATCATCAATGAAACAGTCCCATTCAATGAAAGGAGAGAGACAGATGGAAGAAGTCTGAGAAAACAGGAGACGTGGAGGGTGAAGATAACCCAGTGCAAGAAAGATCCCGGGGATACAGAACCAAGTACATAGATACAAATAATTTTAATAATAAAAATAAGAGGTTTTTTTTCTCAATCAAAGTGAGACCTTAATCTGATCAAAGTATTCACTGAATTGCAGGAAACATCAATTCTGAATTTTAAGTCATTCAGAATTATTCATATAGAGACAGAGTGTGGTTTAGTTATTGGATTTTTGAGGAAAAATCACAATTCCAGTGGGAGGACACATCTGCTTGCCTCATATTTTTGTACAGCAACTTGAAAAATAATAAAGCAGTGTTTTATAAGTCTTGAGTGTCTCCTTTTGGCCACAACGAAAAATCGGACATTTCAGAAGGCAGAAAAAAAATGCAGACCACTTTTTCTGATCCATATCACTCTAAATCCAGAAAAATTTTAACAGTAATTTAACAGTAGTATTAATTTAATTTAATTTAATTTAACAGTAATTTAACAGTAATAACTATAGAAGCAAAAAAAAATGTCTCTGGTCATTTGGAAATTTAAAAACTTTCATGATTTGTGGATCAAAATAGAAATTAAAAAAAATTGTCCAATACCTAGAAAAATATTATGAAAACAGCACATTAAAACTTGGAGGATAGGGCAAAAATTATGTTCTGAGGGAAATTTATAACCTTAAATAACTAAGACAGAAAGAATGAAATAAGCTTCCACTCACCCACCTCCCCCTAAATTTGTAGAAAATAATAAATATAAAAAATGAAATTAATTAGAAAAAAAGATGGCTTTTATAAATACCTCCTACATTTTTGAGGGATTATGGAGCATAAAATAGATAAACCATTGGCTAAGTTAGTTGAGAAAAAAAGGGTGGGAGAGATGGCTTGCATATATAAATAGAAACAAATGTGGAAATGATCACAGATGCACGGTGTATAGAATTTTGAAAATCTGAATGAAATTAGTGAACTAATAATGAAAGAAACTGAGACATTTTTCAAAGAGTTACCATCTATTCCCTAAGAAGCACCAGGTTTAGATATTGTCACAGGTGAATGCATTTAAACTTGGAAGAAACAGTTAAATCTGTTGGTATTTGAACTGGTCCACAGCATAGCGAAGGAAAACTTCAAATTATTTTTGTGACGCCAGTAGGGCAGTAACAAAGCCTGTCAAAGATAAAGTTGTAGATCAATTTTACTTATGAATATTTATGCAGAGATCTTAAATAATACACTAGCAAATAACAGCAGCACTTTAAAGAGTATAATATTTCAATCTAAGCTGAGTTCATCCCTGAAATACAAGGGCAGCTCAGTATTAGGAGATACATTAATATAATACCGTATTACTAAGTCAAAGGAGAAAATCTTTCAGCAGATGCCTAAAAGCACTTGACAAAATTTACATAATTCCTAATAAAATAACAAAGCAGAAATTGTGGATACTTCCTTAAAGTGATTTAAAATGTGTATTTTAACCCTGAAGGTAGTATTTTTGTTTAATTATTGAAATGCTTTAGATGTTGAAGTTCCGACTTGTTACTGATTAACTATTGTCCTAGGATTACTAAACAAGAAAAGAGAGGGGAAAAAAAAAAGGTGGTGTGAAAACTGGAAGGGGAAAATGTTGCATTATTTACAGATTGGATTGTGTACATGGATAGCCCAAGAGAACAGATTGAAGCACTCTTAGGTATACTAAAATGATTCATCGTGACAAAGGACTAAACGTAGTTACCCAAATCGATAGCTTCCTTATATTACAAGAATCAGAAAATACAGTGGGAGAAGAGGCCGTATTATTGGTGTCATTTGAAAAGATACACTACCCAAGTGTAAGCCTAAATCAAGAGGTGAAGAACACCTACTTGATGAAAATGGTAAAGTTCCGCTAAGAAACGTGAGAGGAAATAAGTTGTCTTATATGTGGCTGATGAGAGTGTGAGTTCGTTTAGCCTTTCTGAGATGGTTTGGCAGCATCCAGCAAAGATCAAAATGAACTCCTGCTGTGAAGGTAACCTCTCTGCTACAAAATACTCTACAGGAACTTCCCCGGCGGTCCAGGGGTTAAGACTGCACTTCCACTGCAGGGGGCACGGGTTCGATCCCTGGTCAGGGAATTAGGATCCCGCATGCTGTGTGGTGCAGCCAACAAAACAAAACACACACACACACACGCACACACAAATTTTTTTTAAATTCCAGTATTCTCAAAATTTTGCAAAAATGTAGAAGATGTTTACTGCCACGTGTGTCTCAGTAAAAAAATAGAAACAGATAGCCTTCAGTGGCAGGAAGAAGGTTAAATAAATTATGTGATGACCATAAGAAGAAACATATGGTAGCCCATTAAAAGAACGAGGTAGATATGTAAATACTGATACTGGTTGTGGTGGACACTCTAAGGTGACTCAGTCATCCAGGCCCTTGAGCACTGGTGGGACCTGCTTGATTCTAACCAGTAGGACCCAAGGTGATGGGATTCTTTCCCAAGATTGGTTATGTAAGACTCCATTGGAGCAGACTGGGGAGAGATTCCCCCGCTGGCCTGAAGGAAGCAAATAGCCATGCTGTGAACTGCTTTCGGAGAGGGCCACATGGCAGGAAGCTGCAGGTGACCTCCAGCCCCTTGTCAGCAAGAAGTCAGGACTTCAGTCCTCCAACTGCAAGGAAATGAATTCTGCCAGTGACCCAAATGAGCTTGGAAGCAGATTCATCCCTAGTGGAGCCTCTCTAACGCAGGCTCGCGGACACCTTGATAACAGCCTTGTGAGCTGAGGACTTGAGTGGAGGCCCCAGTTAAGATGTGTCTGGGCTCTTGACACCTGGAAACTTTGAGATAATTGAAAGCTTTGTTATATATAACAAGAATTAGAAAACACAATAATAGTAAATATATTGTTTTCAGCCTGTGAGTTTGTGGTCATTTGTTACACAGCAATAGTAAATGAATACACTGAAATTGAATGATCTCCAAGACACTGGCATCCTGTCTCACTGTGAATTAAATTAAAAAATCACTTGCTATTTACTGATCCAGTTTCCCTTTCATACCCTCCTGCACTGCACTCCAGTCATCCTGGCCTCTTTGGTATTCCTGAAACATGCATGGTACATTTCTACCCTAGGGCCTTTGCATTTGTTCATTTATTTCCAATGTCTAGAATGTTGCATGTCCCATAGTAGGCATTCAGTTAATAGTTGAATGGATCATTCAAAATTGGCGGTCTGGTGGTTAAGACTCCACACTTCCAATGCAGGGGACGTGAGTTCGATCCCTGGCCGGGGAACTAAGGTCCCACACGCCCCATGGCATGGCCAAAAATATTAAAAAATAATTGAAGTGATGCACCATATCTCTGTGGTGATCCTTTGTGTGTTAAAATACATAAATAGAAATTATATATGCATGCAGGCGTATGCATAGGTAACTTTTAAAGTTTTCTTAGCAAAAAAGTCTAAAAAAATAGAAAAACTACTGACACAACGATTACCTTGGTGGGGAGGAGGGGACTTAGTATTTTTCCAGTATTCTTTGTGTGTCAGTATCGTCATCAACAGTGTTAGCAGGGTGGGGAGATGATGGCTCATTTGTAGTTTTCTTTTTAGACTTAAAAAATAATAAGCCAACTACCACACACTTAAATTTATATTACAAAATAAACACAGTAGTTCTGTATCTCAGTGTAAAAATATCTGTCAGTTTGACTATATATTGGATAAAGCTGGAAATTGCTGGAGAGATCGGGTTTCAGTTTGAAGAAACATTAAAAATGCGTCTGGACCTTTTTTGAGTTCCTTCCATTCTTCCATGTCCTTCCTTTGTAATAAATGAAGCCCCTGTGTGGCCATCTTGTCCTCAGATGACAAAGACTTGAAGCAGTCCTGGGAGACTGTATTTATGATCTATTTAACACGTTATATTTATTGTGAAGCGATTATATCTTGAAGTTACTTTGGGATGGTTATATTCCTCATATCATAGCTGGTTCTGCACATGATACCAGATGAAAAAGGAAATAAATGTGTCTCTTTGTGGCCTGTCAAAGAGGGCCACAAATTCTCACTTCTCCCATCGAGATTGGAGAATCGGTGTCTCCTTCTCTTAAATCTTGATGGACCCTGAGATTGCTTTGATCATTAGACTACGGCAGAAGTGACTTAGAGCTGTGGCTTGAAGAGACTGACCCCTTCCTTCCTCTTGGATACTGCTTCTGGGGGAAGCCAGCCACCATGGAGGAAGTCCAGCCATCCTGAGAATGGCAAGCTGTGAGGAGGCCCTGGCTCACCATGGGCAGAGGCTGCATAGCAGAGAGGTGGAGATGCCCAGCCAGCCCCAGCTGCTCCAATCTGCCCATCCCAGGCATCATCCCAGACGCCACTGGACCAAACTGAGGAACCCCACTGACAACCAAAACTGGGGTTTCACACTTAGGGCCCATTCATGTCCCAGCGTGTCCAGCCATTAGCCAGACCCCATGAGGCTGATCGGGCCTGCTGGGCCGTGTCCAGATTCCTGGGCTGGAGAATGAGGAGTGTAATTCAACAGAGGTTGTTGGAAACCATTCAGCTCTGGAGAGGTCTGTTTTGTGGTGTTATGTGGTATCCCACTATTTTGGTGAAAATGATTTTTGGTTTAGTGAGTCCCTTTCCCTGTTGCCTTCCAGAGGAGTGTGCTTTTAGGTGAAAAAGGGAATATTTCAAAAATTTTTTTTTATTAATTTTTATTGCAGTATAGTTGCTTAACAGTGTTGTGTTAGATTCTGCTGTGCAGCAAAGTGAATCAGTTAAACGTATACATATATCCCCTCTTTTTTAGATTTCCTTCCCATTTAGGTCACCACAGAGCACTGAGTAGAGTTCCTTGTGCTATACAGCAGGTTCTCATTAGTTATCTATTTTTTATATTTTAGTGTATATATGTCAATCCTAATCTCCCAATTCATCCCACCCTCCTTCCCCCTTGGTATCCATACGTTTGTTCTCTACATCTGTGTCTCTATTTCTGCTTTGCAAAAAAGTTCATCTGTACCATTTTTTTTTAGATTCCACATATAAGCGATATTATACGATATTGGTTTTTCTCTTTCTGACTTACTTCACTCTGCATGACAGTCTCTAGTTCTATCCATGACTCTGCAGATGGCACTATTTCGTTCCTCCTTATCGCTGAGTAATATTCCATTGTATACATGTACCACATCTTTATCAATTCGTCTGTTGATGGGCATTTAGGTTGCTTCCATGACCAGGCTATTGTAAATAGTGCTGCAATGAACACTGGGATGCATGTGTCCTTTTTTTCTTTTTAACATCTTTATTGGAGTATAATTGCTTTACAATGGTGTGTTAGTTTCTGCTTTATAACAAAGTGAATCAGCTATATGTATACATATATCCCCATATCCCCTCCCTCTTGCGTCTCCCTCCCACCCTCCCTATCCCACCCCTCTAGGTGGACACAAAGCACCGAGCTGATCTTCCTGTGCTATGAGGCTGCTTCCCACTAGCTATCTGTTTTACATGTGGTAGTGTATATATGTCCATGCCACTCTCTCACTTCGTCCCAGCTTACCCGTCCCCCTCCCCATGTCCTGAAGTCCATTCTCTGCGTCTGCGTCTTTATTCCTGTCCTGCCCCTAGGTTCTTCAGAACCATTTTTTTTTTTTTAGATTCCATATATATGTGTTAGCATATGGTATTTGTTTTTCTCTTTGTGGCTTTCTTCACTCTGTATGACAGACTCTAGCTCCATCCACCTCACTACAAATAACTCAGTTTTGTTTCTTTTTGTGGCTGAGTAATATTCCATTGTATATATGTGCCACATCTTCTTTATCCATTCATCTGTCAGTGGACAGTTAGGTTGCTTCCATGTCCTGGCTATTGTAAATAGAGCTGCAATGAACATTGTGGTATGTGACTCTTTTTGAATTATGGTTTTCTCAGGGTATATGCTCAGTAGTGGGATTGCTGGGTCATACAGTAGTTCTATTTTTAGTTTTTTAAGGAACCTCCATACTATTCTCCATAGTGGCTGTATCAATTTACATTCCCACCAACAGTGCAAGAGGGTTCCCTTTTCTCCACACCCTCTCCAGCGTTTATTGTTTGTAGATTTTGTGATGATGGCCATTCTGACTGGTATGAGATGATATCTCATTGTAGTTTTGACTTGCATTTCTCTAATGATTAGTGATATTGAGCATCCTTTCATGTGTTTGTTGGAAATCTGTATATGTTCTTTGGAGAAATGTCTATTTAGGTCTTCTGCCCATTTTTGGATTGTGTTGTTTGTTTTTTCGATATTGAGCTGCATGAGCTGCTTGTAAATTTTGGAGATTAATCCTTTGTCAGTTGCTTCATTTGCAAATATTTTCTCCCATTCTGAGGGTTGTCTCTTCATCTTGTTTATAGTTTCCTTTGCCGTGCAGCAGCTTTGAAGTTTCATTAGGTCCCATTTGTTTATTTTTGTTCTTATTAGCATTTCTCTAGGAGGTGGGTCAAAAAGGCTCTTGCTGTGATTTATGTTATAGAGTGTTCTGCCTATGTTTTCCTCTAAGAGTTTGATAGTGTCTGGCCTTACATTTAGCTCTTTAATCCATTTTGAGTTTATTTTTGTGTATGGTGTTAGGGAGTGTTCTAATTTCATGCTTTTACATGTAGCTCTCCAGTTTTCCCAGCACCACTTATTGAAGAGGCTGTCTTTTCTCCAGTGTATATTCTTGCCTCCTTTCTCAAAGATAAGGTGACCATATGTGCGTGGGTTTATCTCTGGGCTTTCTATCCTGTTCCATTGATCTATATTTCTGTTTCTGTGCCAGTACCATACTGTCTTGATCACTGTAGCTTTGTAGTATAGTCTGAAGTCAGGGAGCCTGATTCTTCCAGCTCCATTTTTCTTCTTCTTCTGAGATCCCTATCATTCAAATGTTGGTGAGTTTAATGTTGTCCCAGAGGTCTCTAAGACTGTCCTCAATTCTTTTCATTCTTTTTTCTTTATTCTGCTCTGCAGTAATTATTTCCACTATTTTATTTTCCTGGTCACTTATCCATTCTTCTGCCTCAGTTATTCTGCTATTGATTCTTTCTAGAGAATTTTTAACTTCATTTATTATCTTGTTCATCATTGTTTGTTTGTTCTTTAGTTCTTCTAGGTCCTTGTTAAACGTTTCCTGTATTTTCTCCATTCTTTTCCAAGATTTTGGATCATCTTTACTATCATTACTCTGAATTCTTTTCCAGGTAGACTGCGCATTTCCTCTTTATTTGTTTGGTCTGCTGGGTTTTTACCTTGCTCCTTCATCTGCTGTTTATTTCCCTGTCTTCTCATTTTGCTTAACGTACTGTGTTTGGGGTCTCCTTTTTGCAGCCCGCAGGTTCGTAGTTCCTGTCATTTTTGGTGTCTGCCCCCAGTGGGGAAGGTTGGTTCATTGGGTTGTGTATGGTTCCTGGTGGAGGGGACTAGTGCCTGTGTTCTTGTGGATGAGGCTGGATCTTGTGTTTCTAATGATCAGGACTGTGTCTGGTGGTGTGTTTTGGGGTGTCTGTCACAGTATTATGACTTTAAGCAGCCTCTCTGCTGATGTGTGGGGTTGTGTTCCTGTCTTGCTAGTTGTTTGGCATAGGGTATCCAGCACTGTAGCTTGCTGGTTGTTGAGTGGAGCTGGTTCTTAGCGTTGAGATGGAGATCTCTGGGAGAGCTTTCGCCGTTTGATATTACATGGAGCTGGGAGGTCTCTTGTGGACCAATGTCCTGAACTCGGCTCTCCCACCTCAGAGGCTCAGGCCTGACACCCAGCCGGAGCAACAAGACTCTGTCAGCCACATGGCTCAGAAGAAAAGGGAGAAAAAAAGAAAGAAAGAATAAAATAAAATTTAAAAAGTCATTAAACTAAAAAATACACATACACACCCACAAAAAGAGAAAAAGGAAAAATATATATATAAAAGTAGGAGGAAGAGAGCAACCAAATCAATAAACAAATCTACCAATGATAATAAACTCTAACTACTAAGCTAAGATAAAAATAAAACCAGAAACAAATTAGATGCAAACCCCAAGTCTACAGTTGCTCCCAAAGTCCACCGCCTCAATTTTGGGATGATTCGTTGTCTATTCAGGTATTCCAGATACGCAGCCTACTTCAAGTTGATTGTGGAGATTTAATCCGCTGCTCCTGAGGCTGCTGGGAGAAATTTCCCTTTCTCTTCTTTGTTCACACAGGTCCTGGGATTCAGCTTTGGATTGGCCCTGCCTTTGTGTGTAGTTTGCCTGAGGGTGTCTGTGTCTCCCCCCCCACCCACGCAGACAGGACGGGGCTAAAGTAGCAGCTAATTAGGGGGCTCTGGCTCACTCATGCGGGGTCCGGGGGAAGGAAGCGTACGGAATGCAGGTGAGCCTGCGGCGGCAGAGGCCTGCGTGACGTTGCACCAGCCTGAGGCACACAGTGTGTTTTCCCCGGGAAGTTGTCCCTGGATCATGGGACCCTGGCAGGGGCGGGCTGCACAGGCTTCTGGGAAGGGAGGTGTGGATAGTGACCTGTGCTCGCACACAGGCTTCTTGGTGGCTGCAGCAGCAGCCTTAGTGTCTCATACCCGTCTCTGGTGTCCGGGCTGATAGCTGCGGCTCGTGCCCTCTTCTAGAGCTAATTTAGGTGGTGCTCTGAATCCTCTCTCCTCGTGCACTGCGGAACAATGGTCTCTTGCCTCTTAGGCAGTTCCAGACTCTTTTCCGGACTCCCTCCTGGCTAGCCGTGGTGCACTAGCCCCCTTCAGGCTGTGTTCACGCAGCCAACCCCAGTCCTCACCCTGGGGTCTGACCTCCGAAGCCTGAGCCTCAGCTCTCAGCCCCCGCCCGCCCCGGCCGGTGAGCAGACAAGCCTCTCGGGCTGTTGAGTGCCGGTCGGCATCGATCCTCTGTGCGGGAATCTCTCCGCTTTGCCCTCCGCACCCCTGTTGCTGTGCTCTCCTCCGTGGCTCCGAAGCTTTCCCGCCTCCACCACCCACAGTCTCCGCCCACGAAAGGGCTTCCTAGTGTGTGGAAACCTTTCCTCCTTCACGGCTCCTTCTCACTGCTGCAGGTCCCATCCCTATTCTTTTGTCTCTGTTTTTTCTTTTTCCTTTTGCACTATCCAGGTACGTGGGGGAGTTTCTTGCCTTTTGGGAGGTCTGAAGTCTTCTGCCAGCATTCAGTAGGTGTTCTGTAGGAGTTGTTCCACATGTATATGTATTTCTGATGTATTTTTGGGGAGGAAGGTGATCTCCATGTCTTACACGTGCCATCTTGAAGGTCTCCACATGTATCTTTTTGAATTATGGTTTTCTCTGGGTATATGCCCAGGAGCAGAATTGCTGGATGATACAGTACCTCTATTTTTAGTTTTTTGAGAAACCTTCATGCTTTTCTCCTTAGTGGCTATACCAATTTACATTCCCACCAACAGTGTAGGAGTGTTCCGAAACGGGAATATTTTTAAAGGTTATGTATTTACAGAACAAATGTTATATGCATCTTTCATACGATAAAAGTTGTAAAGATGAAAATACAGTGCCGGTTCTGCAGGTCATCAGTTATCTTCTCATAGTATTCTCCCCATATTGACAGCAATTTTAGAGCTCTCACTACCTGGCTAAGTTTCCACCTTCCCTGCCCTCCTGTCTCTCCCATCCTTTCCCCACACACGGACTTGACTTCTCAGTGGAACTCTCAGGTCTTCTTGGGAATAGTACTCAGTACGACTATAGCACCTGTATAGTCTTTTTGTGTGTGTCTGCATATTTTTGCATACTGTGATATAGGAAAATCAGGTTAAAATGCCAGTAGGTGCTGTGGCTCTTAGGAAACTTCTAGGAGGCTATTATGCTCTTGGATATGTCTCTGGAATAATTATAAAGTTAGTATTTCTGGGGGCCAAATAAGGATGACTTTATGATGAATATATTTATGAAATTATAACGGTTTACAGAGCCTTTTCATGTACTTGTTAATATATGGCATGTTCTTTTTTGAGAAAGAGAAAACCAGGTTAAGAGGTATATTAAGATGAGATTACTCCCCGAACAGTCTAGGTCCCTCCTTTGACATGTTAATAACTGTGCACTGCCGATGAAATCAGAACTCTGAATGTGGCCGACTTGGGGTCGGGAACGAAGGGAGTTCAAGTCCCGGCATGGCACAGGCTGTGTTTATCAGGGATTCGGAAAGGTTGCCCTGTCGGCAGAAAAGGGTGACAGCGCAGCTTGACATGCTGGCTTCTGTATTGAGAAGGCTGAGTCATTTGGCTCACATAGCTTGGTGAGTGAGAATGTCTTCGGGGGGTGGGCATGTATTTTGTCACCCGTAGATGCATGGGTCAGCTATTCGAGCCCTGCATGTAGTATTTGAACCTCTTTTGGAATACCCCTATTCTTACCTTGTAAAACTTTGGTGACACGGAACTCAGTATCTCCCAAGTTGACCTGCTCAGCAGTTGTGCAACTTCACCAGTCCAGAAAGTTGTTTCCCCTCATATACAGCTGACATGTGCCTGTTTATAATCTCAACTCATTAGCCCTAGTTTAACCTCTGGGCCAAGTACAAGGTGAATCCGTCTTCCACATGAGAGTGTTTTTAGAATCTGAGAATTGGTACAGCACCCGTTGGATTTCTTTCGGTGTCCTTCACTTGTACGACTTTGTTTTGAATTTCCTACCTTCCTGGTTACATTCTTTGATGTAGTTTATAATAAGAAATATACATTTGGTCTTTGTCCACAGTGCCTGGCTCCCAGCTCCCAGAACCCTTGGAGTTTCCTGAGCGATAAGAGCAGTAGGCGCATCTTTGTTATATTTCGCTTCTAATTTTCGTCCTCAGTTCCTGAAGTCCCTTCAGGGCCATAAAGATGAAATGGGTGTCTTCCTATTCATGACAAGCCCCTTTGCACCACAACTGGGCTTATGTTAATTAGATGACTTTTGGAAAGCACCTAAGGGTGGGGGCAGATTGCCAGAGAATCAGCCATGAATAAAGGATTGGAATGTTCATTCCCACCCCCGGATTTGGGGGGAGCAAAGAGGGGCTGGGGGTTGAATCAATCACCAGTGGCCAGTGGTTTTTTTGTTTTGTTTTGTTTTGTTTTTTTTTGCGGTACGCAGGCCTCTCACTGTTGTGGCCTCTCCTGTTGCGGAGCACAGGCTCCGGATGCGCAGGCTCAGCGGCCGTGGCTTAGGGGCCCAGCCGCTCCGCGGCATGTGGGATCTTCCCGGAACGGGACACGAACCTGTGTCCCCTGCAAAGGCAGGCGGACTCTCAACCACTGTGCCACCAGGGAAGCCCTCTCTGGTTGTTTTATCCTGACTGTTCTCTGTCCTTCCAATTAAAGGAATACACTTAACGCATCATTGCACTTTTCATCATGATTGGAAGCCTTTGTGTCAAAGCTGGTCCTAGGCGAAGTGTGATCAGTTGAGGGAAATCTTCCTTTTTTGGCATTTCAAACACAGCTGCAAATGACAGAGGGTGAGCGAGTTCCAAACTGAGGTGGAATCCAAGAATCTAAGCATTAACCTTTTGAGATGTTCCTTGTAAGGTGCAGGAACTCGGTATCGTTGATGCTTTCATCATATTTAAGACTTACGAAAATAAATCGTACACACTGAAGGAAAGGCTGCTGTCGGCCCTCAGTATGTGTGACCTTCACATAACCTTGAGTTGGCAGGCATGAGGGTCTATCTAACCATTGGGCTGTTTGGAATGCTCTTAAAATTATGCACGACTATCTCCTAAACTCCTAATTAGAAACGTTTCAATTGGGGGGTAAAATCTAGCTGAGTCCTAATGTGTTTAGAAATCGAATCCTGCCCAAAGCTTATTCCTAACAGATGCGTATAGCAGAGGTCACCTCTCACGTGTAACTAGGGACTGCATACTGGTAAATTCTAGGAACCTGGACCCCAGATACAGTTGTCCTGATGGATTGACTTCTTTAAAATGAGACAGATGTTGCACGGGAAGAAAAACCTCTGATAAATAGTCATCAACATTTTAACTGAAATGTCTCTGTGTGTGGGATGATGGGTGGTTTTCATCTTTAAAGAGTTTTTTTTTGGTGTTTATCAGGATTTCTGCAAGGAATGTAATACGTTATCACTTTTGTACCATGGATAAATTATAATTTGAAAGAAATTTATTATTAAAAAAAGAAAACCAAACTAGCCCCATAAATTTTAGGAGCAGTGATTAAATATGAAGGTTGAAACCACACTCCACCCCTCCCCATGCAGCTTCTCATAAAGTCCCACCATTGACCACCTTCAAAACATGGTTTTGCTTTAAGGCATTTTATTTTTCTGATCGCTAAAATGGGAGGAAAAAAAAAAAAACCGTGTTGCATTCTCTCTTAAATATGTAGGCCATGCCTGGGGGCGTACATACTTGGAAAAAGATTTCAGATGATTCTGATAAATATAATCATATATATGTCTTCAGGAGATGTTTTCTTCACTGATCAAAATTCACACATTTCCTTTTGTAGAATTAATAGGTCCAGGGCTGGTTTTTCTTTCCAGGGAAATGGTCATTCCTGCCTACCCAAATAACTAGGGGTCATGGCTTATATGCCAAAGGGAAAAAATGTCATTTACCTTGAAAATTTCATAAGATGATGAGTCGGTTTTAAATGTGTTTACTCATATTCAGTTTAAAGATTCACAAGGAACACTGAGGGAGAGTCCTGCTTTTGTCATGGCCAGAGCTAGCCCTGGCTGGGAGAGGCCTCTCTGTGTCGCCATTAGGACCACATGTTTCTAAGGCAGGCTTGAGTCCTGGAAAGACGAACGGTGGCAAAGAGAGAAAAAAAAGAACTTCGGAAGAAGTTGTACACCTAAATTGAAAGAGGAGGAAAAGAAAAACAAAGGAATATCATGTATGGGGTGTGCCTTATCGTTGACACGGAGTATGTTTCTTTAATGTTATTCTAGATTTCTATCGCAGAAGTGTCAACTTTTTGTTTGCGTGTGAGTGAAGGACACATTGATGGGGGAAAAAGTTCTAGCTAAGCACTGGCTCTTCGTTCAGTGAAGAATATTTGTAGACATTTGTGTTACGAAAGTCAGGTTACAGCTGTGTTTAGGAATGTGTTTTCTTCTGACTTCAGAAAGTGTATGCTTGCGTTTCCCAAATGCTTGCAGGTACAAATTGATAAAAACCGCACTGGAGTGTTTTTAAAGGTTTGTAAACCAAAAAACATTTTATAACTGGGAATATGTGTTTGCACCATGAATGTAAGAGTGATGCAACTTTGGCTTAATTAGGAGAGGTTCACCTCATGAGCTGATTGGGGAGAAAGTTACTCCATGAGCCTATGTGAATTTCTTTAATACCACTTGGTTCCAGTATGTTATCAAAGTTATTACTATTATTACTGTTATTATTACCGCTTTTGGTCTTTGTTGAACATTAGGAAGACCAGGGCACTGATGCTGTATCCACAGTTTATGTCACTGAAAATGCCCATGGTTTGGGGTGGGTAGTTCTGAGGTACATTCCATTTTATAAAGTCTTGTTGATAAAGGTTATCATTTACTGAAAGCTTGAAGTCAAGACCAAAGTCAGTTATGTATTCTCCTCTATTTAGTGCACAGGGAACTGCAGAAATCACTATGTATATCCCATTAGGACTTGGGAAGGGGTCGGAAAATGTCTCCAGAAATTGAAGTTGGAAACTTAGAAAGAAAAACAGGAACTCTACCAATTGATAAATTGGTTGTAAACCAAATTTAGTTTCTTTTTTTTTTTTTTTTTCTTTCGGTTGTAAACCAAAATTGAAGTTGTTCTTCAAAAAGCTAATGGCGGGCTTCCCTGGTGGCGCAGTGGTTAAGAATCCACCTGCCAATGCAGGGGACCCAGGTCCGATCCCTGGTCTGGGAAGGTCCCACATGCCACGGAGCAACTAAGCCCGTGTGCCACAACTACTGAGCCTGTGCTCTAGAGCCCGTGATCGACAACAAGAGAAGCCACTGCAATGAGAAGCCCTCACACCGCAATGAAGAGTAGCCCCCGCTCGCCGCAACTAGAGAAAGCCCGCACACAGCGACAAAGACCCAACGCAGCCAAAAATAAATTAAAAAAAAAAAAAAAAAAGCTCATGGTAAGTCAGGGCTGCTGTCAAGCCGGAGCCTGTGAGATGGATGCCCATTGGGCTGGCTGTCTCTCCTGCCCACTTCCCCTCTCTCATTCTTCCTGGCTGCCCTTCTCCCTCTCCCCTGTGATGTAATGGAAATGGTTTCATGCTGACGGGCGTCAGCAGGGCTCCGAACAAGACCCTGTAACATGCTCCTGTGTCAGCCTCACAGCTCTGTGTGTTGAGGCTTGTGTCCGATAATGCATGTGAGAGCACTTAGAGGAATTTCAGCCACTGAGCAAAAACCTCCCCCGATGAGGAAGTACATGCATAGAGGACAGTCTGTTGGAGAGAAAGGGCTGGTGCCAGCAAGATGGGAGATAGCAGTGGACGTTGAGACCTTGGTCCGGAACAAAGCCTGGGTCTGCCGCTGGTGGTGGTGTGAATGTGAGCGAACCTTTAGCCACAGGGCCTCAGTTTGTTCCCCTGTGAAATACAGGGTTGGCTGAAATTATAACTAGGAGGCTTTTCAGCTCTGAGATTCTGAGTTTGGATGAACGAGAACAAACATGAAGCCTTAGACTGTTTCCAGCGTCTAGCCTGAACCCAACTGTTGTCTCACTGTCAGTTGCTATCATTAACTCTAGTTAAAGTTTTCTATAAAAGACCCATATTTAGTCACGGGGTAGTGCTGATTCAAGGACAGACAGCTGGAAGGGTTTCAGAGCTTTCAGTGGACTGTTCCCACCATAGCTAAACTCTGAAGTTATGCTGTAGATGGATGGTTCAGGCTACCTTGGAGGCAACTTAAGAGTCATACAGCCCCAAGGGAACGAGTATTTGTCTAAACACACTAGAGACTCTGAAGCTGAAAGAAATATCTGGCCATTTTGTATTTATGTGTTTTATTTTATTTTTTAAGGTCATGTAATTTTATTAAATTTTTTTAAAAATTTTCATTTTTTATTCAATTTTTAAAGGTGACCCTCCATTTACAGTTATTACAAAATACTGACTCTTTTCCCTGTGTAGTACAACATATCTTTGTAGCTCATTTTATACCCAATAGTTTGTACCTCTTAATCCTCTACCCCTGGATTGTCCTTCTCCCCTTCCCTCTCCCCACTGGTAACCACTAGTTTGTTCTCTGTGTCTTTGAGTCTGTGTCCTTTTTGTTGTATTCCTTAGTTTGTTGTATTTTTAATTTTTTAACTTTATTGGAATATAGTTGATTTACAATGTTGAGTTAGTTTCAGGTGTACAGCAATATCATGATGTATTTTAGAAAGAGATTGGAAATTTTATTTTTCCCTTCTTTCCATGTTAAAAGTTTACTAAGGGGAGTATGCATTAATTTCCAATGTCTTCTGGCTGTACCTCTGTTATGGGTCACGTAGTTATGAGAGATATGACATCACCAAAGAGGACATAATATGAATGGGGCTTAATACGAGTGTGTGATATCGGAGGCAGGCGGGCATGATGACCAAGACATGCACGCTGGAATCAGGAAATCTGGGTTCAAATCTTTGTAAGTCAAGTACTTGGCATAATGTCAGCCATAGTGCAAGTACCCAATAGTTGCAACTGTCATTGTTCAAGATGACAGGAATATACAAACATATTAGTAATCTTCTTATCACAAGAAACACCACTGAACTCTTCTGGAGAAACAGCTTTTTAGAAAAGAATGACCTCATTCCCCTTCATTTCCTTTACCCATAGTGTTTATTAATTCAGCTGAACCAAATGCTGTAGGTTTGAGTTGGGTACTAAAGTGAAATTTGCAGAGCCCATTCTTGTTTCCTATTCTCTGCAAAGTATTTCCAGCAGAGGTGGACCGGTCATTTCCACATGTGGCCCCTGGTAGCAGAGCGCGATGGAAGGACTTGGGGAGGTGTTTATATGTGTGGCTGCGTCCCGTGGGCATAAACATCCAGTTGTTGTGTGTAAGGAATCTGTGACTGAGCAATAGTGCCAGACTTTGTTTGTGCTAGCACTCTTCAGAGACCTGAATAAGCGCTTCCTTACCTGACACCTACGTGTGGAGTTTTGTTTTTTGTCATTGGATTGTCTGGTTTGAGTTTTTCTTATGTTGTAAATACGTAGGTGAAGTGAAGAAATTTTCTACCCTGAAAAAAATAAGTTTTGAGTAGACTTGATCTATTCCTTAAGGTAATTTCATCTTTTGCCCCAGAACAAAGGTGACATGATGTAGGGAAGTTAGGAGAGTCGCACGATTTTGGAAAGAGACCTGGGCGGTAGGGGAATTTGCATCCATGCCATGGTTCTAGAATTGGAAAATCAGTGTTATATTTAAAGAAGACACACATTGGCTACACAGAACAAGATCAGCTAACTTTTAACTTCTAGAATCAGATTGCCAAGAAAGAAGACCAAATTTTAAAGTAAATAATGTACTGTTTCCTCCTCTTCTGAATTTAAAAAGAGTATCTTTTAAAATCATTTCTGATGTTTCAGAGAGAACCATGAGAGCATAGCTTTGTATCAATAGCTTTAAAAAAAAGAGAATTGAGAACTGAGGTTGATGCATTGGCAGACAAGGTTAAATGCATATAAAAGGTAATGCATTCTTGCAACATCTAGAAGAACACAGCACAATGATGGTGAGTCTATAATCTCCAGGTTTACTCTTTCTAAACAGATACGGAACAGTATAATTGGTGATTTTTCCCCTAAGAATTAAATTTTGTTTGTTTTTTCAACTGGCAGCGGGGGCTTTGGAATCAGAGTTGAGAGTTAAGATACCAACTGTGCCATCTTCACACTGTGGAGACTTGGGCTGATTGTTTAATCTTTGAGCTTTTATTGTTTTAAACTGTGAAGAGCAATACGTACCTCAGAGGTTCTTGAGGATATTGAAGTGCTTTAGAGAAAGCCTACCACCTAGTAGGTGTTTATTAAGTAATGAATGATAGAGAAAGTAATTTAAATCTCAAATTTCAGTGCTGAAATGCGGAAGTAAATACACAAAACAACTGTGTGATTCTAGGTGACTTTGGAATTTTGACAAGAGCCTCTGTTTATTGCTTCCCTTTAGTCCATTTCTTGATGAGTTTTTCCGCAAACACTTTTGATTAACTAAACACTGAATTTGAGGAAGTCAAGACCTCAAGAAATTAATGACCTCTCAAAACAGTGGTTTAGTAGAGTAACAAGGGTCTGCATCCATTTTTATTATCACTATTTACTGGATGTGATCATATTTACAAATAGAATAGCTACCATTTACTTCTGGTTACTATGTACCAAGTGCTGTACCAAATACTTTATGAATGTCTCATTTAATCCCGGTAATAACTTGAGACATAAGTGTTATGGCTCTCACTATATAAATGAGAAGATGAGATACACTCTTTTAATAATATGTCTAAGCCTCCATAGCTGGGAAGACTTAAAAGCCAGGATAGTGCCTTTTCAAGTTAGCATCTGTGCTTTGGAACCACCTAATTTGATGATAGGTTAGCTCTTTGAAATGCTAATACACATAGAATTTTTTGAGGGAATGGTTGGTCTTTAGAAGCTTTGAAACATTTCATGCCTGATTAGGACTTGGGAAGATCCAAGGAATTGATTGCATATGTCCAGTGCCACTGTTTTTTTTTTTTTTGCGGTACGCGGGCCTCTCACTGTTGTGGCCTCTCCCGTTGCGGAGCACAGGCTCCGGATGCGCAGGCTCAGCGGCCATGGCTCACGGGCCCAGCCGCTCCGCGGCATGTGGGATCTTCCCGGACCGGGGCACGAACCCGTGTCCCCTGCATTGGCAGGTTCACTCTCAACCACTGTGCCACCAGGGAAGCCCCAGTGCCACTTTTTTTGAACTAATTTTTCTGGTGTTTCAATTTAGATTTTGGTCCATCCAAGACAAGTACAGAATGCTGTGGAATGACTGCCTAATGGGTATTTCTTAGCCTTGACTATACAAAAGAATCACCTGGGGAGCTTTAAAATACAAACCACAGAAAAACAAAACAACCCCCCCCAAGCCCAGTCCCCATTCCTAGATATTCTCCCCCCTCCAGTTTTATTGAGATGTAATTGACATATAACATTGTATTAGTTGAAGGTGTACAACATAATGATTTGATATGGGTATATATTGTGAAAAATTACCCCAATAAATTTAGTTACCATCCATCATCACCTCACATAGTTACAATTTTTTTTTTCTTGTGATGAGAAGTTTTAAGATGTATTCTCTTAGCAACTTTCAAGTATATAATATAGTGCTGGCAACTGTGTTCACCATGCTGGACGTTACATCCCCAGAACCTATTTATCATATAACTGGAAGAAGTTTGTACCTTTTGGCCACCTTCATCCATCCCCAGAGCTGTCTCTGGTAACCACCAATCTGCAGTCTGTTCTTTGTTTCTATGAGTTTTTTTTTTTTTCTTTTTTAAGATTCCACATATAAGTGACATCATAAAGTGTCGTCCTTCTCTGTCTGACTTATTTCACTGAGGTTGAAGGTGCATGCATGCTGTTGCATGTAGCAGGACTTTCTTCTTTTTGATGGCTCAATAATAGTTTCCTAGATACTCTGATGTAAACTGAACGATGTCATAAGTCTTCTGGAGACTTCTGGAGGCCCAGCTCTGGGATGTCTCAGATCAGCCCCCCAGGAACATTGGAGTCACACTCTTGGGTCCCGGTTTGCTTGGTATTCTGGCTCTGCAGACCGGGGCTGCTCTCACACCTTACTACCCTCACCCTCACTCTGTGTGGTGGTGGAGGAGAGTGGGGCAGGGAGGGGAAACCATGGTCAGCATTCTCATCATTCCAGTCCGTGCGATCTTCCAGGAAGAGCTGCTCGGAAGGTTATCAGCTATCCAGTGCCGGTTCTTGGGATATAACCTTTCCACTGTTTATTTATACTTCGGATATATTGGCTCTGTGTTGTTTGGTTTCTTATTCGAGTACCATTCCAGAGCCATGTGCCATGTTTATAAAGATCGAACATAAGTCAATGAGCTATTCCCAGTGTTGGTCACCCACAGGTGCTAGTTTCTTTTGATGGGATCAAATTTTCCCACCTTTTCTTTTCTCCTTCACCATTGTCATCCTCTTCACAACCTAACTTCTCTCCTGTTCCCTCTACTTCACAACCTTCCTTAATTTGAACAATGAGAGATGGCAATAAGTCCAGATGTGGATGATAGTCTAGACAGCAGAGGATTTTGTTTTTTAACATCTTTATTGGAGTGTAACTGCTTTACAATGGTGTATTAGTTTCTGCTGTATAACAAAGTGAATCAGCTATACATAGACATATATCCCCCTATCTCCTCCCTCTTGCGTCTCCCTCCCACCCTCCCTATCCCACCCCTCTAGGTGGTCACAGAGCACCGAGCTTATCTCCCTGTGCTATCTGGCTGCTTCCCACTAGCTAGCTGTTTTACATTTGGTAGTGTATATATGTCCATGCCACTCTCTCACTTCGTCCCGGCTTCCCCTTCCCCCTCCCTGTGTCCTCAGGTCCATTCTCTAGTAGGGACAGCAGAGGATTTTGGGCAGATGAGTAGTTTGCTGTTTCCAGACTGCCCTATTGGAGCACAAAGTCTGTGGAAATATGGTATTAGCAGGTTACCAGTTGGAGCACAAAACTAACTCTTAACTAGCAAATATTTGTCCACAGTAATTTAAACCATTTTTTATTCAGTTTACACATGAGGGGGCAGTATGGTACTTAGAAAGCAAATGCTCTGTTGAAATTGTTTATTTCTGTTGGTATACAGTAGTTTTTAGGTGAGAACTTTTAGACCGTGAATATAATTCTGACACGTTTGTTAGCTATTAAATGTGATACATATATGTGATACGCTCACGCGTATACACAGGTCATGTTTTTATTCAAGTATATAAATAATAATCTCCTTGTAACAGTGGGGCTTTCACACAGGGCCTTTTATTGTGAGTTTTATATTTACAGTTTGTTTAATGCTAGCTGGCTTTCTTCGAGCATCTACCTTTAGAACATCAGCCTTCTGGAGATACAGTGTCAGGGTGATGTCTAAATATTTTATGTTATGACTTCATTGAGGGCTGAAGGGACTCCAGTGTTATTGGGGACAGGAAGCTTCTGAACTCAGGTCTTGGCAGCTATGAAAATTTTATTATGAATCACCTCTGTATGATATGCTTCCCTTTATGGCATAGTTTGCTTTTCTCAAGAGAAAAAAAAAAATTGCTGAGCAAAGAAGCAGCACGTTTTAATTGATGTTGTTATTGCTGATAGATGGATGACACTGTAGATAATCAAGGTGCTGATACTCTAGGTTTCATAAATGGAGGGGAAATATTTAAGAGAAGTTGGAAGGTATTAAACGAATTGGTGAAATCTACGAAGCATTTTCTGAAAAATGCGCGTGGGAATCCGAAAGGTAATTTCGTAAAGCACAGGCTATTTTTAAATGTGTAAAAAATATTTGCGGTCATATGTTTCTGTTTCTGTAGTTTGAAAAAAAAATTGAGACTAGCATTTTGGCATAGATATAACTCTGTGTGAAATTGAATGGGATATTTGTTTTTAATATTTTATCCCGATTACTTCCTTTGTGGATGAAGAGCTGTGGTATTGTCTACATCTGGTGAAGATAGTTATACTTGTTTAGTTTGGGCATGAATCTGTTTTTAAATATAATGATTTGATGCTGCTTTTACTTAATTTTAATGAGAAATTTTATTTTGAAATCTCTGTTAAAAAATAAAGACTTACGGCTTAATACCCAAAATTTGAAGGCATGGATTTTTGGCTCCAACAGTCCCTTTTGGATGAACTCCAAATGTTGTTCGGTACTGGTATGACTGTTGGAAAACCCAGGTTTCTGTTCATGGAAAACAATTAATGTCCTTCATGTTTTGATGGCAGATTTTTAGGACCCTGCCTGACGCCACACTGCCTGAGCCAGTCACCCTGTCAGCATCACCCCCGAATGCTCCACCAAGGCAATCGAAGAGACAGGGCCAGAGGACTAAGAGACCCGTGGCTGTATATAATCTTTGTCTTGAACTGGAAGATGGTAAGATGTTAATTACATGTTTCTTCTTGATAGTCTGTTGCGAATATGGCAAAGCCTATGACCCCAGGGCGGGCCATGGTCTTCCATCCTTTGGATTTTAACTTCTTTTCCCCTTAAGATTATGATTTTTGAGATTAACGGGGCGGGGGGGTGGTAAATCTTTCCTTGTCAGGGAGAGAATGCACGTTTCAGTTTTGTGTTTGTCTTTGTTATTCACAGTTCTTTTTTTACTTTGAAAAGACAGCTAAAATTTCTTTTTGGGGAGACTTGTGTGACCTCCTGTGAGGTTACATAACCCCGAGACAAATGGAAGAGGAACTAAAATGAAAGTAGATCTTTCATGAGAGGAGCAGATTGGAGTCTGATGTTAAATGCATTGAGATCAAAGGCACGGGTCCCTGTGGCGCTGGGGTCTGTGCTTCTGCACCGTCCGGTTTTCTGACTTTCTTGTAAGGCAAGAAAGTGGGGTGGGGTGGCAAATTGACCACGGTCGGGGGCTAGGCTGAGTGGACCGAGCTGCAGTGGGACTCTGACCAGTGGAAGTCCTTACTTTCCATCCAAGCCACGCTGTTCCAACTCTCTGTTGTCATGTGGCCACCTTGTCTCAGTATTGCCAGATTGCCTCGTTTTTACTGGAGCCTAGAAATTGGAATTTTAAACACTGATCCCTACAAAACAAGGCTGTGAGCCATAGCGAGACCCCAGTTGCTGATTTGTAATCACGTAGTTATTGGCGTGGAGAATAAGATCGAAACTACCAAGGTTTTATTGGTTTGGAGGTGTGAGGTGATTGTCAAAGGGAAGGAGGAAATGAAGATAGAAACATACAATACCTCCATCGTAAGCAGCTGTATAATGAAATGTCACATAGCTAATATCCAAAGACCCATGCAAGCAGGTGACACCGGTCTTTAACTAACTCTCAGGGGATCTGTACACGAGGACTCAGAATGCCTCCTGTAGTGTGTGTGTGTGTGTGTGTGTGTGTGTGTGTATACACTTATATATTACACACACACACATATACACATGCACACACGTTAGTTTTAAAATCAGATCCTCATTTTCTAGAGAATGGGCATGATTTATTCAAGTCAACCTGTACTTTCAGAGCTTCCTTTTAGCCCTTAGTTTCAGCTTCTGAGCCCAGCCAACTTCTTATTCTCTGTTTCTTTTCTCGTGTTCACTCTCTCAACGGAGTTGCTAATAAGGAGTAAAGCTGACTGGTTTGAATTGAGCCTTGTCTTATCTATCACTTGTCCTCTGGTGGAAGTGTTAAAAAATTCGTGAACGAGGCAAATGTTGGAAAGTAGGAGGGGAGCAATATCAAGGCGATGTAAAACAATACCTACTTGGGCTCATCGGCCCTTGAGCAAAACTGAATTGACTCTGTTTCATAAAGGTAATGACCAAAGAGGGAATCACATCTACTTTGGGGGGTATTTTTAGGAATTGAATCAGAATAGCCAGTCATGTGTACATAGTTTACTAATTTTTTGATCATTGGGTTGCTGAATGATTATTATTAATGGGTAAGAAGCTGCTGAAGTGGTATTTAGCACATCTTTTATGGGAATACTCAAAATGGTGTACAATCATAGCTTTCCTAATTTTTAGGCCATATATAAATTCTGTACAACTCTTTAATTTTAAGGGAAAAAAGAAGATGGACAAATATTTAATTCCTGTAGTCTGTTTTTACGTTCACCATCTATATGATGTCTTATTGTACATTTTGTCTTTTTATAACTTTACATTGATCCTTCTGGATTGCAGCCTTTGATTTTTCCGGAAGTTGTTAGAATCAGAAAAGCCCATGATTTTGGTCATGGGGTGATTTTGTTTTATCTTACAGGTCATAAGATAAAGCAATTAAAACCTGTTATTTATCCTCTCCCCTCCCCCACCTATTATTTGTAGCTAAGCTTTAGTGAAACTCAAGCTGTGTGAAAAAGAATTATTTCAGGGAGAACAAAGTGGGATCCGTGTTTTGCATATTCTAAAAAAAGAAATAAATGAAGAGGTGGTGAAAATGCTTTTGAAAGGAAGCATACAAGGAAAGGATATTAAAAGGCTATGTTGTTGATTATTACTTAGCACATTGAAAACTCTACCCTTTCAAAAAAAAAAAAAATCTCTTCTTATCACCAAGACTTAAATGTTTTTCAGTAGCCTGAGTCATCTAATTGTCAACTCCATTTGAAATTTTCAAAAGTTTAATCTTTTTATGTATTTTTTCTTATTGATGGTAGTTGAGTCACTTTCCATGCTTATCTAGTTTTGGTTAAGGTATGCATTAGTAGCCAACTTTGGTTGATGATTTTTCCAAATTTTTTAGTTTATTGTGAGCCCGATAGAAGGTTTAAATGCAAGTATGTTTCCACCTTTACCCTCCCCCCATTTATTCACTGTAGTACAAGTTAAATTTGACTTAATAAAATCCAGGACAAATTATTTTTGTTTAAGTTTAGGTAGATTATTTGCCAAGATTCAAGGAACTAGTTTGAATGACTGGAGAGTTTCCTCAGCTGTATGATTTGGTCACAGATTTGGTATTTGAGTGAAGTGGTTTTGTGGTATGTTATTTCTTCTGCATTGAGTAAGGTATGAAACCATGCGATGGACCCAACAGGCAACCCTGGAAAACACTCAGAATTGGTTTCAGTTCAGCATTAGGCAGACCAGAAAGTCGTCATTAGCAGTCAGCAAGCCTGTTAGCATGAGCTGAAGTAGGATAGACCTAGAAGTGGAGAATCCTAGCTTAGCTGGTGTGAAATAGGAGAGACGCCCTCCGCTGTTAGACATCGTTTTTCAACCCCGCCCCCCAAGTTTAATTAAAGACACTTAATATCTTTACTTTAACAAAGGCTTTAATTGGTATTGGCACATTTAGCCATACTGCATACACAATGCTCATTTATTTTCCTTTTTAACATGTGATTTAATGGCATTAAACTTGTTATTTGCAGAAGACTTTAGAATTCTAGTTACTTGCTTAAAGATCTCTGTTGATGATTAAGATGAACTGAAATGGATATATTATCTAGCTAGATTTCTTTAAATAGAGCAGCTGTTAAATTTTTTCTGAAATTCTTTTTATTATTTTGTAGAAGCCATATCGTTCATTTTCATATAGCATTTAATAGTCTCACAAACCTCAAAACTGAGTAGATTTGGCTACGTCAGTTGTTGGGAAATAGCAAAATATGAGGTAGGCTGCTAAGTGCTAAAAAGAAGATGAAAAAATCAAAGGCTTCCTTTTATTTCGTTCTCAGGTTATCTTTGTGTTTTTATTTCCTTAGAAGTGGTAGTAACGTAACTCAAAAAGTTCAGTGTATGTTGTGTTTTTGTTTATACCTTCCCACTCCAAATTTATGTCCTTCCTACCTCTTTTTTTTTTTTTTTTTTTTTTGCGGTGTGCGGGCCTCTCACTGTTGTGGCCTCTCCCGTTGCAGAGCACAGGCTCCGGACGCGCAGGCTCAGCGGCCATGGCTCACGGGCCCAGCCGCTCCGAGGCATGTGGGATCTTCCCAGACCGGGGCACGAACCCGTGTCCCCTGCATTGGCAGGCGGACTCTCAACCACTGCGCCACCAGGGAAGCCCTACCTCTTTTTTTAATTATATAAATTTCAGGTGTACAGCATTATAATTTGACATCTGTGTACACTACACAGTGATCACCGCCACAGGTCTAGTTATCATCCATCACCATACACTTGACCCCGTTTACCCCTTTCATCCACTCCCCAACCTTCTTCCTCTCTGGTAACCACTAATCTGTTCTCTGTATCTATGTGTTTGTTTTATTTTGTTCATTTGTTTTGTTTTTTAAGATTTCAGATGTGAGTGAAATCATATGGTATTTGTCTTTCTCTCTCTGACTTACTTCATATAGCAGAATGCCTCCAATGTCCATCTGTGCTGTCACAAATATCAAGATTTCATTCTTTGTCATGGCTGAGTTGCATACATACATATACAATATGTATGGTACACATATATATATTCATCTATTGATGGACACTTAACGTTGTTTCCATATCTTGACTATTGTAGATAATGCTGCAATGAAAATTGGGGTGCATGTGTCTTTTTGAATTAATGTTTTTGTGTTCTTTGGATAAATACCCAGAAGAGGAATAGCTGGGTCATATGGTAGCTCTCTTCTTAACTCTTTGAAGAACCTCCATACTGTTTTCCCTAGTGGCTGCACCAAGTTATATTTCCAGAAACGGTGTACTAGGGTTCCCTTTTCTCCATATTCTCTCCAGCATTTGTTATTTATTGTCTTTGTTAATAGCCATTCTAACAGGTATGAGGTGATAGCTCATTGTGGTTTTGATTTGCATTTTCCTAACAATGGATGATATTGAACACCTTTTCATGAGTCTTTTGGTCATCTCTCTGTGTTGTTTTGGAAAACGTCTGTTCACATCCTCTGACCATTTTTCAGTTGGGTTGTTTTATTTATTTATTTTTGCTTTTGTTGTTAAGTTGTATGAGTTCTTTATATATTTTGATATTTTTAGATATTAATGCCTTATTGGATATGTGATTTGCTAATATCATCTCCCATTCAGTAGGTTACCTTTTCATTTGGTTGATCGTTTCCTTCGCTGTGCAGAAGCTTTTTAGTTTGATGTAGTCTCATTTGTTTATTTTTCCTTTTGTTTCCCTTGCCTTTGAAGTCAGATCCACAAAAACATAGCCAAGACCGATGTCAGTGATGTTACC
Organism: Tursiops truncatus; assembly: GCF_011762595.2. Lineage (NCBI taxonomy): Eukaryota > Metazoa > Chordata > Mammalia > Artiodactyla > Delphinidae > Tursiops > Tursiops truncatus. Next base: position 110,854,432 of record NC_047038.1, on the reverse strand, counting down.
ACCTCTGTTTTCTTCTAGGAATTTTATGGTTTCACCTCCTACATTCAAGTGTTTAATCCATTTTGAGTTGATTTTTGTGTGTGGTGTAAGATAGTGGTCTAGTTTCATTCTTTTGCATGTTGCTGTCCAGTTTTCCCAATGCTGTTTATTGAAGAGACTGTCATTTCTCCATTGTATGTTATTTGCTCCTTTGTCATAATTTAATGGTCCATATATGTGAAGGTTTATTTCTGGACTCTCATTCTGTTCTGTTGATCTGTGTGTCTGTTTTTGTTCCAGTACCACGCTGTTTAGATTACTATAGCTTTGTAGTATAGTTGCAAGACAAGGAGTGTAATACCTCCAGCTTTGTTGTTCTTTCTCAAGATTGTTTTGGCCATTTGGGGTCTTTTGTGGTTCCATACAATTTTTAGAGTCATTTGTTCTGCTTCTGTGAAATATGCCATTGGCATTTTGTTAGGGATTTCATTGAATCTGTAGAGAGCATGGATATTTTGGCAATATAAATTCTTCTAATCCATGAGCATGGAATATCTTTCCATATATTTGTGTTTTCTTCAGTTTCTTTCCAGTGCCTTATAATTTTCAGTTTACAGGTCTTTCACCTCCTTGGTTAAATTGATTTCCAGGTATTTCATTCTTTTTGTTGCAATTGTAAATGGGATTGTTTTCTTAGTTTCTGTTTATGGTAGTTTGCTATTAGTGTATATAAATGCCACAGATTTCTGTATATTGATTTTGTATCCTGCAACGTTAATGAATTCATTTATTCTAACTGTTTTTTTGATGGAGGCTTTAGGGTTTTCTCTGTATGGTATCATGTCATCTGTGGGTAGTGACAGTTTTACTTCTTCCTTTCTGGTTTGGATGTCTTTTATTTCTTTTTCTTACCTAATTGTTGTGGCTAGGACTTTCATACTATGTTGAATAAAAGTAAGGCGAGAGCGGGCATCCTTGTCTTTTTCCTGATCTTACAGGACAAGCTTTTAACTTTTCACTGTTAGGATATGATGTTAGCTGTGGGTTCGTCATATATGGCCTCATTATGTAAAGGTACATGCCCTCTATACCAACTTTGTTGAGAGTTTTGAATTTTGTGAAATGCTTTTTTGGCATCTGTTGAGATGATCATATGGTTTTTATCCTTAATTTTGTTGATACGATGTATCATGTCGATTGATTTATGGATGTTGAACCAATCTTACATCCCTGGAATAAATCCCACTTGATCATGATGTAAGATCCTCTTAATGTATTTAATGTATCATTGGATTTCGTTTACTAATATTTTGTTGAGGATTCTTTTCATCTATGTTCATCAAGGATATTGGCTTGTAATTTTCTTTTTTTGTGGTGTTCTTGTTTGGTTTTGGCATCAGGGTAATGCTGGCTTCATAAAATGTGTTTGGAAGATTTCTCTCCTCTTCAGTTTTTTTGGAAGAGTTTGAGAAGGATAGGTATTAAATCTTTGAGTGTTTTGTAGAATTAACCAGTGAAGCCATCTGCCTGGGCTTTTGTTTGTTGGGAGATTTTTGGATTTCTGTTTCAACCTCCTTACTAGTAATTGGTCTATTCCTTCATGATTCAGTTGTGTGTTTCTAGAAATTGATGCACTTCCTCTAGGTTGTCCAATTTGTTAGCTTGTAATTGTCTGTAGTAGTTTCTTATGATTCTTTGTATTTCTCTGGTTGTTACTTCCCGTCTTTGATCTCTGATTTTATTTAGTTGAGCCCTCGTTTTTTCCCTTGGTGAGTCTAGCTAAAGGCTTGTCAATTTTGTGTTTTCAAAGAACCAGATCGTAGCTTCATTGATCTTTTCTATTGTTTTTTTTAATCTCTTTCATTTATTTCCACTCTTGATTATTTCCTTCCTTCTACTAATTTTGGACGACTTTGTTCTTTTTTCAGTTCCTTTAGGTGTGAAGTTACTGGAGTTTTTCTTGTTTCTTGAGGTAGGCCTGTATTGCTATGAACTTTCTTTGCTACATCTTGTTGATTTTGGCATGTCGTATTTCTGTTTTTATTTATCTCTTGGTATTTTTTTATTTCTCCTTTGATTTCTTCAGTGAGCCATTGGTTGCTCAGTAGCATGTTGGCTTATCTCCATGTTTTTGTGGTTTTTCCTTTTGTTTCTTGTGATCGATTTCTAGTTTCATACCATTGTGGTTGGAGAAAATGCTTGATATGATTTCAGTCTTCTTGAGACTTGTCTAGTGACCTAACATGTAATCTGTCTTGGAGAATGTTCCATATGCACTTGAAAAGAGTGTGTATTCTGCTTTTGGATGGAATATTCTGTATTTGTATATATCTATTAAGTCCATTTGGTCTGATGTGTTGTTTAAATTCAGTGTTTCCATATTAATTTTCTATCTGGATGATCTATCCATTGATATGAGTGAGGTGTTAAAGTCCCCCACTATTATTGTATTGCCTTTAATATCTCTTTATGTCCATTAATATTTGCTTTCCTATATCTTGGTGCTCCTCTGCTGGGTGCATATACATTTATAAATCTTATATCTTCTTGTTGGATTGACCCCTTTATCATTATGTAATGCCCTTCTTTGTCTTTTATTACAGTCTTTGTTTTAAAATCCATTTTGTCTGATATGAGTGTAGTTTCTCCAGCTTTCTTTCATTTCCATTTGCATGGAATGTCTTTTTAAGTCCCTTCACTTTGAGTCTCTGTGTACCCTTTCTTGTGAAATGAGTCTCTCTCCATTCAGCCATTCTGCCTTTGATGGGCAAATTTAGTCTATTTACATTTAAAGTAATTATTAACAGGTATGTACTTATTGTCATTATGTTAGTTGTTTCCTGGCTGTTTTTGTAGTTCTTCTCTGTTCATTTCTTCTCTTTCTTGCTTCCTTTGTGTCTTGGTGGGTTTTTGGGCGTGTGCACGCACGTGTGTATGTATGTGTGTTATGCTTACATTCCTTTGTCATTTTCTTTTGTGTGTTTACTGCAAGTTTTTTTCCCTGTTGTTTCAATGAGGTTTACATATAACATCTTAGTAAATAGTAGCCCATTTTAAATTGGTAACCTCTTAAAGCTTTGGAATGTGTCCAAATTTATCTTTTTACTCCCCCCATCACATTTTATACCTTTGATGACACATTTTACATGTCATTTTGTGCATCTTTTAACTAATTGTTTTAATTTTAGTTAAGTTTACTACTTTTGTCTTTTAACCTTCATGTTTGCATTTTAAGTGGTTTCACTACCTGTATTATATATTTACCTTTTCCAGTGATGTTTTTACTTTTATGTGTTTTCTCATTATTAATTAGTGCCATTTCTTTTCAGCTTAAAGAAGTCACTTTAGCATTTCTTGTAGGGCTGGTTTAGTGGTGATAAACTCCTTTAGCTTTAGCTTATCTGGGAAACTCTTAATCTTTCCTTCAATTCTGAATGATAACTTTGTGGGTACAGAATTCTTGGTTGGAAGTTTTTCCTTTCAGCACTTTGAACATGTTGTGTCACTCCCTTCTGGACTGTAAAGTTTCTGCTGAAAAATTTGCTGATAGCCTTATGGGGTTTTTCTTGTATGTAACAAGTTGTTTTTCTTTTGCTGCTTTTAGGATTGTCTCTTTGTCCTTAACTTTTACCATTTTAATTATAATATGTCTTGGTGTGTGTCTTTTTGGTTTCATCTTGCTTGGAACTCTTTGGGCTTCCTGGACCTGGATGTCTCTTTCCTTCCACAGATTAGGGAAGTTTACAGCCACTATTTCTTCAAATAAGTTTTCTGGCCCTTTCTCTCCCTCTTCTCCTTCTGGGACCCCTGTAATATAAATATTCTTCTTCTTGATGTTGTCTCAAAGGTCCCTTAAGGTATCTTCACTTAATTTTTGTTTTCTTTTTGCTGCTCTGTCTGGGTGAGTCCTATTGTTTTCTCTTCCAGCTTGCTCATTCATCCTCCTGCCTCATTTAGTCTGCTGGTGAGCCCATGTAGTGCATTTTTCAGTTCAGTTATAACTTCTGTTTAGTACTTGCTTATATTTTTCTGTCTCTTTGTTGAAGTTCTCACTGTGTTCATCTATTCTTCTCCCAAGTTCAATGACTACCTTTATGACTATTAATTTGAACTCTGTGACGGGTAGATTGCTTGTCTTTGTTTCCTTTTGTTCTTTTTCTGAGGCTTTGTCTTTTTCTTTTGTTGGAACCTATTCCCTTGTCTCCTCATTTTGCCTCATTTTGTGTTTGTTTCTATGTATTAGGTAAATCAGCTGTCTCTCCCAGAATTGAAGGAATGGCCTTATTTAGGAGATGCCTTGTGGGGCTCAGAAGTGCATTCCTGACTGGCCACCAGAGCCAGGCATTCAGGGAGTATCCCCTATGTGGGCTGCATGTGCCCTCTTGTGGTGGGAACGTGGCTGCTGGTGCAGTGTCTGGTGGACGGGGCTGGGTCCCGGACCCTTAGTACCTTTTTATATAAAGAGAGACTGTTGTGTTTGTCCCCATATACAAGGAAGGTTCATGAGGCTGTATGAGGTATATTCTTTGCTATTTTCTCTTCAAGGCAGAAGAAACATTTTAAAAGAAGGTTTGGTGAGTGAGAAGAGGATTATCATCTGAATTTTGACTAAGCTCTCCCATTCTTCCTTTACGCTAGCTCTAATTTTAAACACAACTAGACATTCACAGGACTAGTTTTATTTGTATCTTCTTTGGTAATTAGGTATTCTTTGCCTGTCTTCTTTTGTACATGGTATAGCAGTTTGTTTATTTAGACAACAGAAAAGATATGACTTATAAAGAGTTGAAAACAAAATCATCTTGCGAGCCAATTGGCAGGATTTAATATTATTTTAGGGTAGTTCTTACTTTGGGTGTCGTTAGGTTGGCACTTTCCCACTTGGATCCCGGATGTGCTAACTGGAGCCCATTTTGTTGAACACGTATTATTGTAGTCCTACAGTGTGGTAGAGAACATGACGAGGATGCAGAACTTTATAGGCAAAAAAGTGAAAATACAACTGTTGAAGGGGAGATGGGGTAACAATAAAGCAGGACCATTTTCCTCCTTTCTTAAAGGAAGAACGTATCCTGATATGCATCAGTCTGTAAAATCAGGGTGGGACAGATCTGTCTTGTAGGAGTCAAGAAGGCCATGGTAAAAGGCTGGTTAAGTAATTTAAGCTTAGGTTGATGTGGGCTTGAGTGAGCTCTAGGAATTGAAAATAAAATGGATATCTGGTAGAAATGTGAAAGCAAGTTGTTGGTACTTCTCCACTGACCAGGTGTGGAGAATGAAGGCAGCTAATCAACACAGATGTCATCAGCCACATTGTAGGCTCATAGGTAAATCTTTTCCTTGTGTTTATGTCTTAGTTTTGTCCTGAGGCTTTTTTTTAATATATATCTTTAGACCATCTTTCCATCAAAAGGAAGAAATCATCTCATCTTGTTAGTGTCTTCAATACATATTGTTATATGTAACTTGTTTAGAAAATAGGTTTGGTATAAATAGTGTATGTGGAAAGCCAGTGGACAGAGAAATGTTAAGTAATAACTGAAATGCTGTGTCTTCTTAGAGAAAGATTAGTCTCATAATTATGAACAATGTAGAGCTCAGTTTTCTCCTACTTTACCTCGCAGACTTATATCCATTCAGTCACAGGCTTATGTAAAGGATGGGCGGCCCCCACCATACTCAAAGATGTTTATTTCTGTAGAAGTCAAGGATGGAGAGCTGACAGTCACGGCAACTATGCACTCTCCAATCTCAGCTCCCAAGGGAGTATCTTTAGAGGGGTAGATTGGGCATTTGGGATTGACATGTACACACTGCTATATTTAAAATAGATAACCAACAAGGACCTACTGTATATCACAGACAACTCTGCTCAATATTCTGTAATAACCTAAATGGGAAAAGAATTTGAAAAAGAATAGATACATGTATATGTATAACTGAATCACTTTGCTGTATACCTGAAACTAACACAACGTTGTTAATCAACTGTGCTCCAATTAAAAAAAAAAAAAGAAATGACCTTCATGAAAGCATGCTTTCGTAAGTGAATTGTTACTACCCCCGTCCTCCCTCAGATTGTATCAGGACACTTATATGAGAGAAGAATCACTGTAAAACCATTTTTGATGTGGATTTTCAGAGACCTTCTGCAGCTATTGACATTTCCTTATAGACATAGCTGATCAGCTTGCAGAGATTAATAATCAGCCCAAGTAACCGGCTGCAAGCAGATCTCTGTCTTATGCTTGGTAATCTTCTCTCGATTCTTACCATTTTTTTGCATGACGCTTCACGGGTAGATTCTGGATAATAACTTTCCAAAGGCCGAGCCATCTTACCACCTCCTCTGAGCAAAGTCATGATTCCCTGGCATGGAATTACTGTGTTGTGAAGTTAAATCTAAGACCGGGCTTGAATCCAGTGACAGGCTCTGTCGACAGATTATTTCTCACTTTTACCGTGATGAGATCAATGGGTTGGAAAAGGCAGCCAGAAATGTCAGGGCTGTGATTGAGTTGTGACCTGCCCATAGATCATGCCCGCTGCTTCTCCTGCACCGGCGTCTCCCCAGACGCTTCCTCGAAGCTCAGCTCCCCTAATGTTAGTGACAAAGCACGAGGCACCTTCTTATATGACTTCCTCTATAATCTTAACTATGCTCCTGTGTGGGATGAACATTTCCCCCTCTCTCTGGAGGGGGAAGAAAAAAAGTCTTATTTAACGCCTTAAAAAAGTTCATGGCAGGTAACTAGAATAGAAGAGAGAAAAATTCTTTAAAGCTTGTCTCCCTGTGGTGTGGGTTTTTTCCTCACTTCTAATAGCTTTTATTTTAATTTCTAGTTCTGAATTCAAGCAGCTGTCACTCTCTTTATAGCCCTCTTTGAAACACTTACAACGTAGGAGGTAGCCGGGCTGTCTAAGAAACATCTTTTCAAACCAGCTGAAGTATTGTTTATCCTGAATGAAATAGAATTTTTAAGGCTGTCAGGAGTGACTGATTTGAAACGTTTGCTTTGTAGCTAGGAAGATGAGGAGAAATCTTGAAGGGGAAGGTATTATCTCAGTGTGGCCAATTCCAAGCAATTGTTATTACTCAGAAAACTCTTACGGACCGTGATAAAAATTACCAGGAGATAAGACTGTTGTCTACAATTAATAGAACCAAACAAACCTGTGGTCAGTTTATTTGTACTTACTGAATCCTTCCCAGCTGTTGAGGAAAAAGAAATGATGTGAGATCAAGTCAACTGTGGAGGCTACTCCTGTAACGAGTTGTGTCTCCTTGCCTTTTATGAACTCTGGGTCGCAACCTTGCAGCCTGGCTCCTTCCAAATGCTCATTCTGCTTGGCATGGCAGAAGACACACGTCTTCTAGGCAGTATTTAGAAGGAGTCCAGTGTCAACCTTGGGTGGAAAAAAAAATCTTCAAACCTATTACAGTGAATTAGACGGCTGACATTTTGCATGTACTAATATTTGTTCTCTGAACTCAGCAACAGGAGTCTTTGAGCTTGAATGGTGATGGTGGCTGTGGTTTTATTTTACTCTTTGGGTCAGAATAGAAATAGTGACTCTTTAAGTCTCTGGTTATTATCTTAGTTATTTTAAAGGTGGACTCTTTTTCTTAAAAATTTTAATAGTTAATGTGAGAACAGGATACAAAATTTGGAGGGTAATAGTACACAGTTACAGATACCATACTATATGCCGGCTACTGTTAGCAATATTCATTAAACTTAGGTAACCCTCGTAACAATCCTATCGGTAGTATTATTATCCGTATTTTATAATTGGGGAAACTGAGGCTCAGAGAAGGTCAGGAGCTCACCTGAGTCTCCTGGCTAGTGAGTGACAAAGCCAGGATTAACCAGTCCCATTCCAGAGTCTGGGCTCCTTACCACTCTGCTCAAGTGCAAACCCAAGTGCCTCAGCAAATGGTCTTCTCTTCTCTGGAGTTTTCCTTGGCCAGTCTTTTCAGAGATGTCATGTGCCTTTCAAACAATACATTGATTTATTCTTTTTTAATTTTAAGAGTGATTGTTAGTTTTTCCATTAAAAACAGTGGCTAGTTTTGTTGTAAAGGAATCAGAGTGATGGTTTTGATGAAGGAGATGAAGGAGAAGAAAGGGCCAGAGATGAGGATGGATTTAAACCTGGGACACAATACACTGTAACAAAAATGGGTCCTCTAAGAGAAAGGAGTCGCTCATTTTTATGGGCAGGGAGAAGGAAAAGCAATCATTTTATTTCAGTATATTTATTTTATCGTGATGTAGATACCCATTTACCTAAATGAACAAATATCTGGTCTTACGTTAGTTGCAGTAAGGTGAAAAGTCTCCATTCAATCCCATCAACTCAGTCCCTGCAAACCAAATCTGTAACCACTGCTATTAATAGATTGAGCCATGTCAGAGGGCCAGCTCTCAGTTCCAAAGTTATCTAATATCAGCAATTTCAAATGTTTTTTCATTTACATGTCATTTCAACCTATAGTTTCTTAAATCCTTTCAAAGTTAAAATTCCAAATTGGATTGCTGGCCGCTGTTATTAGGAGGGTCGTATCACATGAAACTGCTCTGCTGTTTGTCTATGTCAAAACTGATTGAATAGCAGCAGTTTGACTTGGTTCAACCTATAGTTTCTTATTTTTCCTTCTAGAATCCTTCATGTACATATAAGCAGAGATGAATAGAGATTTTTATATATCCCCTGTGTGCTCAAAAGCTAGTTGTGCACCGTATTTTTAAAAACTTTATATCTGGTATTGTTTTCATATCAACACAAAAAGAGTACCCTCTCCTTTTCACTGCTGTATAGTATTCTGTATGTTCTGTTGTGTGGGTGTGCTCCTAAAGGCCTTGTTCTACAGCCAGACATAAGCAGGTGGTACAGGTCCTCAGTCATCACACACAGGCTTCTAGCCTTCCAAGGATCACAGAAATGTGTCCACAGAAATAATATACATGGTGTGATTTTGAATGACTAAAGTAAGTTATAAAACAGAATTTCAGAATAGCCTCACTTCTAAAGGGAAAACTGTGTGAATAAGTGTATAATCATAGAAATAAATCCGGAATAATATTAATCAGTTATGACAGTGGTTTTCCTTAGGAAGTGAGAGAATGATGATTTTCTTCTTTAAACGTATCTGTATTTCTTTTTCCTTGTTATATACATGTACGTATATACACATATATGTATATACACATATATACACATATATACGTGTACATATATACACATATATACACATGCATCATGCATACGAGTATGTGTATTTAAGTTACAAAAGTTTCAGCCTAAAACTGATGCAAGTTGTGCTTGTTATTTGGCGTGTTGGGTGTAAGTTGAAGATTTTGAAGTGCAAAGAGTGAAGCAGAGCCCAAGAGAAAAGCATATGGAGTCGTGCTAGCATGAGTTGACCTGGAGAAATTTCACTGGCAGTACATTGAGAATGGGGAGCTGTCACGCTTAGTGTTTTCCTGTTGGATTTAATGCATCTTTCACCTTCTACCTGGGCTGCTCTCAAAGTCACATTGTCCTAGCGTTTTGGGGATCACCATCACTGGAAATACTTAGGCCACAAAGAGTTTTATTGAGTGGTAGAATTATCTGTGGTTACATTTGGATTTAACCTAACCTGGATTTAAATCCCTGTTCTCTTCTTACTGTCTTATATGACCTAGGCACATTCCCCTTTGAAGCCTCATGAGTTTGGGTCAGTAAACTTCCCCATGGCTTTTGCCACGAACAAATGAGTTCATGGCTGTAAACCACCCAATATTTAGTGAATACTCAATTTTAGCTTAGATTTTCCAGAGGGCCTGATGTGTAAAATAGAGGGCTTCAAATATATTTTCCTGTGTGGTATACTTTCCAAGAAAATGTACTTAGTCTTTTGTGTTTGGTTATTTTTGTCCAGCTTAATAAGTTTATTGGTTGCTACCTTAAACTGACAATTGATAATAATGTACATTGTTCAGGTGAAAAGAATGATGTGATGGGGGAGGAGGATAGGTAAGTAGCTAGGAGTCCAACAACCCCCCTTTCTCAGCTGGACTGGAGTGTGTTCTGAACACACTGCTCTAAATTTCCTGAGCTGTCAAAATGTCAGCCTTCCTCAGAAGTTTATGCAAGACAGCTTGATTCAGTATCTGATTACTTTTTGGTTCCTAAGGATAATCGTAGATGGTGGTTATATTTTTTGTTTATATAGGCAGAAATCTCAGTCTGTAAATAATGCCTGTGGACTGTGATTATGATATAAAAATGCTCTCTGCTTTACAGAGTAAAGCAATTTGCTTTGACTTCTATTGACATTGCAGCTGAACTGGTCTTATTCACTTTGTAATTGAATTGCTACAGCCTTCCATTGACCTTGTAAGTAGCAGAGGTGGTTCCTGGAGTTGTAACGTAAAGCCTGTTAGCCGCTGCTGTAACGTTATAATGGGGTCTGTGTTTTATGTCATGCGATTAGAACACAGCCGATTCCCTCATCAGCGTTTCCTAGCATACACTTTTGCCATGTCTTAGCCATTCGATAGCTTTTCAGGCAGGCGTTATGCTTAATTTTTAATATCTTCAGACAGTAGAAAATAAAATCTGCTTTATAATTGTATGGCAATTTCATTGCATCTTTTCACGCCTTACTGTGACAGTTTAACTTGTAGTTTAGGAGTTGACTTCTCTCATTCAGTTTTCTGGGGGGGGATGCATATCTATGTGTACTTTTGTTTTCTGGACTTTTCGGACTGGGAGTGGGAGGTTATTTCATTGAGAGTCACATTTCCCTTTCCTAGACATGATTTCAGATAAAGAAATTATATTACCCAAGGGAATTATTCTTAGCTAGCCACTGACTGTCATTAACCTGCATGTTAATTAGCTTTATCATGGTTCCCATTATGGTTTGTCTTGTTTGGTGAGGCCAAATGAAATGAGAGGAACTGGGACATCTTGCCCTACCGCCCCCAGCATGACATTGCTTTAACTTGCAGCAGAACTGAGAATTGGGGTCAGTGGGACTTTACAAACCTTTCCTTCCACTTGGCAATTATAACTGGTCTCTCAGTGCACCTTTCACTGCTGAGAAATACAATTAGCGTTCTTTCCTTAATGGGCAGTTGGCAGGGTTAATTTCTTATACCCCCCCTCCCGTTTGTTTCCCTAATGGAAGATTTTCTGATCAAAGAATCTAAACTGTTTTCTCTTAATAGTCATTTACTACCTCCTGCTCTGTGGACAGCAAAGAAGAATTCCCTTTGAATGGGAGGGTTGGATTTGGTTTTTTTAAAGAAAGACACCCAATTACATTAGCAATTTTAAAAGTTCAATTTTAAAGTCAAACTTTGAGTCTCCTAACTTGTCTTTATTATTCTAATTAAAGAAAGGAATTGCCTGTGTGTGTGTGTGTGTGTGTGTAAGTACAAACTAATGTACAAGATAATATAACTCTTTTGGCTTACGTTTTTAGAAGGATAAGAATAAATATCTGGCCTGAAAAATATATCGGCTTTACTTTTTGTCTTGCATTGGATTCCTTTTTTTGGGGGGGGGGTGACTTCTTTTTCTCTCTATAGATCTTATCTGTATAACGCCACTATTGCTAGTGCCTCATAATGCAAGTTCTCTCAGTTCCTTGGCCATTTTAGTTGAAGTAGACTAAGCATATGGGAAGCTGTGAAGGCAGTGCTGGGTTTTCTTTGGCTGGTTAGGTGTTAGTGGGGTTTGGGATCTGATCCTGACCCTTCTCAGCCATGCTGCTCACAGACTGCTCTGTTGTGCACGAGTCATTCCGTGTGTATACTGCAGCTTCTAGTTCGAGAAGCTCATAGGACTCCGTGAGGTTCTGGGTGAGTATCTAAGTATGCTATGAAGAAACAGAGCTGTTCACTTTTTTTTTTTTTTTTAACTAGCCAAAGAGTGGGCTACTTGGACAAAACTAGTCTTAGATGATCCAGCTAGGCAGGACAGGCTGTCTTTCTATGTTGTTGGAATGTAGCCTTTTCCTGTTTTCCTCAGTCTCGATAAATTTGGGTATCTGGTCACACTGGTATCTGCACATCAGTAAATATGGGGATGCTAGCGCTAAGGACCAGATGCAAAAACAAAATACTGGACAGAACTGTAATCCTCCCTTTGGAGCAGTAGTGAGTGTTAAGCTGTTGTGGGAGTCATGCTCCTTTACTTAGCCTTGGAACCCTTGAATGTTTCATTGACTACAACAGTCTCACCCAGTAATTTGAAAGCAAGAAGACATTATGATGTACTTCTAAGACTTAGGTAGGAAGAGTGAGGCTATGTATGACTCAAGTGTTCTTGAGTGTCCTTGTTAAAAGTAGAATGCTCTCCTAGATGGGTTAGTGTTCCAATGCAGTACGGCAGTTCTATGATGTGTCATTTCTCATGAGTTAAGTAGTATACTTTGACTTGTATTAACTACATTTCAGGGACCAGCACTGCTTAGTCCATGCTACTTTTCCTGTACACAGGGTCATTAAAGAATGGATGATGGCTATGTCCTTTGATCTCTATCAACCTTAAAATGCCACTGTTGGCACCCATCCCATCTGTTATGTCGGCCTTATGAACATTGGTGGGGGAATGTTTTCCTTCTACTGTTTCATATGTTGAAGCATCTCACCAGCTCCTAGACAGATTTAGTTTAATTTATAGAGGTCACTTCCATATTTATTATTCAGCATCAGGTTTTATATACAACGTCAAGTCCAATTGCATATTGAGCAGGGGGAGGGAAAACATAAATTTTGGCTTACTCTAATTTACACTAGTCAGTGCAGTATTAGAAACTAGCTTTTGACATGATGAAATATAGCAATTCAGACTTTCTTTTAGCAGAGTAGAAATTACATCAGAGTGTCTTTGAAATGAGTTTGGGAGTACTGTTCTTGATGGTAGGCACCCTTCTCCTTTTCAGTATGCTGTGTGTCCTGGGTGACCTTAGGAAGAAAGACCACTATGGCTCGAAGGAGATTTTATTGATGTCATAATATCTGCCACATGATGGAAACTAGGGCAGCCTGAATATTTTCTGCTTAGTTCAAAGGTTATATTTTGAACAGGCTTATATAAGTTAGCAAAACAAACAAACCTCTCCTCTTCCTGTGGCATTTCATCATCCTCTTCCCATTTCAGCCTCTTCCCATCACTTCCATTCCCACAGCTATCAGTCTGTCTACTACTGTGACTTGTACCCAGACATGTTCTCCTTGAGGATAGCCTTTCTCAGTTCCCTACATGCTGTGCCCTCTTCAGCTTCAGGCATTAAGCCTCAATTTTTGGTGCTTGAGTCTTCCTTGGGTGTAGCCTCATGAGAACAGACACACCAAGTGGGCAAAGAAGAAATTGAAATACTCTAAGCAAGACATTATTGGGCAGCCCTGTTTAACAGATAGAAAATTCAGAATGAAAGGAGGATAATTACAGTGCAGAATGACAGGAGAATGAATCCAGGCACAAGGGGAGGAGGGGGCTAGGGTAAATGTCACCACGTCAGCTTTTTTGCCCCCTGCTGGGGAAAGAATCTACCTAGTTTGGGCTGAAGCCCCCCTCAAAAGTAAACTAGGTCATGTTTAGCCTTGAGATTTATTTCTCTGTACTTAGGTAGTGAGTTTTTATATGTCTGGTCACATTTTCTAGTCGATTTCCACTGTGATTTTGGAGACTTTTTCCCCCAGAAAGTGTTACATACCAATCGATAATAAAAATAATAGTTAAGAATATTAGCTTTTCACTTTGTGGAACAGCCTGTGTACACTAATGATAGTATACAAGTAATCCCTGTTGAGTGAGCACACTAAAATATAAAAGAAATCAAATATATTTTAGTAAATTCTAGTTTTGAGAGTTTTCCCTGACGAAATGTAATATGAATATTTAAAGAGTCATGATGACCCTTTGACTGTCAGTATTTAGGGAAATTGTTTAAATATGGCATAAAAATGTTCTGAATCTTGTTTCCTAATCAATATTTTAGAGCTATAAAGTTTTCTTTGGTATTATTGTGCCATGTTTCACAAATTTTGACATGAAATGTCTTTATCGTCGAGTTCTAAATCTTTCTTAATTTCCATTATGATTTTCTTTTAAACCATATTTAGTTTACCAGCATATTGAAATGGTAAAATCTATCGTTTCGTTTATTAAGTTCTAAATATTTTGTAATTTTGGTCTGAGAAGAGAGGATGTGTAATACCCATCCTTCAAAACATTTCCTTAAGAATTCTTCGGTGTTCCAGTGGTTAGGACTCTGCGCTTTCACAGCTGAGGGCCCAGGTTCGACCCCTGATCGGGGAACTAAGATCTCACAAGCCTCATGGTGTGGCCAAAAAAAAAAAAAATCCTTAAAAAAACATTTGTTTTAAAGAATATTTATCCTCTGTTATTTCAAGGTGTGTGTGTATCTAAACAATAGAGCAGCTTTGTATTGTTGATTACAGATATTTCTCTCTCTCCCTGCCTGATAGAACTGTCGGAGAGGAGTGTGTTAAAGTCTCCAATAATGACAGTTGATTCTTCTGTTTTCCCTTACGGTTCTATATATTGCTTGAGGCTGTATCATTAGGTGCTTATCTTCTTGCTCCATCATCTTGTCCTTTTATCAGTATAAAATGACCCTCTTTATCTCTCATGTAGTTTATTAAGATCACTGTGTACTTTGATTTATATTTGCCTAGTATAGCTTTATTTTCTTGAATTTCCAGCCTTGCTTTGTCTTTTTGTTGTAAGCATGTTTCTCGTAGTCAACATATTATTGGATTTGGAAAATATATTTGGAGAATCACTGTCTTTTAATTGATGAGTTTAATCCATTTATGTATACTATGATTACCATTATGTTAGGATTTCTGTCATTTTATAATTTTTATTTAATAATGAATTTTGATACCTTTTTGTTTTCCTTCCTCCTTTCTCTTTACAAAAGCAAATGTTATGCTGTTTCTAATAATGTGTATCCTGTTTTTGTTTCTAAGGTGGTTGCCTTATTTTGAGATTTGTAAGCTTATTTATCTGTTGGCTTCTTAAACTCAACTACGTTTCTGCCTCCATCTCTAATAAGATGAATATCCAATGGACTCTCATTTCCTTTTTGGGCTACCCACCCCCACTATGTTGATATTTTCTAGATTCTAGGCTCTGGATCATTTTGGTTATTTTTTTTCCCCTTTTCTTTTGTCCTAGAGTTTTTAGAAGACAGTGATAGACATTGAAAATCTCATATTGCTTCTTTTATTGAAATACTTGAAAACTGTGTTTTGGGAGTGTTATCATTATAGTTCTTTATGTGGCAAACCTTGGGTGTTTTTAAAGTCTAATAGGTTTATTACGCCCTCACATTTTTTTTGTTTGATTTTTTTTTTTTTTGTGGTACGCGGGCCTCTCACTGTTGTGGCCTCTCCCGTTGCGGAGCACAGGCTCCGGACGTGCAGGCCCACTGGCCATGGCTCACGGGGCCAGCCGCTCCGCGGCACGTGGGATCTTCCCGGACCGGGGCACGAACCCGTGTCCCCTGCATCGGCAGACGGACTCTCGACCACTGTTACGCTCTCACATTCGATTGGCAGTTTGAATATACAGTTCTGTGCTCAAAATTCTTATCCTTCAATACTTTAAAAATGTTACTTCAATATTCTGAATTCAGTTTTGCTGTTGAGAACTCTAATGTCACTCTGGGTCTTTTTTAAAAATATGGTCTGTTCTTTCTGTCAGGATGCTTTTTATTTTTTTCTTTGTATTTGATATTCTCAAATTTTGCAATAAGGTATCTTATGTGCAGTCTTTTCTTTATTTGTCTGTTTGGTACTCTGAGTCCTTAGATTGAGGTCTTTGAAATTCTTTAATTTTGAGGAATTGGTCATTATTTCTTTAAATATTTCTTCCTCTCAGTATACTTCTTTTTCTGGGATCTGACTGTTGGCAATTTCACTTCTCTTTTGTGTTACAGATCTCTAAATTGCTGAATTTCTGTTGTTGTTGAGTTTACTATCCTAGTTTTCTTTATGTTCTTAGAAACTGTAGGTATAAGTCCATCAGGAAGGAGGATTTTGTGTGTGTACCTGTCGTTGGGACGACTTAGAGCCTCCTTCTCTTCCTTCTTTCTTCTAGTTCCTCTCCGGCTCTTGACCACTGTGTTCACCAGGTTGAACCAGGTGCTTTGGTTCAGAACCAGCTATTATTCCTGTACGTAACTCTCATCCCGGGGAGGGGGGTGGGTGGGCTTATCAAATCTACTTTCCAGGCAAGTGGGGAACTTGGTCACAGATTTTTGGCCTCCATTTAGTGTGGTGAGTGTCTCCCAACCCCTAGTTCCACACGGGGAGCCTGGTTCTACCCCTGAACCATGCCTGGTGTATTGTAGGTATATTGACCTAAGGATACCACAGGATTTAAATGTCTGTTGTTTCTGCTGGTTTGGGTGAGTCCTGGAGCTGGTAGACTTTTGGCTTGTACTCCCACTGACTTCTGAAACTGTTTCCTTTCTGTTTCTGTTTCACAGAGATGGGAAACAAGTTTTCAAGTGCAAATTTATTTTAAAAGTCATTTCATTGCTGTTGTTGTTGGGCACATGTGAGAGGAGAGGTGGGTTTCCATTTAAAATTTCATTGCCGTCTTGACTGGAAATTTCCTGATTGGCCTTTACTGTAAAAGTGTTACTGTGTTGTTACAAGTGCAGTTACTTTGTTCTGCACTTATAACAATAAATCTTTCTTTGATCCTAGTGACTAGCTGTTTGATATTTAGAAGCATCTAAGATTATTCTGACGGGAAGCATATTTCTGTGCCAGCGGAACCACAGAGAGAGTCTCCTGTTGTCTTCCATTTAACCAAATACGTAACTGCGGAGTTTGTCAGAAGTTTAACTAATTCATTAGATCTTCTTCTCTTCTCTTCTCTTCTCTCTTCTCTTCTCTTCTCTTCTCTTCTCTTCTCTTCTCTTTTCTTCTCTTCTCTTCTCTTCTCCTCTCTTTCTTTTCTTTTTTTCCATTTTTCTTTCTTCTCTTCTGTCCCCTTTCTTTTTCTTTCTTTCTTCTAATTCATAAGCCAGGATGTTTGAGAGAGGGGAGCATGGACCAGCCTTATGAGTGGAGACAGCTCATCTCTGACAAATAACAGAAACCTCCTGTGGTTTCAGCTCATACTCAAACATTCTAGACTGAGTAGAAAACAGCAGGTAATGGATTCAAGGGGAACCATCTCTGACGTCTTAACAGTTAGGAAGTTTATTTGAGAGATGGACAAAGAAGAAATGAATGAAATGGGAGGGAAAACTCTAAGCCCTATTCCCTCCAACAGCAGTTCTGTTTAAGTGAAATGAGCAGAAGGTGAGTAGAGAGAAGCACTTATCATCAGAACAAGAAAGTTCAACTATCTAGAGTAAAAGTTGATCAGCATATTAAAATATAGGAGATAGGGCTCCCCTGGTGGTGCAGTGGTTAAGTCTCCCTGCCCATGCAGGAGACACGGGTTCAAGACTTCATCCGGGAAGATCCCACATGCCACAGAGCAACTAAGCCCGTGTGCCACAACCACTGAGCCTGTGCTCTAGAGCCCACATGCCACAACTACTGAGCCCGTGTGCCACAACTACTGAAGCCTGCGCAGCTAGAGCCCGTGCTCCACAACAAGAGAAGCCACCACAGTGAGAAGCCCGTGCACCGCAATGAAGAATAGCCCCTGCTCGCCACAACTAGAGAGAAGCCTGTGCACAGCAACAAAGACCCAGTGCAGCCATAAATAAATAGATAGATAGATAGATAGATAGATAGATAGATAAACATCCTGTGTATTGTTAACTGTGGTAGAATTATCAAGTTCTTTTTCCCTCTTCCTGCTCAGTTTTCTGCCAGTCATTGAAGATCGCTTTAGTCTTTTCCTGAAAACAAAACACATGTGCATGTACTCAGGGTCATAAAGAAATCAGACTAAATAGTGGAATCCAGTAGCTGACATGAAAGGCATGTCCTCGTGAATACTTTTTTGGTCCATTTTTTATGCGAATCTATGTCTGGGCCGGAAACCGAAATACTTGTAAGATAACACTTCTCTCTGTTTACCATAGTAACAGCAATAACCACCACCACCACCATCAGTACGGAGAAGGCTGCTCCTTACTCTGAAGTTCCTCCAGGGTTCTCTTCCATTTCTATATCTTCTCCTTTGCCCTCTCCATCCAGTGCTATGACTTCAAATCAACCCACATGCCTCTCAATAAAATCACCCCAGATCTTTCTCCAGGGCTCTGGGGCTGTATAACCAGCTCTCCTTTGGACATCTTCCCCTCGATCTCTTACCCCCTCGAATCCAACATGTCTACAGCTGGTCGTCTTATCTCCCACACGCAACTTGCTCCTTGTTTTTCATGCCCTATTTCAATGGATAAGTCTACATTCACCCGGTTACCTAAAGCAAGAACTTGAGGGTCATGGTAGGTTCCTCTTTCAACCTTCACCTTCATTCACAGAGGTCCGATGACTGTAATACCTGAATATCTCTTGAATCTGTATCACTTCCTTGTTTAATCCCTGCAATAACTTCCTAATGCCTGTAGCACAAATACAGACGCCTTAGCGAGATATAAAACTCGACACCCTACCACCTTCTGCTGTGTTGGCTTTACCTGACTGTCTTCTGCACCTTTGGGTTAGAGGCTGATTCTTCACCTTTGTAACTTGGCATCTGCAGTGTGCCTTATTATATAAGTAGAACCTCAATAAATTGAAGAAAGAGGGTGAGAGATGTTTGTGGCTTGAAAGGGGAGAGGACGATTATCAGAAGCTGCGTGCAGATTTTCTAACAATACTTGGAGATTTTTTTCCTTCTTAATTCCTAGAGGCACTGGCTTTTCAATTTCATGATCTTTTCTGTGGCAGTGAGTCCACAGCCAGTATTTCCTGAAGCCTCCTGATTTGCCTGGCACTGCATTGTGTTCTCTACGGATTACCAAGATGAGACATGGTCTCCACCCTCAAAAGATGCATAACGGAGGTGGGGAGCTAAAATCAGGTCATGAAATCATTGACAGAACAACATAAACTTCTGCTTGCCTGCCGTCGTGAGAAAGGAGAACAAGCAGAAAAGGTGGTTGGCAAGAGATTATGGAGGAGGTGGGAATTAAGCTGGGTGTTGTGAGGAAGTCATTGTCTCTTCTAGATGTGGTAGTTGTATTCTATTTCTCATCTTGGAGTCTGTTCATAACAAAAGCCCTTCAGCACCATTTTTGTTCACGTACTCGGATCAACCCTGTTAGTCGCAGGTGTTGAGTCTGGAGATGCCTGTTGAAGGGTAGCACCTAGGGAAAGAGTTTGTGTGACACTCTGGAGAAATAAAAGGTGAAAAATGACGAGGGTGCCGGACTGTAGTTCTCAAGTACAAATTAGTTTCATAGGATTTAAAATCTTCATTCCTGATATTGTCAAACAGAATTTTTTAAAGCTTTATTATTTTCCTACTAGTTAAAAAGAAGTCATTTAATTTTGGTGAACTAAAATTTTAGACTATTTAACCTTTACATGCCTGGTATTAGTGTTTCCTCAAATGCAGTGATTCTCAGGTAGATAAGCTCATTCTTGAACAGTGAGAGAGAGGAATTTTGTGCACATGGAAAGCAGGCTGAGAGATCTCTCCGTTTGATCACTTTGTGTAAACCTATGCCCTTGTATCAATATTCTTTTCACTTGAGGGCTCAGATTGCCACTGTTTGGCAGGAAGTAAGGGAGAAATTCTCTTACTAGCACGTGATTTAATATGTTGAGTGAAAATTTGTGCTGTGTCAGTCTGCTTAGGGACAGGATTGGAGGGGGTGGTGATGAGCTAGTGTATATGGTTGTGAGAACCTTTCAGGTATCTTTTGAAAGGAACCTTAGACCCTTGGGCTCCACTTCCCCAAAGCAGCTTCTCATTGACACGTTTCTCCTTGTAGGAGTGAGTCAGGGGATAGCTGGGCCCAGACTCTCACTTGCTGCTTTGCTGTGTCAGGTCCTGCCCCAGAGACAGGGCCTGCAGCCCAGAGAGCAGAGGGCCAACATCCAGTCTCCTGCAGCCAGGAAGCTGCTAGCGTGTGACCCACTCTGGAGGTTATCTTGTCCTGCTGCAGAGCTGGTCATATTTTGCAACTTCTGGCCAAGCCCTGAATTGGCAGCTCTCGTGCAGGTAAACGTTCAGGAGTTTACTTTAGACTCTGCGCTGGGGTTACATAGGAGACCTTCTTAGTTTTGAAGGGGGTTGTTGCCCAGGATGACTGAACGACACACAGAAGGGTCCTGGAAAGCTGGAGCTCCAGGTCTCATTTGCAGGAAAGAACTGGATGGATTGAGCTATCCAGGCACAGGGGGAGAGGCAGCCTTTGTTTCAAAGTGGACTGTATCCCAGGATGAAAATAAATCCAAAGGAAATCATAGAGATCTATCAGTGGGTTTGGGTTCATTTGCCTGAAAATGAGCCCTTCTTTTTGGGGCTGAATTATTCCAGTTAGCTAAATATGTTTGCGGTGAAGGGCAGTAGAAAAAGGAACTTCACTGAAAGAGGAAGCATGTGGTCTTCTGGGCTGTGAGTTTGTGAATGGAGAGAGAGCAAGGCTTTGTAGAGCGACTTTGCCCAGGGAGAAGACCTGCTCACAGAGATCGCATTCACCTCTCACCCCATTGTATCCCTCTCCCTGACCATGCACTTAGGAAAGAAAAAGTTCAGAAAACTCCCTCACCGCAATCTTCTGCACAGGATCATGCTATCCCCCTAGCTGCTTCTATAAAGGGTCCCTTCTTCCAGCCATCACCACCCCCTCTAATTCCTCCTGGCCTGAATTCTGCTTCTCCAGATCTCCACTTCTAAGATTCTTTTAGCCTTAGTTGTAAGCTAGGTCAGAGTTAAGTAAGAATTATTTTATACAGTCAATTTTCAAGATTAGTATCTTGGGAGCGAGCTTCATCAGAGCCCGGGATTGCTCTTGTGCTCCATTATCAGCAGAATTGAAATCCATCTAAGATGGTTTTCCGAGAGCACGTTCCTCGCTGTTCCTGGCGTTCATACACCCTCCATTTCTGGGACTTGGGACTGAGGAGATACGAAGGTTTAATCAGCTGGAAGCTGTTTGTGGCTGGGGTGTGACCCTCCACATTGTGTGTCATCTGCCACGGCAGTTTGTTGAGCCACTCTTGTGACCCAGCATTTATAAAATCAAGGCCAAGCCAGTGCTGTCTTAATAGAAAGTCGCTGCCCCGGAGCAGTTACAATGTAATGGGGACTGTGACTTTGACTGAAGGGTCCAAGCTTCAGTGCGGGCTGTTCAGATGTGTTGATGGCAGCTGGGAGTACCATGAAAGCGAGGAGACCCGTCGAGGGACACGGCTGCTCTTCTGAGCTTTTCTACCTTCTGCATTTCCCACCCACGCCCATAATGTGTACAGATGATACAAACGCATTTCACAAAATGGTCCTCCGTGAACGAATAAATCATGCAACCCATTTAAGAAATGCATTTTCGTTTGGGTTTAAAGTCATCCCCTGCAGTCACTGCAGGGGTCTGGTTCTTGTAGAACATCCTCCCTAATGTTCACCGGGAAATGGAAGTTTCTCTGTGTCCGGGATTTAATAAATCGGGCTATTAAATTGTAATCCAAGACACCAGCTCAGAAGATAAGGTCCCTTTCAAGTTGTTGAATTTGTTATGACTGGGTGGTGATTGGCAGTGGCTTAAAGGGCCATCATGTGAGTAGAAAGTGAGAGGCTGGACCCTGCAGGACTGGGGTACTGCTCTGGATTGTTTTCGAGGTTATCACTGATTTATGACTGTGCTCCTTAGAGACCAGGAGTTCACTGTGGCCGCCATTAAGGCTTTCATCTTCCGTTTGATCTGATTTTGATTATTGTTTTTTTCTTGTGGGGAAAACACTCCTCACTTTGTATTACCTATAATGTATTTTAAGCATCTTTGGTTAAAATAAAAAACACCAAAATCCCTAAAGTCAGGGCACCAAAATACTCTCAGGCTGCATTGTAAATGTAATTTTGGATATAATTTGATTGACTAATCAAGCGATACCATGTAGTTCTTAGTGGAGGTTTTTTTTTCCCCTCTGAGTATTTGAAAGTTGATGGCTTTTTCTCCTCCCCAGGTGACCGTCCCAATCTTCCTAAGGAGGACACTCCTCCCAGCAGCCTGGACTCATTTTCCTCCCCATCTCCCACGGCTGCCGCTGCCCATGGGCCCCCTGGACCAGACAGAAACCACCTTCTTGCAGATGGGGATACCTTTGGGGACTGGGCATCCACTGCGTAAGTAGCTGTGCTTTTCTGTTTGGTGCTGAGGCAGGGAGGGCCCTGAAATGAAAGTGGCCCTTCATTTTGAAGTTTATGTGGCAGGTCGATACTGAAGCCGTTAGATCTCAGGACCTTTGTTCTCTAATTAGTGGGGCTGCCAAAAGGAGAGGGTCCATAAAACAAGGCCTTTCTTTAATAGGGTGTCTGTGTTCCCAGTATGGAAGGGGTGGGCAGGTGCTATTTCAAATCTGTTTTAAGTTCAATTCATGGCAGTTTGGGGTTGCACGTAGGAAGTTTGCTATTGTCCTGCTCGGGATGTTTTCTCGCTAGTTATCGCAAACTTTTAGAAAGATGCAAATGCGTGCGTTGTGATCAGTAGACTTTCCAGGCTTTCTGTTGGATGATATCTTAGTTATATGAATTTTTGCAAGCTTTATGCTCGTGTCCTGCTCTGTTTACTCTGTAGCACCCTGCATAATTGACAATTGATGGATGAAATACCCGATATTAGTTTCTCAGTTTGGTTGATTGCCAGCCATGAGCAGATCAGCTCAGGTGTATCAAGACAAATAATACCAATACAAACAAAATACCATGGACCTGGTTTCACTACATGAGGGTTTGTCTTTCTCTGTTTCCTGAGGCTGTGGCGTAAGTGCAGGTTGGTGGTGGTGTGGAGCATCAGATTTCAAACAGATGCTCAGAGAAGGAAAAAAAAAAAAAAAAAAAAAGAACTCTGCTAATAATTACATGACATTACTTGATTAGTCAATCAAATGACATCCAAAAATACATCTATAATTCAGCCTGAGAGTATTTGGGTGTCCTGTCTTTAAAGTTAAAAAAAAAATGTTTTCAAAAACTCAAAGCTGCTTAAAATAAGTCATAGATAATGATGTCATTCTACCCTAGCTGGGCATTCTTGGGACTTTAAATGGAATTGGAGAGTGTTTCTCACATCACTTGGCTTTTTATAGTTACTGCTGGCTTCACATGAACTCATTATGAACTTACTAAGTATTACAAGAGGCTGGGAGAAGTTGGGTATGCTAAAATTTGGGGGTGACCTGAAGACTTTGAAAACTAACCGAAAATCCAAGTGGAACTCAAAATATGGGTACGCATTCTCCGGATGAGATTTTTTTTTCCCTTCAAAATTGTCCTATGTGTATCTTTAAATGCTGAAGACTGTGTATTGTGGATTTAAACCACAGAGTACTCAAACAGGCCTGTCATTTTTGCCATTCTTTTTTCAAAATAAAAATACTCTTTCACTTTTGTGCTTGCTACAAGCCACAGTGACAGTGGTAACATAGGAACCCAGCCTCTGCAATGCTGGGCACTCCAGCAGTGGAATTTGGGGTATGTGTGTGTGCGCGCGTGTGTGTTTTAAAGCACAAGCCAGGTCTCTAATTATTCCTGTCAGTAAGTGTCTGTCACAGTCAGTGGAGAGCATTTTAGTCAGTGCCTCTTACTCCACAGTGGTTCTGTGGAGAAGTGACATTCCAAGCCACGATGCAGGCAGTGCTCAGTTCACAGCACATCCATGGCTGAACATGAAGAGCTTGATATTTTTGGTCATCAATCAGATGAGGAGTGAATCCCCCCAGCTTCCTATTCATGCAAATTTTAAAATGTCATGGAAAGCACTCCAACCTTGGAGAGGCCCGAAAGGGAGGGGCCAAAATAAGTAGCTGAAACAAGTCTGGAAAGGAGATTTTTGTTATAGTGGAGACTTCCTGCTACTTGAAGAGCTTGACTTTTTGTTTTCTGGGCACTGGATAAAACGCATCTCTCTCTTACATATATATATAATAGAATTCATGTGTATCTTTTAAAGGACTTACTGGTAAGCATATCTCAGTGCAGATTTCTCATGAAGTCGGGGGGCGCCTCTCATACTTGAGGACCGTGAGGACCCCCTGCAGGGCTTGTGCAGCCCACGGCGCTGGGCCCACACCGTAGTGACACTTAGGATTGGGGAGAGCCTGCAAATGCGGATTTCTAACGTTTTCCCCGATGATGTTTGGCAAACCCTGACGTAGACTCCTGTCCGCCCCTCCCCGCATGGTTCTAGGCATGTGCTGATGTAAACAGCTTCTCTTAGGAGTGTAGTTAGGAGAAGTGACAGTGCTTCCTTCTTTTTTCTTTTCTTTTTTCTCCTCTCCCCCCTCCCCTCCTCTCCCCCTCTCTCCCCCCTCCCTCCCTCCCCTCCCTCCCTTCATCTCCCCTCCCCTCCCCTCCTCTCTCTTCCTAGGATTGTGTTTGCTGTCTTCAAGCAGCCCTTGGGTGCCCCTGCAAACTTTGATTCCCTCTGCCTGAAATGTCTCCCTTCCTTTCTGCTCAAGACAATCTTGACCTGTCTTGAGGATCTAATTTAGTTTTCACTTTCAGGTAGCCTTCTCTAGGGCTCTAGTCTACTGGAGGGTTCGGAATAATCCCTTCCTCTGTCTATACCCAATACATGATGTTAGAAAACGATCCCCTTCTAGTACTAGTTGGTACTTACCTTTTATTGTTATTTGATAGTGGTATATGTGTGTGTCTATCTGTGTATCTACGTCAGTGTCTCCATCTGCCTGCCTGCTTATCTATCAGTCTTATTCAGTTTGGGCTGCTATAACCAAAATACTTTGATTGAGTGGCTTATGAAGAGCAGGAATTTATTTCCCACAGTTTTGGAGTCTGGACGTCCAAGGTCAGGGTGTCAGCCTGGCTGGGTTGAAGTGGGAGGCTGCTTCCAGTGTACAGACGACTCACTTCTCACGTATCCTCACATGATGGAGAGCAGAGAGCGGAAGCAGGCTCTCTCGTGGATCTTAGGAGGACGCTGATCTCATTCATGAGGATTCCACTCTCATTGCATCCTAATTTTCTCCCAAAGGCCTCACCTCCTAACACCATCCCATGGGAGGGGGTGGGGTTTCAACATGCAAATTTGGGGGGGGTCACAAACATTGGATGCATAACACTATCCAATCTTTCCCTCACTCCAAGATCGATCATAAAATTATTTTGTAATAGATTTAATTAATTAATTAATTATGGCTGCATTGGGTCTTTGTTGCTGCACACAGGCTTTCTCTAGTTGCAGCGAGCGGGGGCTACTCTTTGTCGTGGTGTGCGGGCTTCTCATTGCGGTGGCTTCTCTTATTGCGGAGCACGGGCTCTAGGCGCATGGGCTTCAGTAGTTATGGCCTGCGGGCTCAGTAGTTGTGGCACGTGGGCTTCAGTAGTTGTGGTTCACGGGCTCTAGAGCGCAGGCTCAGTGGTTGTGGCGCATGGGCTTAGTTGCTCCATGGCATGTGAGATCTTCCTGGACCAGGGCTTGAACCTGTGTCCCCTGCATTGGCAGGTGGATTCTTAACCACTGTAGCACCAGGGAAGCCCTCGATCATAAAATTCTTGACAATAAAATTGGGTCTCATACTCTTTGAACTTTTTAGTGATATTGACATAGTTATTAATAAATATTTTATTTCCAATTTAAATTATTATGCATTTATAAAAATACTTTTCTTTTGGAAGTCTCATTTCTTTCTGTGTGTCATTGAATGTCTCTTAGGCAATTTAAAACTCTTTGGGAATTTCACAGAATTAATCTCACCATTTTCTCTTTATAACATTTTTCTTTATTTCCTTAGCACTTACAAATTTAGTTTTCATTGTATGTGCTTTTCTTTTTGTTTCTTTTTTTTTAAATCCATCATCTCTGCATACCAGCTGTACAGTATTGATTATAGTAGGATCTGAGTAAATCTGATTAAGAGCCCTTTTAATAAAACCGAAGTTGCTGTGTAGTCATTAAAACTCTTCTCAGAGCCTTAAAAAGGAGGCACTGCCTGGACTGCTTGGTTTTAATCCAGACTGGTGACTCTCTGTTCCAAAACTTACACCTGCCTTATCTTAGGTCCTGAAAAATGAAGCCCAAATGTATGTAGATCACATAGGACCCCAGTAGCTCTATTGTACAGAAATGCCATGACCGCAGCTACCAGAAAGCAAACT
Source organism: Tursiops truncatus (assembly GCF_011762595.2). NCBI lineage: Eukaryota > Metazoa > Chordata > Mammalia > Artiodactyla > Delphinidae > Tursiops > Tursiops truncatus. The sequence continues at coordinate 110,828,164 of NC_047038.1, read as the reverse complement.
TATGCAGGAAAACCTACAGCAGCTGATATTCTGATATAGGCAGTGTGTAAATACAGCTGTAGTCTCTGACAGGTAGAAAACAATCTAGCAGAATTGGATTTCTTGGGTTTCTGCTGATGTTTATGACTTGTGGGTATTATTCATTGCAGTCAATCAATCTGTAGCTATTCCTTACCTGTACACTCAAGGTGGTGGGTGACTTCATTGCCAGTAAAGAATTGCTAGCTCAGTCTCCTTGGAGGACATTACATCATAGGTCAAGGTATTTCAAATGTTCCAAAGTCATTTTTTCCCCAGTAAAGTAGTTTTCTCTTCATTTTTAAATGATGGAGCAGGTCCTTGATAAGTAATTCTTTTAGGTTTTCTGCCACAAAAGAAAATCTCTTGTAAGTAGATACCAGGAGTTGTTATCTGCTTCCTGTACAGATTTCAAATGAAAAGGAGTACCTCCTGCTAGCACGTGTCCGTAGTCAAGATGGCAGCAGCATCTTAGAATCGTTCTTCGTAGCTGGGAATGTTGGTACCCCGAGGTGTAACTCAGTGTGTGCTCTGGCAGGCTGGGAGGGCAATAGATCCTTCTCTCCCACCCAGTGAGAGGCTTGGCTTGGTAAGGTTTATCCTGAATGGGAAGGTGTTCCTAACAACGTCTATCCCCGATGCTGCCCTGAGCCGCTGTTGTGCATCAGAGGTACATGCCTCCCCAGGCTTGGTGCTAGTCGGTTAAAGTCATTAGACGGTAAGCTCCCATGCCCATTTACAGCCTCGTGCATGTCACCTGTAGACTTTGTGTGTGCTCACTGGTGACCATTTTTATTCTTGTCTATGAAATAATAACTTGCCTCCTTTAAACTGGGCAAACACATAGAGGTTTCCCATAGACAGCTGCTTGGCATTTGAGATTACTTGACTTGGTTCCATGATTGCTTTTCAGGGAGTTGATGAATTTTGTGGGGAGATAGCAAAGTACACCTTAAACTGGCTTTGTGTCTGTGACAACAAACCATGAGCGATTTGTCTGAAGTTCAGAAAAATAATCACCTTAAACAATTTTTAACAGGTTTTGGTGAAATTGGGTGCACACTTAGAAATTATAAGGTAGCAGTCATGGGCAAACTTTGTCTTCGCCTCTTCCCTTCGTCTCTCTTTCTTTCTGTTCTCTCTCTCCTCCACTGCTTCAGGGAGGGCTTCCTCAACCCCATTGCTCCTTGACTTTACTGCTCCCAACCCTGCCAGGGCAGTCAGTTCACCCTAGAAGTTGATGTCTTAAATTTTGATTGTTTCAAAAGAAAATAGGGCATTTAACTTTTAAAAGTTTTCTCTCTCTTGGGGGGGTGCATATGTGCTTTTTTGCTAACTTGACTAAGATGAGCACATATGGCTTTTGTAAAAAGGGGAGAAAGGTTATGTATATTTAAAAAGAGATCAGGAGACGGTGGTATTTAACCCCCCAAAGTGAATTGCCCATCACAGGCATTTCCAGCATCTTTATTGGCTAGTTAGGACATCATATCCTAATAAGGGGAGCACCTTTTCTTCTCTGCTTACCTGTAGGTGGACCCTGGTTACAGAAAGTGGTGGGTTCCATTGACCGGCGTCTCTAGTAGAGCTGGTGCCTTCGTGTGGCGCTGGGTGCTGTGAGGAGTGGATTGGAAGCCAGTCTCCCATACCTAAGTGAGCGGCAAAGTCCCTGGTGGGTTCAGAAAGATGGAGGTGTAAGATAGCTCGTAGGGAAGCACATGAATGAGCAGGAGTAGACCGCCTTGCTGTGAGCCCCGGCAGCCTTGTGACTTCTGCCCAGAGCTTAGCCCATCTGGACCTGTTGGGGGCTGGGGACTTAGAGGGGGCAGAAGCGTCTGCGTCAGCAGTGGCTGGTGGTGAGAGGCTGCAGAGAAGGCTTGATGCGGTAGATCCTCTCTTGCATTTCTCAGAATCAAAGACTGTGGAGCATTAACTCTCGGGGGCCACAGACTTTGTTGTAGCTGCTTTATAACTATGTCATGTTGATCCTCACATCAGACCCAGTGAGGTAGAACTATGTTCTTTTTTTTTTTTTTTGCTGTACACGGGCCTCTCACTGTTGCGGCCTCTCCCGTTGCGGAGCACAGGCTCCGGACACGCAGGCTCAGCGACCATGGCTCACAGGCCCAGCCACTCCATGGCATGTGGGATCTTCCCGGACCGGGGCACGAACCCATGTCCCCTGCATCGGCAGGCGGAATCTCAACCACTGCGCCACCAGGGAAGCCCTATGTTCATTTTTAAAGATAGAGAAATGGAGGCACAAAGAAGGTCAGAAATTTGCCCCAAGCCACATGACTAGTAAGGGGCAGAGAAGGGTTATGACCCTGATCTGTCTGACCTCGTGATCTGTGGTTCCCTTGGACTTGTTTTACTGTCGGTATGGAAAGTCTGGTGGCCTATGGGAACGTTGTTCAATTGTAGTTTTCCCCCGATTCTGAGACCCACAGTGAGCTAACAGCGGCTGTCAGCTGGCCGCTGCCCTTGTTCTGAAGAGGGAGCGCTGACCCTGTGTTAAGACACGTTGCTGTGGTTTATAGTTACCTATGGAGAATAAGCCCTTGAATCTGAATTGCGGCACATTCACCATCCAACACCTTTGGCTGAGATTTGCGGAGGAGGGCATCCTCCCCTGCCGCAGAGCTGGGAGACTTGGAAATTTGATATTTTGCAACAGAGAAGCATCCGTAATCTTTTCATGAGTAGCACGATATCCGGTACAGCTCTTGAAGCTAACCTCGGGGCCCACGTGCTTGGCCATCGACCCTCAGTCTCTTCACACTCATTGGGGTGGTGGTGGTGGATAACTGTAGTCCCGTATATCTTCTTCAATCTTCTCTCCAACTCAGTATAGAAATTACGCCATCCCGACTGACCGCCTAGCGTCCTCACAGCCTTCCATACATGTCCCTTGGGTCCTGCTGGGGTATTTTTGGTATTTGTATTGTGTACTTGGCACTTGCGTGTGGCCTGAGTCACCTCTCCCTTTGCTGTGCTCTAACTACAGGTTCTGAAATTCAGAGATTTTATTTTCAAGCCAAATGGTGGGTCATTCATCTAACTTTAAAGCCCCGTAATGAAAGTTGACTTTCCAAATTAAAGACGCTGGTCTGAATTTTTGTAGTGGCTGCTCTACTGCTGAAGATTCAAACAAACAGACAAACAAAACTTAAGTCTTCTCCTTAGTCTTGTTTTGGTTTTGCTTTTCTGTTTTGTTTCACTGGTTTTTGCTATTGTAATGTATCATTTGCTCTGCGTGGACTGGTTGGCTGGGTCTCAATACTGAAATGCAGGCAGGGGCCTCGTGAGCTTTCTGTGAGTTGGAAACCCGTGGTGTAGACTGGTAAAGCACTGATTTTAGAGTCAGACAAGCCTGGCTTTGCATTCTTCTCCTGCCACTTCAAACCTTGGAGGCCTTATGTAAATTACGTCAGCAAACCAAGGCTTAGCAAGATTATCTGCAAAGGGGGAGTAACAGCACCCAGCCCTCTTGACTGTTGTGAGGTTTCAAGGTACCACATGTCATAAAACCCAGTCACGGCTCCCCTGGGAGCCCTAGGCTTGCATTTTCCTTTCCTCCGAGAACTTAATTTAATATTCTTAGTTGAACTTGACCCAACTTCCTGGTTCATCAGTTATGTAATCTCCCCACTAAATGGCTTAGGGGAAATAGGCTCTTTAGTCCTGGAGAAGCCTTTAGTGTTGACCTGAAGTTGCATTGTTTCCAGCATTTACAGTAGTTATACCAGGAGAACCCGCAGCTCCTGTCCTTGCCTCGCTGTGTAGAAAGCTCCTCTGTAGAAGCTTCGGAGAATAGGGCCCTTGGGTAGCTCATGACCAAGGCGTAGTGTTCCCAGTGGGACCCAGCCAGCTCTCTAAACTGTTCTGAGCAGTATGGGAAGCTCTCCTATCACCACAGGTAACCCGTAAAACAGCTTGGTAAGTAACCAGAGGATTTTCTTAGCAGAGTAGTGCTGTACCCCTTTTGAGCTGTGCTTGGGAGCCCCTGTTTTATATGTTCCACCCTCACGTTGGCTGTTGGCTGTCTTCCACATACGAATTGAGCTTGTGGAAATATTCCCGTCGGTTGCCCTGCGGGACCATAATGCTGAGACCTCTCTACAGCCCCATAATTCTCTGAAACGCAGCTGCAGCTCCTTTTCTGTTTGGCTAGCAAGCTAAAGTTCAGGCCTGGTGCCTGATTCCACAGTGATGATCTGGAAGGAAGAGAAATGCAATTCAAGGAGCACTTTGAGTGAAAGATCAGTCAGAGGTGTAACTCTCAGTTCTCTCATAGCAAACCCCGAGAAAATGATCGGCCTGGGGGTGAACTTCGTAAGATATGGGCTGACTAGGTCTAGTGGTGTCCTTTCTTGTCAAGGAGGGAAACCCCCCAGCAGACCCAGCATCCTGGGGGGTGAGGACTGAGTGTTCAGTGTGGTTGTATCCAACCTCAAAAGGTTCTGTCTTATCTGTGTTCGAGAGATTTCCTTCCGTGCCTTTCCTCCTCTCCCTGCCCACCTCCCTCCTTTTCCTCAAGGGGGACCAAGTTCTTGCTTTTACGTGCTGGCTCGATCTATTGGCTGTCTGCCTCCTGCATGGGAGGTGATCCTGAGCAATTAGTCAGGAGAGCTCCTGCTGCAGGAAAGCCCTGGGTGCTTGCAGATCGGCTTTTGGTACACACAGGAGTCCCCACGCCGCAAAGCCAGTGAAGATGGAGGAAGGCGAGTGGGCTTTCTGAGCCCAGGGGAGTTTACCATCATTATCTTCACCTCTTCCAACTCTCCACTACGAAATGGATTCACATCTGATCCATCTTATCCAGGGGTGAGCAAACTGTGGCCCACCACTGCCTGTTTTTTTTTTATAAATAAAGTTTTATTGGAACACAGCCACCCAGTCATTTACAATTGTGTCTGTGACTGCTTTCGTGCTGCTATGATGGCAGGGTTAAGTAGTTGCAAGACCTACAGCCTGCAGACCCTGAAGTATTTATCATCTGGCCTTTTGCAGAAAAAGTTTGCTGACCTCGATCTAATCTATAAACAAAACTGATCTTTTTGGGAAAGCCCACGCTCCTTAAAAACCAGTTTCAACAGCTGTGGTAATTGCCATGTTTTAGATGGGCGGTCCAAGTGATTTTTAAATGTAACTCTTAGGAATCTTTTCATGTCATTGAACTAACCAAAAGTTTTCCTTATGGCTTTTGGATGCCTTCAAGTGTGTGATCATAATTTCAAAAGGCTTTTTAGTACTTCAGTGATTGAAAAATTTATTTGGGGTTATTCTTTTTACAACCTGTTGTTAAAAAAATTTATTTTGAAATAGTTTTAGATTTACAGAAAATTTACAAAGATAGTATAGAGAGTTCCCATAGACCCTTCACCCGGCTCTACTACTAACATCTTACACCAAACCATGGTACTTTGGTTAAAACCAGGAAATTCACATTGGTGCGATACTGTTACATACAGACTTTATTTCTGTTTCACTCATTGTTTCACTCATGTCCTTTTGTTCCAGGATTCAGTCTTGGATCATATGCAATCATACTGCACTTAGCAACTTTTTTCTCCCAATGGTGACATTTACTTAATATTGATAGTTTTTCCCCTTTGACAGAGTTTGTTGTCTTTTGGTAAAGAAAGTGATTCATTGGTGAAGATGTAAGCTTGGAAAGCAGAGGCAATATACCTAATGCTCATAAGAAGGGCTTCACCTGTTGAGTACTCACTGTTCTCCAGTCACTGCTGGGTGCTTTATACCTGTCATCTTATTTACATCTTACTGCCACCCAGCCTGTTAACACTTACTTTCATTTTAGCTAAGGACACAGACCAGGGAGATGGTTACTCTCCCAAGTTTCAGTTGTGGCTGACTCTCAGCCCAGGCTGATAATACCAGCTCTGCCCCAGCCTCTGAGAGTGAGAAGTGTCCTCCCCTCTCTCCCCATTCCCCTCCTGCCTTCTTTTTTTTTTTTTTTTTTTGCGGTACGTGGGCCTCTCACTGTTGTGGCCTCTCCCGTAGCGGAGCACAGGCTCCGGACGTGCAGGCTCAGTGGCCATGGCTCACGGGCCCAGCCGCTCCGCGGCATGTGGGATCTTCCCAGACTGGGGCACGAACCCGTGTCCCCTGCATCGGCAGGCGGACTCTCAACCACTGCGCCACCAGGGAAGCCCTGCCTCCTTTTTTTAAAAATCAAAAAAAGGAACAAGCTGAGGGAGATTAGGAAACTGCAAATGGGCACACTGCCAGGGCTATCTTTGGAACCCAGGGTCTGTGTAGAGTGGCGGCGTCTCATGCTACTGTAATCGGTGTGATTAAAATCCTTCAGTCACCCTGCCTGTGAGCATCTGACTCAGTGGACCTGCGCAGTGAGTGCCTCTGACTCTCCTGTGTCTCCATTCAGCTCCTTGTGTCCCACTCCGGCTGCTCGCTCGGAGGGACTTGAGGCTGTGAGCTCCGTGCGGTCTTGTCAAAACGGGGCTTTGACCCGACATTGACCTGGAGTAAGTCACCGTCACCTTTCTGCTCTCGGCTTCTCACGTGTCGCGTGGAGCGGTAGCATAGCTGGGAATGAGTGGATTAGCGCGTGCCGGTTGTGCCTGGCGCAGCGCCGACTGTGCCAGGATGTAGGGAGGGCGTGATGATGCTGACAGTGGCGCCGTGGGCTCCGGGCGGAAAGCCTCCCTGGCTGCCCACGTGGCAGCTGCTCCCTCCTCTGTTCTCCTGCGGGACCCTGGCCCCCTCTCTGTTGTGTGGCGCTCATCACGCTGCGTCATGATCATCAGTTTGTCCTTCTCTTCTCACCTGACTGGGTGCTCATGGAAAAGAGCTGTTATAGTTCCCTGGGTGTCCCCAGGGCAGGCGTGGGGCCTGACAGGTAGTTCTCAGACCAAGAGTGATGAGCGAACAGGGTCCAGTTCGAACCCTCCTCATGATCAGTGACGTCCTCCCGGCCCAGTGCTGTAGCTTATGGCCCCTTGTCACAGGTGCATGCTTCTCCCCACGGCTGTGTCCCTCACTGTGCTCACTTGGGACCAACAGCGTGCTGGCTGGGGAATTGCCCCTCTCTGGCACGTAAAGAAGAACGGTGGCATTAATTTGAACAGAGATGTCTCATAATATACAGATCGACAATATTTCCTTCTGTCTTTATTAACATTTTCAAACACTTTTGCCCAGGACAGCTGTTCTAGACTTATGCTGTACGTTGTTTCCCAGCCTGGAATGAAAGATCATTTCACTAATGTGTTGGCTTCTGCTCGGAGACCTTGCAAATGAGGTTTTAAAATCTTTCCTTCCGGTGCAAACTTCTGATTTGATGCCGACATCATAAAAGCCATCGTCAAATATCTTGGTATTTGGGGGATTTAATCATTTCAGAGAAGCAGTCATTTCTTTTCCTGATGTGTATCCTCCCTCAAATGCTAAATTATGCTCTGTGCTCCCAGAGCCTGGAATCGGGCACTTGTATTGCGAGCACTGCCCAGAGCCTGACCTGCCTATGGTTTGCAAGAAATGTTTGTTAGAGGCAGACGTTCTCTGGTGACTGGTGCAGCTGTTGTCGAATTTTAACAGTTAAGGCCCTAAGTCCCCTCCCCCATTTCTGAAATGTTTGTGCTTTTCTGCTGCCAAAAAGTTTTTTTTAATATGCATGGCGCGTGGAGTCTGGTATTGGAGACGATCGGGTCACAGTTTGAATCCCAAGCAGCATATACCACTGATTTGTTACATTTTCAGAAAAATGAACTCTGTAAAGTGTACGCATACACAGAAATGGTCATAATTTCATGTTATTGAGGGTTTATTCCTCCCCATCGTGAAAGCTACACGGTCTTTCCCTGACGTGCAGACCTGTTTTGCCAAGGCAAGAGTGTTGTTAGTGGAGAGAATTCGCTCGTCACCTTCACAAATGTGTGTTCCACTCCACCTGCCCCGCCCCCAGGCAGGAGACTTCCCATTGCCTTAGGAATACCAGGTAGCCTTCCAATGTCAGAAAGTTTTCGAGGATGAGTTTCTGAGCTAGCAGGAGGAAATCTCGGTGTTTTTAGTGAAACCCTCTTGTTTCCATTTCTTCCTTTTCTTTGAGAAGGAAACATTTCTCCTCAAAGGGAGGTTGGCTCTTTGGCCCCGAAGACAGAGAGGAGTCATGATGCTTTCAGTCTAGTGTGTGAAATTGGGAAGAGAGCAGAGAAAGAGATTCATATTTCTCTGTAATTTATTTCTGTTTTGGTAAATGTGGTTTCTGAGCTTTTCAGGAAGAGTAGACTTCTGCCTGCATTTTTGCAAACCACAGCTTGGCTTTCAGGAAACATGGCGCTTTAGGTGCTTTTTTATCATTGCTCAGCAGCTCCTTATTCAATAAAATCAGTGGTTTCTGATCATGCCAGTCTTGGTCATCAAAAATCCATAGTTAAAGGGGCAGGAGGAAGAAGGAATTACATAGTTTTGTTTGTTTTTTTTTAAATGCTTAAATTTGGGAAGTGGTAGGAGAGCACACTTGAAATATTCCATGTGTTCTTGCAGGCAATGGGCTTTTGAATTCTAAGATCACCTACCAGTTTTGATCGTTAACCCGAAGACTTTCTTAGCCAGGGTTCTCCTCTGAACCACAGAATACAAAAAATGACCTGGGTATTTTCTCAGTTTTCCCAAGGATGCTGTCAAGAACGGTGACATCTGAAATTTGACTCTGCAGGGTCCCGCATTGGCCTGCCATGATTCCAAGGATGCTGGCAGAAGACATTGGGCTCCTGGTCAGAGTCAAAGGACTGTACTAATCACAGCCGTAGCAGTCCTCAGAGTATTAATCCGAGTCCCAGTTGCCACAGGGTGATGCCCCGTGGCCCAGATAACACCTGCCTGTGGAGTGTTAGCAAGAGAGAAACCCAGAGCTCAGGAAAAACACATCTTTTATGACGGACAGTAAAGCCTGCTCTTCGCTCCAGAGGAAGACACAACTTTATCTTCCAAGGCTCTGTGCTCTAAAAGCATCCTTGAAAAGATAATCCATCCTTTGCTCGCTAGAAGTGCAGACACACCAGAGACCCGTATTGAATTGTCTCCCAACACATGGGTAGCTAGAACGGTTCTAGACATGCAGGAGAGGGGTTAATTCATTATGTAAATGGATGCCTTAGGACGCCTTCTCTCCGGAGGCCCAGGCTGAGAAAAACTGCTAGATCACACCGAGGGCCCAGGCTGAGAAAAACTGCTAGACCTTTGCTCTGGGCTGCCGTTTCCCAAATGCCTAGGGTTCCTCTAAAATGTTTTAAGTCAAAGAAGAGAAAGACAATGCCAGAAATTCTCCTTTAAAAGGAATACTTTACTGCTTTTTGAGAAAATTATAAGTATTATCTTTTAAAGAATTAAATAGTTAAAAAATATTTTTTGATCCTTATTACCAAAAAGCAAAATAAAACCCAAATTCTGGAAAGTAGGAGATGGTTTATATAAAGAAACTCATATTTACAATTTCTTGCCTTCCAAAAAAAAAATTGTTGGCAGGTTGCTTTTGGAGACACCTGTGAAACGTCATCTGGCCTCTGCTGGCTGAGGCGAGAATTCAGGTCTTAGGTCTTGAGTGTATTTAACCGCTTCCTACCTCATCCCCATTCCTTCCCAGCGAAGAAGCCCATGGAAATTTTCTTGTATCCTCATGGCTCCTTGGCTCCATTTCCTGAACTTTGTTTGGCTGGGCAGGTCTCCTCTTTCACAGGACTTAGTTCTCTACATGACTTAGGATACCTCCTCCCCATATTAGAGGCGAACATGAATAGTCCAGTCTGCAAAGTTCATGCCCACAGAGAAGTCCCGAGCGGAGGCTTCTGAGATACTGTGGGGAAACCCAGGGACTCAAATACAGAAATTTAGGTCTAAGTGGGAAGCCTGAAAAGACTCTCTTGGTGAACCAGTGAGTGTGGGATCACATAGCACATCTGTGTGTTGACAGAAAACAGAAAACTCACCGAGAACAAACCAAGAAGCAAGAAAGGTTCATGTTGCGAGCTTGACTCTGGACAAGGATGGGTGACTCTGAGTTCCTGTTTTGGGACAGGGTAGAGAAAGCCGAGCTAAGGATAGGCCCTTACCTTCTAAACCTGCTATTCCAACAATTCTTTCACTTGCCAGGAGGGGTATTTTCCCTTTACAAAAAAACAAAACATTTCTTTTTATTTTATTTTATTTTTTTTTTTGCGGTACGCGGGCCTCTCACTATTGTGGCCTCTCCCGTTGCGGAGCACAGGCTCCGGACACGCAGGCTCAGCGGCCATGGCTCACGGGCCCAGCCGCTCCGCGGCATGTGGGATCTTCCCGGACCGGGGCACGAACCCGCGTCCCCTGCATCGGCAGGCGGACTCTCAACCACTGCACCACCAGGGAAGCCCAACATTTCTTTTTAAAAGAAAGATGTGAGGATGAAGCAGATCATAGCTGTAAAATTTATGACCTTTGCCTTTAAAGAGCCTTATAGATACACACACTGTGAGCTTCTCTTCATCCCGCAGCTGTCCTCCCGCTCAGCAGATAGATGGCCGTCGTTTCATCACCTGACGATTTATGACCAGGAAGGGTTGGTTCGGGTCGGGTGAACCACCTCATCCTCCACCACCACCAGCACCCACCAACGCCTTGAGTAATTGCTGGGAGATAACATGTCAGTTGTTTGGCCAACTATGGTCTTAAATTCTCTGTCAGAGCTTCACTCACGCCATCCTCTCCCTTCCTGATTAGTAAGAAGAACTCATTAAAGTTTCATTTTCTGCTGAAGAATGGGGTGACTTTTGCTGTTGGTGATACAGATCACCTTGAGATTTCTAGGTGTCTTCGCTTGGTGTGAAGTAGGTTTTATGACTTCCAGATGAATGGCTGGATAGGGGGACTGTAAATAAGCTGTTCAGAGAATAATGTTTTTAAAATGTTCCTCCTTCCCCCCCTTTTCTGATCAGAGTAAAGGCAACCTTCTGTGTGCTAAATACCTATCAAGTCAGTAATGCAATATTTCACGGCCCTGCTGTATAATACTCAGCTGTAGTGTTAGCACGTGTGAACTGGCTGCTTCAGATGTGGCTTGAAGACTTCCTGTGCCGAGCCCTCTGCCCGGCTTTGTGAATCTGCACAACGAGTTAACCCACCTGCTCTCAATCCAGAGGCGAGAGAAATGTCTGAAACCAACACAGAACAACTCATGCTGATCGGCCCTCCCGTTTATTGGTGTGACGGGCCTTCAGAGAAGGTCTGTGACTTAGAGAGCCCAGAGGAGAAGAACTGGGGGAGGCAGCTGGAGCTGAGCCGGGGGGAGGGGACAGATTGGAGCCAGCAGAGGAGCGGAAGAGCCTGAGGGGGGAGGAGGGGAAGTCAGGGGAGCAGAGCTGTGGGCTGAGCCTCCAGGCTGCCAGGGCAGGTGGGAGAGCACACCTGTTCCTGGGGAGGCACATGGGGTGGACTGGGTCTTACCCAGGTGGCTGAATGTGGCTGACGGAACTGGCCGAATGGGAGGCCTGGGGCTAGGGCCTTGTCTAGGAGAGCTCTGCCCTGACACCGGCATGAGCAGTGAGATTGGGATCGTCTCCTGTTCTTGACGAGAGCGTAGAGAAAGGAACAGCCTGGGAGCTTTTTGCAGTAAAAATGGACAGGATGTGGTGTTAGTCCTGCTTTAGAAGAAGAATCAAAGGTAACACTCGGTAATATGGAAGGACACGGAAGCTGCTTGTAGAAACTGGTTTTAGCCAAAGAGGGTGAATTTGAGGTGAGGGGCATCGGGGTATAGCAGCATTGAATACATATGTGTTGAAAATGTACTTGAGTAAAACGAGAAGCTTTCAGCACTGTGCTTTGAAAGCAAGCTTCGTAGACCATCGTCACAAGCCTCCAGTTTTGAAATCATTGAAGAATAATTTATTCAGATCAACATGTATTTATCGAACCCTCCACGTTTAGAAGCCCCTCCATGGGTCTGTCTACTGACCTTTTTACATTAACTTATTTTCAAAATTGGCAACTACTAGGGAATGTTAAGGTCACCAAAGATTTACTGTTCATTGGTTTCTCCCTTAAAGGCTAGTCTTTGGTCCACTCTACAGGAATCTTGATTCCCAGTGGCATTCTGTTCTGAGTTGCCACATGTATATGACCAGATGAAAGAGCTTTATTTTTTTATTGAAGTGTAGTTGCTTTACAATATTGTGTTAGTTTCTACTGTACAGCAAAGTGAATCAGCTATATGTATACGTATATCCCCTCTTTTTTGGATTTCCTTCTCATTTAGGTCACCACAGAGCATTGAGTTGAGTTCCCTGTTCTATACAACAGTAGGTTCTCATTAGTTATCTATTTTATGCATAGTATCAATGGTGTATATATGTCAGTCCCAGTCTCCCGGTTCATCCCATCCCCGCTTGGTATCCATACCTTTCTCCTCTATGTCTGTGTCTCTATTTCTGCTTTGTAAATAAGATCTTCTATACCAATTTTTTCAGATTCCACACATATGCCTTAATATATGATATTTGTTTTTCTCTTTCTGACTTACTTCACTCTGTATGACAGTCTCTAGGTACATCCACATCTCTACAAATGACCCAATTTTGTTCCTTTTTATGGCTGGGTAATATTCCATTGTATATATGTACCACATCTTCTTTATCCATTCATCTGTCGATGGGCATTTATGTCGCTTCCCTGTTATGGCTGTTGTAAATAGTGCTGCAGTGAACATTGGGGTGCATGTGTCTTTTTGAATTATGGTTTTCCTCTGGGTATATGCCCAGTCGTGGGATTGCTGGGTCATATGGTAGTTTTATTTTTAGTTTTCTAAGGAATCTCCGTACTGTTCTCCGTAATGGCTGTACCAATTTAGACATTAAAAGGCCACTGTTGAATATTTAGAGCTATAGGTCGTGGGCTTGACTGTAGATTCTTGTGACTTTCCTTATAAGCAGAAAACATGAATACCTCAAAAGTCCAAGCAACTAGTTTTGGCCGTTGGATTCTGGTGTTGTAATTAGTGCACCAGTATGGTGCTAGGTTGGACAAGACTAGATCTTCTCCACAAACCTGAAGAAGTACAATGAGGCATCTCTAGTTTTGGGGTGTGGCTCTTGGGGCTACAGACCTGGGAGGAGGTGGAGAGGACCCTGTCCATTTCAGTCATCAGGAGAGAGAAAGGAACTATCACCCTAGCCATTGAGGGATGGGGTGTCATGTATTTGGTGTTCCGTGGCCTTTATACTATTAATCCTGTTCTTCAAACTTCCACACTTAGCCCAGGCCAGGCCCGATCATCGACCGTCCAGTGGCTTAACCCTCAGTCACCAGCCACACCTAGCTGCAACCCAGCCGCTACACCTCCTTCACCCAAGCTGTCATCTTTCCCCCTCTCTCTTCCTGCCACCGTAGCGGACAAGCCACCTGAAAGGTATGTGGTTTGGAGTGTGATGTAGAATGTGAGGGCGGCACACAGAGGGGCTTGATCAACCTGAGCAGCTTCTTGTGCTCCCCACATGGAAGAAGCTTCTGGTCTCCTGGACTTCGTGGACAACATTTGCAACCTTGCCTTAGACTTAAAGGTTCAAGTACGTTCTTAGAGATTTGCCTTACGTGAGACCTGCTTGAACCTACTCTTTCTGGTGCTGGTTGTGCATTTATGAAACCACGTGTTTTGCAAGAACTTTTTATACGTGAATAGAAAGCACACGGTTTGTTTTAAAGGAAGGTAAATGGGGCACTGGAAACTGTAATTAACACAGCTCTTTAATGGGCCAGTGGTGCAGAGGCCAGAGGTGCTGACCCTGTAGCAAAGCCCTTCCTCCGGGACAGCAGGCCGAGGCTCTTCTCCCCATCAGTGGCTTCCCCTGCTCCGGTGAGGTGGGCTGCTTCCTTCTGCCTCGGCGTGCATCTGGCTGACAGCCTGCTTTCCATCCTTCCCCAGTGTGTTCTTTTCCCACAAGAACACACAGGATGTTTTGACAAGTGTCGAGAAGCCGAGCCTGATGTACCTTTTGGGGGCGAGACCCAGCTGAGAGCAATGAGCCCCTTCCAGGGTGGCGTGAAAGCAGAGCCTCACCGTAGACTGATGGGCGTCCGAGGTGCGTGGCTGGAGCCTCTTACTGCCCATGTGCCTCTGCCCTTCAATGCCTCGCCTTCGGTCTCAAGACACCGGTGCTTTTCCTTAATAGATAAACCGAGATGCTTCAGAAATAAACATGCCCTGTGGTTCTAATAACGCTGAGTGAGAGGGAAGGGCATCCCACTGAGCGGAGAGGAGCAGTAGGTGAAGAGGTTCAGGGAAAGCTTCTCGGAGAGGCTCCCTAAAGAAAGATTGGGGTTTGAAACCTGTCATTTACTTGACAGTCAAGTGCTGTGGTTTGCCCGATGTTCCCTTTCCCGCTGATTTCCTTTTTGGAAGGAGCTGCCGTGCTGGTGACATAGAAATGAGATTTGGGCAGTGTGGGCGGGGGAAAGGTGAGGTTTCTCATGTTTCACTTGGTGCCTTGCATGTTCCCTCTTTAGCCTCATCAGTCGGAAGGCCCGGGCAGTGTACCCGTGTGAAGCAGAACACAGCTCGGAATTGTCTTTTGAAATAGGAGCGATTTTTGAGGATGGTAAGTGTTAGTGGGAGCTTTGTGGGAGGCTGTCTTCTGCCGGCGCAGAGGGTCTACCACCCAGAGCACGCAGGCGGTCCCTGGCTGTGGGTTTGTCAGGAGTACAAGTCTGTCCCTTGATGCTTTGGACGGGCGAGAGCCTGCCCACCTGGCTCCCAGGAACCGAACGCCAGGGGGCTGTGGGTGCCCACTTCCACTTTAATCTTGGTTATTCCCCAACTCTTGTAACTCTTGAGGGTCTTCGTTTGGGATATCTTTCTCCTGATGTAGAGAAGCCGGTGCCACTTGGAGTCAAGAAATGTTTGTGATTTGCATCCTCTGTTTTCCTCCCTCATCGTCCCCACCCTAGCCTCCTAAATGCTCCAGGTTCACCAGCTCTGTGCTACAGACAAGTGCTTTGTCGACCAATTTTGGTTTATCATTCCCTTACCATTCTTTTGCTTTACATGAGTTTCGCTTGTTTGCATAGTGCATGAATCTCTAGATAGGGGTACTGATTCTGCATACTGAAACCAGGGTATAGATTTTTGTTTGCATGTTTAATAGTCACACACAAGCATTGAGGGGCTATGCCCGGCTTCAGATTGCACAAATTCCTCCCATGGTTCAGTGTACATCTCTTCCCTCCCCCTTGATTTCTTCCTTCCCCGTCCTCCTCATTATGAAATTCATTGGTTGCTATGGAAACAGTGATGTTGTGTGGGGGCAGAGCTGCCCAAAAGGGTTCTGGAGAGGCAGCAAGAACCTTTGATGCTTGGAATGGAATGGTTGATTAGCCAGAATGTTTGGAATATACGGAGTATATCAACACAACGCCTGGTGCTATATTGTCAGTAATGCGGCATGAGCTGATGATTGTTTTTTAGAAAGCGAGTTGCCTCATTTGGAGTAGATTTCTATATCTGTGTGATACGTACTCTGGAGAGCCAGAGACTCCTGATAGTGTCAGAAAACAAACAACAAAAAACCCCACATATGACAGCATTATACTTCGTGGAGAAATTTTGCTCTTGGAGTAGAAGCAAGAACAGTCCTCTGTCACCATAACATACATGCATGCAGTTTTGGCAGGAGAGTCAGTTAGCGGCCCTCCTCCAGGCCTGGCATGTACGGGCACCCACATGGCAGAAGGGAAAGCGGAGAGCACTGAAACCCACCGTTTAGGAAATGAGGGTGAATCTTGACGCTGTGTGGTTGATTAGATATGTTCGGGGCCTCAGAACACAGTATTGTTCATGTGATACTTACCTTGGTGGAAGGTGTATCTGTTAGATTGCCTTTGGCTGCAAGTAACAGATAGAGCTGGTTAAATCAGTCACAAAAGCGAATTCGCTCACGCACTAAGAAGTCTGCACGTGGGGAGCTCCAGGGGCTGGTTAATCACCTTTTCAAAGATGTCACCCAAGACCGCAGTGTTTCCATCTCTGCTTATGGACAGGAGCCCCTGGCTGCTTCCCCAGTGCGGGTGGGATGGCTGTCCCAGTTCCAGGCCTCATGGCCACACTCAACCCCAGCAGAAGGGGGTTGCCTCATCCTTGTGTTCTTTTTTGAAGCATGAGAAAACTCTTTCAGAACATCCTTCCTAGGTGACCTGCTCTCACGTCTCAATAGCAAGAATGAGGTCATGTGCTCCCCTTAAAGTCATTGCCAGCCAGGACTTCAGATCAATCAGCACCACACTGGGACCAGGGGCTTCTCCTCTGGGCACGCAGACATGGGAATGGGGGTCAGGACCCCAATCAAATCCGGTTCTGCCAACTTGGATATTGGGAAAGGCCGGTAGATGTCTGACGCGGGACACTGAAGTTCTGCACTTTTAAAGTCCCTCGGTGACTTGCAGGAGACCTCCTAAGAAAAATAGTGTGTGCGTAGGTGTGTGTGTGTGTGTGTGTGTGTGTGTGTCTGTCTGTCTGTCTGTCTGTCTGTCTGTCTGTCTCTGTCTCTCTCTGTATATACTCATATGCATGTATACACACACATACAGGCATACACACACATATCTCAGTGTGTTTCGGGAACAGGAGAGTGATTGATAGCAGGTAGCTATCAACTCTGCACTTATTTTGCCTGAGGTCAGTTGGCTTTTCCACTTTCTCTGTGACCCTGGACAAGTTCCTTAAGTTCTCTCTGCATCAGCCTCTCCGTCCTAATCCACAAGGATGTCCACACGTGTGGTGATGTGTCAGGGCAGCATTTTGGGTCACGTGTGCAGCACAGACATTGTGGAGGATGTTGCCAACCTTGGAGCCTCGCTTGGCGCACCGTGCACCCGGCTTCGTTTTGAGCCAAGGCACATACCACTCAGATTCCGGGCTCTGTGGCGCTGGTGTCCTCAGGTCCTCCCCCAGGCCAGCTGCTCTAGAGACGCTTGTTGATGTGTTGACACCTTCCCCATACAGGAGCACGTGCACATCTCATCTGATGTGAGCTCCTTGCCCTGCAGCCCCTGCATCCCACTCCTGTTGCCAAAGATACGCACGGGGACCACGATCGGAACCCACGTCCCCAAACTTACTGTTTCTTAGGGTGGTTCTTAAAGGTCACAGGAAATGGAAGACCCTTAAGCAGGATTTATTCTTTTCTGGGTGTTTGTACCTTCATCTTCTGTGCATAGTTGATCTCTTAGCAGAGACTTGATAACTAGTTAGAAGTGTTTGCTCGGAGCACGTCTAGTGATGCCTTTCTTGGAACGGCTGCGGCTCTTCCCTTCCGATGCCGGACGCAGGCCAGGCCGGAGCAGCAGCTCCCCTGGTCTCAGCTGCCGTTGCTCCAGGCGGCCACTGTTTATAGCTCAGCCACTGGAGTGTCGCTGGGAACATGTCCTTCCTGCAGACCAGGGATACGTAGCATCGCTGAAATACCTAAGACGTTTTTTCTGTGTCCATCTGGAGTCTTCCAGCTACCGTAAATGCTCTTGCTCTTGCCCGGCCAGCCGTTCTTGTCCCTCGTGCAGGCAACAAAGGAAATTGGCTTACGCCATTCAGTGGCCTTTGGAGTAGACAAAATCCAGGTCAGAGTGGCCCCTGGGCCGCATTGTCAGTAGTCACGTGGTTGCGAACATATACAACAGTAGGAAATCCTGACCCAGAGTGTGGAAGGGAAAGGGATCTTTAGTAATCACCTTGCCCCATAACTGTCCCTTGCTCTTCGCTCTTACCGTGTGGGCCTGGACTTGAGTTTAAATTCTAAGCTGAAGATTCATTTCTATAGTAGACGCACTAATGCTTAGCTGTTGTTCTGGGGCAGTGCCTCCCATATCCTCCAGGGGGCGCCGTGTGTAAGGTCTCAGGGCAGCTGATGTGCGTGTGTCAGCCAGAGGCCAGGGCCCTTTTCTCTGGGCCTGGGGAACCTCAGAAATACGTTACTTTGGTGACCAGTCAGTTCTGCTCTCTTTCCCGATAGGTTGCCCTGCAGCTTCCGGACCCACCAGTCCAAGCAGCGAGTGGTCTCCGTCCCAGGGCTGCCCGGCATTAGGATTTCCAAGGTCTGGCTCTCTCTGGGCAGGGAGGCTGGCTGCCTTGTTTGCCAGACTTTGTTCATTTCTAATCTGGAGACAGGATCTGTCCATTGTTTGGGGAGCAGGTGTGGCCCAGATTCATCTTTAAAAGCTGCTGGTGATTCATTTTAAAGTCCTCAGATATATAAAGAGCAATCCTTGGAAGACAGCTTGCCATTATCTTAGAAAGTTGACCCTCTTATAGACCCCACAGCCTAACAATTGTGTTCTTATATATATCCCTAACATGAGGGACTCTTAGAAACTCATTTTAAGTAAAAAAAATTAAGTGCAAGAAGCTTCTATAGTGTATGATTCTGGTTCAACTCACAAACAAACAAAATAAGTAGTATATTATTAGGGATCTAAACGTACGTGATGAACCTGTGTTTGAACCATCGCTGGGGTAAGACAGTGAGAAACACAGCATGGAAGCTGCCGATCCCCTTGGAGCAGGGGGAGGGTGTGAGGGGGGAGGGCAGGACACAGGAATGAGCCCAGGACGGAGGCATCCATGTCGGCTGCAGTTCTTGAGTTGAGTGTGGGTTCCTGCTCTCTGTTGTGTAATGATGATTTAGATATTTCTCATTCATATTGTTTACATCATGCTAAAAAATACCCCAAGCTGAGACCAGATTCTGTTCTGGAGAAAGCTTCTCACAAAGTATTCTTGTCCCTAGCTCAGTGTCCTTGTTATGGGATAGTAAATCCGGAGGCCATGGAGAAACCACCGTGAGATACCACCTTACAACCTATTAGGATGGTCGTTATCAAAGATATGGAAAATAACGAGTGTTGGTGAGGATGTGAAGAAATTGGTACCCCAGTGCATGGCCGGTGGGAATGTAAAATGGTGCAGCTGCTGTGGAAAATAGTGGGGCAGGTCCTCAGAAATTAATCATAGAATTACCATGTAGTCCAGTCATTCCTCTTCTGGATCTGTAGCCCAAAGAGTTGAAAGCAGAGACTCAAACAGATTTGTACACCCATGGGCATAGCTGCATTATTCACAATAGCCAAAAGGTTGGAACAGCCCACATGTCCGCCGACAGACGAATGGATAAACAAAATGGGGTCTCTACGTAGAATAGTGTATTCACCCATAAAAGGGATGGAATTCTGACACGTGCTGCAACATGGATGAACCTGGAGGACATTATGCTAAGTGAGATGACCCAGTCACCAAAGGACACAGATTGTATGATTCCACTGATATGAAATATCTGGAGTAGGCATAGGCTCATGAAGACAGAAAATAGAATAAAGGTTACCAGGAGCTTGGGGAGGGGGAGGGGGGAGGTAGTATTTAATGGGGACAGAATTTCAGTTTGGGAAGATGCAGAAGTTCTGGAAATGGAGAGTGGTGACGGTTATACAGCATTGTCAATGTACTTAATGCCACTGAACTGTGCACTTAAACATGGTTCCAGTGGTTACATATCTCCATATATGTGTTACATGTATTTTACCGCAAGTAGAAAAGATGATGATAGCAGGCAGTATTGGTGTGACCGTCATCACATACTCATCAGGTTCTTAAGGATGTGAGCCTTGCCCGGGGCCAACGCAGCTCGTGAGTGGCAGGACAGGGTCTCTGGCGTAGGCGGTAGCTGGCACGAGGTTAGTGCTCCCCAGTGTGTGCCACGTGAGTGCTGTACTCTTTGCCGCGTGTCGTGGGAGTCTTCAGTGAGCAGCCTCTTGGTGTGGGGCGTGGAGCTACCGACCTGCCCTGTCCCCACGGGAGATGGTGGCCAGGTGGCATCCCAGCATGCGGGGACGAGCGGATTCGGTCCTCATTCCTCTCCCATGGTCACTACCTCCCTGAGTGTTTGAGGAAAGGATCTACTCGGCCCCCGGACCCCCACCCCGCATTGCACGACCCCTGGGTGCCTTTCCCATAGAATCCAGTCCTTTTCCCCAACAGGGGCTATGCTCCGATGGCATTGCCAGCGTGGGATTAAGTGAGAGCCCTTAAAAACCCTGCTGTGAGGAACGATGTCGGGGTAAAAGGGTGCGAAGAAAGGGGTGCCGCCAGGTCACCTGGAGGGCGCATCTCTGGTTCATTTGTTTATTCGTCCTTTCAGCAAATCGTCCCGGTCTAGACTAGGAGGGAGGGTCCTGTGTGTGGGGGGAGGGAATGAGTAGGGGGCACATATGGTGGCTCTGACCTGATCTGGAACATTGGGAGTGGTCTCGGAGGGAGGGGATACCTCAGCTGGTATCTGAAGGGCAAGGAGGGTTGTCCAGGCATAAACGGGGAGGAAAGCAGAGGACCAGCCATGCAGAGGTTGGACTGTGGGTTGCTACACAGGAGTGGGTTGAACCCCGTTTGCTGAGTTGCCATCAGCATTGAAAAATAATAGAAAAGAGTGCATCACACCTAGTGAGGAAGTGCTGTTCCGTGAAGCGCTTGTGTATTGGGCACGTGGACGTGTGTGCTGGGTTCCAGCTACACAGTCAGCCGTCTTCTGATGGGCTGCGGTCATGGCTGCCTTGCTGGGCCAGCTCCTGACTTGCTCTGCTGATCCAGCCCGCACCTCCCCTCTCTTCTACATGCACGGCTGCCACATCTGCTCCTGGCCATGGCCGAGGCCTGAGTCGGGGCCTGCCCGCAGCTGGGGGTTACTGGATGCTTCTAAACCCTGGTGATGAATGTTTGGACCCTGTGCCCTTTGCTGTCTAGCCTGTGGTCCCTGTCCTGTGTGTCCGTCATGGCTCTTTGTGGAACGTGCTGGGCACTGTGCCCAGCTGTGGAAGGTCTCGCCCTGCCCTCAGGAGTTCCCCGTCCAGGTGGCAGTCAGACAGGTGCCCAGATGATGCCGGTGAGGCCTGGCAGGTGCCGAGAATGCCCGAGGAAGACTCCCCAGAGGACAGGGCATCTGGGGTCTCTGACGAGGAAGAATTCCCCGGTGAAGAAATCGGGAAAGGCATGTCAGCAGACGGCGGTGCTGCAGCTACAGAGGTTTAGAGGCTCGGCCGGGGCTTTCTCTGGATGATTCACTGTGGGTGACACGCATGAGGTGCTTGTGGGCGAGTGACTGGTGGCTCGGGAGGTGGCAGGGCCAGGTGCCCCGGCAAGCTTGGGTTTGTTCCTACAGACAGTGGATGTTAGGCAGGGCAGTGCCGTGTCCAGCTGTGTGTTCTGGAAGGTTCACTGAGCTCCTTTGTGCACTGTGGATTGGGAAGAACCTGACCGGAAGCTGGGGGACCGGTTAGGAGGCTGTGGCGTGAAGACAGGTGAAGGCTGGGGTGACCAGGGGGGCACCTATAAATAACTCTTGTGCAGATTTGTAACCAGACATCCCGGGAATGGCCCCCGTTTCGGTGTTGGTTGAGCCTTTAAGACCCACAGCGGTGCGGTGAGTTCCCAGGCGGAAAGTACCCGGGAGCATTTAAAAAGGATTTCTCTTCCTTTTCAGTGCAAACCTCAAGAGAACCTGGCTGGCTGGAAGGGACTTTGAATGGCAAGAGGGGCCTGATTCCACAGAATTACGTCAAGCTTCTGTAGCAACTGGCCCGTGAGGGCCCCGCTGCAGACCCTGGCCCCCGAGGACCTGCCTGTGGGGTGTGAGCACCGTCTTCCCCCCAGGTGAACCCACGGCCACCTGGACACACGGCAATGACAGATCACGGACTGGCACTCCAGGGGTGGGGGGGTGGTTTAATACTGCTAGACGTGGGGGGAGAGGGGACGCACAGCACAGAGCTGCGTAGGGCTGTGTGGATATGTGCAGCGGGAGAAGGATGTCCAGGTTAACAGGATGGACTGCATTTTCAAGCCTTGGAACTCGTGAGTTTTAATTTTCCCGTCTGCAGAGCGAGAGGAAGGGCAGCCTTCTGCCGGCCCGCCTGCCCCACTGGCGGCCACACCACCGGACACCCCCCCGCACACCTGAAAGGGAACTGCGTTTGCAGGACGTGCCCTTAACTCTGGTGTCGTGGAGGGGCTGCCGCGGGCGGGCGGTGCATTGGTCTAAACCCAGAGGGTAGCGGACAGAGGCTCCTTGCCGTATGGACAGCTGCCCTGGGGACCCCACACTCACTGGACTTAGGGCACCGGTGGACTCACAACAGGCTTTCTCCTCCATGCTGCTCACCTGTGTGCTGTTTCCCCAACCATCACCTTTCAGCCCTGAGCTCTCTGTACATGAAATAAAATATAATTTCCTATTGGATCTGTGTCCTCACGTGGGGAAGAGACTGTGGAATTCACTCACTGTAACATTTCACGATCTGGCAGCCGGTGGGTGGGGAGGCACTGTCCCCTGGTGTTGGCACGTGTGCACTCACAGGCAGGATGGGTCACCCAGGAGCCTTGCCGCTTCGGAGCGGGGCGTGTTTCTGGGGGCAGCGGTCTTCTCTGACAGGTGAGATCCTGGCGGGCCCCCTCCACTGCCTCAGCTGGCCTCTCCCGCGTGTCCTGCAGGAACCCGGGCCAGGATGGGGCTGGGGCGCTGCCCCCCAGGGCTTTGTGTGTGAGACCCTCCCTCCCAGTGACCTTCAGTGTACAGCCCTGTCCCCACCCCACACTCCCTATGTTTTCCAGGCCTTGACGCTCACGTCTCCATCTGGATCTAAGCCGGGCTGCGGGGCGGCGGGTCAGGCATTCGGACCGGTCCTGGAGGAACCTCGGCCATGCCCCTGCAATGGATGCTTTGTTGTTTGTCTTGTCAGTCTCCGACTCCCAGGCACAGGCTATACCGACCTCTCCGGGAAGGGGGAACGTCTCTGTCCCCTGACCTGGAGTCCCTGGGATGTGGAGCTCATTTCTAGGGGCCTCAGGACTGTGCAGCCAGCCCTGCCCCAGGGCCCGCTCTGGGGGCCCGGCATGTCTGTCTTCCCCATGGGAGGCTCCTCGGCCTGTCACAGTTCTCCCCTAAGATTGTCACAGGAAGGATGTGTCCGTCGCCTCTTCCCCAGGTAAGATGATTCCAGAGCGCTGGTTATCCGTTTGGAACTCGCCTCCCCTGGACCAGGTAAGGTGTCAAGTTTGGGGTCAGGTGTGTAGAGGGGAACAGGCCCATTGAAAAGTATCCACGTTCTACCTAAAAAAAGTAAGGACACTCTCAGTGCAGCATAATTTAAAATACTGGATTGCAGGCCCAGTGGAGGGTTTGGGGGCTGCTGAAGAAACCAGGGCCCCATGACAATGGCCGGCCCTACGGCCAAGGGCCAGCCTGACCAGGGGGTGGGGATGGCATCGCCCCCCGTGTCCCCCGTGTTTCTGAGTTATCACTTCCTGCCCCTGCCCGCTGCTTAGGGATGTAGAAGAAAAACTTGGCCTGGGGCAAACGCTCCCATTTCCGTGGGAAAATACAAACTCATGGGCAGTTACAGTGAGTGGGCTCAGGTTAGCACTGGGAAGGATTTCCTGGCCATGTTCTTAATTGGTATATATCCATGGGGCAGTAAAAATATGACCCACCACACTGGGGCTTGATTTCTTTGCTCGCTTGAGGAAGACTTCGCTCATTCACCGTGAGGTGCACCCAACCTGCTGTTGCCACCAAACTGTTGTTAACTCCCAAAGTGCATTTATCACCACTTTCTTGGTCAAGAAAATTGCTGTGAGGTCTGGCTACCTGTGCGGTTTGGGGCAAATTAAGTTGACTCTGTGATTCTGTTCCTGCTTTCTAAAAAGAAAACGGTACTCAGAGGTTTTGGGTTGAAGTGCCTGAATACAAGAAGCATGCCCAGTACATAGTACGTGCTCAGTTAGCACGATGCCCAGTACATAGTACGTGCTCAGTTAGCACCATGCCCAGTACATAGTACGTGCTCAGTTAGCACTGCTAGTCCCCATGCTGTTACTGCTGTGAGTGTCACTTGCCTCTTTGTTGTCGGGGCAGCTGTGTTCTGTAGGATGACAGTGTGGCAAGGGTGAAGCCTCAGGACAGCACTGGCTGCAAGAGCTCCCCAAGCCCCAGCCCTGCCAACCCCTCCTGTGGTTGTTTCGGGAAGAACGGGGTCACGCCAGAGGGGAGCCAGGGGTGTATTCCTCTGCAGGTAGGACCAGTGTGGCCAGGTTGGCCACAGCCCCCAGCTAGGGAGCCTCCCTCTGGGCCTGGCCCAAAGAGTACTTAGTGACCAGATCAGGAAGTGTTCCCTTAACTAGCAGATCATCTTCATTTCCCCAGAGGAGAAATGGGGGGATGGGGTGATAGGTTTTTCTGTGTTTTTGCTGCATGGGTGTGGCCAATCCCCTGAGCGTCTGTTGAAGGCTGGCTGAGCAATGGCCCTGCCTCCCTCACGGCTCAGGACCCGCAGCCCCGCCTCGTTCAGCACCAGCTGCTTAGACCGGGTTTCGGCCTGTGTTCATTCAGAGGCACACGATGGGGCCGAGGGGTTTGGGCAAAAGAGGGCGCTCAGATTTTGTTTCTCGCGGTGGGGCTTGCATTTGATGGTGTCACCCCAAGGCTGGCCCTGGTGGTCTCTGTGCTTGGAAAGGAGATGCCAGGTGAGATCAGAGCCAAGTGGCCTAGGGGGGTCTGTCACCCCCCTTTCTTTGTAGTAGTAGAAACGTCTGTAGTTGGGAGTCTGGGTGGGGAAAGCAATGGATTGTCCGTACCGGTGGTGGGCATTCAACTCATTCTTTCTTTACGGGGACTGACTCAGCCAGGGGAAATGATCTCATTTTAACAGAGACTCTCGAGCAGAGAGCTTTGTTTAGATTCAGTAAGCTAGCCATGGTCTTTCTGCTCTACCATCTTGCCACTGGGGGCCGGTAGGGGACAATGGCTGTTACGAGTTGAATTGTGCAGCACCTTCCAAAATTCGTATGTTGAAGTCCTCACTTCAGTACCTCACAATGTGACCTCATTTGGCAGTAGGATCATGGCAGATGTAATTAGTTCAGATGAGGTCAGTAGGGTTGGGCTCTAATCCAATATGATTGGTGGCCTCATGAAAACGGGAAATTTGGACACGGAAACAAGTACAGAGGGAAGGCAGTGTGAAGACACACAGGGAAAAAATGGCCACGTACAAGCCAAGGAGAGGAGCCAGATACAGATGCTTTCCTCATGGCCTTGGAAGGAGCCAAGCCTGATGACCTCTTGATCTCAGACTTCTAGCCTCCCACACTGGGAGACAAGACATTTCTGTTGATTTTAAGTGCCTCACCCCCCGCCCTGCCCCCGGTTTGTAGTTCCTTGTTAACGACATTTCTAGGAAACAAATACAGTGACTAAAGTACGTGTTTTGAGTTAAAAAACAACCTATTTTGAAATTCTTTTTTCACTGTTTTATACCTTGGTGACCTTGGACGAGTTCACTTCACCCCTTTATGCATCAGTTTTCTTCTGTGAAATGGAGAGAGTGGTACCAACTTCACTGGGAGGTTGGGACAAATGATGATATTAAGTGCCTCAAGGGTACCTGGCAAGAAATACAGTTTAGTAACCGGGGAAGATGGGAGAGGGTAGCCGCAGGGTACCATGTTGGGGGGTGGGGTTAGTCTCTGCCACCCTTTTCATCTCCTAGCTATGCCTGCTTCCCTCCAGCGTACCTTCTCCGAGGCCGTACGTTGCTCTTTCCCTCTGCCCTATATTTTTCGCCCTTTCTCTGTCTTCCCAAGGGCACACGCTGCCTTTTTCATCTTGACCTTGTCTCCGTTCCCCGTTCGCTTTCGTGCTGGGCCCCTTCTCACTGGTTCTCCCCTTAAGACTCTCACAGCCAGGTTTGGTGACCCCTTCCTCAGCCAGAGTCCTGCGTGACTTTTTGAATCTTCCTGAGCTACCCGACTTTCTTTCCTCCCTCCTCTGGGAGGGAAGTTATTCCAGGAGAGTGTCCTCAAACAGCTTTCTGTCTCCTAGCTCTGCAAGTGTCTTCTCTGATGCTTGTCAGTACTCTTTTTCCTTGGCTGGCCTGGGTGGTACCTTACTGCTCCCCTATTTGGGTAACCCAGCACGTTCTCTTAATGCTTTAATGTCTGGCTAAAAGTATATCAGTCTGCTGGGTGGAGTACCTTGGAGAATTCTTTCCTATCAGAATATCAACTTGACTGGAAAATAGACTTTTGATTTTTGCCCAAAGAGAGACTGCATTTCGGATGGGCAGTCAGTGCATGGGATTCCTTTAGGCTGCTTGGTACCAATGCGTCAGTTTCTGAATTTTTCCTTCCTTGGAGGGCTTAGCGGCTGCAGGTGGAGCATCTCAGAGAGTGGGCGGAACACGATCCGACTCCGCTCAAGCCAGTTTTCACAAGAACCATGACCCTCTCTGGACCAGGCTGGACCAGGGCATGAAGATCCAAAGAAATGGCTTTTTCAGAATTTGGAAAACTTGGAAATCACTGTCTTGGCAACATACATTCTATGAAAAAAAATACCTAAATTGTGCGTGGTACGTTGGTTGAATGATCCCAAATTTCACCCCTCTCCGGATCCATGCCCTTGTGTGGAGCCTTTGCCATGTCAGCTCCGGGCTTGACCTTATAACTTGCTTTGGCCAAAGGGACGGAAACAAACTTGATACCATCAGAAGCTTGAGAAGTGCTAACCCTTTCTACTGTCTTAGAGCCTTGCTTCTTCTACCATGAAAATATGTCCAGGCTGGCCTGCTGGAAGAGGGGAGGCCACATGGAGCAAAATCATCTCAGACCAGTCGGCTGCATGACCAGTCCAACCCAGCCAAGCCTGGCCCAGGTGAGCAGAACTCCCCCCGCTAGCTAACTCATGAGAATAATAAATGATGGCTGATTTAAACCACTCGGTGATGGGGTGGTCTGCAGCTAAGTACCTGCTACTCTGCCCCATCTTTCACTTTGCTTTGGATCCAGGCTTGGTCTATGCTGAACGTTAAAAGATCACATCTTAATCTTCTCTTAGCCAATGTTGTTTGGGAAGCCACTGTTTTATTTCCAAGAAAAATGCTGCACCAGCAATTGCATGACTTGGAATTAAAGTGCCGGAGATACATGTAATCAAGTCATTTTAGTCTGGATACATTCGCAGTTTATCAAAAAGTATGTCGGAGCTGACTTTAACATAAAGGAACATTGTTTCCTTTTTGCTTGAGGGACATTGGTCATACGGAAGTAAACAAACCCCTAATTATATATGCATCATTATGCATAATTGTTCCTGCTTTGGCGTACAGTGGCTGGCTGGCTCAGTGGCAGAGACTTAGTTCTTAGCTAGTGATTCTTAAATGTGCATCTGGATCCTTTGGGCCCGAGAGCACTTTTGGTCTTAGAAATGCAGTCACACTTGACCCAAGAACGAGCCTGCTCTATTCAGAAAGGGCACCGACTTTAGCCAAGGGTGCACAACCCTGGGGCCTCCACCCTACCCCCCACCGCTGGCCACAGCAGATTCACAGCCCACGATGGCTTTTGTTTAAAGTTAGGGGCTCTCTGCGACCAACTGTGCTCCCTAATAGGTCAGATTGCATAAATTTTAAGATATAAAATTACCTTCATTTTCAATTAAGGCTTTACAAATTTGTGCACAAAAGTTTTTTTTGTTTTTTTTTGCGGTACGCGGGCCTCTCACTGCTGTGGCCTTTCCCGCTGCGGAGCACAGGCTCCGGACGCGCAGGCTCAGCAGCTGTGGCTCACGGGCCCAGCCGCTCCGCGGCACGTGGGATCCTCCCGGACTGGGGCACGAACCCGTGTCCCCTGCATTGGCAGGCGGACTCTCAACCACTGCGCCACCAGGGAAGCCCCACAAAGGTTTTTTAAATAGTTTTTTCCCCTGGGCTGTGTTTCACGGCTATGTTGTGTTCCAGAAATATATCAATTGTGTTAAAGCAAGGTTGTGGTTAACTCTCAAATAGTCTTCTAGTTCGACCAATCACCAGTTAAATGACACATTAACAATGTACCTGAATTTCTCTTGTGGGAAATACATGTTTTCTAGTTTTAAGATGAACTCATAATTGCTTACTGCTCTTTTGTTGTTCGTATTAATGAGGGACGTCAAGGGGAGCAGCCTGTAAGGAATGTGAGAAGCATCACAGCTGGTTGGAATGGAGTCTCTTGATAGTCCAAGAGGACCTGGGGTGAGAGCAAGACTCCACTGTGTGGAGGGAGACCTGGGAATGAGACGGGGCATCTGGTCTACTCAGGTGAGTCTCGAAGTCTGTAAAACGAACAAGCTTCCGTGAGGTCGCGAAGATAAATGAGGCAGTGTACCTACAGCATTTAGTGGCTACATCAGTAGTAGTTATTGTTATAAAATTGTTATGGGGTATTTCAGTGAACCAAATATCAGCAGTAAGAAACAGGACATCTAACCAGTCCCCAAAGAGGATAATTAATATGTGGATAACACAGGGCTTTCTAACATGGGGGAAAAATGGTGACTCCATCTTGGATGTAGGCAGAAGGGCACATAATCCAGGTGGAAAAGGGCACAAAGTCCACGTGTTCCTACAGACGTTCAAATGAACCGTTTCCAAAACAACAAGTGATTAAAGTAAAGGATTTATTGTAATCTGCTTACAGTCCTTTGCAAAGACAGACATATGTTTTTGCATAAAGATATAAATTGCTTCATTTTAAACTAATTTAGTGTTTTTTTTAATTATATGAAGAAGTTTTGGTGAATTATGAATTGTACCAAACCAAGATTTTTAAGAGCAATATGGTACAAAAATAAGAGACAATTTGGACTGGGACAGGCATTCAACAGTGGATTTAGAATATGGCTTTGCTGTTTAATCAAGCAAAGTTACCTGGAGACACACAAAGAGCCAGTAACTTCGTTAATACAAAAAGCCGATGCAGACCGTCTCCATCCCCAAACCTGGTTACGTCAAGATTCCGATTTCATCAAAAGTCAGTCTGAGCTAAAAGCTGCTCTTGTGAAGCCATTTCTTTTCTAGAAACTCCCAGTCTGCATGCTGTGTATTTATCACCTTCCAAGTGTGGCTTTCATATTGCTGTGCATGTAAGTTGACTGTATTTAAAGATCTGCATAAAAATTAAATTCTTGAAACTGCAAATTATGTAAGAGAAACTCCTCCCTCTGAGTGCAGCTTTCGCAGGTTCCCCTTTGCACAAGGCAGGTGTCTTCTGAAAGACATGGTAATGTTGCCTGCATGGTGAACCCTGGAGAAAAGTGTTGATCCCAACGCTGCCATCTCCCGGCCTTGGGCTTCTCCAGCTACAGCTTTTAGGTTTTGGAAAAGAATACGATTTCACTGAGTACCTGATGATTATCATCACTTTTACAAGATTAATTTTGGCCTCTATTCAAAGTATTTAGTGCAATCATATTGTTAAGTTTCCCCAAAGATATATATGTTTGTGATTTGGGGCAAGAGAAAAAGCCATAAATTGCATCAGTGCCAAACAGATTAGTGAATTAAAAATTTTAGTGCCACTGTCTTGCTTATATGATCTGTAGTTTTTTTTTTTCCAAAACTGTTTACATATAAAATTCATTTTTAAAACCTACCTTTTAAAAATCTAAAAACCCTCTAATCATCGTGCAGTCTCCTCGCCGTTCTGACTGAACCGTGCTGTGTCCACACACACCTTCCCAGTGCCTCCTGCCATGACCTCCGTGTTCCCATGACCAGTGCCAGGAGTGCAACAACCCCTTCTGAGACCAGAAGCAAACATTTCACCTTTTGCGGACGTAGCGCGTGCATGGAATTCCTTTCCCCCCAAAGGAGAAAATCCGATTTTCTAAAATGGGATGAGGATACACTCTCTGAGCCATCGCATTTCCAGTCTCTCTCTCCCCTAAAGCTGATTCTGCTTCTTGAGGAAAATGGAAAAGAGGCAGCTTTCCTAGAGCTGCTGCACTCCCCGGACATCCTCTCAGGGAGGGTGTCATCGAATGACGCCTTCATGGAGCTGCAGACACCACAGCGCGCCGTCCCCAGTGGAAGGAGGATGGAGCCGAAGCCGGAAAACGTGCTCAAGTCCCACGAACACCCCAAGCGGGAGACCAAGGACGAAACGAAAGTACAGAAGAAGTAGAAAGGCTTAAAGACAACCGAAGAGGTTTAAGTGTGGTTATTTACAACAGAGACTGTAAAATGGTAAATTAGATATGAAGCTAAAAAAAGGCACAGCTTTCCCTTTCTTAAATACACTGTAAACGGTTCATGATGCATGCAGAACGTTTCACTTTACAAAAAAAAAAAATTTTTTTTTACCTTGTTGGTTTAGACAAAGATAGTACTTAAATAGTCTCCAGCAAAATAGAATTCTTTCAAAAATACTTTCCCATTCATCCTATTAACCATTAAATTTTTTTTTTTTTTTTTTGTATGTGTCTCATTTACAAAAGTTCCTTATACCTTAGTTTAGGTCCTTCACAATTTATACATACAGTAATGTACAGCACAGCAAAAGACTGCAAAAATTATTGGTAAAGCCAACACAATAGATACTAGAAATTGAAACCAAGGCATTTGTTTGAACATCTTATCCGTTCTAATTAAATAATAAATGGAGGCTAGAGGGTGTGGATACCAGTGATGCAGAAAGACGTGGGCGAAGCAATGCCCCCAAGGGGGTCGCTAGTCCAGTCCACGTGCTCCGTTATTACACAACAGGAATCTGTATATATTTTTTTGTGTTTTTTGTTTTTTTAAATAACGAAAGAATATTAATGCCCCATATTGACTATACGCTTTATGTGCAAACCAAGGGTGAGCTTGAAAAAGTTCGTTAGTCCTTGAACCCTTTTAAAACAAGCGAACGATCCCAGAAACTACATGGCATAGTTAAAACTTCCATCTGTTAAAATATCAAAATCAGAGAGTTATTGACTAGATATGGCTTTTCATCCAGAGGAACAGGAACGTGTTTCTAAGTGCTGGGGGTTGGAGAGGGAAGAACCTTTCAGACTATGCAGGTCTCGCCAAATCCACGTCACCCTGCCCGCCTGCCTCCCAACCCTTGACATGATTTTCAACTTGAGCAACTGCTGAACAAGTGGGAATCAACCATCACGTGTCAAAAATATGATTTTCTTGGGTCCTTCGTGGGTGTGTAGTAACACGGGGAAACTTAAGGCAAAGTTCTTCTGGTGAGATGTCTCCCGTCACTTCCTGTGAAAGTAAAGGGTCTTAGCGTTCCCGGACTCCACCTTCGGCAGCTGGTCACTGATGATCTCCACCAGCATCGCTGGGAACTCCACTTTCAGGGCCTGGGACTCCCGGAAGGTATAGAAGCAAAATTCCAGCAAGTCGCTCACCAGCTGCAACAGACAGACAGAGGGGCTGTGACATCAAGGCCTGATTCCCACCCTGTCTCCGGGCCCCTCTGAGTCCTAACTAACTCCGGAGTAAGCTCAGAGCAACATTCACAAATCCCACTGTGTCTACGAAGCTGCTTAATTAACGTGACTAAGTCATCTGTCTCGGGGGAGGAAGGATGCTCAACGTCCGCTGCACGTAATAGGTCTTTCGTGCAAAACAGATTCAAACAGGAGCTGTGTCATTGTTGAGTCTTAAATATATCAGCAGCAACAGGGCCAGTAACAGAGTTCATAGCGGCAGGGTCACTGAATTGCTCTCATCAAATCCTCATTTATAAATGTGTGAATTGGGCGGGGCAAGCACCTGTGTGTAGCCACCTCCTGGTGCTGGGCCTTCCCCAGCTTGTAAGGGCAGGTGCTGTGCCCCCTCGAGGCCTGGCTGGACCCTGCCAATGGAGCTGTGGCCGCAGGGGGAGCCAGACTTCCACCGGCAGCCTCCTGGCCTCATCTTGCCAGTGTCCTCCTTCCTTCAGGATCCCAGTCCTGAGCTGGGGGCTGGGGCTGAGACTCCTCAGCCCCATTCCCAGCTTTATTAAGATATAACTGACATACAACTTTGTGTGAGTTTAAGGTGTAGCAGATTTGATACACTTATAATATTGCAAAATGAGGAACACCTCTATCAAGGTACGTAATTACCATTTCTTTTTTGTGATGAAAACTTTTAAGATCTACTCAGTGGCTCTTGCGTGTAGAGTACAGCATTAGTACTATAGTCACCACCATGCTGTACACTAGATCACCAGAACTTATTCCTCTTAATAACTAGAAGTTTATACTCTTTGGCCAACATCTCCTCATTTCCCCCACCTTCTGGTGACCACCATTCTACTCTCTGTCTCTATTAGTTTGCATTTTTAGATTCCACATATAAGTGAGATCAGATAGTATGAGTTTTCTCTGACTTATTTCACTTAGCATAATGTTCTCTAGGTCCATCCACGTTGTTGCAAATGGTGGGGTTTCCTTCATTCTTCTGTCTGAGTCGTATTCCGTTATGTGTGTGTATGTGTGGATATGGATAAAGATGATACATAATATGGGCCTTATCTAACATCGTCTTTATCTATTCATCCATTCTCAGCCACTTGGAGAACATGAAAACATCAAGGAAAACATCTATGTCTTTCCGCCTGTCCAGCCATTTTCCCTACTCTGTGACCCAAGGACCTTTCCTATCCTCCTGGACCTGAACTACTCCCAATTCGGTAAGGTTAAAAAAAACAAACCAACCCACAAATGCAGTATAGCATTACTGGGTGCTATTCTCTTTACTAGGAATATACTTTCAAATCAGAAAGTATACATTCTAATTTTTCTTTAGTTAATTCTGTATCCTATCATGGGAAAAATGACTTTGGGTCATTTCCCACTGTATTAAAGCAGACAACATTAACATTACATGTCATAACGGTCATCTTAGTAAAGTGTTTTTCACTTTATTAAGTGAAAATCTGTAACTTTCCCTCAGGATTAAAAAAAAAAAAAAAAACCCAAAACAATTAGCAGGCTTCAATTGAGTCGCGTAGTAAATAACTGTGTGGTAAAGGCCTTCGATACAAACCAGGAATCCAGAAAAACTCATTGGGAGCTGTAACTGGTGCTTCTGTTGGTGCCTGAAAATGCCCTCAGTCTGTAGACTGGTATCTTCCTAGGTAGGTCCAAGGACTGACTTTTCTGTACCCACAGGAAGTTGGGGCCAAATAAGCTGGGAAAGAGCACAAGGCACCATCTGCTGTGGGCTTGTTCAGACACACTTGTGCTTGCTTAGTGAGTGATACACCTCAGTTTCCCCATCTGTAAAATGGGGGCCGTGAGAGTATCCGCTGCAGAGGGGTGCAGCAGAGGCTGAGTCAGTGAACTGGCATGGAGTAAGTGCTGAACAGATGCCAATTCTCAATCATCCTCTCCCTCTTCCCAAACTCCTTCAACCATCACTTTTCTCTGCAAACTGGGACACAGCTTGCAGGACCTGCTCTGGGTCATCTTTGTGTAACCTGGTCCTCAGGCCTTCCTTCTATAAAATGTGGGATGGGGGAACTTTGTGTTTGGCTTTTCCTGGAAAGAGAGTCTTGAAACAGACTTGGGGTGGCAGGTTTCTTAATTGTTTCCGGTGGTGGGCCAGTGGCTGCAGGCGCTAAAAGCCACACTGGGTCCTGCTCTCCAGGTGTGGTACCACAGACGAGTCTCACTGTGGACCGCGGGTCACGCCCTTCAGTGGCACCGGCCAAGGGCACTCGGGACCCAGTTTAAGTTCATCCTGGTCTCTGCCCCTGCCGCTGCCCCCGAGGGTCCCTCTGGGTGGCCACCTTCAGGGCTGTGAAGGAGGGTGTTTTTCCTTTTGAATTTTAACCCAAGCGTTGACATCCGAGTTTCTAGGCCATATTAACACCCCCCCCCCCCCCCCAGGACAGCTCTGCTTGGCGGCCACAGCCTGCACATCTCCGGGGCTGGGACTGGCTCACATCCGGAGATAAAGGCTCCCGGTGCTCAGAGCGTCTGAGGTGTGGGGCAGGGGTGAGGTGGAAGGTCATGGTGACAAGGTGGCCTTGGCATATGACCCGAGGGGGGTGGAGCTGGGCCGTGTGGCACTCAGGGAGCAAGTGTGGGGTCGCTCAGGGGGTTCAGAGCAGCAGGAAGCTTGTGAGCGAGCCTGCAGGGCCAGGGCCACTGAAGGGTTTATGCTTGTAAACAGGAGACAGCACTGCCTGCAGATTCCTATATACAACGAGAGGTAAGGAGCAGAGTAAATCAGTCCGTGAACCTGAGGCAGTGTGCAGGGGAGCACCTCTGTGAGCCTGTAAATGGGGACAGGTCCCCTGCCCCATCTTTAACACCCACACGAGTATTGCCTAGGAGATGCTGGGGAACTAGACCAGATGGAGAGAGACCAGGGCCAGGGGCTCGGCTGTTTTTCCTGGCAGGTTGGCTGGGGGTTAGGTGTCCCAGATGCTACTCACAGACCCTGCATATTAACCGGGGGCTGGCATTTCCCGTGCATCTCTGGTCCACGTTCCATGGACTGGGAAAGCAGCTCATTTCCAGTTATGAGCTATACCCAGGGCTTCTGTTCATAATAGATGTCAGCTGATGGGGGGGGCTCTCCTGGGGCACATGGGGTCAGCCTGGAAGGCCAGGGCTGGGCCTCTGACCCTGCGAACACCTGGAGAGGGGACCCCCATTACCACTAACTGACCAAGATGCCTGGGGGCCCCAGCAGCTACCAGAAGGCGCTGGCTGCCTCACAAGCCTGCCGGACCTGCCTGCCCTGGGAGGGCTGCAAACCTCTGAAGATCCCAACCCAGCAGGGCCTGAGCCAACGGCTGCAGTTGCTGGGGTCAGGGATCATCTGAGAATCGAAGCCAGGAACCCCCAGTCACTGGGTGAGGAGACAAGGGCCACTCTGCAGGACCTGCCTGCTGACCCACAGTGCATTGCCAGTGCGCCGGGCCCTAGGGGTCCCTGGCCCTTAGCGGATGTCTGAGTGAGTTGGCCTGTTGCTGAGGTTGGTACGAGGGCACCACCCCTCCTGGAAAAAACAAGGCACGGGGAGGGCGAGGCTGCAGGTGGTCAGAGCATGAGGCGGTGGGAACTAGGTCCTGAGAGCCGGGGAGTCACATACTGTTGGGTCGGCAGAGATGTTGACCCATCAGAACAGATACCGGTTCCTGAGCCAAACTGCCGTGTCACAGCGAAGTGTCTAACGGTCACGTTACACACGTGTGTCTCCTGGATGTCGGCCTGATGCAAGGCAGGCGGCACCTCTGCCAGAGCCTGGAGGAGCCAGGAAGCATGGGGACAACCAGGTATGATGCGTGTGCCCTCACCAGGCGCCATCCTGTCCTCTGCCCCAGGTACGGGGGTTGGTTGGGGGCAGGCAGGCCCCACGGTCACAGCCTGGAAGGCTGGTTAATACTAGGCTAGAAGGAGAGTCAAGAACCCTAATTATAATCAGTAATAAGAGTCCATATTATTAGGAATCAAAGAGAGTCCTGCGTTGACTTCTCATTCTGTACAAAAGGCATCTGTTGGGATCACAGAAGTCTAGCTGGACGCTCAACATGATTTATCCAGAGCCCGATGTCAGGGCCACAGCTGTTAGGGTGACAGAGGAGCCTGACAAGGTCACAGGTTGACTGGTGGCACTTTGCTTGTTCGACACTGAAGCTATCAGGCTCAGTCGGTGCCTATTTCCCACTCTGTCCACTGAGTCATCGCCTGTGGCAGGCCAGTAGCTGGGCCCTGCTCCCACCATGAGCTGCAGTCTCTTGGAGGGAGGGGCACGCAGGGAGGGTTCGGCACTGCTGTTCCAAGATTACACAATCAGTGAGCAGTGACTGAGCAACTGAATGATAACAGCCTCTCTGGGTTGGGTCCCACGGGTTTTCAACAGCAAGCCCATGTCTCATAAGTTAGCCACTGACTCCAGAACTTTCACCTCATGAGGATGGAGCTTTGGCTTGAATTGAGCATTGGGAGGTTTGACGCTTTATTTGCAAAGATCAGAATTTTAGCCAGATATATTGATAGCATTAGGGGCAAAAGATACACAGCTTCAACTCTAAATACTGTTAAGGTATAGACAGAAACGACTAGCAACTGTCTACCCTCTAGCAATGGCCTTCTGAATGCTGGAAAATGATGCACGGTGATTATATAAGGAGTCTGGGCTTCATTCAAAACTGGCAACAGCCACCCAGTGAGGGCTAGTGTGGAAGATACTGGCGTGTGCACAGGTTGGGGCCCCGTGGCCATGCAGGACTGCTTCTCTCTGGCTGGTGACGTCTCAGCAAAATGTGATGGTAACAACACCCCCTCAACTTGGTAGCACTTGTTTCTACACCCAGAAGAAAATGTACCTTTAACAACAAGGTTAGACTGTTTGCTCGTGGATTCCCTTTGAAAACCCAGGCCCTGCAGTGAGGCGACCCCACTGAGTGCTGGCAGGCTCTACTAGAGGCTGAGTTTAGGAGGGTCCTGAAGGCCTCCTAGAGGCAACTGAGAGAAGAAGTATCAGCAAGAGACCATCAAAGAGTACTGTCAGCACCATGACAGCATGACGCTGACAAGGCCCCCCTTTCAACAAAGAATTAGTCATCCATCCATGAACAAAAGCACCTTTGTGGAGCTCTGGGATCCGGTCCCACGTGCAAAGGGACCTGGGGAGGAGTCTTGCCCATCTGTGCATCTGGTAATAGGCAGACAGACTTTGGCATGGGCTATGAAACCAGTGAACCTGTCCCAACCCCTCTTGCCATGGTCAGGAAAATACCTGGAGACTGACCTGGGCAGATACCGACTGACAGACAAGGGAGAAATTGCAGAAAATCAGCCTTCCCAAGGGGAGACGCCTGCACACCACTGGAGCAATAAAATTAAATGAGTTTGGAAGTAGTGGAGAGGAAAGAACTTTACCAGCGCTGTCCCAACCCCTGGCGACACTGCGTGGGGCCAAATTATCAGGTAGCAGCAACCTCTCCCACAGGAGAAAAGGAGAGTGGTGAGTGAGTGCTTGGCTACCCTCGTGTTGCAGGATACAGCTGGAGAAACCAGTGGCACCCAGAGTACTGAGGTGGGACTTCCATGACTGGGAGGAGGAGGGAAGGGATTGGGAAAGAGACAGATAGGAATATCCAAGGGCATTAAAGGGACACAGCCATTAAGGTCTACCCTGAGCCTCTGGGAATACTACACCTGGGGATCTCCCTAGAGGGTCCACAGGTACCCCCCCAATCCCTGAGTGCTAAACTCATACCTCCCCCCACTCTGCAGCTGGCATCTTGTGCACACTCCTGAGTGTGGCGGCAAGAGTGAGCTCCAGTAGACAGGAAGTGTGCTCAGAAAACAGGCCAGGATCTGTGGGCTACGGAGAAACCACAAACTTGAGCTACAGTGGTGCCACTTTCTGGAAAACAAAAAGAGGCCTCTAGTAGCCATCCTGGGGAGCTGTAAGAACCAGGAAAGACAGAAAAGCTGCAGAATTCTGCCACAACGAGAAGCAAAAAGGAGTGGAACAGATGTATCCTTACAAAGGCAGAAGAGCGCCAATGAACAGACTATCCCATCTGAAGGCAACTAGCAATAACTGAAGACAGTATCTGCCACTTCAAGTGCAAGAAAAAGGCAACGCAAAACTACAAGGAATATGAAAAATCAAGAAAACGTCATCTCCAAAAGATAATAATTCTCTAATAACTGAGCTCAAAGGCATGGACTTTTGCAATCTAGCTAAATTCAAGAATTGCTGTTTTGCACAAACTCAGTGAGCTACAAGAAAACTCAGGAAGACAGTTCAACAAAATCATGAAAAAATACAGGCTCAAAATGAGTAGTTTACCAAAGAAACACAAATCATAAAAAAGAACCAAGCAGAAATTCTGGAGCTGAGGAGCTCATGGAATGAAGTGAAGAATGCTATAGAGAGCATCTGCGGTAAAGCAGAGCAAAGGAAGAAAGAATAAGTGAGTCAGAAGATTCCAAAATACGCACATTAAAGGAGAAAAAAGAATGGAAAAGAGTGAGGAAAGCCTATGTGATCTAAGGGATTCCATCAAAACACCTAACATTAGAAAAACCAGGGTTCCAGAAGGAGAAGAGAGGGATATGGGGCAGAAAATTTATTTAAACAAATAGCCAAGAACTTCCCAAACCTGGGGAGAAAAATGGACATCCCAAGTTCACAAGGTTAATAGTTCACTCTGTTTTCTCAATGCAAAGAGGCTTACTCTAAAACATGTTATAATGAAACTGTCATACAGCAAAAATAAATAATTCTAAAAATAGCCAGGGAAAGAAGATTATAACCTACAAAGGAACTTCCCTTAGGCTATCAGAAGATTTCCCAACAGAAACCCTACAGGCCAGGAGAGAGCAGAATCACATATTCCAAGTGCTGAAAGAAAAGAATTGCCAGCCAAAAACTATCTGGCAAAATTACCTTTCAAATACATAGGAGAGAAAGACTTCCCAAAACAGACAAAAGCTGAGGGTGTTCATTACCACTAGACCCCCCCTTGAAAGAAATGCTGGAAGGAGTACTTCAAGCTGAAATGAATATATGCTAAACAGTGACATGAAAATATATGAGTATCTAAGACACTGGTAAGGGTAAATATACAGTCAGACTTGGAAAATCCTAATTCTGTAATAGGATGGTATGTTAACCACTTAACTATACTGTAAAGGTCAAAGAGTATCAAAAATAATTATAGTGACTATAATTTGTTAAATAATGACATCAAAAATATAAAATGGGGTAGCCTGTGTAGACAACTGAAGTTAGGTTGCTATGAACTTAAAATGGACTGTTTTATCTATGCAATGTCTTATGTAAGCCTTGTGGTAACCACAAACCAAAACACCTAGAGTAGATGCACAAGAGATAAAGAAAAGGGAAACAGGCATACCAAAATGGAAAATGCCAATTTACAAAGGTAGGCAGAAACAGAGGAAAAAGAAACAATGAAAATACAAAGCAACCAGAAAACAATGAACCGGATGGCATTACTAAGTCCTTACATACCAATAACAACTCTAAATGTACATGGACTGAATTCACCGTCGAAAGATGCAGAGTGGCTGGATGGGTGAAATATCAAGACCCAACTATATGCTACCTACAAGAGATTCACTTCAGCTTTAAGGACACACACAGGCTCAGAGTGAAAGAATGGAAGAAGATGTTCCATGCAAGTAGAATCGAAAAGAAAGTGGGAGTAACTCTATTTATTACAGACAAAATAGACTTTAAGCCAAAAATGGTAACAAGCATCAAAGAAAGTCAATATATAATGATAAAGGGGTACATTCATCAAGAAAACAACGTGTGTGTGTGTGTGCGTGTGTACACACACACACACACATGCAAAATCAGAGCACCTGAATATATTCAGCAAATACATATCTGGTGGGGGAAATACATGACAATCCAATAATAGTAAAGGACTTAAGCACCCTACTTTCAGCAATGAACAGATCGTCCAGACAGAAAATCAATAAGGAGACACGGGACTTGAACCATATATTAGGCCAAATAGACCTAACAGATATTAAGAGAACATTCCATCCAACAGAAGCAGACTATACATTCATCTCTGGTGCACATGGAACATTCTCCAGGATTGACCATGTGGGAGAACACAAGATAAGTCTCGGCAAATTTAAGAAGATTGAAATTATACCAAGTATCTTTTCTGGCCATATGGTATGAAGCTAGAGTTCAACAAGAGAAAAGCTGGAAAATCTACAAATATTAGAAATTAAACAACACACTCCTGGATAACAAATTGGTCAAAGAAGAAATTTAAAAAATATCTCAAAACAAACAAATAAAAATGGAAACACAACATACCAAAATCCATGGGATGCTGTAAAAGCAGTTCTGAGAGGGGGTTTATGGTGATAAATGCATACATTAAGAAAACAGATCAAATAAATAACCTAAATTTACACTTCAAGGAACCAGGAGAAAAAAGGGACAAACTATATTCAAAGTTAGCAGACGGAAGGAAATGACAAGGATCAGAATGGAAATAGATGAAACAGAGACCAGAAAAACAATAGGAAAAAAAAATCAATGAAACTAAGTTGGTTTTTTGAAAAGATAAATGAAACTGACAAAACTTTAGGTAGATGAAGAAAAAAAGAGAGAAGACTCAAATAAAATCAGAAATGAAAGAGGAGATATTACAACTGATACTCCAGAAATACAAAGGATCATAAGAGACTACTAAGAACAATAATATGCTAACGAGTTGGGTAACCCGGAAGAGATGGATAAACTCCTAGAAGCACACAACCTGCTCAGACTGAATCAGGAAGAAACAGAAAATCTGAACTAACCAATAACTGGTAAGGAGACTGAATCAGTAATCAAAAATCTCCAAATATAGAAAACCCTGGACCAGCTGGCTTCACTGGCAAATTCTACCACACGTTTCGAGAAGAATTAATGTCAGTCTTCCTCAAACTTGTCCTATAAACTGAAGAAGAAGGAATACTTCCAAACTCATTTTACCAGGCCAGCATTACTCTGACACCAAAGCCAAAGAAAAGAAAACTATAAGCCAATATCCCTGATGAATATAGATGCAAAAATTCTCAACAAAAGATTAGCAAACGAAATTCAACATTACAGTAAAAGGATTATACACCATGACCAAGTGGGATTTATCCCTGGGATGCAAGAATGGTTCAACATACACAAATAAATAAACACACACTACATTAACAGAATTAAAAATAAAAATTATACAATCATCTCAATAAATGCAGAGAAAGCATCTGACAAAATGCAACATCCTTACATGATAAAAACCCTCAACAAATTGGGTATTGAGGGAACATACCTCAATGTAATAAAGGCCATATACGACAAATTCAGGGCTAACATTATACTCAATGGAGAAAGACTGAAAGTTTTTCTTCATTTAGTATCAGGAACAAGACAAGGGTGCCCACTCTCACCCCTCTTAATCAATATAGTACTGGAAATCCTAGTTAGAACAATTAGTAAAGAAAAAGAAATAAAAGGCATCCAAATCAGAAAAGAAGAAGTAAAATTACCTCTGTTTGCAAATGATATGATCTTATATACAGAAAATCCTAAATACAAAGCCCCCAAATTGTTGGAACTAATTAACAAATTCAATAAAGTTGCAGAGGTCAAAATCAACATACATAAGTCAGTTGCATTTCTACATATTAACAATGAAACATATGAAAAAGAAATAAAACTATCCCATTCACAATAGCTTCAAAACAATAAAATACTTAGGAATAAATTTAACCAAAGAAGTGAAAGATCTTTACAATGAAAACTACAAGACCATGATGAAAGAAGTTGAAGAAGACACAAACAAATGGAAAGACATCCCATGGTCATGAATCAAAGGACAATACTGTTAAAATGTCCATACTACTCAAAGCCATGTACAGATTCAACACAATCCCTATCAAAATTCCAATAGCATTTTTCATAGAAGTAGAAAAAACAAGCCTAAAACTTGTATGGAACCACAAGAGACTTCAAATAGCCAAAGCAATCTTGAGAAAGAAGAAGAGTCAGAGACATCACTCTTCCTGATTTCAAACTTTTCTACAAAACCATAGTAATTAAAACAGTAAGGTACTGGCAAATAAATAGATACATAGACTTACGGACCAGAAAGAGAGCCCAGAAATAAACCTCTGCATTTTTGATCAACTAACATTTGACAAGGGAGCCAAGAACGCTCAATGGGGAAAGCACAGTCTCTTCAACAAATGGTGTTGGGAAAACTGGATAACCACATGCAGAAGACTAAAACTGGACCCCTATCTTACACCACTCACAAAAATGAACTCAAAATGGATTAAAGACTTAAATGTAAGACCTGATACCATAAAAATCATAGAAGAAAATATAAGAAAGAAGTTCCTTGACATTGGTCTTGGCAATGATTTTTTAGACATGACACCAAAGTTCAACAAGTATGACTATGTCAAGCTAAAAAGCT
This sequence comes from Tursiops truncatus, assembly GCF_011762595.2. Classification (NCBI taxonomy): domain Eukaryota; kingdom Metazoa; phylum Chordata; class Mammalia; order Artiodactyla; family Delphinidae; genus Tursiops; species Tursiops truncatus. The sequence goes on along the minus strand of NC_047038.1, from coordinate 110,786,328 downwards.
TCTGCAGAGCAAAAGAATCAAAAAAAAAAATGAAAAGGCAAACGACAGAACAGGAGACAGTATCTTCAAACCATATATCAGATAAGGGATTAATATCCAAAATATATTAAAAACTCATATAACTCAATAATAAACAATTTGATTAAACAATGGGCAGAGGGACTGAATAGACATTTTTCCAAAGAAGACATCCAAATTGCCAACAGGTATGTGAAAAAGATGCTCCACATCATTAACCAGGGAAATTTAAATCAAAAGCACAATGAAATAACTCACTGATATCAGATGATGACACCTGTTAGAATGGCTATCACGAAGAAGACAAGAGATATGTGCTAGTGAGGATGTGAAGAAAAGGGGACCCTTGTGCACTGTTGTTGGTGGGAATGCAAAGTGGTTTGGCCACTATGGAAAAACAGTATAGAGGTTCCTCAAAACATCAGAACTAACCTATGATCCGGCAACTCCACTCCTGGGTATGTAGCTGAAGGAAAGGAAAACAGGATATCAAAGAGATATGTGCACTCTCATATTTACTGCAGCATTATTCACAACAGCCAAGATATGGAAACAACCTAAGTGTCAACGGATGAATGGATGAAGATGTGATACACACACACACACACACACACACACACACAATTTTTCAGCCATGAGAAAGGAGTAAATTCTGCTATTTGCAACAACACTGATGCACTGTGAGGGCATTATGGTAAGTGAGATAAGTCAGATGGAGAGAGACAAATATTCTATGATCTCATTTATATGTAGAATCTATAAAAGCCAAACGCTTAAAAACTGAGAGTAGAAGAATGGTTACCAGGGAATGGGGGACTTAGGGAGATGTTGTTTGAAGGTACAAACTTGCAACCAGTAGATAAATAAGTCCTAGAGATCTAATGCGCACCACAGTGACAACAATACTGTTTTATAAAGTTGCTAACAGACTAGGACTTAATTGTTCCTACCACAAAAAAGAAATGATAATTATGTGACATGATAGGTGTTAGCTGATGCTATGGTGGTAATCATTTTGCAATATATAAATGTATCAAAGCAATATGTTGGACATCTTAAACAACGTTATGTCAGTTATATCTCAATAAAAAAAGGTACCTGAATCCAACAACACATAAAAAAGATCATACACCACGACAAAGTGGGATTCATCCCAGGTTCACAAGGATGGTTCAACATATGCAAATCAATCAATGTGATATGTCATATCAACAAAAGAAAAGACTAAAACCACATGATCATCTCAATAGATGCAGAAAATGCATTTGACAAAATTTAACATTCATTCATGATAAAAACTCTTACAAAAGTGGGTAGAGAGGGAACATATCTCAAGATAATAATAGCTATTTATGACAAACCCACAGCCAATGTAATACTCAATGGTGAAAAGCTGAAAGCCTTCACGCTAAAATCTGGAACAAGTCAAGGATGCCCACTCTCACCTCTTCTATTCAACATAGTACTGGAAGTCCTAGCCATAGCAATCAGACAAGAAGAAGAAATAAAAGGTATCCAAATTGGAAGGGAAGAGGTAAAGCTGTCATTATATGCAGATGATATGATACGATATATAGAAAACCCTGAAGACTCCACACAAAGACTACTAGAACTGATAAACAAATTCAGCAAGGTAGCAGGATACAAAATTGACATTCAGAAACTGGTTGAATTTCTTTACACCAATAATGAAATATCAGAAAGGGAATGTAAAAAAAAATCCCTTTTAAAATCGCACCCCCCAATATAAAATACTTAGGAATAAACCTGACCAAGGAGGTGAAAGACTTACACTCTGAGAACTATAAAAACACTGATAAAGAAAACTGAAGATGATTCAAAGAAATGGAAAGATATCCCATGCTCTTGGATTGGAAGACTTCATATTGTTAAGATGGCCATACTACCCAAAGAAATCTACTGATTTAATGTGATCCCTATCCAATTACCCATGACGTTTTTCACAGAACTAGAACAAATAATCCTAAAATTCATATGGAACCATAAGAGACCCTGAATTGCTAAAGCAATCCTGAAGAAAAAGAAGAAAGCAGGAGGCATAACCCTCCCAGACTTCAGGCAATACTAAAAAGCTTCAGTAATTAAAACAGCATGGTATTGGCACAAAAACAGACTTAGGGATCAACGGAACAGAATAGAGAGCCCAGAAATAAACCCACACACACCTATGGTCAATTAATCTTTGACAAAGGAGGCAAGAATATACAATGGAAAAAGGTCTCTTCGGCAAGTGGTGTTGAGAAAGTTGGACAGCTGCATGTAAACTGATGAAGTTAGAACACACCCTCTCACCATACACAAAAATAAACTCAAAATGGCTTAAAGACAAACATAAGACAGGACACCATAAATCTCCTAGAAGAGATCATAGGCAAAACATTCTCTGACATAAATCATACCAATGTTTTCTTGGGTCAGTCTCCCAAAGCAATAGAAATAAAAACAACAATAAACAAATGGGACCTAATCAAACTTACAAGCTTTTGCACAGCAAAGGAAACCATAAACAAAATGAAAAGACAGCCTACAGGCTGATGCAGCCAACAAGGATTTAATTTCCAAAATATACAAACACCTCATACAACTCAACAACAAAAAAACAAACAGCCCAATTGAAAAATGGGCAGAAGAACTAAACAGACATTTCTCTAAAGAAGAAATATAGATAGCCAATAGGCACATGATAAGATGCTCAACATCGCTAATTATTAGAGAAATGCAAATCAGAACTACAATGAGGTACCACCTTAAATGTGTCAGAATGGCCATCATTAAAAAGTCTACAAATAACAAATGCTGGCGATGGTGTGGAGAAAAGAGAACCCTCCTACACTGCTGGTGGGAATGTAAGCTGGTGCAGCCACTGTGGAAAACAGTATGGAGGTTCCTCAGAAAATTAAAACTGAATTACCATATGATCCAGCAGTCCCACTCCTGGGCATATATCCAGATGAAACTATAATTCAAAAAGATACATGCACCCCTATTCATAGCAGCACTATTCACAATAGCCAAGACATAGAAACAACCTAAATGTCCATCGACAGATGAATGGATAAAGCAGATGTGATGTATATATACACAATGGAATACTACTCAGCCATAAAAAAGAATGGGATAATGCCATCTGCAGCAACATGGAAGCAACTAGAGATTATCACACTAAATGAAGTAGGTCAGAAAAAGAAAGACAAATACCATATGATATCATTTATATGTGGAATCTAAAACATGACACAAATGAACCCATCTCTGAAACAGAATCATGGACATAGAGAACAGACTGGTGGTTGCCAAAGGTGAGGAGGTTGGGGGAGGGGTGGAATGGGAGGTTGGGGTTAGCAGATGTAAGTTTTTATATATAGAATGGATAAACAACAAGGTCCTACTGTATAGCACAGGGAACTATATTCAGTATCCTGTGATAGGACTTCCCTGGTGGTGCAGTGGTTAAGAATCCACCTACCAATACAGGGGACACAGGTTCGAGCCCTGGTCTGGGAAGATCCCACATGCCGCGGAGCAACTAAGCCCGTGCGCCACAACTACTGAGCCTACACTCTAGAGCCCACGAACCACAACTACTGAAGCCCACATGCCTAGAGCCCGTGCTCTGCAACAAGAGAAGCCACCGCAATGAGAAGCCTGTGCACCGCAACGAAGAGCAGCCCCTGCTCGCCGCAACTAGAGAAAGCCTGCACACAGCAACGAAGACCCAACGCGGCCAAAAATAAATAAATAATTTAATTAAAAAACTATCCTATGATAAACCATAATGGAAAAGAATATTAGAAGAATGTATATACATGTATAACTGAATCACCCTGCTGTATAGCAGTAATTAAGACAACATTGTAAATCAACTATACTTCAATTAAAAAAAAATGCCATCAGAAAAATACCTAAAAAGATTGGGTTTTAAACACTCACCAAAAGGGTGTTTTTTGGCCAGAAGCTTGGCTGTCAGTACGCTCAATGTATCAGCTAAATTCTTGGCCTACAGGAGGCATTTGGGGGAACTTAGCAGGGTGTTACGGGGCTCTGAACTACCACCGGCAGCAGCAAAGCTGCCATCTGGAAGGGGTATCTTTTGTTGATTCCTTATTTTAAACAACTGCTGTCCTCTGCCAAGGGCCAGCCCACATGGAGGCAGGCATCTGGATTCAAGTGTGTCCCTGAAGCAGGAGACAAGCCTCGGTGGGGTTGCTTGCTCATGTCAGCCCTGCCTGCAAATTCTAGGCAAGCGGACTCTCTGCAAGGGTGACTCCAGGCCAAAATGGGCACCTCTGGCTCTGCTTCCAGAGGCCCAGCTGCCTGACGATGCCAGGGATGTCCCCTGTGGCCTCAAAGGGCTGGTCCCTGAGTCTAGGCTGGTACGGGCTGGAGCAGCTGGGCCACACCAGGTGCCCAGGAATGGGCTGGCGGCCGGGATGGGAAGCAGGCTGCTCAACATCTCATGAAAAGCCAAGGGCATTTCTGAACACTCACCTCTGCTTCCCATCCATCAGCATCTGACTGTTATCTGAGGTTACATTTTAATTCGTTCCTCATCACCATTTTTATAATAAATTCAACACCAGTCACTGATCTCTGGTCAGTGATGAATATTCAATCTTCAAAATACGTTGTTTGGATGCTGTGCTAAGCAAGATGGGTTCAATTTCCTTCTGATTATTTTTTTTGGTACTTAAATTTATTTAATTTCCACTCTGTTTAAGTTTCCTTGTATTACAAGCCTCATTCTAGATCGCGGCTCCGCCTTCCTGTGAATAAGGTCTGTTGTACATGTGAAAAACACAAAGAAAAATGACACAATGCAAAAGCAGAAAGTAGAGCTTAAAGATAAGGGGATAATTAGAACACTGCTGAACAAAGGAAATCTAATGAAAGGGTTATGTGTGAAATGCATTGGCACGTTACTGTATATAGAAGTATGAACTTTTGCTACTTTTGTTTTCAATATTTTCTAGATCCTTCTTGCAAATGTACGCTACACGGAACAATGTAAAAACCTAAACCAATTCATATTTATAAGTTACCAACTTTACTGTCTGGTTACATTAAGATTAAGCAGTTAAATCCTTATTTCAGTCTCTGAAAGAAAAGGAACACTGAGTAACAAGGGCAGACACCACTGGCTAAGGACCGAAGGCCTCTTCTGATCCAAGCAGGGCTACTACAGTAGAGACCAAGGTGGCTGAATTTATTCCTTTGATCCTACGATGCCACTGAAGGAATCAGGGGTTGGCAAAGTCGGGCCTCCAGGGCAAATCTGACCTAATAATGGTGTTTGTAAGTCTTTTCATTTTGTTTTTTACACTGTTAAGTGGTTGCAAAAAAAATCTAAAGAATATTTTGTGACAGATGAAAATTATATGAAAAAGTTTTACTGGAACCCAGCCATGCTCATTCATTTAGATACTATCTGTGGCTGCTTTCAGGCTACAGTGACAGAGCTGAGTAGCTGTGGCAAAGACCATGGGACCCACAAGGCCTAGTCCTTTATGGAAACAGTCTGCTGGCCCTGGATTGGAAGGCACGCCAGGGATTCAGTAACAGCCTTGGGAGAACGGGTTTTGGTTGTTTGCTAAAATAAACAAAGCAAGTATAAGATGTTTCCTGATTTTAGAAATATTAAATGTGGGCAAAAGAAGTATATGAATCAAGTGATACGGTGGTGGCCAGATCTGGTGTTCCAAATATTATACAGATTCTTCAAGGCTTTAAAAAATGCTTTGGAGGGCTTCCCTGGTGGTGCAGTGGTTAAGAATCCACCTGCCAATGCAGAGGACATGGGTTCGAGCCCTGGTCTGGGAAGATCTCACATGCCTCAGAGCAACTAAGCCCGTGCACCACAACTACTGAGCCTGCGTTCTAGAGCCCGCGAGTCACAACTACTGAGGCTGCATGCCACAACTACTGAAGCCAGCATGCCTAGAGCCTGTGCTCCGCAACAAGAGAAGGCACTGCAATGAGAAGCCCACACACCACAATGAAGACCCAATGCAGCCAAAAGTAAATAAATAAAATTTAGGAAAAAAAAGGCTTTAGAAAGAATCCTTGTCCATAAAGGGGTTGAACTAGGGAACTGAAAACATTGCCCAGCTTAAAGGATCCAGAATTTGTCATTTAAATGGAGAGTTCCCATCACTCATGTCTTCCATTTTTGACCTTTGAACCTATAGTCACTGCAGTTCACATACATTTACAGTTGATTCCCATTATTCGTGGTAGTTATGTTCTATAAAGTCATTGCCAAGAGTGAGTCAGCGAATACAGAACCTTTGCTCCTAGGGATATAGAGGGTTAGGTTCCCACAAGCTACTGGTCACAACATTTTCATCAAACAAGTGATACATAACCTTGTTTTACGTGTTTCTGTTTAAAGACACCTTATTCCCATGTGTGTTGCTGATTCCTTCACACTGAACTCACGGCCAACAGCATTATTATAACTCATGCCCGAACGAAGATTATTTTCTCCATAAGCCTCCTTGCGCTGAAAAGCACAAGACAGTGTGTGAGCAGTACATCTGCGGACAATTTTAAACAGCAAAATCACCAACAAAAATGCAAAAAAAGTGCTTCCCTGGTGGCGCAGTGGTTGAGAGTCCTCCTGCCGATGCAGGGGACGCGGGTTCGTGCCCCGGTCCGGGAAGATCCCACATGCTGCGGAGCGGCTGGGCCCGTGAGCCATGGCAGCTGAGGCTGCGCGTCCGGAGCCTGTGCTCCGCAACGGGAGAGGCCAAAACACTGAGAGGCCCGCATACCGCAAAAAAAAAAAAAAAAAGACACTAAATAGTCCACCAAAAGGACACTTATTTACTGTACTGTGAAACCATATACAATTTCTAGTCCCATTAACCATGACAGTGATAAATAAAATCGATCCACTGGCATCTTCCCAGCCTTTTCAATCTCAGTCATTTAAAATGATTTTAGTTTTAAGGTTCCTTTACAGTGCATTGGTGTCTCTTGTTCCCTTCAGTCCTCACGCCCTGCTCCAATGAAGCTTTCTGCCTTTCCTACCCCTGCTTCTTCCACAGACACATTTGCACGGTGCACCACGGGCTACAAACTGCTCTTCACACTCAGCATCTCCTCTGATCAACATCTTAAAAAGATTATATTATGCCCGAGACAGGCTGCATCGTTTGTGGGGCTCAGTGCCAAATGAAAACTTGGGGCCCCTTGTTCAAAGTTTGCTAAGAATTTCAAGATGGTGACAGCAGACCATTAAGCCAAGAGGGGGGCCCTTTTACGTGCGGGGCCCCCGAAGTGGCAGCTAAGCTACCAGGAGCCATAGGGCTGACCAGGTGCAGGGCTGGCTCTGCACTGCCATCCTCCACAGGGGCTTCTCTCCCCTCTGCTCCTGCCTTCTGCGCCTGCCTCGCTCATGAACCAGGGAAAATGCACTTAATCACTCCCTGCCTTAATTCTTTTCTCTATAAACAGGGTAAAAAGAAAAGAGTAAATATTACTATTATTCCCTTTTTATAGAGAAAGGAATTAAGATGAGGTGATGAAGTGTAAATAGTAGTATTTACTCATCCTTCCTTCACGGAGATATTAGAAGGCTTTAATGCTAGGACTTAGGAAGAAAGGCACTAGGTAAATCCCAGGCATTATATAGTTATTTTAATTGTAAGAGGAGGGATTTAGGCTGCCTAAGAGGGGGCGGGATTTATAGACACAGGTGTTAGACAATGAGATAGCTTTCCAAAATCTTCCCTAGACAGATTTCAGATTGGGAAGACTCCTGTACGTCAGATGTGATTTTCTATGAGCACGGCTTCCTGGACCCTCAGTGGATCTTTCTATCTGATGCTTTTTTTCCAGAAAGCCCACCCTATGGCATCATAAATCTCACGGGGTCAGGTGGAAATGGAATGCACATTTCCCTTAACGTCCCTGAAAAAGGCAAGGTCCAAGTTTCTCCCCAGCATCCTTACAGGACTTTCTTTTCTTACAGATTTTCAAAACTAGCTGTGAACAATGGCACATGTTCTGTGGGTATACTTATGAAACTTATGAAATGAATAACGAAGCCAAAGGAGTGGTTATCATAAGAAGAAAACGCTTCTTCCCCTCTCTTTAAATAAATTGGGATCAGACATAATCTTTAATTTTGCCAGTTAAGGATTAAAAGGAACAAACTACTGTCTCTTATCATTGTAAGTTCATAAGAGAAAGATTTTTCACACCAAGACAAAAACCCATGGAATGGGAGAAAATATTTGCAAATCATATATTGGATAAGGGGTTAAAATCCAGAATATATAAAGAATGCCTACAACTCAACAAGAAAAACACCAATTTTTAAAAATGGGCAAAGAAACTGGACAGTTCTCCAAAGAAGACATACAAATGGCCAATAGGCACATTGAAAGATGTTCAGTATCACTAATCATTAGGGAAATGCAAACCACTACCACAATGAGATACTACTTTAAAACCTGTTAGGATGGCCACTATCAAAAAACCCCCCAGCAAATAACAAGTGTTGGTGAGACTGTAACCCTTGTGCCCTGTTAGTGGGAAGGTAAAAATAACTGGAAAACAGTTTGGTGGTTCCTCAAAAAATTTAACATAGAATTATCATGTGAACCAGGAATTCTATTTCTAGGACTATACCCCCCAAATTGAAAGTAGGGTCTCAAAGAGATATCTGCACACCCATGTCCACAGCAACATTATTCACAATAGCCAAGAAGTAAAGCAAGACAAGTGTCTGCTGGCAGATGAAGGGGTCAACAAAACGTAGTCTATACATATAGTGGATTATGATTTCCCTTGAAATGGAAGGAAATTCTGACACATGCTACAACATGGATGGCAATGGAGGATATCATACTAAGTGAAATAGGCCAGTCTCAAAAGACAAACACTGTATGAGTCCACATAGATGAGGTACCTAGAACAGTCAGATTCAGAGACAGGAAGCAGAATGGTGGCTGTTCTGGTGCGGGGAGGGGAAGCAGGAGTTAATAGGTAGAGAGTTTCAGTTCTGCAAGATGAAGAGTTCTGGAAATTGGTTGCACAACAGTGTGAATGTACTTGACACTACTGAACTGTACAGTTAGAAATGGTTAAAGTAGTAAATTTTGTTTGTGTATTTTACCACAATTTTAAAAAATAAAAAGGAATGACGAGCTCCTGTTTTGAAGTTTGTTTCCTCATTTCTCTAAAGTCAAATACAACTGCATCTTAGAATGTGTCCGGGTGACGGATCAGCAGTTGGTAAGCATTGTCTTCAAGAGTCTAAACATTAGCCACTGAAAATATCTAAACGTTTTACATCAACCTTTGCCAAGGAGGTAAGGAAATAACCCAGGTTTTGCATTAAGTCAGCTGCAGAAAACCATGAGCAAAGACCAAAGGAGATCAAGTTCTGTGGCTGTATGTGGAAATCAACTGTCCTTGTAATTACGGTGTGATGTGAAGGTGATGGGTGAGAAAGGACTCAGGACCAACATTACTGATAAAATCATGACCTGAAGCACAAGGCCAGCTCTGAAGCATCACGGCTCCCTCTGATGCCGAAATCTCATATCTGATCTATAGCTCTTCAACGCCAAACACTCACATCCATCCCTCCATTCACCTACCCATCTATCCACCTACCTACCTATGTGTCTGTCTGCCTGCCTATCTAATCTATCTATCTATCTATCTATCATTTATCTATAAATAGTACATATACATGTATTAATATATAGTACATGTATATAATATATAATAAAGCTTTCACTAATTCAAAACTACGTATACACGGGTCTAGGTCCATAGCAAAGTTTGTCTGGGGGTTATTTATAAAGATAGTTTGCTACGCTACTGTGATTTCTTCACTGTATCTAAACACAAAACTTTGCAAGTTCACTCAACCACGTTCAAAATGCTCCTTTTACATACCTGCCATCACATCAGAGAAAGACTTATAGTTCTATTTTATTAAAGCAGTTTTACTAAAGGGCTTTACCAGACAACACCTTGACCTTTTCAAAGCTTCCTGCAGCCCCTGGTGGCTTTGTGGTTTCCGGCAGAGTTACTGGAAACCTAGGTGAATCAATCAGCTATTCCTCACAAAAACCTCCTCGTTGCTATGGCTACTGAAGAGTTTTCAGACTTTCTGTGAACTGACCTGTCTGCAGTCTCTGCCCCAACGTTTGCACGGGGGGGACACACGCTTTTCTGGCTTGTCCCCCGTGTCCCTCTTTTTGCCTTCTTATCTCACCTCAGCAGCAGCTCCTGCCCAGACTCTCTGCAGGCGCCTTCCTGGTTTTGGTCCCTTGGTGGTTCTCTTCCTCCGGGCTTGGTTCTGTCCACCGTATGGCCACACTGATGTCCAGGCAGTTCTGTCGAGCCCTGGGCTTCAGTGACCACCACGCGCTGTACCTCCTCAGGTAGTATCAGCACTTTGCTTCCTCATCTCCATGGAGCCCTGAGCTCGCCTGACATTTCCCCGGGACTCCTCAGGGCACCTCAAGTCAGTACATCTAAAACACCCTTATCTTCTCCACTCACAAAGCGCCTCCCCTGCGTCCCCTCGCCCAGTGCTGGTGCCACTCCATCCACCAACCTACGTCCGAATCCACCAACCTACGTCCGAATCCTGGGGGTCGGTACGCGGGCCTCTCACTGTTGTGGCCTCTCCCGTTGCGGAGCACAGGCTCTGGACGCGCAGGCTCAGCGGCCAGGGCTCACGGGCCCAGCCGCTCCACGGCATGTGGGATCTTCCCGGACCGGGGCACGAACCCGTGTCCCCTGCATCGGCAGGCGGATTCTCAACCACTGCACCACCAGGGAAGCCCTGGGGGTCCTCTTAGATCCGCTCCCTCCTCTCTCTCAACCTCTCCGTCCTATCCACCACCAAGAACCATCCATCCCACCACCTGAATATGTCCTAGGTCCCCCTACCCCTGCTCTAACTTAGCCCCCAGCCCCCATCTCTTACCTGCACCACTGCACCAGCATCCTAACTGGCCCTCTGCTCCTCTTCTAATAGACTTTCCAGATCAGTACTGTCAATATGACCAACTGCCCTGCCCAAGATGATGGCAACTGGGCACATGTGGCTGCTTGAGCACTCGAAATGTGGCTAGTGTGACAGGGGAACTCAATTTTCAATTTAACTAAATTTACAGGTCAAGAGCCACACATGGCCAGTGGTTACCACATTGGAAGGAGCGGCGCTAGACTCCACAGATGTGCTCAAAATCTCTCAGTAGCTCCCTCAACATGGTTTTACAGGTCCTTTCATTGTCTCCATCCTTATTTTTCTCCATTCCTTGGATACAATGAAATTCTCCATTTCTCAAAAATCACCATGCACCCTTCTCCTTTGGCGTAATAACTCCTTTGGTTTCGGTGAGCTTCCCTCTGTCTGTCTGGTCAACTCCTACTTTGCCTTTGGGGCTTCCATCGTCTGCTGCCCTGGCCCATCTCCACCCTGCCACTTCACCTTCTGGATGCCCGCCCCAACCCCGCCGGCCCGGCCCATGGGCTTTCCAGTCCACCTCGAGCACCCAGCACTCTGCATTCTAATTCCCAGTTTACCTGTCTACTCTATTCCCCCATCAGACCGCACACTCGGAGGGCAAGGGCCTAGTCTCCCTGGCTACTGTTGTATCCTCAGCAGCAGCACAGTGCCTGGCCCGGTGGTGTCTGCCCGCCCCGGGCCCTTTGACACTGTCTTTCACAATGATTTTTTGGATGTGACACCAAAAGCACAAGTGACAAAGGCAAAGCTCAATGAGTACGACTACATCAAGCAACAGCCTCCTGGGGCACCTACAGGGTAGCCTGGAGAAACACAACTGTGATCGGAAACACAACTGAGCAGCAGTAACCTTAACCATCAACACGGTGAACAAAGGAGGTACAACACGCAAGGACACCCTTTGTATCTACAGGCAGTTGCATCTTCCAGCTGGGCTTTGTGGCCCCAGCTACCAGTGCATGAAACACACCAATCCTGGAACTGCCTAGACCTTTTCACACCACACACCCAAAGTCATCCTTTCCCTATTTATCCACTGGCACAATTCACCCAGGGCAATGCAGTCTGAACTCTGCTATACCCTTTTTTTTTTTTTTTTTTTTTGCAGTATGCGGGCCTCTCACTGTTGTGGCCTCTCCCGTTGTGGAGCACAGGCTCCAAACGTGCAGGCCCAGCGGCCATGGCTCACAGACCCAGCTGCTCCGCGGCATGTGGGATCTTCCCGGACCGGGGCACAAACCCGTGTCCCCCACATCGGCAGGCAGACTCTCAACCACTGCGCCACCAGGGAAGCCCTGCTATACCCTTGAAGTGGGAAATTTGTAGAGGCAAATGCAAAAATAGGGCTGCAGAGAGAGACGCCGTGAACCATTAATACCTGTCCCATTGGTTTCACCAACTAGACAAAGAGTAAGATCTGCCCGGTCAATTACTCGATTAATTTGAAATCTTTACCTATGAAGATTTCTTTTCCCGGACAAGTGGGTCTTTGCCCCTCCCTCGTGCTCTGAAAGATAAGGCTTTGCTCACTTTGCTGACTCTGGCGATAAGCAAATCTGCCTTTATTTAGAATCTTTCTTAGTCATGGTCTCGTCAAAGAAGAAGGCCGTGGTGTAATACCGCCAACAATCATATCACAGGGGCAAGGGTTTTCATTCACCAACATCCATCTTTCCTGATGGTGACCTCACAGCAATCTGCCCTTGTCTCCATCACCAAACACCTTCCATCCCATCTGTGAATCTGAAAGTGTCTCAAGCACACCCAACACGTTCTAGCAACACCAGCCTCCCCTGGTAAGTGGCAGCACACGTAGAGCACCAGGACCGGAAGTGCCTCGAAAAGGCTTCTATACTGACCTCAGTCTATGTGATTCGCGACTAGGTGACTGCCCCACCCTGTAGAATGGCCTTTCCTGCTCATGTCCCTGCTTGATCTTGCCAACTTTACACTGTCACCCCCTTGAAGGCTCTGCCATGTGCTTGTCTGAGTGTCTCTGGGCTGAAAGTAAACTAAAACTGCCTGATATATGATGCTCTTCGGTGGTGCAGAGACAGGGTTTTGGGAAACTCAAACACAGTCTTGGAAAAGGGGAAGCGGAGGGGCGCTGTTCGGTGCCTGTTACCTGTGGACTCCTCAGTACCTGTGTTATTTCATGCGCTTCTAAAAATTTCCTACAAGATGGGTAGGAAATTATTATTATTCCCATAATAATAATAATTACTATTCTTCCCATTTTACAGCCGAAAAAACGGAGGGCCAAAAATTTAGGCCAAGTGCCCAAGTTTACTGAGAGAAATGTTGGTGGAGCAGCAGAGGCCAAGCTCTATCTGCTGTCTCCAGTGGTCACAATTCTCTGGCAGATTCCCACGCGGGCCTTGGAACTTTTCTCGAGGAGATACTGACTGTAATGACGTGAAACAGAATCAGACGTCAAAGCAGCAGACAGCCCAAATGGTGGATCCACCCAACCTGGGGGCTGGCATGCTTCAGTGTGCGGGAAGAAATAGATCTGCATTGCCCTGAAAACCACCTCGAGCGTGGTCATGATGGAAACTGCCACTATCACTGCTGGATGCAAAAGCACCCACTCGTTAAATGAGCAATGGGGATCTCAAAATTATTCGTTAATAGATCCAGCTGCTTGCAGCGATGGCTCTTTTGTTGATGATCATGAAACTGAAACGTAATGCCCTCTCCACGGAAAGCAGGGAGTCTCCCAGTGGGCACTCAGGGAGGTACTGTATCACCAGATGTTCTGCTCCCATCTCGTCTGCATCCCCCTTGCAGAAGGGAAGCTCGGCTCTGAGAGCCTGGCTGGAGGACAGCCACCTGGGCTGTGCAGCCTTCCCTCTGCAACCACAGAAAGCGATCACTCAGCAACAGGACCCTCTGGTCATGCCGAGGGACTTGCCGGTACCTGCCCAGGCAATGGGTAGGTTCTTAGCCGGGTTTAACGATCATCGGCAGAGATGAAAGCCCTTCCCCACCAAAGACGGCTCGGCTTATGGTGAGGCAGACCCAACATTTGGTTTTGGGAACTGCCAAACGTGCATGACATTTTAATATAACACCAGGTTCACTGCCTTCAAGATGTAACCCCATGCCTCACAAAAACAACGCATCCCAGAAGATGCCAGGGAAGAGCAAAATGAGACTGGAGAGCCGGAGAGCAGTGCAGCTATTTTCAATATACTCATTTTCTGATCTCCAGAGATGCAGCCCAGCCTGAAACCCAGCAGCTATGATCAGCCTGAAGCCCTCCTGCATCACGTGGGTGGCACAGAGAGTGCCAGTCAGTTAAGAGGGTTCCAAGCTGCCACTGGCTACCTAAGGACCTTGAGAAATCACTCTCTGGACCTCTGTCTCTTCTTCTACGAAAGAAAGATTCTCTGAGATGCCCCTACCCCACCACTGGAAGCCTTCCATGACCCCTGCCCAGCACAGCTGGTTCCTAGACCTTCTCGACAAGCCTTTCCAGCAACTCAGAATAAACATCAGTGAGCCCATGACTCATGGTGTGCTCATCTCTACAGAGCTCCCGGCCCGCCACCCTGTATAGTGCTGTCTGGTGGTCCTGAGCAGGCAGGAAGCCCCCCGTGGCCAGGTTTGGGTCTCTCCCACTAGTGCCCTGCCTGGTGCTTTTAGACACTAATGTATTTGTTGAATGAGATGAACCTCTTCTTCTATCAGAGCAAGTGGGATTCCTAAGGACAGGAATGGGAATAATGAGAATAATACCCAGCTTGTAGGGGGTTTTTAGAACTGCATGAAATAACATAGGTACTGAGGCATCCAAACCAATGTTCACCCCTCGGCTTCCCCTTTAGAATGGGATGAACCTCTTCCCCCATCAGGGTGAGTGGGATTCCTAAGGACGGGCATTCTGTTCCCACTTCCACCTCTGGTCCTAGAACATGGTAGGGGCTCAGTCACATGAACGAATGAACATGCGGGTGCTCTCAAAGGTCCCACTGCCCCTAGTTACCTTCTGCCTTGTATTACACTCTAGCTGTCTCTCTAGAATCTAAGCAGTCTGAGGGTTGGGTTGGTGTCCCACGTTTATTTTCTATCCTCTGCAATCTCATCAATTTTGCTAGGCATGAGGCACTCTGTAGGCTAGTGTGTAGGTGGAAATAAAGTCAATTACAACAGTATAACCTTGAAACTAGTTAACAGAGAAAGGGCAATTTTTTTGCCTCTAAGAAACACTAATATCATCCATTAATGTTTACCAGCTGTTCTACACACTGATAGTAACATAAATAGTCCCTGATCTCCATGAATGAGTGGAAGTTACCAACAAATTCATTAGAAACGTGCCTCTTACACTCACAGGAAATTAACTGCCATTCACAGCAATACCTAGAAAGTGACTAGTAATTCTCTGTTCTCGCTAGAATAAGGAATCTACATGCTTTACATATAACGCCCATTTACGATGCAAAAATACACCTATCCCGAGAAGCCTGGCCACAGCTGCTTTCTTTGAATCTTTTTTGGGGGGAAGATTGATGTTTGGAGGGCTTGTGATTCATGAAAGTTGCTGACCAGTTCAAATACTTAACTGCCAACCTGTTCTTTCAGAGAACGTTCCTTCCACGCACCTCGGCACTGCTCTGCCAACCCATGTGTGCACCAAGTGGGAGAAAACCATGCATCACGAGAGCTGTGTACACGTGTCCCCAGATCTAAGGATGTGAGTCCTGAGGGCTGCGTACTATGCACGCTATTTAAGCAGAACTTTGATTTACATGCACAGGGTTTGTTCGTTTGTTTGTTTTGCGGTACGCGGGCCTCTCACTGTTATGGCCTCTCCCGTTGTGGAGCACAGGCTCCAGACGCACAGGCTCAGCGGCCATGGCTCACGGGCCCAGCCGCTCCGCGGCATGTGGGATCCTCCCGGACCGGGGCACGAACCCGTGTCCCCTCCATCGGCAGGCGGACTCTCAACCACTGCACCACCAGGGAAGCCCAGCACAGGGTTTTTGTTTGTGTGACCCTTAGGAACACATGCTCTCTTTCCACAAGGTGACCAGAACGAGGCTCTGAGTACAGAGCCAGTCCTTCTGTAGCTCTTTGTTCCCTGGAAGAAAATTCTACAAATGTTGACTCTTTTATTTACTCTAATGAAAAAGCTGTAGGCAGTCTCAAGTCTGAGTAAGCGTGAATGTTAGAAAGGTCCCTCTAGACTTACAATGCATTTTTCAATGTTCTGTCTGGGATGGGAATATAAACAGAGCATTCAAGATGCTTCTGTTAGGCTACTTCTAAGGGCAAACAGTTTTGATTGCTTAAAATAAAGGTTTTAGAATTAAAGTGATTCCAGTGATTCCCCAAAGAATGTTCTCCTTCTAGCCAAAGTGGAGTAAGGTGGATTGGATTTACCCTTCCACCAGAAATAACCAAAAATACTCAGAAAAAAAATACATGAAGAAAAGGTTTTTGAGACACTACGTATCAGTCAATGAAGGACAATGATCTCTAGGAGAAAATGGAAGAGAAAAGCTTTGTGACATTGGCTTAGACAAGGATTTCTTAGCTATAGCCAAAAACATAATTCATAAAAGAAGAAAATAATCAATTGGACTTTATTAGAATTCAAAATCCCTGCTCTGCACAAGACACTGTTAAGAGAATGAAAAGATAAACCATGGCCTGGGAGAAAATACTTGCAAGTCATATATCTTATAAAGGAATTGTTTCTAGAATATATAAAGGAGTCTCAAAACTCAACAATCTAATTACAAATGAACAATCCAGTGTTTAAAAATGAGCAAAAGAGGTGAACAGATACTTCAGCAAAGATGGTGAATAAGCACAAGAAAAGAGCATTAATCATGAGAGAAATGCAAACTAAAACCACAGGGAGACATCGCCACACAGCTATGAGAATGGCTACAACTAAAAAGACTAATGATACTGAGTGTTAGCAAGGATGTGGGACAATCTGAACTCACACACACTTCTCGAGGGAACGCACAATTGTCCAGTGACTTTGGAAGACCGTTTGGCGATCTCGTAAACAACGAAAACATACCTACCACATGACCCAGTCTTCCGCTGCTATTGACTCAAGAAAAAGAAAGCAATGTCCACACAGAGACGTATACACGATGTGCAGGGCAACTTTATCTGTTAGTAGTGCCCAATCTGGAAACAACCCAAATGTCCATCAATAGGTGATAGGACCGCTGAACTGTGAAATATCTTTATGATGGGACGCTAGTCAGCAATAAGTAGAAATGAAGTACTGATATATGGGAACAGCATAGATGAATCCCCAAATAATTACGCCAAGTGAAGGATGCCAGCTACCAAAGATTATCTACTGCATAATTCCGTGTATATGAGACACTAGCATATATAAACTAATCTACATTGCCAGAAAGCAATATGGAAAGCACCTAGGGAGTAGTAGGTAGCAGGAAAGCTTATGGATAAACAACAAGGTCCTACTGTATAGCATAGGGAACTATATTCAATATCCTGTGATAAGCCATAATGGAAAAGAATATGAAAAAGAATATATATATTTGTATAACTGAATCACTTTGCTGTATAGCAGAAATTAACACAACATTGTACATCACTTATACTTCAATTAAAAAAAGGCACAAGGAAACTTCTGGAGTGATGGACATGTTTGCTGTCTTGATTGTGATGATAGTTTCATGGGTGTAGACATGTGTCAGACTTCTCACATGGTATGCACTAACTATGTTTGATTTATTTTGTATCAATTATACCATAATAGAAAAAATACTAAAAAGACACTGATTTGCCTTGGGGGATTTTGCAGCAAGTCATCATTTATGATTTGGCAACGGTTCACTGAGTTCCTATCTTGTGCCAAGCACTGTGCTGCACTAAAAACAAGCCAGCAGAGGACGGTTTGACACCTTGACCCCTGGTGCAGCCTCCGAGGGTTTCCACTGTCCTACTGTGCTCAAGGCACAGAGATCCCGAAAGGCTGTGGATATACAGGTTTTAACTTCTATTGTCAGTCTCATTACATGTAAATTGCCTCAAAATGTATCATCTCTTTTCATATGCTGTGATAACACTTACACACTCATTTTGAAACTGCGCTGTGCCTGCCCAATCATTTGCACAAATGACAGAATTCATCAAGAGAGAATCACACCTGCTGTTCCTCCGCCCCCACCCCAGCTCCACTAAGAAGGACTTTCGAGAAAACCAACAGGAGCGAGTAACTGTGCTGCTTGTTCTCGGGGAGATGATCCTGCGCCACAGTCTAGTTTCCTTTACTTCCTCTTGTGAGGGCTGTGGATAGCATCGTTTGCTGTGTTCCCCACAGTCCTGTAGACCATCATTTCTTATCCCTGAGATTTTCTATTAAGCCATGCTTTTAGGCCACTAATAATTAGCAAAACTATCTATCGCTCTATTCACCTTGTGGAAATTTGACTCTTATTGTATGGAACGTTCAGAGAAAGCAAGGGCCAACGTGATACGCACAGGGTCTTCAGTGTGGAAACCCTGGAAAGTGACATTCTTTTATCAACCAACCCACAAGGCCATACCATTCCACTGGCATAAACAAATCTCTAAAGGATGAACCATTATTTCAGTAATAATACCATTATAATATTGGTCATCAAGCCTGTCAACATTGCCCTTAACAATACAGAAGTACTTGAAAAGGGGTTTCCTACCCAAATTACATGGGCTGAACTTGGGCAATAAATTTTCCAAAAGAAAGTAGGAAAACCTTCCAAATATAAAAAAGCTAAATTAGCATGACCGTGTATAACTTTTTTTTGAGCCAGAACTAGAGAAACTGCTTGCAAAATGAAACAAGAAGCATATTTTAAGTGACATAACAAACCAAGTTATCCAAGTCAGTATTTTGTAGAAACTGCTAACCACCACTACATCTGTAATTGAATAAATTAGAAACCAGCTCAGAATTTACTTTCCACATTTACACAAGCCAAGAAAGGTGACTCCTACGAAGAATACTGAATATAAGATTCAAAATTTGGCAACAAATGAGATGATCCCAGCTGGCCCTGGACCACTAATAATGTTTTTGAAAGATTGGGTTATTAGATTAACAGTTGTAGAAGATGGACTCTATTTATGCAATGTTAAAGCAAACATTTTCATTAACCAAACAGTTCCTAAATTGCAAGCAGAAATGGGAAACTTGATCTGACACCTGTAGCAAATCCGAGGGCCTTCCCTGGCCCAGAGCTCAGGCTTTGCCACCATGGTGCACATTTCTCTTACACTCCGCTCAGGAGGGAAAAGAGCCACACTTTTTCCTTTACATGAAGTTTGTTTCAAAGGTATTCTGAAGAAACGCTTCTTTCCTCCTGAGTTTTCAACTCTTGCTGCCTCCCGTGGATAACTTACCCCTATTCTTCCCAAAGCCTCGAGAACTTTCTCAGCTCTCCAGTTGCTCTGGGTCCACAGTGTGTGGCTGTGGATCCTTCATTTAACAGGCACCAAGAGGCTCTACTTACATCATGCATGGAGTCCAGAAGCTTGGTCAGTTGGTAGAACCTCTGCCAGCTCTGCCCGGAATTGTTGGGACACTTCGTTACCATCTTCCTCAGTTCTTTGATGTAATTTGTCCTCATTTCTTCAAACGCAGCCTGGCTTTTGAGGCCATCCTTTGGAACTGTGTTGAAGGAATACCGACATGTAAGTTCCCAAGTTGGAAAACAGCTTTAGCGTCCTCATAGTCAAATAGCTTAGACTATTTTGAGGTCATGAGGCTCACACTTTGAGATTGATATTGAATCTCAGTGATTACATAGATGAATAAACATGGCAGCTGTATGACGGTTAACCTTTGTACACACACATATACAAAAGAATAATAACTGGTTTATTGGGTGTATGTTATAATGCACTTTGTTTATATTAGCTTGCTTAATCTTGACATCAGTCTTACGACATAATCATTATGTTATTCTCATTTTACAGATGTGGAAACTGAAGACTGGAGGTTTAATCACTTGCACAAGGACACGATAAATACATGGTAGAGGAAGGGTATAAACTTAAGTCTGTCTGTTTCCAAAGCCTGTCTCTTAACCACAGTGCTATACTGTCTTGTGGTCTGTCATCAAAGTTTTTATGAATCCCAACTTGCCAATACCTCAGACATAGGAAAATATACTTTGATTTTCCAGGACAACTGGAAGAGCCACAGACAATCTAAGCTGGGGCTGGAATTAGAAAGCAGCATCTTCATATTCCAGTTCCAATGTCAAAGACACTCGGGGAAACCTGACATCTACCAGGGGCAAGACAGTGTGTGGCAAAGAAGCACTTCCCATCCTCTTTGTTCCAAGAGCACATGACCACCGAGGCACTGTCATGTGACTGCCCAGACCTGCTGGCAGGTCTATGCACTGGCTTATGTGTGTGACGGGTAACAAAACAGTGCTCTGCATACAAGGCAAGATCAAAAACTTTCGAAGAGAGAAACCACATTCATCATTATCTTCGATAAGATAGAAAATTAAGGGTTATGTTTTCTTCTTTCTTTGTATGGAGTGGCTGGCTTTCCTAATGAAACAAAAAACATCTCACTAAAAATAATACTTTGAAATTCAGCACCTGGAAGGATACGAGTGTTTCTGTGACCTGAAAGGAGATGCTCTTTCCCAGGACACATGTGAACACACTTTATGGAGAAGGGGGTGCACCAGGGTCTGTGTTCTGCGAGGAGATGTAGGGCAGAGTGTAAGCTACAAGTGTCCCCTTTGAAAATCTACCTACATGTTTGCTTTTGTTCACTACAGCCAATATGTACTCATGCTTATGCTTTAACTCTGAAAAATCAAATCACTTAGAACTTTCCTTTTTGGATGATGAAGATAATAAAAACTCAACTTGTGATAATAGAGTCTGAAATTGCTCTTACTCTCACTTCTTAAGTGCACATCCTATTTGCTAATTTACAATAACTGGTATAAATAATAACTTACTTGGGCCATCAGCTCTTTAGAATGGCTGAATATGTTTTTGAGTGTTACATGTAACCCTGGGAGCAGGAATACCACTGTTTCCAAATAAACCCTGTTGTCCTGTATAAAGATACAGATTATCTTGCAAATTAACTTCCCATATGATGTTAATAATCTTCTCCTTGAGTTTAATTGTTGAGGCTTTTGATTTGTCGTTTATCTAAGTCTATTGTTTGTGGGGAAAAAATAAATCCCTAGTGGCCACTGCACAAATTCCTGAGGCTGCCACAATATTAGTTGTGGTTTAAAATATTGGACATTCACGTTCAGAATTAAATATCATCCATTATGTGACAGTTTATTTTTGTTTGCAATTAAACCCTTGTTGTAAAAGTATAAAAAACGTAAAGCAGGATGGTAATAACCAGGACGTTAATAGTGAAACTACGGATCCACTTTCTACCAAAACTTTAATGTTAACCCAAAACGTTCCAAAAGAAACTGAAAGTTTGCAAGTAAGTGCCTACACTGCCCACCCACAGATAAACATTTATTTTTTTAAGTTTCAAAATGTTATGGAGTAAACCTTTAGTTTTTCAGTATAGATACTCATGGATGTCATACCTTAAAAAATTATCTAAAATTAGAATGGAGTGAATACATTTCACAACTGTATTTCAATGCTATTTGGTATAGCTACTAAGATTAACCAAAAGCCTTCATATTTCTGATACCTGTGTTATCAAAATTCTCAAGATTATGAACAACTTGTATCAAATATTACTTGTATTTTACTGCTGTGACTGAAATATATTGTACCAGTTTCCCAGCCAGATATTTTAGAAGTTGAAACAAACCCACAAAAAAAGAGAACTTAGGCAAAACCTCAAATTTTGGAGGTCTGCCCGGATTTTCTGAATTTACTTATTAAATGCAGCAGGGCTCCTGGAAATCATCCAAAATCTATGGGCTGGAGAAGAGCAAAGAGGCAACTGGGTGGGAAGATGGTCTGCTTTCCTCTGTGAGCAAAAAGAACATGATCTTCTCTTGATGTCATTGCTTAGAAACTTTCCTGATACACTGGACATCAGGTGTGTCATTTAAGCTTCTAAATAAGAAGAACATTTTTCATACGTTGTATCACAGGTTAGCAAAATAGGCTTGCAGTAAAATAAGCTGCAGTTTAAGCTGCAGTAAAATTCTTTACTTCTGTTCTACTTTTTGATTTTGCTTTTTCTACATCTACAAAAATCAGCCTTGAATGTACTGAGCTACTTGGAAGCTAATAAATTAATTCAGGGAGCTTCAAAGTGATATCAGAATTGATTATAGGCTGACTGATTAAATGGATGTAAAAGGATAAGACACCAATTACAAGGAGTGGTCAAAGTTTACGAAGGATTAGTATCACATGCATTTTAGAAAAAAATTAAATTATATCACCCATCTGATATATATATATATATATATATTTTTTTTACATTTTTCTAAGAGTAATGGTTAGTGACATAGCTTGGAAAGGGGAATAAAATCACTGTCTCTGAATTTCAAGAGTACATTTCCAGGGAATTCCCTGGCAGTCCAGTGGTTAGGACTCCGTACTTGCATTGCTAAGGGCGTGGGTTCAATCCCTGGTTGGGGAACTAAGAGTACATTTCCAAGGTTACATTCCAGAACGAATAAACTGGGAACCTCAGAAACCTTGAGGAACACTGGAGCAGGGAGCTAAGCCTGGTTCCACTGACCCTGCGGATGAGGGGCTGCAAACACAAGCTCCTGGCTGTGGGCTGAGTGTACAGGGAGGAATGGAGGGACCGGTGGGGCCCGCGGTAAACTGGGGACAGCGTGGGCTGCCCTGCACAACTGGTCAGTGAAAATCAAACCAGACAAAAGGCCAAAAGCAACCTGAAAAGCCTTGCCGGCCAAGTGAAACACAGCTGGGAAGTGCTGACCTCACCTCCCTCCCACAGCCTGCTCTCCCTCCAG
Organism: Tursiops truncatus; assembly: GCF_011762595.2. Lineage (NCBI taxonomy): Eukaryota > Metazoa > Chordata > Mammalia > Artiodactyla > Delphinidae > Tursiops > Tursiops truncatus. The sequence goes on along the minus strand of NC_047038.1, from coordinate 110,763,357 downwards.
TCTCCCTGCTGCCCTCACCTGTCACGGCCTGCTTTCCACTTCCTGCTTGGGGCAGAGCGGGAATCGCTGCGAGTGAAGGCCAAGGCCCTGGGTTTGAGTCCTAACTCCCCAAGGAGGCTGCACAAGTCACACCTGCATGCCTCCATCCTGTCCACTTTAGAACGGAGGGCTACCCACCTTGCAGTGTTAAATCAGATCACAGATAAAAACACCTGAGAGGTGTTAAACGGAGGTGGAGCAGGTACGGATCCGCATCTGCCACTGCCCCCCTGCTTCCTGCTCTACCCGTCTCAGGCTCCAGTCTTCCCCAGACCCAATCCTCCCTGTTGGAAACAGCACCTCTTCTTATCCATTCCATCCTCAGTGCTTGGCATCTGCCACTGCCTCCCTGCTTCCTGTTCTACCCGTCTCAGGCTCCAGTCTTCCCCAGACCCAATCCTCCCTTGTTGGAAACAGCATCTCTTCTTATCCATTCCATCCTCAGTGCTTGGCATCTGCCACTGCCTCCCTGCTTCCTGTTCTACCCGTCTCAGGCTTCAGTCTTCCCCAGACCCAATCCTCCCTGCTGGAAACAGCACCTCTTCTTATCCATTCCATCCTCAGTGCTTGGCTGCTGATGCCACTTGCTTGCTCGTGACTCTACTGAAAACCGCCCCTTCTCCCAAGCTGCCGATTCCTGGACCAAGGGGAGGGCTGGCGGCATCCTGGATGCTCTTTTCAGCTTCCAGGTGGTCGCTCAACAAACTCTCCTCCTCTGAAGTCCTCGTCACTCACCCCGGCGTCCTCGGCATTCAGGACATTTCTCCGTTTTCTCAGTGGCCCACAGCGCTTGGCTCTGGGATTTCCTCTCCATCCTGTCTCTTGCCGTCATTCCCGGTCTCACCCTCATCTGATGGGAGCTTCCTCAAATTCCTTCCCCTCTGTTTGAAAAGGCCTGTGCCCTTGTCTGGGGAAGAAGCGCTCAGCATCCTTGACAAGGCTAATCCTGCCCTCCCTCGTCTCTTCTGGCACCGTCTGCCATCGACTTCTCTCCTCTCATGCTTGGTTCCGGGCGCCTAAAAAGGCTTCCCATCCATCTGCAAGTCCCTGGCTGTCTGGCACCTGCCTGATGCCCAACGGTCAACCCCACTAGGCTTCTGTCAGCATTCTCAGCTTTCCCTGGAAGTGATGCCATTAGTCATGCCGCTTGGGAAACCTTGAACTCTTGGCACCTTCCCAGTTCCCCGACCTCCCTGACAGTTCTGTCCCTGTCCCTCAGCCGCTGCAATCCTCCTTTCCAGTAGCTCAACGGCTCTTTCCTCTTCTTTCTGTGTCTCGGCACCCCACTCGCCATTGGACTTTCATTTTCTACAAGGATAATTGCGAGTTTATATCTTGATACCCAAACCTGTCTTCTGAGCTCGAGTCCCCCAGTTTCCCCCTCTTTCAGCCTCTCTATGAGAGGCTACCTCTGACAATTAGCCCATCCCAAAGAGAAGTCATTTTACGCTCCACAAAATCTGCTCCAAGTCCTGACGTGAACGCATTTCTCTTCATGGTATCACTGCCATCTGAGTCACTTCGCTGCACTCAAAACCTAGGTCACTTCCAACCCAGACTATTTTTATTTCCCCTTCTTGTCAGTTGCCAAGGTCAACTCTGCAGTGTATCTTGAACGCGTTTGGTGCTGTCATCATAGCATCCACCATTATTTTCCAGGCTGTTATTTCAACAGCCTCACAGCAGGTCTCTAGGCTTCTAGTCTGGCTCAATTCTCTGTCTGGCTTGGCCTCTCTCCCTCCCTGTCCCATTCCCTCTCATCCAGTTTACTGTCAGACACATGTTCATAAAGCCATGAAGGATCCCTTTGGTCATGTCACCCGACTGCTCAGAGCCTTTGGTACCACGCTCCCCTGCTCGCCTAATAGACACCAGTTGTCTTCAACAGGTGGGAATCTTCCGGCCCAATCTGCATCCCAACCTAATTCCCCACTTCTCCCCAATCCAATACCACCTGATGTGCCTTGAAAAATTTAGTGGATACAGAAATGAGATAAAAAATTTAAAACATTAACAGGCAAAACAATTCCCGAGAACTAAGTGCTATTGCATGGGTCTGCTTCCCACCCCGCCACGCTCGCTCGTGCTGTGTTCCCCAGCAGGAAGGCCAGCTCCTGCCTCAGATTCAACCCCTCATCCTGGCAAAGCTCTCTGAGTTGCAGCTTCACCACGAATCCCTCCCTGATACCCAGAACTGAGCATGCGCTTCTCTTCTCTGAGCCCCCAGAGAAGAGCCCCCTCTTTATCTCTATCACGGTAGATAATCCCTTTCCACAGTGTATTAAAACTACCTTGGAATTTATCTTACGGTAAAACTCCCTGAGGGTGGAGACTGTGCCTCATTCATCCCAGTCGTTCCTGAATTGCCCAGTCCCACCATACACATAACAGACACTTAACAAATCAGATGGATGAAGGAATCAAGGCAGATGCTCTACCCAAAGCTTCACACTCTGCAAGTAACTTAGGTCATCCGACACCAAAGCCCTCCGCCCACCTCCTCCTATTTTTTTTTCATATCGACTCCCTGACCCTATAAATAGGCAACTCTCCTAAAGGGGAGATGATGTGACAATGTAGGAGAAGGGCCAGGTGGGTGTCAGTTTACTTGTGCTCAGCAGCAGCAACACTTTCATGACGGTGTATTCCTCAAAGGTGAGCTGCAGCCGGACAAACTGAAGGCTGATCTGGTGCATCCCCTGGCAAAGCTCATACATGGCAGACTGGTGCATCTTCTCTCTGCAAAGGAAAAGCAAAGACGTCTGAGAAGGCAATGTCCACGATCCGACCCAGACTGGCGGCCCAAGGCAGCCTGATGAGAGATCTGGGTCAGATCTCTCATTTGCTTTTGGCTTCAACATGGAGCAGAGGTGTACTTGCAAGGCAAGTCAGCTGCCTTGCACGGTGACTGGTAAATGGCTTACAGACCAACCCCGTCAGGCTGTTGACTCGTCCATTGGGAGAATGTGTCAGAAGCACCGAAACCAACCTTTCTCAAAGCGCGCCGTGATTTCATTTTACGTCAAGAGTGACAACAAGTGATGGTGGCGTGTGTGATCGTGAGATTGTCCACCAAGCAGAGAAGCTGCTGTGATGTGGGGGGAAGCCTGGAGATGCCTGTTCCTCTTTGGCCAGTGATCCCAAGCACTTACTATTTGGAAGGGCTGTGTTAGATGCTGTGGATGCAGGACAGTGATGAACAGTCTTATTTCTACACGGACCCCTTTACAGAGGTCGTGAAACGTGTCCGTTAACTCTTTGCAGCAGCACATTTCAAAAGGGAAATCAGACAACATTTTAAAAGATTCCTCAAATGGAATCTCTCCAGTACAGGAAGAAAGTGATATCGGAGTTTGTGTGATACATACACGTGTCCATTTAAACAGCCAACCAAGCTACTTTCTCCGCCAAATTCAAGCGTTTCCATAAAAATCCTCATGCTTTTACGACAGAACTCATTATTTTCTCTTTCCGTGAGAAGGAAGTAAGGCATCATTTAGTTGTTCAGATGTTTTTCCTCAAAGTAATAATTCTTTTGGGAGGCCCTGGATAAGTACTCTGCTATGATGACCAGAATGAAATTAGTAAAAAAGAGTTTACTGGTGAGAACTGGGAAAGGACTTAACAAAGGCTATAGACACAGAAAAGGAGGTCACGATGGCTGATCTATTTCTATGAGTGACCGAACCAGGTGGGTGTCTGTAGCAAAGCAACCCTGCGATACCTCTTCCGGATGCACTCGTGGGTTCAAATGGCAAAAATCTCTTTTATCCCAAGTCTGAAAGACATTTGTAAAAAACCCATAATGGAACACATAGCATTTTGCTTGGTATTATTGCTATATGTCTCTCCCTTCCCATAACAGGCTAAGAGATATTGTTATCATTTTTTAAATTTATTTTTTTATTGAAGTAGAGTTGATTTACAATGTTGTTAATTTCTGATGTACAGCAAAGTGATTCAGTTATACATATATATATAAATTCTTTTTTATATTCTTTTCCATTATGGTTTATCACAGGATATTGAATATAGTTCCCTTTGCTATACAGTAGGACCTTGTTGTTTATCCATCGTATATATAATAGTTTGCATCTACTAACCCCAAACTCCCAGTCTATCCATCTCCACCCCTCTCCCCCTTGGCAACCACAAGTCTGTTCTCTACGTCTGTGAGTCTGTTTCTGTTTTGTAGATATGTTCATTTGTGTTGTATTTTAGATTCCACATATAAGTGATATCACATGGTATGTGTCTTTCCAGGAGCTATGTTTAATTAAGGAAATATTTTTAAAACACACACACATACACACACAAACACACACACACAGAAAAATAGCAGGAGCCTATGGACCTACCATGCAGAATTAAGAATAAATGCTAATATTTTTGCCGTATTAGCTTTAGATCTTTATAAAATAAACACGGCCGAGTTGAGGCCCGCTCTGTCTCCCTCCCTGTTCCCATTCATCTTCCTCACTGAAGAAGTGAACCACTCACTTTGGGAGATTATTATTTCCTCTCAGATGTGTATCCTTTACACACACGTATGTATTCATAAAAACAGCACACAGTACTGCTTGGTTTTATGTAAATTTGAAAATAGATATGCATATCCTTCTGCAGCTTATTTTTATTCAACGTTGTGATTCTACGACGTATCCATTTTCATACAGGTAACTCTAAGCAAGGACATTTTCTCTGCTGTGAGTTTCATCGGTTTGAATACATCACAGTTTACTAATCCATTCCACTCCGGACGGACACTTGGGTTTGTTTCCACTTTACGAGTATTACAGATGATGCCCAAGGGACATCCTTGGGCACTGCTCTAAAATACAGGACAAAAATAGAACTGCTGAGTCATAGATGTGTGCACATCTGCTGCTTTCATTCCAACCAGTAAGAGATGATATGTCCTTTTATTCCACATGCCATGAATACTTGTCATTAACCGATTTGAATTTTTTTTTTTTTCCCGCCATCTGATGGGGGTTGAAAGGGTTATCCCACTGTTGCTTTTATTTGCATTGCCATTATCACCAGCAGGCTGAAACATTTCTTCAAATGTTTTCTGACCATTTGGGTTTCTTCTTTGATGATTTGTCTCTTCATATCTTTATCCATTTTATTTAAAGCTTTTTCCCCCTCCTATCACTAATACCATCTTTATTCATAATATTTTTTGCCTTAAAAATTTTGTCTGATGATCTTTCCTTAGTCCCTCCCTCCCTCCCTCCCTCCCTTTCTTCCTTCTGGTCTCCTTCTTTTGCTGTCTCTTTAGAATTTGCCCCGAATGCCCTTTTAAAAAATCCCTTGTTTACAAAGTTCCCACATAATTATATATCACACATGTATCTTTTAAACAGCAAAAAGCTGGATTAAAAGAATCTGAGAGTCTTTGTATTATACTAGCTCAGTTTAATCTGTTTTCATTTATCATGATTACTAATATACTTGGCTATTTTTTCCACCATTCTAACTTTCTCCCCTCCTTTCGCTCTACTTTCCTTCCTTTTATTACATGGATCCAGCTTACAAAATTAAAAAAAAAAACCTCTTGCTCATCTATTGGGATTTAGAAGATACACATTCTATTTTTACTCTTAAAACAATTATCAAGTTATGAACTTGCATACTTAAAAATCTAAAGTTAATCAATAGCTTTTCCATGAGAAACTGAAAAGATGTCGAGTACTTTATCTTTGGTCCACTGCTTCCCATCCTGCATCTTATTCCTCTTTAGTATTTAAATTTCAACTTGTTTTCAGATCACCCTTGAAATCAGTCTGTCTCTCTCTCACATCCACACCCCATGTCTGTTTAGAGTTACAAACATATTTCTCTCATCACCATTGCTTTTTGCACTCCACTCCGTACTACTGGGTTCAACTGGGTTCTTAGTTTGTTTTAACCCAAATGATCATCGGTCTCCAAGAAGCATTTTATTCTCCCCATGATACCAGCAACAACAACAAAAGCTAACATTTGTACAGTGCTTTACAATTTAAGAACTTCCATAGAGCTGGTCCCTACATCTCTGCAAAGTAGGAATTTGTGTTAATTCCCAGTTTTACACATGAGAAGCCTGGATTTAAGCTATCAGGGTACAAACTCATATATATATTTGTAATTCTTTCAGCAGCGGTCAGTTGCTGAATGTTCAAATCTTTCAGTCTTGATATGTTTGAAAATGTCTTTATTTCACCTTTATTCTTGAATGATAGTTTTAACACATTATAGATTTCTAGTGTGACGGGTAATTTCCCTCAGTACTTTGAAGATAATATTCCATTACACCTGGTCCTTCACTACTGCTTTTGGGAAATTTCTTGTTAGTCTAACTGTCATTCTTTTAAAGGTAGGGAATTTGCATCTTCTCTTTGGTAGCTTAAAAAATTTTTCCTCTGTTTATATTTTTAAATTAAAAAATTTTTTAAATTAATTAATTATTTTATTTTTGGCAGTATGCGGGCCTCTCACTGTTGTGGCCTCTCCCGTTGCGGAGCACAGGCTCCAGACGCGCAGGCTCATCGGCCATGGCTCACGGGCCCAGCCGCTCCACACGGCATGTAGGATCTTCCCAGACCGGGGCACCAACACATGTCCCCTGCATCGGCAGGTGGACTCTCAACCACTGCGCCACCAGGGAAGCCCCTCTGTTTATTTTTGATGTCTGCAGTTTTAATATGAAGGACGGAGGTGCAGACTGATTTTTATTTCTCTTGCTCAGGACTCAATGTCCTTATTTGACTTGAAGATGCAGGTATTTCTTAAGTTCTGAAATGGTCTTAGATATTGTTTCTTCAAACATCATCCCCACCCCATTCCTGCTATTTTTCCTTTTTGAACACCTGTTAGCAGTGCGTTGGACCATCTCACTGTCTTCCACATTTACCTCCCTTTTATATTTTCTTTTTATCTGTCTGTACTGCATTCTAGATAGTTTTCTCAGATCTATTTTCTAATAATTTTTTTTCCTTTTCTGTGGGCTAATCTGTTTAATGCCTCCAGTGTTTTCATTTGGATGTTTTTAGTGCCTGGGTGCCTAGAAATGCTCTATTTGGTTCCTTCTCAAACACTTCTGTTATTTTCCATGACAGACTTCTTACTTTATGGTTACTACATCCCCTTCCTCTAAATTATACCTTACCTATTCTATCTCTAACTACTTTTAACATGTTTATTTTACAGTTTCTTTCAAATGTTTTAAATTCGTTTTTTGGGGGGATGCTCATATGCCTATCTAACATGCATTATTTTGGTATATATTGTTTTCTAGGTGAATCCCAGGGGTGCTGTCTTGTGGAAGGGACTCTACAGGAAGTTTCAGCATTTATAACTATCAGGGTACAAGCATTTCACTGGATCTGCCAGTTTTGATGCTAATTTCTCAGCTTAAATGCTTTTTGCAAGACTGCGTTGTTTAAATTTTAGACTCCACACTTGATGTGGTGCAGGCTTGTATTTCTTATTTCTTTCAGCTTCCTTGCTATGTCCCTGGGCTGGCTGGCTTGCTGGGTTTTACTGTCCTTGTTAGTAGACAGTGAAATCTTTGCAGAGCCTGGCTTTTGGCAGGGGGCTCCATTTCATGCCCTGGTCTTGCTGGAGTCTACATTCTTGCGTCCTGTTCCTGTTTGTGCTCTAATGCACGTCCCTAAGGCATCTTTCTACAGCCAATAGTCTGTGGGCCACGTGTAGCTTTAACTCCAAGTTAAACCACTCTAGCTGTGAATTTCCTGTTCTTAGACCTGTTTTTTTTCTTTTCTTTTGAACTTGGTTATATAATTAAGATGTTTTTTAATGCAAAATTTCTATGTGTTCAGAGGGGGAAAAAGGCTCAGTTCACTACCACCATTCTGATTGCTAACTATAAGCATCTTAAAGGCAGGATCCACGTCTGACTGACCTCTGTGAACGTCAAATAGAGTCTGATAGGCAAGTGCCATGTGTCAATATTTGCTCAAAAGTGTTTCATGAACGAATGAGAGAGAAGGAAAGCCTAAAGGAAAGAGGACAAGTGAAAACAACAAAATGAGCTGCAGACACACAGATGTGCAACTGAGGATGATGATTAGAGAAAGGGAATACTGAAAACTTACAGAAAGTAAGATCAAATGGCTAATGAAATAGATACGGTATTTGTGAAGTTCTCAAGAAGTTTCTCATACTACCAAATGCAAAACCGATAGCTAGTGGGAAGCAGCCACATAGCACAGGGAGATCGGCTCGGTGCTTTGTGACCACCTAGAGGGGTGGGATAGGGAGGGTGGGAGGGAGGGAGACGCAAGAGGGAAGAGATATGGGGAGATATGTATATGTATAGCTGGTTCACTTTGTTATAAAGCAGAAACTAACACACCATTGTAAAGCAATCGTACTCCAATAAAGATGTTAAAAAAATTTTTTTAATAAAAAAAAGGGAGAGATTTAGATTGTAAAATTGGTGAAGTGGCTTGCAAATCTGGACACCCGTGTAATATAACACAACACGCATTTGAAGCTGTGCGGTTTAGGAAGTGCGCTCCTAAGCATTTGACCTCTTCCTCTCCCTTGTGCTGGAGGCAGAACAGGCATCCTTGGCTTTGCCACAGCAGGGCGTAGAGATGCACGGCCCATTGGCCCCTCAGCGTGCTGGCTTTGGGAGCCCGGCATCGTGTCACTTCTGAGATCCAGGCTTATCATGTGTGAAGCGGGGAATTAACACGAATTCCTACTTTGCAGAGATGTAGGGACCAGCTGTATGGAAGTTCTCAAATTATAAAGCATGGTACAAATGTTAGCGTTTGTTGTTGCTGCTGATATCATGGGGAGAATAAAATGCTTCTTGGAGACCAATATCATTTTGGTTAAAACAAACCAAGAAATAATCAAATTCTTCTTTTTGCTTGTTTTTTAAATAATTTCTTAGAACCTACTCATGATTGTGGGTAGTTTTTTTTTTTTCTTGCGGTACACGGGCCTCTCACTGTTGTGGCCTCTCCCGTTGCGGAGCACAGGCTCCGGACGCACAGGCTCAGCGGCCATGGCTCATGGGCCCAGCCGCTCCGCGGCATGTGGGATCTTCCCAGACCGGGACACGAACCCGCGCCATCGGCAGGCGGACTCTCAACACCGCGCCACCAGGGAAGCCCGATTGTGTCTTAATAAATTGCTGTCAGGCACACTGAAACCTCTGGAGGAAAGGCAGTGCATTTTAAATAATTAATTAATTAGCAGCGATGGGTCTTCACTGCTGCGCACTGGCTTTCTCTAGTTGCGGTGAGCAGGGGCTACTCTTAGTTGCAGTGCGTGGGTTTCTCATTGTGGTGGCTTCTGTTTGTTGAGGAGCACTGGCTCTAGGCACACGGGCTTCAGTAGGTTGTGGCACACGGACTCAGTAGTTGTGGCTCGTGGGCTCTAGAGCGCAGGCTCAGTAGTTTTGGCACATGAGCTTAGCCGCTCCGCAGCGTGTGGGATCTTCCCGGACCAGGGATCAAACCAGTGTCCCCTGTGTTGGCAGGCGGATTTTTAACCACTGCGCCACCAGGGAAGTCCCTAATCAAATTCTTAGAATGACTTTTCAGGAAAATAAGACTGTGTTCTTGCTGTTATTTCTATATGCAGGATGGTAAATAAATCAGGAGAGAAACTGGAGAGGACTCAGATTTTCAGGAAGGCAGGCATGACTTGCCCAGAGTAGAACATGAGAATGAAATGCCTCTGTGTCAAAGTGTTTCTGTTATCAGATGTGTTAGCAAAACATCCACACACAGATGAAAGGTTACTAAAGAGAGACCTCAGGTTCCACTTGAAAACAGATTATAAGGTTAATGTGTAACAACACACCTAAAAATAAAAAGCACTTTTTTTTCACTTCAGTAGGAACAGCATCTCTTTAACTCTTTCTTGAGACCCTCTATGGTTTTCAGAGCTATTACTTACGGAGTGCCTACCATGCCCAAATTTAAATTTCCTCTTGCTAGTTCTCATAATGCCTTGTGCAGAATCATTCTCATGTTCATGACAAGAAAATAATTTAGGTATATGATGTAGCCATGGACCTAAACCCAGGTTTTTTACTTCAAAACTCATGCCTTTTCCTCTCTCCATGCTGCTGGCTCAATCATTTATAGCTCTTTCCTCCAGAGTATCTCTTTACAGCTATAAAGAGATATTTGGAACCTCAGATGTTTTGCTATTACATTCACTCATTTGTTTATTTTTTGCTCACCATTATGCAGTAAGATGTTGTGTTTTTCAAATTCCATTGCTGCTTCGACTGCATGAAATTGAGTTCTCTAAATGAAGAGTACTGTGTCCTCAATATAGCTTAAAATTTCAAGAAAACAGGCCATCTTAGAAACACATTTTACTTCACATCATTTTTGCACAATTAGACTAAATGCACAGGAATGCACATCCAAAGAAGCTGAAATAAGGACAATCTTTTTGGCATGATACTGGGATTAATTCTGCAACATTACTTCACAGAAATACTCTTCTTCGCGACATGCTTTTATTCATTTAATAATCTTACTTCATTTTGAGTAAAAAAAATGTAAAAATACCTTGGTATTCCCAAGATTACCTTGGGAAAGAGATGAAATTTGTATAATGTTTCTAGAAAGTAAAAGTAAACGCAAAATTCACTCTTAACAGTGGGCTAATATAAAGGCAGTAGGATTTTTTTTTTTTTTTTTTTTTTTTGTGGTACGCGGGCCTCTCACTGTTGTGGCCTCTCCCGTTGCGGAGCACAGGCTCCGGACACGCAGGCTCAGTGGCCATGGCTCACGCGCCCAGCCGCTCTGCGGCATGTGGGATCTTTCTGGACCAAGGCATGAACCTGTGTCCCCTGCATCGGCAGGCGGACTCTCAACCACTGCACCACCAGGGAAGCCCTAGTAGGAGATTTTTGAGATAGGAAATATCCCTGTATTAAAGCAAACATCAGACCTGAAAAACTGACAGTCATCAGTCTCTACTTCTGTGGACATGTCATCGATTTATAAATATCATCTCATTTGCAGGGACAGCATAAACTCCACTTTTAAATAAATAAACACAACAACCAAATGGTCATAGAGATCCAGTTCCAATTCCAAAGACCTTCGGTTAAAATCCATGAAAACGACAGTTCTAAAATATTTTCAAAGACACTCTTCAAAAAAGAAGAAAAAAGAATGAAAGAAACATTTCAATAGTTTTGTCATTTTCTTAAGCTAGCAAACCAATTTTATTCACAGCTACAACTTCAGCTGGTCCTCTCTTAGGACGTGTTACACTAAAGTGCAATCATATGATCATTTGGAAATAGTTTTAAAATATTAAATTAAAAGAATCTAATGTCTCTAAACCTGATTCACCTGGAATAAAAGTGAATAATCAAAGAATTAGAAAATACTTTTTTTCCTGTTTTTTGAGAGAATTCAGGGTTGGAATTTATTCTCATAATAAGAGTGAGAATTAGAAAAAGGCTCATTAAAATCAGAGTGGGAAGGGCATTCACAATTTAAATGATTTGTATGCTAGTTGCCTGCTTTTGACTTAGTAGCTAAACGATCTGAACAAGTTGTGTATCTACAGGACCCATGCGCTCTTGCCATTATTATATGTTAACAGTGTTGTCCTACTTCACATTATGAGAATAGTCCACTGAACCTATTGGCCAATGGCTGTCAGAAGGAACACTCCTGTTTCAGTTTTCAAGTACTGGCTTACCAAAACACTACTAAAAATGTATTTGAAAGTCTTAGCTGTTCAGTTTTCTGGAGGTCCATATTGGAGGTAGCTGATTTAGGAAATTATTGCCCCAAACTAAATACATTCCTGGAATCATATTCATGTTCTACTCTGATAGAAATAGACATTTGATAAGCCCAAACCACAACACATTCCAGGTTATGGGTACCATAGGACTCAGGAGCTCTAAGCATTAGCCTGAACACCTACAGGGACACCTCATGCTGTGGCCGTCTACAAGGAGAATGCAAGCTAACTCCAACTTAAAGAATCTCTGCAAGAACTGGAAGCAGGCTCTTGAAGAGATATTTATACACTCATGTTCATCATAGCACTATTAAAAATATCCAGAAGGTGGAAGCAATCCAATGTTCACTGATAGATGAATGATAAAGTGTGGCATATACATACGATGGAATATTATTCAGCCTTAAAAAGGAAGGATATTCTAACACATGCTACAACCTGGATGAACCTTGATGACGTTATGCAAAGTGAAATAAGGCAGTCACAGAAAGACAAATACTGTATGAGTCCATTTATCTGAGATACCTAGAGTCGTCAAATTCATAAAGACAGGAAGTAGAATGGTTGTTACCAAGGGTTGGGAGTAAGAGGGAATGGGCACTTGTTTACATAACAATGTGAATGTATTTAACATTATTGAACTATACAGTTAAAAATGGTTAAGATGATAAATTGTATGCTATAAGTATTTTATTGCAATTAAAAATTTTTAAATCAAAAAACAAAAAATATTTCCAAATTATATGACAAATAAAGGGTTAATGTCCCAAATATATAAACAGCTCATATAACTCAATATCAAAAAACCAAACAACCCAATTAAAAAATGGGCAGAAGACCTGAATAGACATTTTTCCAAAGGAGGCCATCAGGCCATCATGGCTATAAGGTACATGAAAAGATGCTCAATGTTGTTAATCATCAGAGAAATGCAAATTAAAACCACAATGAGCTATCACCTCACAGCTGTCAGAATGGCTATCATCAAAAAGACCACAAATAACAAATGTTGGAGAGGATGTGGAGAAATGGGAACCCTGGTACACTGTTGGTGGTAATGTAAATCGGTGCAACCACTGTGGAAAAAAGTATGGAGGTTTCTCAAAAAAACTAAAACTAGAACTACCATATGACCTGGCAATTCCACTCCAGGGTATATATCTGAAGAAAATTAAAACACTAATTTGAAAAGATACATGAACCCCAATGCTCACAGAAGCACTATTTACAACACTCAAGATATGGAAGCAACCTAAGTGTTCATCAATAGATGAATGGATAGAGAAGATGTGATACACACACACACACACACACACACACACACACACACACACAATGGAATACTACTCAGTCATAAAAAAGAATGAAGTTTTGACATTTGCAACAACATGGATGGACTTGGAGGGTATTATGCTTAGTGAAATACATCAGACAGAGGAAGACAAAATACTATATGATAGCATTTATATGTGGAATCTAAAAAATAAAACAAACTAGTGAATATAACAAAAAAGAAACAGACTCACAGACATAGGGAACAAACTAGTGGTTACCAGTGGGGAGCGGGAAGGGGGGAGGGGCAAGATAGGAGTATGGGAGTAATAGGAACAAACTACTATGTATAAAATTGGTAAGACACAAGAATATATTGTACAACAGGGAATATAGCCAATATTTTATAATAATTATAAATGGAGTATAACCTTTAAAAATTGTGAATCACTGTGCTGTACGCCTGAAACTTATATAACATTGTAATCAACTATACCTCAGTAAAAAATGAATCTTTGCAACCCATAATCCTACCTGCTATACTTCGATAGAGATTAGAAACTAAGATTTGTGTTTAATTATGTAACTTCTTTTTGGGTTTAGGCTTTTCATTCATTCTTCTTCTTTTAGAATATATAAATTATCTTCTTCCTCCTCTGTTTTTACTACTTGCCTTTTGCCTTTTTTGTGTTTTGCTGCATTTTTAGTCTTACTGTGTCAGTGTTTTTATTGCAAGCTGTACTAAATGCTTTTTGAAAGCAGGAAGAGTGAAAATTCTTTAATAAACCATAGTTTTAAAAATCAGTCAGAAACAGCTCCTTAAACGCCTGTCTTCTGTAGTTCTGGTATCCTAAGGGGGAAGGGAAAATAGAACTACCTTTATCACTCCTTTCTCTTTCCAAGAACTCACATTTAATAGATGAAATCCTTTCACACTGGCTGATTTCATAAATGCCAAAGCACAAGAGGTTCCTAACCCTTCTACCTATGGGAGCCTAGGGAAGGTACAGTGACATTTAAAAACTTAAGCTCCTTTAGCAATACTGCACCAAACTGTACCTGTCACCCAAACACCTTTTAGGTGTGTAAGACATCACTTTACTTAGTAAGGAACTAGAAAAATAAACCTCTGAAATATTTCACTTTATCCCTTGAATCCAAGGGCTATCGTATTGTTTAATCAAATAACAGGCAACTCTCAGCACCTGGAAAGTCTGTGTCCTTCTCCTGGATACTAAGGCGCATATCTTTCTATGACTGATTCTTGTACAGTGCATAGGTCCAAAATTACATGAGTGCTAAATAAATACCTGATAGCTACAGAGAACAGGGAAATCCAACAAATTTCACAGACTTTGCTCTTCAAATATAGATATAAACAAAGAAAATTAGTGCTCATTCAGGGCTGAACTCCTTGAAATCTCTGGAATCTCAAGAAGAAGCCTCTTCATAAACCTGTTTGCTAACATGTTATTACTTCCATCAATTGCCCCAGGTGTAGGGGTGTGTGTGTGTGTGTGTGTGTGTGTGTGTGTGTGTGTGTGTGTGTGTGTGTGTGTGTGTGTGTGTGTGTGTTATACAAGGCTGGAATGCGTGCAGCGATAGTGTCAATCTTACAACAGAGAATTAAATAATTTGAGTGGTATGGTGCACACAGATAATCACAGCAGATCTGCAGGACCAGACCTTACATATGATACTGCAAGCTACATTTTTATGTATGAATAAATCTAACATCTTGTTACATGGTCAGTGTAACAGATGGTGCCTGTCTGAAGCTTGTTATTTTCCTAGAAACAGCATGCAGAAACAGTCCTTTTTTTTCAAATCTTAATTAGAATAAAAATGACCTCAATTTGAGCATTCAAATTATGCCAGTTTATGGTTTTTATTTTTTTTCATAGTCTTACTAGATTTTTCCTGAACGGACAAACAATATATATCTGTAGGAGGACCATTTTTCTAGTTGCAGTTTAGATGTCTGTTCATTTTTATAGTACTTACATCATTTATTAACAGGCAGGGCAGAACTCAGCTGCTTAAGAATCACTGCAGAATGTTGTTTGTGGTTTGCTTTACTGGACAGATGAGCCAGAGGGAGTGGTACCCAGTGATCTCCATAACATTCATGTATTCTCTATTAATTTTACATCGCCAAGTCCAGTACTAGTTAAAAGCTAGTTCAGTGTTTTGTTTGTTACCTTAATTGATGTTCCAGAAGGGATACGTTTCATAGAACTGCCCTCGACTTAAGCATCACAATTTCTGCTGACTTTAATGGATGTTACACAGACCAAAAGAATATGTGACAATTGAAAAATCTAGAAGCAGCCTGGTTATACAACAACCATAATTTACCACAGATGGTCCTAGAAATCTAGAAATGTTTAATCTTTACCATACATTTTATCTATAGTTTTTGATAAAACAGTCCTTTGTACCTTACCTTTTAAAATACTCATAGAGTCAGCACAGTTTCTTTTGGGTACAGGACACATGTTTTTGGTAGAGGAAAGAAACATGCAGCCATAACCCACTGTGAAAGTTCAGATTTTAGAGCAAGTTAAATTGGGGGTATCTGTGATAAATCGCATGACAAAAATGTTTTGGCTTGACCAAAGGTTTAATCTTCGTATTCACTGCACTGTGAATTTCCACAGGCCAGTTACAGTATAATTCATTTTAAAAAGTCCTACTAAATAGCAGAGGGATCTATAACCAATCTCTTGGGATAAACCATAATGGAAAAGGATATAAAAAAGAATGTATATATGTATAACCGAGTCACTTTGCTGTGCAGCAGGAATTAATACAACATTGTAACTCAACTCTACTTCAATAAAATATAAAAATAAATTACAAAAAGTGATTTCTAAGCAACTTTTCATGACACTACCCACTGTGTCATGGGGGACACACCTGTTTCTGAGATGTGTGACTAAATACCTCATACAAGAATAAAGTAAGGAACCCAGCCAAGTACAGAGTGTTTACCAGAAAAATGGCTCACCGTCTATTATCTATACCACGAGTGGGAGCCTTTTGCACGGGCAAACAGGTGAATACTACTGGCACTGCATGCCTACTGACAGCAGCCGCTCTAGCAGGGGAACAGAGCCTGGCCTGATTATTCCCTGGACATGTGAAGACCTAGTGAACCAAATGTGGTAAGGAAGCTTATATACGTCCTTGACAAAGGAACAGGCTCTAGTTCTTGACTAGATAAAGTGACTTACTTATTCCAAGTAAAAACTAGGAAGTCAAACCTCGCTGAAAATAGTATTCTAGGATTTGAATCCAAGCAGCTTGGTCTCAGAGCCTGGACTCAACTGTTATATTCAGGTTAAAACACCCAACAGCATGCTCAGAACCTTATGAGATTTAATCCGTGCTAACCATATTTACCAGGGGGGAAATGGGAGGGATAAACTGGGAGACTGCGATTGACACATACACACTACTACGTATAAAATAGATAGCTGATAAGGACCTACTGTATAGCACAGGGAACTCTACTCAATACTCTGTAATGGCCTGTATGGGAAAAGAATCTAAAAAAGAGTGAAGATATATGATTCACTTTGCTGTAAAGGAGAAACTAACACAACATTGTAAATCAACCATACTCCAACAAAAATTAAAAAAAAAAGTCATCACTAGAATCTCTCTACACACAGAAAGGATTCAAAAGAACAATATTCTCTTGGGAAAACATTTTTTAAAATAATCAAGCCTTATTTTCATAGGCTGTAGACTTTAATAGAAAATTTCTGTAAATTTAACAGTATGCAGACTGCAGATGGTTCAACAAAAGACAGAAAACCTACAGTGAGCTACTGCTTCAAAAACAGAGGCATTTTGGGTATATATCAATACTTAAAGACATTGCTCAATTTCAATAAATTAATGAATTTATTAATGAATTAATGAACTAAATGACCATAGTTTCCTTGTTAAAAGGGGCCATAAAAAGGTCAAATTCCCACTTGATAACTACTGAATTTCAAGAATATGAACAAAGTAAATTGCTGAATTTAGAAGTGTGGCTAGACTATTGTTTGGGTAAAGGGTGATAGCAAAACACCTTTTCCTAGTATGATAAAAGCTTTGTATTAAAATGCAAGCTGTGGAGTTGTTTTCTTCCTGAGGCAAAAGTCACATTCTTCTAGCAACCAGAACCTGCCATAGGTTATAAAGAAGGACGCTCACTCTGATGAAGCCCGGATGTGCAGCTGCACTTCCAAGGCAACAGCTGAGCGGCTCACTCATGCAGAGGTGGCCTTAGCAGTGTGTGTGTGCTAGGATGGGGATGCAGATGTGGAAGGTGGGAAGCAACTGGATCACAGATGCCTTCTTCTACCTTGAGAGTCTTGCTTTGGAAGAAGAAAACAGCTAAACCTCCAGCGACTGTTATTATAGACGCTCTTCAATTCATTAATCAAACGGGGACCTAGAAAACATTTTCAGGTGCCATAATTCTGGGTGAAAGGTAGATTCTGCTGTTTGACTGATTGTAAAAGCTGATAAATCCATCTCCCTAAATTTATTTATTTATAAATTATTTTTAAATTGAAGTATAGTGGATTTGCAATGTTATTTTCAGGTGTACAGCAAAGTGATTCAGTTATACATATACATATATCTATTCTTTTTCAGATTCTTTTCCCATATAGATTATTATAGAATACTGAGTAGAGTTCCCTGTGCTCTACAGTAGAGGTCCTTGTTGATTATCGTTTTTACACATAGTAGTGTGTACTGTCGCTCCCAAATTCCTAATTTATCCCTCTCCCCTCACCTTTCCCCACCTTTCCTGTTTGGTAACCATTGTTTTCTATGTCTGTCTCTTTCTGTTTCGTAAATAAGTTCATTTGTACCATTTTTTTTAGATTCCACAGACAAGCGGTATCAAATGATATTTGTCTTTCTCTGTCTGGCTGACTTAGTATGATAATCTCTAGGTCCATCCATGTTGCTGCAAATGGCATCATTTATCTGCCTAAATAAAAAAATAAAGATGATGTTCGACTCGATTAATTTATCAGAGATTAGCCACGTGCCCTTTCTTATTACTGATTCCAAACATCTGTCACAAAGCAGATGTTGTTTAGGACATTGTGAACACCTACATCATTCATGATCACCCCCCCAGGGGGTGATCACCCCCCCCCCCCCAGGCCACCACACCAGTAGCATAAATGTCAACACCGGGACACACTACACATGCACACGGAATGACATGAACACAATGCTTATTCAAAGGGTAGCCTCAACAGTTCTCTTTTTTTTAATCTGCTTGTAGAAAACTGCTAGTCAAGACTGCTGAGGAGCACAGCTGACATTTTCTAACCTTCTCTTCTACTCAGAAATTCTGTGAACTTCTGAACTTCCTCTAATCGGAACGAAGTGGCCATGGAGTCTCTCTTTAAGGACAAGCAAACGATTCTTTGGGTTTCTGTGTTCATCGCCTAGAAGCAAAGAGAGTTAAGGCTCACATTTCATGAGTGCTAGTTCCCTGGGGTCTCTGGAGCAGGCAGGACCCCGGTACCCAGCCAGGCACCAGCTCTGGCACCTTTAAGAGAGAGGTGGGTGCCACAAAAGCCCCCTCACTGTGTGCTCAACACCAAGATCTGGGGGTGCAGTTACAGGTGTGGGCAGCCAGCTGGAGTCAATGTTCTCTGCCACAAGGACAGAGACCAGCAGTCGGGAAAAAATAGAAAATACAATAAAAATTAGAAAAGTGAAGTCATCCCTTCAAGTAACATCTGGAACAGGAATTTCAATGATTTCAAGGGCAAAACTGGTGGAGCCTGTGAGAAAAAGTTTTCCATGTAGGGTGACCACCCCAAAGAGAAGAGCACCAGGGTCACAGTAAAGTAAAAAAGCAAGTTTGTGTCATCAGTTTTCTTCCCCCGGAAAAGTGTAGAAAAGCCTTAATGCATTTAATTTCAGTGTAAGATATTCGGAGGTAATGTTTTTATTCAATAAATGCGATATTTGGTGATAAGGTCTCAGTCTACATGAGAGACAGTGATGGAAGAAAAGAGGAAGTGGGGGGGAGAGAAAGCCAGAAAATGGGGAGGAAGGGGAAGGGCCAAGCAGAAGTGGAGGGATGGGATGGGATGAGATGGGATGGGATGGGATGGGATGAGATGGGATGGGATGGGATGGGATGAGATGGGATGGGATGGCATGGGATGGCATGGGATGGCATGGGATGGGATGGGATGAGATGGCATGGGATGGGATGGGATGGGATGGGATGGGATGGGATGGGAGAGAGATGAAAAGGATGGTCGTAGGGGGAAGGAGGAGAGGGAAGGCAGAAACCACCAGAAGGGAAGGCAGAAGGAAAGAGCCCCCTCCACTCTGGAGGGTGAGCCGCAGTGCTTCAGATCCTGTGGTTCCATCACTTCAACTCTGCACTCAGAGACTGATCACCTTTCCTGCTCTGGATGGTTTCTCATGTCTGGACTGCACACACCACCTCTGTACTCTGTCCGGCCCGATTCTAACCCTCCTTTAGAGGCTGGCAGAGCCTTCAAAGCTAGATGGTTCTGCCAGCAGCTTTCCTTGAGGAGTTATTTTGTCCTTACACTCCTGGAGCACCCACCTTAGGAAAAACTCCTTTGTCATTTATTATTCCCACTTCACCTCTCAAAACGCTATTCATGTGTCTCCATCTTTTTTCCCCCCAAACAAATAACTTTTTGTTGAAGTAGAGTTGATTTACAACGTTGTATTAGCTTCAGGTGTACAGCAAAGTGATTCAGTTATACATAAATATCTATTCTTTTTCAGATTCTTTTCCACTGTAGGTTATTACTAGATATTGAATATAGTTCCCTGTGCTATATAGTAGGACACTGTTGTTGATCTATTTTATATATAGTAGTGTGTATCTGTTAATCCCAAACTCTTAATTTATCCCTCTCCTCTTTCTCCTTTGATAACCATAAGTTTGTTTTCTATATCTGTGAGTCTATTTTTGTTTTGTAAATAAGTTCATTTGTATCATTTTTTCATATTCCATGTATAAGTGCCATCATATGATATTTGTCTTTCACTTAGTATGATAATCGCTAGGTCCATCCATGTTGCTGCAAATGACATGATTTCATTCTTTTTTATGGCTGAGTTCCCCATCTTCTTTATCCATTCATCTGTCAATGGACACTTAGGTTGTTTCCATGTCTTGGCTATTGTAATAGTGCTGCTATGAACATAGAGGTGCATGTATCTTTTCAAATCATGTTTTTGTCTGGACATATGTCCAGGAGTGGGACTGCAGGATCATATGGTAGCTCTAGTTTTAGTTTTTTTTTAAAGGTAGATTATTTTTAATTTTATTAATTGTTACAAATGAATACATTGTTTTGAAAAATAGAGAGAAATTGGCACATAGCAAATAGCTCAAACATAAGTCAAGAAAATATTAGACCAAGATAGATTTGAACTCGGACTTTTAAAAAGGTCTTCCAAAACTGTTTATCTCTTTTTACTTATTTCCAACAATCAACATTATTTCATTGAGCATCTATTAGTATGGCATAATGTAAATACTTTAAGAAAAAATATAAGCATATCACATTGTCCTTGTCCTTAGCAGTTTATAATCTAGCTATTTGTGATTATAAAGACACATTTAAAAAATTCTGGGACCTAACACCTTTAAGTAAAATCATCTTTGAAAGTAATCACTCTGGAAGGTTATATGATTATTTCAAAAAATCCTCAAACATTTTTGCATCTTTTCCTTTGGGATCGCCTTTGGAGTCATTATACAAATCATTTAAGAAAGGCAGACTCATTACTCTAATTTTAGTTTAGAATGCTGCTCTATCGTCCTTCTGTACCTAATTTAGACACCTGAATTAATCACTGGGTTTGTTGCTCACCGACTTCTGGTTATTCTAAAATCTCAAATTCACTCTAAAGACAAGTTTCACTATTCTTGATGCCCTTCAAAAGCATGTCCTGCAGCATCACCGGACAGTAAGTACCTGGAGGACGGATGAGAAGCCCTTCCTCATCGGCTTTGCATCTCCCCCCAGCATCCCGCTCAGAGCTTAAGCACAGCAGGGATGCAATATGCATCCTATGTTGAACTGACAGCACATTAGCTGTTCAGCCGCTGGAGACATCAGGGTGGGCTGTGGATAGAGGCGAGGAAAGGCACCAGATGGGGCTTGAGGGGGATTTCTTTCCATTCTGCTATTTCAGTGTTTTCTTTCATGACTCCTTAGGCATCTGGCTTTAACACTGAAGGGCAGAAAGGTCTGCCCGAAGTCGGCAGCAGATTCTCCCAACACTCTCATCTGGCCCTGGCTCTAACCCAGGGTTTGGTGTGTGTGCTGAGACCACTTCCCCAGCTGCCACGTTTGTCAGAAGACAGAGGCAAAAATCCCCCTTCCAGGGCCAGCTCCTCTGCTATCGCCCTGATGTGGGAGGGCTCAAATCCACAGCACCCGCCTTATGTACCTGACCCCCAGGTTGTAAGCCTCTCTGGCGTATTTTTGAATATCCCATCTGGTTGCAACTCTGGGCTCCAGTGCGAAGGGATATTCGAGGAGATCCACAAACCCTCTTTTGCCTCAGTCGGGCAGGTGGAACCCCAGGGACTGCACCATCAAGTGTGCTTTCAGCCCTGTAGCCCGCAGGTCTTCCTTCATGAGTCTCATTGTCTTCAGGCTGGTCCAGGGCCCACATCGGCAGTTCACGCCAACGACTGAAGCCCCCGCCTTCACCAGCTTCCACCACATTCTCCAGGTGTTACACCATGCATGTCTCTCTCTGGGCCTATGCACACGGTGGCTGCCACGGGTTTTCCGGATTCTTTTAAGACTTCCACGGCCCACGCAGCTTCTTCAACGTGTTCAAAGTAGTCTGCAATCCAGAAGTCCACATTTTTCCTGGCAAAAACCTCTAGCTGTAGTCGAAAAAGTTTTAAAATTCTAGCCTCATCCTTGTGGTGTTTGTACAACGACGTCTGGCAGATCCCCCCTGCGACTGAAGCGTCAGCTCTGTCGGCTGCTTCTCTGGTAAGGTCACAGGCAGCGGCGTTTACAGCTTCCCACTGGCTTTCCATATTGTCCTCACTGGCAGAAAAGGTGAAGGTCCGCGTGACATTCTATCCCGCTCTCAAGAACTCCACGTGAAGATGACGAACTGCATTTGGATGTCCTACTATGGCTTCTGGAGTCCAGAGCCCGGCCTTCACGTAGCCCCTCTTCTCCAGAGTTATGCGAAAGCTGCCGTCTCCAAGCACACCCTCCCCGCTATCCAGAGACTCTAAAATGCCCTTCTTGGCTCCAGGGCCATCGCGCAGCTGTTGCAGGCGCTGGGTGGTGGGGAGCACATGGGGCCAGGAGCCCAGCCCTCCTATTTTTAGTTTTTTCAGGAACCTCTATTCTGTTCTCTATGGTGGCCGCCCCGATTTACATCCCCACCAACAGTGTAGGAGGGCTCCCTATTCTCCACACGTGTCTACATCTCAATTCACCAACCACACGACAGAATTCTGGAGAACAGAAACTGTGACTGTCACTGTGGTTCCCTTACAATGGCCACCACAGAGCCTTGCACAATGCAGACATTCTCAATACTTCCTCCCGACTAGCGAAACACCAGTTGTTGTTCATTTTTTTGGCTAAATGATAAGAGTGAAGAGATTTACTTTTCACTTTAGGGGAAGTGACTGGGATAGTCTTTGTAGTATTGTTCTCCTCCTTTTTTTTTCTTTTGGCTGTACCTCACGGCTTGTGGGATCTTAGTTCCACGACCAGGGATTGAACCTGCGTCCCCTGCAGTGGGAGCGCGGAGTCCTAACCACTGGACCACCAGGGAAGTCCCTCTCCCTCCTTCTTAATCGACCTCATGCTAACCACAAGTTCTCACAGCTATAAGTTATGTGACTGGTAAAGCAGAACTACAGAATCATAAACTGTAAGAGGTTGGAAGGGACCTCTGAGACCCTTCCTTCTCCACTACTTTGTAGACGAGAGGAGACATGTGATGTAATGAAAACAGCAGGAGTTTTCAGGGAAGACCTGGGCCCACACGTGAGGTTCACCTCTCCACTGCTATGTGATCGCTGATAATCCACTGAACTGCTGTCTGCCTGAGGCAGCTGCATCATTTATAAGACAGTGATCATCGTACCTGTCTTAAAATATGATTGTCTATAAACGAGTGGGTCATATAAAAGCATCGAGTAGAGCTAATGGCACATGGCAGAGGCCCCATAAGTATCCTGCTACTAGACGGAGAGCCCTTTAAGCACAGAGACGATGTTCTACTGAGCTTTGATTCTCCGGTGTGGGAAATGTAGATAATTAAATGAGGAAACAGAGATCTGGACCTTGAGTGAAGCTTCCTGAAAGCCAAGCAGAATCAGAGTCTGGGTTGGGTTTTAAACATCACCTAGACAAGTGGTTCTCCAAATGTGGTCTGAGGATGCGGGGGTGTCCCCAGGACCCTTTCCAGGATTCCGAGAGGTTCTTTCTCCAACTATACATCTGCGTGAGGCTGAATCTTTTTCCTACACTTTGGCCAAACAACCAGTCACAACTGGCTGGATGTAAGAAGCAGGTAAGAGAGTGCAACTGTCTTCATTTAAGTGAGACTGAAGGAATTGCAAAAAAGGCAATACAATGCCACTCTTCTAATTTTTTTTTTGTTTCGAAAAAAACAGTTATTTTTCCTAAAATGTTTATGCTATTATGTTTTTGTCTTGCTATTTATGTAATATGTAATAGGTTAATTTTATTTTAAAATGAATCAATAAATCAATATATTTTTTTTTAATTTCTGTTCTAATTTCTGATATGAGTAAATACCAATAGCCATAACTTACATAAATAATAGCTCTTTGGGATCCTTGACGATTTTAAGAGCATAAAGGCGGTCCTGAGAACAAAAAGTTTGTCTGTTGATCTCATCCAATTCCCTCATTCTGCAGAAGGGAGACAAGGGTCTAGTGAAGTTAACTTATTCACTTGACAACACGGAGGGACTGATCAGCAAGGTTAGGGACTGAGCCCCTGGTCTTCAACAATGGAGCTCTTAAATACTGTTGTGATATCAGAGAGGAAGGAAACAGATTTGGAGGACTAAGTCACACTCTGAACCAAAGTTCCAGTTTTTCTAAGAATATTTTATTTTCCATTTGTGTTCTTTATACGTTGGGCATATTCTCACCCATTTTAGAGAGTAACTCTTATGAAAGATGATACATGATTGGTCAGTAAAGTTTCCAAATACATACAGTCTCTGAAACCACCCAGTGAAACCAATATTAGCGCCAAAGGTCCACTAGGCCTAACTGCCTGAAAAATCAAGTTCTGTGGTCAAGGTATAAGCGTTGACGTAGTTGAAACATTCTGAGTTTTGGACTGAGAAACACTGGGGCTCAAAACTTTGAGCCTCTGTCACCTCATCTTTGAAAGAGGGGTAATAAATTCCCACATCACAGAGCTGTGAAGATGAAATAGGATAATGTGTGGGAGATGGCATACAGCATGATGCCTTTCACCAGCTTTCAGCAGAAGCCCATAATCCTTCAAATAACCCCTGTAAACTACTTGATTATTAATTACTTTTGCACTCTAGTATCCATGTAAATGGAGTGTTATGGACTGAATGTTCGTCTCCCCCAACCCCCATATGTTGATGTTCTAACCCCCAATGTGATGGTATCAGTAGGTGGGGCTTTGGGGAGGCATTTAGGGTCATGAGGGTGGAGCCCCTATAACAGGATTAGTGCCCTTCCAAGAAGCAGGAGAGACATTAGAGCTGACTCTCTCCACTACGTGAGACCAGTGAGAAGGCAGCCTTCTCTCTGCAAGCCCGGAAGAAAGCCTTCAGCAGAACCTGACCATGCTGGCATCCTGATCTTGGACTTCTAGCCTCTTGCACTATGAGAAATAAGGGTCTGCTGTTTAAACCACCCCATCTATGGGGTTTTGTTACAGCAGCCTGAGGTGCCTAAGACAGAGGGGGACACCATGCCTGTAGCAGAACGGGAGTTAGGAGTTTATAAACTATTCATTCCATTGATTCTATTGAGGCAGTGTCTATTTCAAGGTGGATGGGCACAGAAGATGGGTCCAGCTAGACAAAGCTTGCAACACCCATCACTGTGTAAGTTGACTGGGGCGACATTCCTGCTGCAGTGCTAATGACCCAGATATACAGATGAGTTTTAAATAAGGATGTGGAGGGTCTCCACATATGACTTTCTTTTTTTTGGTTTCTCTCCCTTCTCCACTTGTTTCTTTCAGAAAAGTATCAATCTCAGAACTTAAGAAAAATTAAATAACCACTTCAGAGCCTGCCCAAAACACAACCTTATTAAATTAGCTTAGGGTTTCATCAGGGGAAGTGAGGGACATAAAACCAAAATCATCTCTCGTGTGTGATACAATAAAAATGGATAATCATGTGACCTAGTTTGGGTTCTAGAAGTATCTAAAAACACAAGTTCAGAAAATACTTTATATATCAAGACACAGCAGGTACGCTCTCCTTCAATCCAGAGGGGCGCTGTCAAAGCTACCATCTCTGGAGCTTCCCTGGTGGTGCAGTGGTTAAGAATCTGCCTGCCAATGCAGGGGACACAGGTTTGAGCCCTGGTCCGGGAAGATCCCACATGCCATGGAGCAACTAAGCCCATGCGCCACAACTACTGAGCCTGCGAGTCACAACTACTGAGCCTGCGAGTCACAGCTACTGAAGCCCGCATGCCTAGAGCCTGTGCTCCGCAACAAGAGAAGCCACTGCAATGAGAAGCCCACACACCGCACTGAAGAGTGGCCCCTGCTCGCTGCAACTAGAGAAAGCCCATGCGCAGCAACGAAGACCCAACACAGCCAAAAAAAAAAAAAAAAAAAAAAAAAAGCTACCATCTTTGTGTCTTATGACCTGTGTCAAGGGGGGAAGCCTGGAGCCCTCCTTAGTGTGTTAGTTGGTTAATCCATTCCTTGCCACCTGCCCCATCTTGCAATATAATCACTGCATCAAGACTAATTTTTCTCTATCAGTTTTTCAATAAAGAAATATACTCCAGTGAGTTCATTTTGTATTGAAGAGTATTTTTACCTGAAGAGACCAAAGTCCTTGAGCACATTAACTGAACTGAAGAACAACATGCTAATATTAGCCACATTAAGCCTTTTAAACATAACATATGATCTTAAACTGGTTTTGACTTTTACTAGAAATGAAAAATAGCTCCCTCTAGTTAGCCAGAGTAAAGCTGGGACATATTTCTTGCATCACCACTATTCTGTGATTCCAATATAGTTATAAATAGCTTAAACAGTTCATTCCATTTGCAGTCTCCTATTTGTTTTGCTTTAATTTCGTACTATACTGGCAATTACCCAGCTTCATTAACTACTTAGGACATTTCTCAAGTACACTACAAGAAACGCCACGCAAGAAATATTAACCTACAGCAGTGCTCTTGAAGTCAACCTTGAAAGGGAAATCCTTTTCATCAAGTTTACAGGCCAAGCCCTAAAAGCACTGTAGGGTCAACCCACATCAAAAATCTTGCTTCTGACCCTTGTACTGGAAAGAAGACTCATTATCAACCCCCAGAATCATCACTGAGTGCCAATTATGTAGAAAGCATTTTGCTAGACATTAAGGAAAAAATTTAAAATACTTCCTGAATTCTAGGAGTTTACAGTATATCTGGAGTAAAACTGTATGTGTAAATACACACACACACACACACACACACACACACACACACACACACAGTAAAACATAGAAAGTACCAAAGGACTGATATAGAAAAAATTGACACAGATAAAAACAGTTTTGGGGGAACAAGTCACTATTGACTTTGATGGTAAGAGAAGTGATTGGAGAGGAAGCATCCTTTGGGTTGGGCTTGGGGGAGGGGAAAGGAAAATGTTAGGAGCAAAGGCACAGCAGTGGAAAGACAGGACAAAGGGAAGAGGAAGGTTAATTTGGTTGGCATAGAGTTTATGCGGGGAAATAATACTGAAAATAGCATTTTAAAATTAATTAGCTCTATTTTATATACAGTAGTGTGTATATGTCAATCCCAATCTCCTAATTTAGCCCTCCCCTTTCCCTCCCTGTTAAGCATAACTAATTAGAACCTACTGTATAGCACAGGGAACTCTACTCAGTACTCTGTAATGGCCTATATGGGAAAGAATCTAAGAAAGAGTGGACATATGTATATGTATAACTGAATCACTTTGCTGTACCCTTGAAACTAACACAACATTGCAAATCAACTATACTCCAGTAAAAATTTTAAAGAAGCAGAAAAAAAATAAAATTAATTAATTCTTCAAGTACTTACTAATGCCAGACAGTATCCTAGCTGCTGGCCATGCAAAGGTGTACCACACAGGCCAGTTTCCTCCCCTCCCTGAGCCTACGTTATGGGGTCAGGGGACCTGCTACAGAGAAAATACACATGTGATATGATGGGAGGGATTGGCCAAGGTGGTCAGGGAGGGTATATACCCTAGGTCTGGCGGTCGGGCAAAATCTGTCTGAATAGCAATAGTCTGAGCGACAAGGTGAGAACGCACCATCCTCCTTCACAGAGCGAACAGCAAGTGTGAAGGGCCTGAGTCAGGAATGACCTTAGATCCTTCAAAGCACCAAAAGGTCATCAGTGGGGCTAACCAAGGGCGCTAGCAAATCCTCTGAGAGAATTCCTTCAAACTGCCCCTTACTATTTTCAATACCACTTTTTTGTGGTCCTATATGAAGATGATGGTATATTACCTGAGTCATATTCTCTGGGGATATGGCAGGTGGGATTTCTTCATGACGCTGCCTTCATTTTTCCCATGACACCCCCCACCTGCCACTAGAGCGGGAGCCCCATGTTTTGCTCACTGTTGAATTCCTGGTTCCTAGAACAGTGCTTAGTGTATTTAAGTTGCTCAAGAAATATCTGTCGAATGAACACACTGAGTGAACGTCACTTATCTCCTCCTCCCCAGGGTGGTCCAAAATGAGAGGCGTGAATGGGGCAAAACAAGACAGGACAAGGAGTGAGTAAGAATATCTACCTGCGATTCTAGCTTTAAATTAAGACTGCTCTCCTTAACGCACTCATTTTTCTCAGGTAAGGGAGGTCCCTGTCGCTTGCACGCTCCTCTCAGGAACTTCTCTTTTTTTAATTGGAGTAGAGTTGATTTACAATGTTGTGTTAGTTTCTGCTGTACAGCAAAGGGATTCAGTTATACATATATTTCTATTTTTTTCATACTCTTTTCCATTACGGTTTCATATTCTTATCCATTATGGGATATTGAATATAATTCCCTGTGATGCACTTTTCTTGATGTGAGCAGCTTACCCATTCCTTCAAGAACTTCCCTCCCCGGGCTTCCCTGGTGGCGCAGTGGTTGAGAGTCCACCTGCTAATGCAGGGGACACGGGTTCGTGCCCCAGTCTGGGAAGATCCCACATGCCGCGGAGCGGCTGGGCCCGTAAGCCATGGCCACTGAGCCTGTGCTCCGCAACGGGAGAGGCTACAACAGTGAGAGGCCCGCGTACCGCAAAAAAAGAAAAGAAAAAAAAAAAAGGTTAAAAAAAAAAGAACTTCCCTCCCCTCACCTCCTCTGCTGACATATCTGGAAGTAACTTTTAACTCCCAACTCTACTTCTCATCATCATGCTAGGTTGATAAAGGGGAAGAAATACTGTTGAAAAAAGAAGAAAAAGGGGGACTTCCCTGGTGGTCCAGTGGTAAAGAATCCACCTTTCAAAGCAGGGGACACGGGTTTGATCTCTGGTTGGGGAACTAAGATCCCACATGCTGTGGGGCAGCTAAGCCCGCACGCCTCAACTAGAGAGCCTGCGTGCCGCAACTAAGACCCGACGCAGCCAAAAATAATAATAATAAAAAAACCCAAGATAATCGTTAGGAAAAAAAAGAAGAAAAAGAAACACCTCCTGTTTTGGGATTGTACCTACATTTTCTCTGCCCTCATATATAACTAATTATTTCTTGTTTGTTACTTACAAAACCTCCTCAGTCCCCACTGCACCCTCTCCTGCAGTTCCCTCTGCCTGGCCTTCAGGTGGCAAGATGTCCTTTATACCTAGTTTTGTGCAAAAGAAAGATAGTTCCATTCTGCGATGTTTCTGTCCCTTGCAGACAAGGAATGACTGTTCTCTATTCGTGACATTGTTTTTCTTTATTCAGAAGTCTCAAACTCAACCATCTACAGGGGCCGGGCATGGACGACGAAGGGCACAAGGGCAGAGGGTGTGGGAAGTGTGATGAGACAGGCAGCTCGTGCACCGTCTAAAGGGGGGGCTCTGAGTCCTGCCCAGCAAGCCAAGTGCTCAGCCCCTTCTGCTAAACACCTTGGCCCTCCAGCTGCTGGTACAGGGCCTGGGGTGTTGGAGGGTCCAGTGGAGACAGAAAGAGGACTTCTTTTCTTTTATAGTTTACTCCCTTAAATTGACCCAGAAGTAAACAAGAAAGCAAAACAATGGAAATCTCAGAAGGCTGCTGATTTTTCAGTGGCAGGAAAAGAGGTGTAGGGGTACGTGTGTATGTGTGTGTGAGAGAGAGAGACAGACACATAAAAAGAGAGGAGAGGAGGAAGGAAAGAGAGGGGGCGGGAGGGCGGGGAAGGAAGTGAGACAGTAGGGAGGGGAGAGGGAAAGGGAGGCGGTCAGAGACTAGAAACACAGAAACTACACAGTTCAGTGTCCCGGTAAGCGGAGGGAAGTAAGAAATCCTATCCGAAAGCAGCAACAAGGGAACAGAGGAGGGAAAGAGAGGCTGGGGACAGACGGGGGAAAGCAGATGGAGCCCGTGCAGGGGATGCTGAACCAGGCTCATCCCACCCTCTGGCTCTCTCATCAGCACCTCTGCCCCTTGTCCTAACCCTGCTGGAGCCAAGGGTCCAGGCAAAGAAGTCATCTCCTGTGGCTCAGGAATATCACTCAGCCCCCTCAGGAGGCGAGGGCAGGGCGTGCCAACCCCTGGGTCCCTGTGGGGACACTCTGATCCCTGCCTGAACAAAAGGGACATGGCCTGGAACACGCAGCACGAGTGAGCCAAGACTACTGGAACTTTAGGGCCTTAGGTGCAGAAGGACCTTAAGGAGACTGTCCTGTTGGCAGACTGGCCTTGGGGAGAGCCACTCACTAAGGACAGCTGGGCAATGGCAGCACAGTGGTCCCCAGTGGGGACACAACAGGGACGGGCATCGCTCCACGGAAACATGGCCCGAAATGACTGATAACTAAGTCCTATGGTTTTCTACTGGTGCTGCCATCACACAGCCAGCACTGAGCAAAGAGGGCAGTGTGGGCTGAGCTCAGCTCCCCTCACTGATGAGCTGGGCAAGCACTGCTCTCCCAGGAGTCACACTCAGCACTCACCCGAGGGACTCAGAAAGTGGCACTAAGACTTAAACTCTCTCTCTAACCAACAGTCTCTGAACCGAAATAATCGAAGATTCAGAACTACAAAGGCAGTGAAAGATCATCGAAAATACATTTTTTTATTGGGCTCTGACTTGAAACAATATAAACATGCTTTTAAATATACTTTTAATTCTATATTACTCAGCAATTAAAAAGAATGAAATAATGCCATTTGCAGCAACATGGATGGACCTAGAAATTATCATACTAAGTGAAATAAGTCAGACAGAGAAAGACAAATACCATATGATACCATTTATATGTGAAATCTAAAATACAACACAAACGAACCTTTCTACGAAGCAGAAACAGACTCACAGACATAGAGAACAGACTGGTGGTTGCCAAGGGGGAGGCTGGATGGGGGAGGGAAGGACCGGGAGTTTGGGGTTAGCAGATGCAAACTATTATACATAGGATGGATAAACCACAAGGTCCTACTGTACAGCACAGGGCACTATATTCAATATCCTGTGATAAACTATAAGAGAAAAGAATATGAAAAAGAATATATATATTATGCATAACTGAGTCACTGCTGTACAGCAGACATTAACACAACATTGTAAATCAGCTATACTTCAATAAAATTAATAATATATATGCTTTTAATTCTAAAATATTGGCTGACCTTAAAAGAGCGTAATACTGAACCTTCATTTCAGAAATTTTAAAAAAAATTGAAGAAATTTCATTTCAGGCTTAAATGGGAGTTTTAATACGTGTATTGAAATTGATAAGACATTTGAATACTTGCAGTGATCTGGAACCATATATGATAAGCTGTTTCAAGGTGAAATTGAAGAATGAATCATTTAATACATATTTGAAAAGTTTTAAGTTCATAATAAGAAAAGTTCTATTCTAATTTAAAGTATTAACTCATATCTTCACCCCAATGTTTAATAAAAACTTACAGAGAATGTTTTCCTTAATTATTCTCTACTTCGCATCTTTCCTCCAACTCTAATGAATCCGGTACACAGCTGAAGGAGAAGATCTTTGGGAACTTTCAGATCCATTTCACAGTTGAAAGCAAACACACATGATCAACTATTCAAGTTTTCTTCACCATTTTAAATATAGCAACGTCTCCGTTGGTGAAAACGCTTCCCCACATCACACTTCTTGATCATAAGCTTCACCCTCGTAACTAGCGATGATAACCTAGAAAACCCCTTCTAGACTGACTAATAGGTTGTTTGGTTCATTTGCTCAATAATTCATTTATTCACCAAATATTTATGGAGTACCTGCTATGTCCTGGACACAATGCCACGGGCTGGAAATTAAAAAATGATTAAGACAGAGTCTGTGATTTCAAGGAGGAGGTGCCAATCAAACAAGGGAAGGATACAGATGCTTAAAAAGATCTGCCAATGCGGGTGAGAGGGGGTCCAAGACAGTTGAGGGAGGGTGGGTGGGAAAACAAGGGAGGGTTCCACCAGTGCATTCTATCCTCAGCTGAACAGCATGCATTACTCCCTTGCACAAAATGCCAGACAGTTTCCTTCCCTTTGGCAAAGGGTCTGAGGTACAGGCAATTTTGGGGATTTGACCAAAAGGCTTTATGTCATTTCCAAATGTTTCCTGGGAGTAGGTCCTCCCTCCCCCTTTGAAAAACACAGCTCTGCCCTGTTCTTTCTAGTTGAGAGAAAACTTAAGTCTAGGCTGGGGTTGAGGTCAAAAGTTTTAAGAATAGGGAACAAAATGTTCACTCTAGGGCTTCCCTGGTGGCACAGTGGTTGAGAGTCCGCCTGCCGATGCAGGGGACACGGGTTTGTGCCCTGGTCCAGGAGGATCCCACGTGCCGCAGACCGGCTGGGCCCGTGAGCCATGGCCGCTGAGCCTGCGCGTCCGGAGCCTGTGCTCCGCAACGGGAGAGGCTACAACAGTGAGAGGCCCACGTACCGCAAAAAAAATAAATGTTCACTGTAACAATTATATAATATCATACTATTTAACTACTTGTAACATTAGAAAGCAATTTTTTTGTTGTTTCCATTTTATATCTATTAACATTTTCTAGAATAGACATGCATAGAGCTTATATGATCTTTTCTTTTTTTCTTTTTTTTTGGTTTCCTATTTACTTCTAAAAACCTTCGATGACATTAATTTTCAATGACAATTTTCAAAATTAATTTTTTTCAATGACATTAATTTTGAAGGTGTACAGGCTTCAGATATAAGGTGCTTCCCCCTAAGTTTCATTTGTGAAAAAGGATTCTTACAATTTTGGACTTTGAAACCTGTACACCTGGATGTTTACACACAATTAAAAATTAACAGATGACACCAAAAGCATAGCAAACAATGACAAAAAATAGATGAACTGAACTTCATTAAAATTAAAAACTTTAATTTTAAAAGTACATCAAAGGACACTAGCAAGAGAGTAAAATGACAACCCACAGAATGGGAGAAATATACGTATCATATATCTGATAAGAGTTTACCATCCAGAACACATAAAGAACTCCTACAACTCAGGAACAAAAGACAAACAACCTAATTAAAAATGGGCAAAGGACTTGAATGGACATTTCTCCAAAGAAGATATACAAATGGCCAAAAAGTCTATGAAAAGATGCACAACCTCCGTAGTCATTAGGGAAGTGTACATCACAACCACACTGACAGTACTTCACACCTACTATGAGATAAGTCAGGCAGAGAAAGACAAATACTGGATGATATCACTTATATGTGGAATCTAAAGGAGCCAAGCTTGAGCAAACAGAGAATAGAATGGTGGCTGCCGGGGGATGGGGGAAGAGGAGGGATGTTGCTTCAGGAGACAAAGTTGCAACCAGTAGACAAGTAAGTCCTGGAGATCTAATGCACCGTACAGTGAATACAGACAGCAATATCATATTATAATAAACAAACTGGCCAAAAGACAAGATCTTAGTTATTCCCACCCAGAAAAAGAAATGATAATTATGTAATGCGACAGAGGTGCTAACTACTGCTGTAATGGCAATCATATTACATATAAATGTGTCAAATAACATGTTGTATACCTTAAATTTACACAATGTTATATGACAAATAGATTTCAAGAAAAACAAACCAAAGAACCCCCCAATACTTCATACCCACTAGTATAGCTATTAAAAAAAGCAAAAAACAAAACCAAAACCCAGAAAACGAGTGTCAGCAAGGATGTGGTGAAATTGGAACTCTTGCTGCTCTTTTTAATTTGTACACTGAGGGTGGCAATGTAAAATTGTGCAACTGCTGAGGAAAACAGTTCAGTGGTTCCTCAAAAGTTACATGTAGAATAACCATATGCCCCAGCAATTCCACTGCTAGGTGTATACCCAAAAGCAATGAAATCAGGACTCAAACAGATAATCATACGCAAATGTTTACAGCAGCATTAACCGTGATAGCCAAAGGCAGGAACGACCCATGTATCCGTGAATGGATAAACAAAATGTGATCAATTCTCTTTATTTGGTAAAAATAAGTATGGTAATTATATTCCATAAAGTTGTAGTAGACACTGATCATAACATTTTCATCAGGTGATCTATACATAATCTTGTTTTATGTGTATTTCTGTTTAAAGACACCTTATTAACATATATTATTGATTCATTAACATTGAACTCACAGCCAACAGCACTGTCACTCATGCCTGAAAGAAGCTTATGTATAACACCTATATTTTTTCCCTAAGGCACATCAAAGCCTTCTTGCACTTAGGAACACTAGACAGCGCTCTGGCACTCTGCTCGTGGGTCATTTTAAACAGTGAAATCACCAGCCAAAAGCACAACAATGCAAAAAACATGGCACTAAATAGACCATGGAAAAGACGCTTGTTTACACTATGAGAGCTGAAACAAGAAGGCAGAGTCTCAGCTGAAATGTACATGCTGTGTACCTCAAACTTACGGCCTCTCTGTGCTGCAAATACTGACTTTGGGGTTACAAATAAATGTGCCAGGTCAATGCACAACTACAGAATCTGCAAACAATGAGGTCAATTCTATACATACGTACAATGGAATATTATTCAGCCATGAAATGAAATTCTGATACAAGCTACAATAAAGATGAACCTTGAAAACATTATGCTAAGTGAAATAAGTCAGACAAAAAATGGACACATATTATATGGTTCCATTTATATGAAATATCTAGAATAGGCAAATTCATAGACCAGAGTTTATCAGGGCTTTGGGGGAAAGGAGGATGTCGAGTTACTGCTTAACTGGTCCAGAGTTTCTGCTTGGGATGATGAAAAACGTACTGGAGATGGAGAGTGATGATGGTGGTGCAACAATGTCAGTGCAATTAATGCTACTGATTGTGCACTAAAAATGGTTAAAGTGGAAAATTTTATATTATACGTATTTTATTACAAAGAATCAACAGATTCACTGAATAAGGTTAAATGAATCTTCTATTAAAACAAAATCTAAAGGAGACACTCCGGATGGCAACCGTAGAGATTCGTATTTACCCACGTGTCCTCTTAAAACAAAGAACCTCCTTAATATGCTTTCCTTTTTTTTTTTTTTTTGGCCACACTGAGCAGCTTGCAGGATCTCTCAGTTCCCTGACCAGGGGTCGAACCCAGGCCCCCGGCAGTGGAAGTGCAGAGTCCTAACCACTGGACCGCCAGGGAATCCAAATATGTTTTCCTTTCGGTTTACAGACCATTTTAAAAAACAGTCTTACTATTTAATAATATCAGCTGATTATTCAGGAAAACAAGTAAATTAAAATGTGCCTGTCAGTTGTTTGGCCTCACTTCATGCTTCTGAAGCATGAAAATTTATGCACTAGTAGAATTATTTGTTCTGACTAATGGCCCAAAGAACGGTCACCCCAGGAACCAACAACTGATGCTCCTAATTTATCTTGGACTAAAACTGCCTCCCAGGTCCACCATATTTGGATGAAGTGATACTCTCAGGGCAACTACTACCGGTACAATTTAGGTATTTTGGCACTACATGTCCACTTTGAATCTTTCACGTCCCTTTTCTCTCTTTTATCACCAATCCATTTCTCATCTGCTTCCTTCCCTATTGAAAAACCCCTATTTTCATATCTTGAGAGACAGCCATCTGTTAGAATATGGCTGTGGTTACTATCATCATTCAAATGTTCCTTTTTAATTTATCTGTTTCTTGACCCAACAATTACAAAGAAGCATGGCTGGATATAAACACGCACAAAATGTGCTAATGTAGAATGCAAACAATATTAAAATGTAAACTTCACATAGGGAGGAATTCACGGCCAAAGAAAAATCTAGTACTATTCTTTCAATCTTTTTAAAATGCATCATAAACCTAAAAATGTTTCACTACAGAATAACAGTTTGGCTTCTCTTATGATCACAAAGAAGGGTAATTATGATTGTCATGAAAACACACTGAGCAGATGTATACTATTAACAAAAGAATCATTATATGACTGTGCTCAAAAACTGGCACGTTATACATTCACATTTCCTAGAAATCAGACAGTCTTCCCAACTGGAGTAGATACCAGAAGAGATTGTTTTCTATTAATTGTGGCTTGTACCAATCAAGTTTTGGGAGCCAACTGGATCATCATTCTTTGGGACAATTCCCACATACTATCATGTGAGATCTATATACACTGATCTATATATACTCAGACACGTGCATTATAATTTTGTAAAAAAGTCATTTTTAAGTTCTCAAATGATAGCTTTTAAACTCTTAAAAAACGTTATCAGTGGATTCTTTCACAAAGGTACATCTGTTTAGAAATCATAAAAGAGCGTAGCGAGTAACTCTTCGGTTTATTTTATGAAGGCTAATTAATAGGTACTTACTCATTAAAGACTAGGTCTGGTGCAAAATAGAGAAATTGGCTGTTCGTATGTTTGTACGATCTCCAGCTCAAGGCAAATGATGACAGACACATCCAAGAATACTGGATGAGGGTAATTTGGTCCTCGAGAGGCAGGTTTTTAAATCCTGAAGAAGAGAACAATTCATCACAAAAATACACTTAGCATTTAAGAACATTCCAGGAAGAAGCGTCGTAAGTCAACCCCAAACTGCCCCCTTACTCTCATTGACTCAAATCAATTCCACAGTTATTTACAGAGCACCTATCGTGGACCTGGTCCTGTTCAACATTTCATGTTAAATTCCCCTTAAATTGTCAATGAGGGTAAACTGCCAAGGCAAAAAAAAACTAAGACGTTCTGGGAGTTTCATTGTGGACAGTGGTCTACAATCCTTAGTTAGACTGAAAGAATTTGTGTTCACCTGTACCACTTGCTTCATCCTACTCACAATGAATAACTTCAAAATAAAAGATAACTTAATGACATCAACTCTTGCATATCTGCAACACTGGTGGAAGATTTTACTTTACATGAGTTTGCAGTGATTGAAAAAGCCTTATTCCTAGCTTCCCCTAGGCTGGGATAATGCCAGACTTCAATAGACTTCTGAGGCAGAATAAGCATCCTTGATGCTGTCCTGCCTTACCCACAGTCTTCCTTTCTGGGCCTCAGGCCCTTCTTTTGTTTCTTTTCTCACCCTCTGTACTCCCAGGGGCACCAGGGTATTCTTCTGTTTGTATATAGTTTCACCTGGGCAAGCTCCCCTTCAAAGAGTCAGTCATCAGAGCTTTCCCCAGACTTTTGTCTTACGGCTGCTGGTCGACAACAGGGCATCTAAGAAACTGCTTTGGATTAATGAACTGGGACAATGTGATCACAATTCTGAGCAATGTTTCTGTAGATTAATAGGAGCCTTATTAATAAAATGCTACAGCATAAAACAGACTAAAGTAGGCATTTCAAGGACAAATTAAAGGGTTATGGAGGTAAGATATTTTCAGAAAGACTCTTTCAGAGGCCCCTACAGCCTACCTGAGAGGTCTTTTTTTTTTAATTAATTTTTATTGGAGTATCGTTGATTTATAATGTTGTGTTGGTTTCTGCTGTACAGCAAAGTGAATCAGTTATACATATATCCACTCTTTTTAATTTTTTTTATTTTATTTTTTTTCTTCGGTACGCAGCCCTCTCACTGCTGTGGCCTCTCCCGTTGCGGAGCACAGGCTCCGGACGCGCAGGCTCAGCGGCCATGGCTCACGGGCCCAGCCGCTCCACGGCATGTGGGATCTTCCCGGACCGGGGCACGAACCCGTGTCCCCTGCATCGGCAGGCAGACTCTCAACCACTGCGCCACCAGGGAGGCCCTCCACTCTTTTTTAGATTCTTTTCCCATATAGGCCATTACAGAGTATTGAGTAGAGTTCCCTGTGCTATACAGCAGGTCCTTATTAGTTATCTATTTTATATATACTAGTGTATATATGTCTTGATTTACCTGGTCTAGGGCTTAGAGTAGCCCTGGCTACAAGCTGCTAATAATGGGCTCAATTCTTGCTTTGGCAACTAGAATGTGTTTTGCCTTATTAATATTACTGGAATGAAACTTTCCATTTCAATCCTCAACATAAAAAATGGGTATGTTCTATTAACAGAACAATAGAACAATGTTCTATTGTTCTATTAACAATAGAACCCTTAACTCTAACTTCTCAAGAGAAATGAGCATATTCACCAGATTTTTCTTCTACACACTTGATTCATTTGACAACGAGTAAAAAACTGGCTGTCGGGATCGAACAGAAAGCAAACTCAATCGCACCGTTGCATACGGTACGCTCTGTTGCCCTGACGTGCCTAGTTCAGGACGCAGACCCTGAAACGCGAGGCCATCCTACCTGGAATTACCTTCGCCCACTTCACGACTTGGATCATCTGTTTGCCTGCTAAGCGGTTTAGGGTGGAGAGCAGATTTTCGGCTGTATCTGGTTTGGAGTTGTCATAGCCTGCATACACAATCTCGGGTTCGATGGTTTCAAGGACCATGGAAGGGGAAGGTGTGAGCGCTCGGGAAATTGTGGAGAGTTGAGGAACCAGCGCTGAGTTGACAGACGGCTCTTGCGCAGGAGCGATGTACGTAGTTCCTTCCTCTGGGCTCTGTGGGGGGGGAGGTGGAGGCTGCTGTGACTGTTCCTCGTGAATCCCTTTTAACTTCCCCAACTTCTTGGACTTCCGAGCTGTAAAAAAAAAAAAAATTATAAACAGGGCAAATTAAGATTATGTTTGGCATGATAAATACCATCTAAAGCACAACACTTTTGTATGTTATATACAAATGTTAAGAGTAAATCTTAAGAGTTTGCGTTACAAGAAAAAATCTTCTATTTCTTTCATTTTGTATCCATATGAGATGCCGAATGTTCACTAATCTGATTGGGATAATCATTTCACATCGTATGTAAGTCAAATCATTATGCTGTACACTTTAATACAGTGCTGTAGGTCAAATATTATCTCAGGAAAACTGGGATTAAATAAATAAATCAGTGAGTGGCACCACACAAAAAGAAGGAATTAAAAAAAGATTATGTTTGGCATACCTTACATGAGGTAAATTGCAAGCAAATATTGACTTATATTGATTAAAGCGTACTTTTCCTCTAAGGATGTCTTGTTATACTAGTAGGAACAGCCTCTTTTCAATATTTTTCTGATACCAGACACTGTCCTAAATGCTTTTTATAAATTAACCACTTTAACAATTTTATGACTAGGTACTATTACGATTCTCATTCTATAAAGAGGAAGCAGACCAGAAGGGTCAAGAAATCTGTCCAAGACTACACAGCTAGTATATGTAAAATAGAGTTAAGAGCTCAGAGGAAGGATAAATTATTTCAGATGCTAATAAGTTACATATGCCTCAACTAAATCTTAAGTAAGCCAATAATTCCCACCTATTACCCACCGAAGAATTGGCAACAAGGGCTAGACTCGCCCGATTGAGCTTATTATCTTAGTGCTGTCTCTGCTCCCTCTAATTAGCTTTCTCTGGCCCTTTACTTATTCCTCTTTGGTGCTTCTCTACCACTTACTCTTCCTGCTGTGGTCCATGTGCAACCACTTGCTTGCTCAGAGTACTTATTTTGTGCAGATGCTGTTAGACCGACCGATGTCCCCGGCTATACTGTGAACTGCTGAGGCATAAAGATTGGGTGTTCCTCTTCTTTCACAGCCCGCATGGCGCACCTTGGTAAATGCTATGCCTACACAAAGTGACTTACCGATTTCCACTGAATGAATGCGAGCTAATCAACCCCAAAGAAAGGCAACAGAAGGGAAGAAATGAAATATCTGGATGATTCCAAATTGGGGCACTAACCAGTAAACGTACAGGAATTAATGCTATTAAAAAATTCAGGTGTGAGTTATACCATTACACAATCCTTAAAAATCTCTCCTACTCTATATTTTTACTATAAATAAACATTTCACATGTCACATAGCCTATAACTAAAAGATATCACAATACGGTACAAGAATACCACTTTAGAATTTTAGTAGAATGTATTACAAGTGACCATATTCTGATTTACCCAGAACAGTCCTGGTTTATGCTTGTTTCCCAGCATGCTTATTAGTGAGTGCCCTGTTTACTCCTAAAAGTACCACATTCTGGACAATAAATAGTGCGTTCATCATAAAACCAAAGAATCAGTATTAACTTTAATAGCAGCTGCTTTTAAACAAATCTTATTGAAGTAGAGTTGATTTACAATGTTGTATTAATTTCTGCTGTACAGCAGTGACTCAGTTATACATATATGTATTTTTTCATATTCTTTTCCATTATGGTTTATCACGGGATATTGAATATAGTTCCCTATGCTAAATAGTAGGACCTTGTTGTTTATCCATCCTATATATAATAGTCTGCATCTGCTAATCCCAAACTCCCAATCCTTCCCTCCCCTATCCCCCCTCCCCCTCGGCAACCACAAGTCTGTTCTCTATGTCTGTGAGTCTGCTTCTGTTTCACAGACAGGTTCATTTGTGTCGCATTTTGGATTCTACATATAAGTGATATCATATGGTATTTGTCTTTCTCTTTCTGACTTACTTTGTTTAGTATGATAACCTCTAGGTCCATCCATGTTGCTGCAAATGGCATTATTTCATTTGTTTTTATAGCTGAGTAATATTCCATTGCATATATGTACCACATCTTTATTCATCTATCGATGGACATTTAGGTTGTTTCTATGTCTTGGCTACTGTAAATAGTGTAACAGCAACTGCTTTTCATTCACATCTCTCTTGAGGGTTCTTACAATAGATACGGGGAAAGAAAGACTGGGGAGGTGGAAGGGAGAATTGGGAGGTAGATGTGAGGACTCGGGAATGGATGGCAGGTGGGTGGGGTTAACGGGGAGATGGATAGATAATGGGGAAGATGGGTGAATGAATGAATAAATGGATAAAGGATAGAGAAAGCTCAGATGTGCCAAACTGAGCTTAGAGCTATGGTAATAATTTACTTTGCAATTGTAAGGTTTTCCATTCTATTGAGGAATTTATTTTAAAATTCTTGAAGTACCAGACACCTTCAACTTAGCTCTAACATGTGTGAGAAACTTACAGGATACAAATGTAACACAGAGTAGGGCTATGTCACACCGATTAATCTGATTTTCAAAATAACCATTCATGCTTGTAAGTATGGCCATTAATATTACATTTACCACTTGCATCACAGAAACACTGATTCAGATAAAAGACAAGCCCCTATCCAACAACAGACATACCTGCCACACATTCATAAAATACTGGAATTGGGCTTAAGAGATGAACAAGATATAATTCCTATCTTAAGAAGTTTGAAATTAGCAAAACAATTTAAAAATTTCAATTATTTCAGATCATTTCATTTCTCATGGACTGTCTCCTTCAATGAAAGAGGCAGAAAAACCTGAGTTTTAGAACTGTCTGAATGAAAAGCAGATGTATCCTATTCATGTAGTATGCTAATGGCGGGTGGCTGACAAAGTACCGCTCAGCAGTGCTGAGCATACAGTAGGGGACCAAGATGCTTCTGATGAATGAATGAGTGAACGAACCAAAGAAAAAAATAATCACTAAATGCCTCAAAAACTAGGCAAAACAGAGAAGGAGAAGAAAAGAATCAAACATGCAGATAATCCCCAATGCTGGTCAGTGGATGATTGTATCTATAAGTGTTTGAGAAGATCCTCGATAGCACAGATTAGTCATCTGGGGAATCAGATACTTGGGACTAACTGCCTCTGTGTCACATAAACTTGTCTCTAAGCCTCAACTGATTCATCCGAAAAATGAGAATGACAGTGTTTCCCTCTCCTATCTCACAGAGGACTCAACAGGTAAGAAAACTAAAAACAATGTTGAAAATTATTATTAACATCTGAAATAGCGCTTCAATGCTACTTCCATTCTTTCACATAATTTTGCAGATATTAAAACTATTCCCGTTCATTAAAATGTCCTTATCCTTTATAAGACTACATCTGATGATAACCATCATTTGATTTGATGAGAAATACACAAGGGTGATATTCTCAAACTTTATTAAAAATGATATTTGCTTGCAAGTTAATTATAAAATTCATACTTGTTTTAGGTCTTTGGTCTGTAATGCCGTGTCTATTCTCATGGCTGATTTAAGGCCAATGCTATGAAATATCATGAAGAAGAATGCTTAATATTTTCTCTAGCACTGATACACAAGGCTGTGGCCTGTAGCACAACTGATTGAGCAGATTATCAATATTATGTTTAGCATTTCAGTTACATTTAATTTTATGTTGTAATTTTATGAATATATGAGGGACACTGGAATTGAGTATTTATTTATAGTTCCTTAAATAGTTCAAGAAAATAAATATTTTCAGTGTGCAGATTCTTCAGCCAAGTGTATTCATCCTGCATCTTCTTCTAAAAGAGTACAGTTACATAACAATCATATTACCCAAAGCAGCCCTTCTAAAATGCTTGAAAATTTTATACTCTTTCTAACACGCGCCGCCTTCTAAAATTAAAGCCCCTGAAAGTTGCCAATGTCTGATGTGCTCCTATAACATCACTTTCCATGACCCTTATGGGTACTCAATAAATGTTTGTTGACACTTCATTTTCAAACTGTAATACATTTTAACAAACTATTACATATGTAAATGTAAATTATTAATAAAGTAAATTAAAAGTAAATTATTAATTTACTTCTGTGTAGGAAATGTAGGCAAGTTTGACATTTTAGGATAAAATTTCTGAATTGTTATTATTCCTTTTCAAAATTTCTACTGTGTAATGATCCACCTGCAGAGTTATTACTCTGAAAATGCCACAACTAAAATAATAATAAGCTCAATTTATGGAGCACTTACGTGCCAAGCACAGTTCAAAACAATTTCTAGTGGTCTTAAGCCTTCCGATGCTCACCATGACCCTACGATTAGGCAATGTTACTTCCATTTTACAGATGCACAGAGACAGGAAGTACTTCTTCAAGGTTGCAGGGCTGGTAAACACCAGGGCTAGTTTTTGAACTGGGCCATGGCTCAGAGCCCACACTCTTAACCTCTGTGCTATGCAGTCTCTCTTTTAATCCTTTTCTCTTTATCTAATTTGTTTTTTAATACTTTAAGATTAGCACCAGCTTCAAATCCAAGTGTATAATTAAGATGTGTGCTAATTACACAGGAAAATCTCTGGCCAAAGATACTTAATGAACATGTTTCCATTACCCAAAGCAACCGTGAACATAAATTAGGGGTCTTATCACTACCTACCACCTTACTAAATTAACATGGAGTTAATGGCCTTTGGGCTTGGGAACACATGTTCCCTTGTGACCCAGACACAATTCATTTCTCACCTGCCAGCCACAGTTGCAGGGTGTGTGTGTGTGTGTGTGTGTGTGGTGTGTATTAATATGACTGTGAATGTCTCCCAGTCCCACGTGAGCCTAGAAGAATTTCACTTGTTCTACCTGGATGTTATAGTAACAGTATATGCTCAGCAGCTGCCCCCAGGTGCCAAGTCCTTAATTACTAGCAGCATCTTAGCAGCCACTTTCTCCTGGCACTGCCGGGGGAAAGAACGCTATAGATTCCCCATGAATTGTTCCCCCAGGAGCTGTGCAATGGGAAGGCCCTGCTTCCTATCCAGAATTATAAGCTGGACAGCAAGCAGGAAGCGTCTGGTGGGACCCTATAAAAATGGTGGAAAATTCCCAATGGGGTCTCAAGATTCAAAAAGGCCCTGAAACATGGCCCATGTTTGCTCTGTCTCCTGAGGCCCACCTGGTCTGCTACATACCCTTTGGACAAACTGCCAGTGTGGTAGAATGACGGCCGGCTGGGAATGACAGACACCGCTTCTGCATCCCCCAGTAAAATGATGAGATGCACGGGATTCTCCTGCTACTTTCATCACTATCTTTCTCAAGTGTGTTCAAATGACAGATTCTTTAGACTTGGAGATGGGTCATTGGGACAACGTCTTTTTTTTTTTTTTTCTATCTGGAGTAGAATAAAAGACTGATGGGGGGCTTCCCTCGTGGCGCAGTGGTTGAGAGTCTGCCTGCCGATGCAGGGGATGTGGGTTCGTGCCCCGGTCCGGGAAGATCCCACATGCCGCGGAGCAGCTG
This sequence comes from Tursiops truncatus, assembly GCF_011762595.2. Classification (NCBI taxonomy): domain Eukaryota; kingdom Metazoa; phylum Chordata; class Mammalia; order Artiodactyla; family Delphinidae; genus Tursiops; species Tursiops truncatus. The sequence goes on along the minus strand of NC_047038.1, from coordinate 110,719,321 downwards.
GGCCCGTGAGCCATGGCCGCTGAGCCTGCGCGTCCGGAGCCCGTGCTCCGCAACGGGAGAGGCCGCAACGGGAGAGGCCACAACAGTGAGAGGCCCGCGTACCGCAAAAAAATAAATAAATAAATAAACCTTTAATTTAAAAGACTGATGGGGAGCTTTTTCAACCATAACATTTCACTGGAAAGATGTAAAGTGAGAATTCTGTCATTTTAGAAATGCTCAGTGTCATGTCTTGAAATTTTAGGTCTTGGCAGTAAATATTAGAGAGGATATATTGAGGTTATATGAAAACATGTATTTTTCTTTTCCAGGCCAAATGTAATTACTGGTTTAAACCCACAGGACAGGGCTTCCCTGCTGGTGCAGTGGTTGAGAGTCCGCCTGCCGATGCAGGGGATGTGGGTTCGTGCCCCGGTCCGGGAGGATCCCACGTGCCGCGGAGCGGCTGGGCCCGTGGGCCATGGCCGCTGAGCCTGCGCGTCCGGAGCCTGTGCTCCACAACGGGAGAGGCCACAACAGTGAGAGAGGCCCGCGTACTGCAAAAAACAAAAAACAAAAAAAAACCCCACAGGACAATAAGAGCATCCACCCCATTCTCTTTCTTTCATAGACCATTTCTCTTGCCACTCTCCTCCTAATCATGCTTTCCTATTTTCCTCATCCCCTTTATCTGCACGACTTCTCCCCTTCTCCTGCCAGGGGAGGAACACACCGAGAGTTAGCGGAACAACCAAGTATTTCTGTGTCATGGGATCAAAGGAAGGAATACCACCTTCCTACAGATTTAACTGGTTTTGCAGCAAAACCTCTCTCCTTTTTACTAATAGGGAAAAGAACATCTACGGTTCTCAAAGCCATACACACTAATAGAACTGGGGTGAGGGTCAGGGGCACATTGCTTTATGAATAAATAATTAGCCTCTCAATTGATAAGAAGTGGCATTCCAATTGTTTAATAAATCTCCTTGAGTGGTTATAGAACTTGAATACTGGGTGTCTTAAAAAGTATATCTAAACATTCTCACGTTAATATACATAATTTAACAAATGAACAGGCATTATTGATTTTATTAGTATAAAAACCATGCTGAGGCAAACTCAGACCCAACCTTGGACCACTTTAAGACATTCCACACGACAGACACACACACACATATACCCACACACACGCGCGTTAACTGTGTGAGGTAATGCGCACGTTAATTAGCGCGACTGTGGTAATCATTACATAGGCATATTGATATCACAATACCACATTGTTCATGTTAAATATGTATCATTTTTTGTCAATCATAACCTCAATAAATCTGGGGGGAAAATGACATTCCAGATTAGTGGATCTCCACAGATTACATTTTAATGTGTGTACAGAGATAACCACAGATATCTCTATAGCTATAACAAACATAATTTTGTTGTTATTGTTATAGAATACATTTATCTACTACTTAGCAAGTAACTAATATTCACCCATTGTGTAGAAAGTGCCCTGGTTTTACGAGCAGTGCAATGCTGAATAAGATGATCTGAGCCCAGACAAGAGCTTACAACCTTGCGGAAGTTGGATCAATACATAAGAAAGCAATCAGGGTTATAAAATAGGCTATGTCAAGTTTGGGGTCAGTGTTCCGGACTATGTATGTGGTGAGTGAACAATGGCAGGAAGACATTGGTTTATCTTTCTATGAGCGCCTCCACTTTCCTGTATCCCTCTGTGTTAATTCCCACTGTGCCCTGGTTTGCTTTTGGTGTGATTCAAATGACACTGAGGGCCCACGTGGAGCAGTCACTTCCCTGTGTGGGCATCCACCCAATGTTAAGCATCACTGACCCCCCCACCCCCTCCGTCCCGAGAGGAGAGTCCCTCAGACCAGAAGCTAAATGTGAACAGAGACTCAAGGGAATCTGAGGGAGATAGAATAGGGGTCTGCTGATTTTGCAGAGACAGTGACAAGGTTCTGGAAGACAATCCCCAGTGACATATTCTGATTCCTTCCCTGCTGGAGACAGGGATTCAGAAAGGGGCAAAGCCAGACGCTGCCTAGGAGATACTTCTTGGGCGAGATGGCTGATTAACATGATTGTTTTTATGGCATTTATATTTTTCTGTAATTAGATTCTTTTTTTCTCCTCTAATACTTCGCAACATTTTCTCCTCCCTTTTTTTCTTTTACTGTCAGTCAGACTCAGGAACGTCTGTACATAGGAGGATGTGTCAGGGGGAGGGTTCCATCTCTGGACAGAGTTTTAAAGGTGAGGCAGTATGTCTTCGACGTCTGGCCAGGCTGGGACTGCGTTAAACCAAGTAAGAAACTCCAAAGAAGAGGAAACAATGTCTTGAGAAATGGCCTCTTGGTGATGGCCTCTGGGTAATGGAGAAAGTTTCCAGTGCTTTCTTCTGTTGAAACCTTTGCTGGTTTAAACAAGAGAGAATGCCACTGGACTGAGTGGCAGTGGGCTGAGCCACTGTAATTCCAGAACTCCTTTGGACATCACTTCTAAAGAACCGCGGGCAGTGGTGGGGCAAGGGCGGCAGCCAGCACCCCACGGCCAGGTGGGGTGGACAGCGGGTTTACTGCACGGAACACCCCCTACCTGGGCCTTGCCACTGTTGGGCTGATACACACCTCCAGGGAGTATCAGAAGGGAGCAACAAAATGACGAACGCTCCATCCCCAAAGCTTTGGACCAAAAATGTTTATGGGGGGAAAAAAAAATAAGTGAAAAAAGACAGGGATTGAGTTATTCTAGAGTAGAAAGTGAGGGACATGAGAAACCAAATAGCAATTTCAAAAACTTGACAACCCTTTTCCAAATCACAGTGAGCATCTATTTTCTGTTTCTACTGAGGTCAAGATAAGATCTAAAGGGTTTAAAGGGCAGAAGCAGGGATTTAGATGAGACATTAGGAGAAATTCCTGCAAGTTTTCTGGAATGTGTTATGGAGAGAGCCTGGAATGCATGACCGCCAAGAACATGTAATATTCTTTTCTAAAAACTCGAAAGTAATAGGTAGGCAGGTTCCCTGCTTGCCTGAGTGCAATTCTGCCGCGCAGGAGGAGGACGATGAAATGAGTTATCGAGACCCGGCAGCCCTACAAGGGAAGGAAATATGACCTCCAATGTACATTCCAGCCTTCCATGTGTCTGAGTGGAACTTCTCTGGCTCATATTTTTCTCAAAAACATGAAGAAATCCCTTACACTTGTACATGTGGTAAGAGATAATTTTAGAAATATTTTTCCAAAATATACTCCAAGGGCAAATACTGTGATCACTGAACGCAGGCTTGGGAGAACATCCACTGCCATGGAAGAAACTCCTAAAGTTCTATATGCTCCCTTTTACCCTATCCCCAGAGTTCACATGCCCCCCCCAACTTTTTTTTTTTTTTTTCAGTTTTACCATTTAAGGTACAGAACTCAGGTCTGTACTGAAAATGGGCTCTGTGGTTTCTCCTAATCCTGAGGTTACCTAATTTTTTTTTAAGTGGGGAAAACAGTTCATAGTAAAGGCTATCATTAATTGAGAATCTGTATGTCCAGCATGATAGCATCTTTTAAAAATGTTATCCTGTTAGGTCCTCATAAGTGCCCTGTGGCTAGGTACTATTGTTAGCACCACTGTACACAGGGGTAAAGTGGTTTGTACAGGGTCACAAGGATGGTCTGCAGTTAGGAGAAAGTGAGTTTTTGTCAGGGCATAGAAAAAGAGAACAGAGAAACCCCATCACATGTGCAGAGTGCATCAAATCAGGAGGTCAAAGGGGTATGAAAAGGACCCAGAGCCCTAAAGACTTTTCTAGATTATCAGCGAGGTTGCCATTGGATCACCTCTAGTAACAAGATCAGCAGCCTTTTTTAATGGGAGACACAGAAGAACCGGTACCAATACACAGGATGCTTTCTCTCCTAATTCCCTGGGCAGGACAGTCAACCCCTGTGTAGGACAGTCAACCCCTGTGTACTCCGGGGCTGTTGCTGTAGCAGATGAGACAGTCTCTTTGCTTTTGCTCCTTGTTTTGACACCTCAACTCTGATGGCAGGAGAAATCAAAGCAGGCAGAAATCAAACCAGTCTGTACTAAAAAACAGGACTTATTGGGGGAAGAACTTACTCCTTCTGATTAAAAATCAAGTTCTGGGCTTCCCTGGTGGTGCAGTGGTTGAGAGTCCGCCTGCTGATGCCAGGGACATGGGTTCGTGCCCTGGTCTGGGAAGATCCCACATGCCGCGGAGCGGCTAGGCCCGTGAGCCATGGCCGCTGAGCCTGCGCGTCCGGAGCCTGTGCTCCGCAACGGGAGAGGCCACAACAGTGAGAGGCCCAAGTACCACAAAAAAAAAAAAAAAAAAAAAAAATCAAGTTCTTATGTTCAAGAATATTGAAATGGTTAGTAGAGATGGATTAATCAATGTACGAACCCAAATGTCAACTCTTATAAGTATTAGTTCAGCTAAACTTCACGTATGATCTTATTTTATTTCTGCATCACCAATAAAGCAGAATTCTTAGGTAAAAAACATAAGGTTCCTAAGCTCCATTGCAACTGAAAGCTGAGTTCTGAGTCTGAATAAATATATTTTTAAATCAAATGAGCATTCTTTAGAAAATACAGATAATATATTTGCTTTTGTAAATTCTTATTCTTTGGGAATAATGATGCTGTGCTCAAGATTGATATCTGTGTAAATGTAAAACAAAACACAAGCAAATAAGCAAAAAGAAGACAGAAAAGCTCCTTCTAGTTTTACAATCTACTTAAAATAAGAAAAAGAGCACTGTGATAGCTATGGCTGTCCAGCAAAAGGTCCTTCTCTCAGTTAAAAAGTTCATTCTTTAATAGCTGCAAGAGCCGCCTTCTTGGCATATGTTTCAGCAGAGAACTTATTACATGAAGTACGATCTCACTGGATATGCAAGGTAAATAGTCTCATTAAGAATATTTTATGAAGAAACATGACTGTTCTAACAAGGTCAAGCGGTGAATAAGGTATGATAAAGAGGCAAAAGGCAGTGACCTGGAAATAGATTATGGCACCCAGCTTAATTTACTGTGTCTTCCCCAGTCCTGGCGTGATTCTCCATAGACTCAGGCCAAAAAGAGCTGGTCAGATGCTAGCGCACACGCTGGGCAGAAAACCCAGAAGAATGGTCCCGAGCAGACCTGCTCACACTGGCAAGTCAGCTAAGCAGGATCTACCTTAAGAAATATTATGTATAGAAAAATAAGAGTTTACCCAACAGAGGTATGATGAGGGTATCTACACTGGGTAATGCCATTTTCCTTTACAAAAATTTCAACCGAAGACTTCTTTCATAAGCTCTCAAAGAACATACAAAATGTAATGCATTCCTGTTTGTCTGCACATTATTTTTTACATATGTTTCAATTATCCTGTTCTTTCCTCTTAGCATTTGTTGCTACTTCACTGCAATGGTTTCCTCAGCTTGGTCCCTTTAACTGTAGCCTTACAATTGACATTACAATTTGGAAGTGTCTGAGAATTCTAAAGCAACCAAGGAATTTTCCTAAATTCAATTTCAGAAATTTTTAAATGATTCGTATTTGTGTACATAAGACATAAAAACCATGCAGTGAAATGAAAAAATATACAGATATAGAACAGTTTTATCTCCAGTACCAATTTTCTTCAAATTATTTCATCTCCCTTAGCTCAACATTCTTCCTATAAAATAATTACTTAGAGCCACATTATAATTATTCTTTCAAAAGCTTTTATTTAACAGCATTTTCTATATACAATCACCTTAATTTTAATCAAATTTTAAGTAATGCTTTACTTTATTTAGCTGAAAAGTAAACCAACGAGGTTTTAGTTGAGACTACCAATGTTGAGATTATAACTGAATGATTAAAAATGATTAAAATTGCTTCGGAAGAAAATGAACTGGTGAAGCAGAAAACCAGATGTAAAATAATAATCCCATGAATTGATACAAGGACATTTTTCACAATTTTTCACAACTGGTATAACACAGAAAAGATTCTGTATTTCTAAATACTATCACTCTAGTATTAAGAACATTTTACAAATGCAAGACAAAGCTGGCCAGCAGAATTTGAAAAATATCCTCATGTTAGAAGCTAATGCTAATATAAAAAAGAATGAGTAGAATGAGGACATGTTAATGAGTTAACAGGCTCCCACTTAAGTTGGGGGCAAAAATTAGATAGGCCTGAGGAAAAAGAAAACAAACGTCAATGTTGATAGCTTTTCTGCATTTTCAATAAATATTACTCCACATTTTATTCCACTGACATCATCAGAATGAGTTGAAATTAAGAATTAATAGTAGCCAATGGACTTGAAAAAAAAATATTTTTCTAGGCTGGGATCGCTTCAGGATTCAGGCTGAACCAAGCTAAATGGCCTTTTTTGAATAAGTGATTCTCTTGCATTCGCTTCTCGTGTTTTCATTCCAGCCTCTCTTTGCACACAGGGTTTCGTGCTGGAACGTCTTGAGGCCCTCTGGTGATGTCTGGTGTTGGCAGGTATAGGTCACTGCTGGAGAGGAGGCCTCTCAGCTGCCTGGTGGCGAGCGGAGCCATGCCAGGGTAGGGCCGACGCCCAGGTCTGACCTCTCAGCTCTGTTGAGAAGACAAACTGCTCTTTTTTCCTTTGGTATTCTGCCACAGTGTAAATTCCAAAGCTTTTGGTGACTCTCTCAAACCTAGCTCAGCACAGCAGGCTGAACAAAAGCATCTTTAAAAGAATATGCTTTCCATTTAGGTTGCAAAGGACTCTTCAAATTTATAGCATTTAGCTGCATTAAAAAAAAAAAAAAGTCCAAGGAAGAATTTAAGAAAGTTGTGAATACGATGCTGACTCGTTAAAAAGAAACTTTTAGAAGAAGGAAACATTAAATGTCCTTTTATTTTCAGTGATTCCTTATCATCTGTATTTTTCTTTCACATATGAGACTGAACCACAGACCTGGATGGAAACGAGTTGGCCCTTCTCCATCAAAGCTGGAAGATGAGCTGTCTTCGGGAGAGGATTTAAGTAGTTCAAGAAGGATGGATAACTGGGCCATTTCTGCAAGTTTTTCTTTGGGGTCGCAATTCACATTTAAGTCATTTAAGTCACTATTTTTAAAGTAACGTCACATTTACAATAAAGAGATTAAACGAAAACAGTTATTTATTTCTTCTCACATATGGTTCTCCATTTTCCTATTAAAATTCTGCTTCTGTTCCAAAGATAGGTTTCCCTTCATTTAAAACTAAGTCTGCCAGCATGCTGTGATGTCAGCCCTCCTATACGTAGCTCTGAAGAACGGACACTACCGTTGATGATGGATTTCACTGATGGCTTTGCTAGCGTTAGAAAAGTCTTGTCTGGGGTCACAGGGTGGCCCACGGCTGTCATCCCAGAGCAGATGCCTTGACCAGGAGTCAGTTCTTCACTGCTGACTTGGGTGAAGGCCAATCTCATGCTATGATTTTCAAATGGATGATGTGGTCCTAAGTCACATACCAGGTAAAACACAATTTTTATCCCCCATAATAATTTTTAACTTCCGTAATTGAAGGGGATGACACAAGCCTCTAAGCTTCCCTTTAGAGAATTTCTACCCTTTAATGGCATTTTCTTTGGGTCCCCAGTTAGAATTAGAAATTCTCTTTTAGATTCAAATCGTTTCCCTTTATAGATATGACCACAGAGAATAAAGATCAAGAGACCACGCCCAATATAATGAAACACCTTATATTAATTCTCTAACAAAGCCTTTAAGGGAAACACAGAGGATGTTAAGTTTCACCTCCAACCCCAATGAGCTAAGGTAGTTTCCTAGAGGAAACAATTCCAGCCAAGGGTCAACTCAGTCTTAGGCAGATGACAGAGGCAGGTCAGGCATCTTCCAAAAAGCAGCACCCCAAGTACAGTAGTGGAGGGCAGGTAGCCTGCCACTTCTAACCTTGAGAGAGTCTAAAGAGAGATGAACAGGGAGAAGCCGAAAAGAAGGTTTTTTCCTCTTCAGCTCTGTGGAAGAAACACACTCTGGAAATAGAATCCAGAAAGGGTCACTCTGCATCCCTAATCTTAGGGCCCGATTAGTATCTCTGAATCAGGAATGTCAGCATGGGTTTCTTTTTGTGGCTGGAATTACGGGAAATGTACTTGCCCTTGACCCTGACCCATCCTTGGGGAACGGGCGGGGATTCAGAGAAAAGCTGTGATCTTCTCCTGACTCAAAACACCATCATCAATTCAGCATTCTGATACCCAAATTGTGAACACCCTAACAGAACCTCCTAGAACCGGAAGGGGCATCACAAAACAGCAAGTTTGATCTCATTTTAAACAGAGGGAAATAAAGTTCCAGAGGGTGAACTGGCTTGCTCGAGATTCCAGATGGTAGAGGTGGGAGACTCTCAGCTCCATCATTTCAAGTTCAGTGGCCTGTTTAGCAGTGCCAGCATCAGAGCTTTCATAGAGGAAGACTTTAAAGAAACATGTGAAAACACATGTACTCAATGCGACAGTTATTCATGTTTATTTTATAGTAGGTTGGAAGGCATCTGATGAAAATTATGAGGGAAAGGCTATGACCCTCTCCCCGGGCCATCTGACAGCCACTTGAATATCTGTTTAGTGTGGCATAAGCACATGCTATCAACATGGAATTCCAGTTTTCTCTCAAAAACAGTTTCTTCAGGATTATCATGAGAAACAACCAAAGTTGGATAACACAGTTATCCGGGACTCGTGAAGGTAAGCTGGTTAGTATACTGACAGCATACGACTGTAAGTGGTCTTATCTGTGTAGACAGACATTTACGTTTTGGTAATGACAGACCGGAGAACAGTCCTTGATAAATGACCCAGTCATTGCCATGTATCATCCTAGTTATAAATTTCAAGAAGACATTTGAATACCTGACTATCAAAGTCCTGTGATTTGAATTCAATACATTACGACACGTGGACTATCAGACATGAATTGAAGCCTCTGAAGGCAGGTACCTACAGGGGCATAAACATGCAGTTTTCCTAAGTAGCAATCAGTATGTAGAGGAATAGCTCTTACGGACCCTACAACTGCCCTCACCATTTTGCTTTCACGGAGCAAGCACACAGCATAAACTAGTACCTCCTGGGAGTCGATCTTCTGTAACATTTTGTATACATCAGTGTGGTCAAGAAATCACTTACATGGATTGTTTTCAACATTTTCAGCTGTAATAGTCCATGACCTTTTTTTTTTTTTTTTGACTAGTTCATATGCTTAAAAAAACAAATGTTTAATCTTTTACTTTCAGGGAACCACTATCAACCAGCGTCTTATGGGGAGGACATATGGTGTATGACAAAAAATGGGGAAGAGACTAGAAATCTGGGGAAAAAACTCTAAGATATAAGATATACTACCCAGCTACTTGGATAACTCATAAGGACCACATACGATTATATATACTCTCAACTCTTTGTCCGTAATACATTTAAATTTACTTATTTCCCAAAGTATAAATAATTACTAAAAGCTATGTCTGTATTAAGGGATTAATAAAAGCAACAGGATATAATTGAGATGTTCAGCTAATAAAGGACTGAAAAAATGAAGAAAAGCACAGGGCCAGAGATTATGAAAACGAAGATTATCTCACTACTTCTCTAACTGTGGTCCAAGGATGGTCTTCCTTAGAATCACCTGGGAGCTTTTTCAAGATGCAGAGTCTTGGGCCATCCCAGATCTGCCTGTCAGCATATCTACAAGTGGGGGCTGGGACTCTTCATTTTTAAAAACTCCCATGTGACTATTCTTCTGCATTTGGAAAATGAAAACTACCAACCTAAAGGTTCTGAATAAGATTATGGAATGAGGGAAAAACAGACAGAACCTGGAAAAAAGGTTCTTTAAAATAAAGATAGGAAGGAAGGATGGGAGGGAGGGAGCGAGGGAGGGATAGACCGGGATAAAAACATGGCCTATACCAGGGTTTCTCAACCTCATCACTATTGATACTTGAGGCCAGATAATTCTTTGTTGTTGGGTTCTGTCCTGTGAAAATGTAGAATATTTAGCAGCAGCCCAGGCCCTCTAATCCCTAGATGCCAGTAGCATCCTCCTACAAGCTGTGACAGCCAAAAATATTTTCAGACTTTGCCAAATAACCCCCGCCCCCAGGGAGTAAAATTGCCCCTGATTGAAAACCACTGGTCTACACTAAGGAAACTGATAAAAACAAGAACAGTAAGCTAGGAAGATAATTAAATCCCTAGACTACATATCAATAAAAAACAGTCAAACGAGAGCTGAGATGAGAAGCGTGCTAATCCATTATGCTCCACAAGCTAGTTTCCTTGTTAGCAGAAGTCATAAACTGGAAAGTGAGCTAAGGATGATTTCAAAACTTCATTTTCATCTTTCACAACTTGGCATATTTCACACAAAACTTTGTATTTCTGATATCATGAAAAGAAATCTTAAAACCTCACCATAGCTGTCTGCTTTCCCTCATGGAAACAAGTGGCTGGAGCTGAGATCAGGACATCTCCTTTGGATGGAGCACTGAAGTTTTCCCTTTATGCTTTACAGATAGGTAAATTCCACACAAAATTCCTGATATAGGTCATTGGGGTTGTAAAAGATTAGAGTGTATCCATATAGTTAAGATTTACATTCAGTTTCGTAGAAATCCAAATTTTATTATCACTGCCACACTTTTTAACTACAGATGTAATTTATGGGGGAGATTAGTTCAAGATGGCTGAGTAGAAGGATGTGTGCTCATTCCCTCTTTTGAGAGCACCAGAATCACAACTAACTGCTGAACAATCATTGACAGGAAGACACTGGAACTCATCAAAAAAGATACCCCACATCCAAAAACAAAGGAGAAGCTGCAATGAGACGGTAGGAGGGGCTCAATCACAAATCAAATCCCATAACCGCTGGGTGGGTGACTCACAAACTGGAGAACACTTATACCACCCACTGGAGTGAAAATTCTGAGCCCCACGTCAGGCTTCCCAATCTGGGGGTCTGGCAATGCGAGGAGGAATTCCCAGAGAATCAGACTTCTAAGGCTGGTGGGATTTGACTGCAGGACTTTGACAGGGCTGGGGGAAACACAGATTCCACTCTTGGAGGGCACACACAAAGCAGTGTGTGCATCAGGACCCAGGGGGAAGAAGCACTGATACCACAGGAGACTGAACCAGACCTTCCTGCTAGTGTTGGAGGGTCCCTGCAGAGGCAGAGGATGGCTGTGTCTCACCGCGGGGACAAGGACACTGGCAGCAGAAATTCTGGAAAGTACTCTTTGGCATCAGCCCTCCCAGAGTCCACCACTAGCCCCACCAAAGAGCCTGTAGCCTCCAGTGCTGGGTCGACTCAGGCCACACAACCAGCAGGGAGGGAGCCCAGCCCCACCCATCAGCAGACAAGAGGATTAAAGTTTTGCTGAGCTCTGCTCACCAGAGCAACACCCAGCTCTACCCACCACCAGGCGCTCTCATCAGGAAGCTTGCACAAGCCTCTTAGATAGCCTCATCCACCAGGAGGCAGACAGCAGAAGCAAGAACTACAATCCTGCAGCCTGTGGGAGGAAAACCACATTCATAGAAAGATGGACAAAATGAAAAGGCACATGGTTATGTACCAGATCAGGGAACAAGATAAAACCCTAGAAAAGCAATTAAATGAAGTAGAGATAGGCAACCTTCCAGAAAAAGAATTCAGAATAATGATAGTGAACATGATCCAGGACCTTGGAAAAAGAATGGAGGCAAAGATCAAGAAGATGCAAGAAATGTTTAACAAAGAACTAGAAGAATTAAAGAACAAACAAACAGAGATGAACAATATAATAACTGAAATGAAAAATACACTAGAAGGAATCAATAGCAGAATAACTGAGGCAGAAGAACGGATAAGTGACCTGGAAGACAGAATGGTGGAATTCACTCCTGTGGAACAGAATAAATAAAAAATAATGAAAAGAAATGAAGACAGCCCAAGAGACCTGAGGGACAACATTAAACTCACCAACATTCGTATTACATGGATCCCAGTAGGAGAAGAGAGAAAGAAAGGACCTGACAAAATATCTGAAGAGATTATAGTTGAAAACTTCCCTAACATGAGAAAGGAAATAGCCACCCAAGTCCAGGAAGCGCAGAGAGTCCCAGGCAGGATAAACCCAAGGAGAAACACGCTAAGGCACATAGTAAGCAAACTGACAAAAATTAAAGACAAAGAAAAATTATTAAAAGCAACAAGGGAAAAACAACAAATAACATACAAGGGAACTCCCATAAGGTTAACAGCTGATTTCTTAACAGAAACTCTACAAGCCAGAAGGCAGTGGTATGATATATTTAAAGTGATGAAAGGGAAGGACCTACAACCAGGATTACTCTATGCAGCAAGGATCTCATTCAAATTCGATGGAGAAATCAAAAGCTTTACAGACAAGAAAAGCTAAGAGAATTCAGCACCACCAAACCAGCTCTACAACAAATGCTAAAGGAACTTCTATAAGTGGGAAACACAAGAAAAGAAAAGGACCTACAAAAACAAACTCAAAACAATTAAGTAAATGGTAATAGGAACATACATACTAATAATTACCTTAAATGTGAATGGATTAAATGCTCCAACCAAAAGACACAGGCTCGCTGAATGGATACAAAAACAAGACCCATAAATATGCTGTCTACAAGAGACCCACGTTGGACCTAGGGACACATACAGACTGAAAGTGAGAGGATGGAAAAAGATATTCCATGCAAATGGAAATCAAAAGAAAGCTGGAGTAGCAATACTCATATCAGATAAAATAGACTTTAAAATAAAGAATGTTACAAAAGACAAGGAAGGACACTACATAATGATCAAGGGATCAATCCAAGAAGAAGATATAACAATTATAAATATATATGCACCCAACATAGAAGCACCTCAATACATAAGGCAACTGCTAACAGCTATAAAAGAGGAAATCGACAGTAACACAATAATAGTGGGGGACTTTAACACCTCACTTACACCAATGGACAGCTCATCCTGACAGAAAATTAATAAGGAAACACAAGCTTTAAATGACACAATAGAGCAGATAGATTAAATTGATGTTTATAGGACACTCCACCTGAAAACAACAGATTACACTTTCTTCTCAAGTAATATTCTCCAGAACAGATCACATCTTGGGTCACAAATCAAGGCTTAGGAAATTTAAGAATACTGAAATCATATGAAGCATCTTTTCCGACCACAACGCTATGATTTTAGAAATCAATTAAGGGAAAAAAAAACAAAAATCACAAACACATGGAGGCTAAACAATACGTTACTAAATAACCAAGAGATCACTGAAGAAATCAAGAGGAAATCAAAAAATACCTAGAGGGGCTTCCCTGGTGGCGCAGTGGTTGAGAGTCCGCCTGCCGATGCAGGGGACACGGGTTCGTGCCCCGGTCCGGGGAGATCCCACATGCCGCAGAGCGGCTGGGCCCGTGAGCCATGGCCGCTGGGCCTGCGCGTCCGGAGCCCGTGCTCCACAATGGGAGAGGCCACAACAGTGAGAGGCCCAAGTACCGAAAAAACAAAAACAAACAAACAAACAAACAAAAAAATACCTAGAGACAAATGACAACGAAAACATGATCCAAAACCTAGGGAATGCAGCAAAAGCAATTATAAGAGGGAAGTTTATAGCAATACCATGCTACCTCAAGAAACAAGAAAAATTGCAAATAAACCATCTAAACTTACACCTAAAAGAAACTAGAGAAGGAAGAACAAGCAAAACCCGAAGTTAGTAGAAGGAAAGAAATGATAAAAATCCGAGCAGAAATAAATGAAATAGATACAAACAAAACAACAGCAAAGATCAAGAAAACTAAAAGCTGGCTCTTTGAGAAGATAAACAAAACTGATAAACCTTTAGCCAGACTCATCAAGAAAAGGAGGGAGAGGACTCAAATCAATAGAATTAGATGTGAAAAAGGAGAAGTAACAACTGACACTGCAGAAATACAAAGGATCATGAGAGATTACTACAAGCAACTCTATGCCAATAAAATGGACAACCTGGAAGAAATGGACTAATTCTTAGAAAGGTATAAGGTTCCAAAAATAAACCAGGAAGAAACAGAAAAGATGGACAGACCAATCACAAGTAATGAAATTGAAACTGTGATTAAAAATCTTCTAACAAACAAAAGTCCAGGACCAGATGGCTTCACAGGTGAATTCTATCAAACATTTAGAGAAGAGCTAACACCCATCCTTCTCAAACTCTTCCAAAAAATTGTGCAGGAAGGAACACTCCCAAACTCATTCTACGAGGCCACCTTCACCCTGATACCAAAACCAGACGAAGATGCTACAAAAAAAGAAAATTACAGACCAATATCACCAATATTGATGAATATAGATGCAAAAATCCTCAACAAAATACTAGCAAACAGAATCCAACAACGCATTAAAAAGATCATATACCATGATCAAGTGGGATTTATTCCAGGGATACAAGGATTCTTCAATATATGCAAATCAATCAATGCGAGACACCGTATTAACAAACTAAAGAATAAAAACCATATGATCATCTCAATAGATGCAGAAAAAGCTTTTGACAAAATTCAACACCCATTTATGATAAAAACTCTCCAGAAAATGGGCACAGAGGCAACCTACCTCAACATAATACAGGCCATATACGACAAACCCAGAGCAAACATCATTCTCAATGGTGAAAAACTGAAAGCATTTCCTCTAAGATCAGGAACAAGACAAGGATGTCCACTCTCACCAGTATTATGCACAAAGTTTTGGAAGTGCTAGCCACAGCAATCAGAGAAGAAAAAGAAATGAAAGGAATACAAATTGGAAAAGAAGTAAAACTGTCACTGTTTACAGAGGACATGACACTATACACAGATAATCTTAAAGATGCGACCAGAAAACTACTAGAGCTAATTGATGAATTTGGTAAAGTGGCAGGACCCAAAATTAATGCCCAGAAATCTCTTGCATTCCTATACAATAACAACGAAAGATCAGAAATAGAAATTAAGGAAACAATCCCAGTCACCACTGCAACAAAAAGAATAAAATACCTAGGAACAAACCTACTTAAGGAGGTAAAAGACCTGTACTCAGAAAACTATAAGACACTGATGAAAGAAATCAAAGATGACACAAACAGATGGAGAGATATACCATGTTTTTGGATTGGAAGAATCAATATAATGAAAATGACTAAACTACCCAACACAATCTACAGATTCAATGCAATCTCTATCATATTACCAATGGCACTTTTTACAGAACTAGAACAAAAAATCTTAAAATTCGTATGGAGACACAAAAGGCCCCAAATAGCTAAAGCAATCTTGAGGGAAAAGAGCGGAGCTGGAGGAATCAGACACCCTATTTCAGACTATACTACAAAGCTACAGTAATCAAGACACTATGGTACTGGCACAAAAACAGAAATATAGATCAATGGAACAGGATAGAAAGCCCAGAGATAAACCCATGCAGCTATGGTCAGGTAATCTATGACAAAGGAGACAAGGATATACAATGCAGAAAAGACAGTCTCTTCAATAAGTGGTGCTGGGAAAACTGGACAGCTACATGTAAAAGAATGAAATTAGAACACTCCCTAACACCATACACAAAAATTAACTCAACATGGATAAAAGACCTAAATGTAAGACAATATACTACAAAACTCTTAGAGGAAAACACAGGAAGAATGTTTTTTGACATAAATCACAGCAAGATCTTTTTTGACCCACCTCCCAGGGTAATGGAAATAAGAACAAAAATAAACAAATGGGACCTAATGAAACTTAAAAGCTTTTGCAGCGCAAAGGAAACTATAAACAAGATGAAAAGACAACCCTCAGAATGGAAGAAAATATTTGAAAACGAGTTAACAGACAAAGGATTAATCTCCAAAATATATAAACAGTTCATGCAGCTCAATATTAAAAAAACAAACAACCCAATCCAAAAATGGGCAGAAGACCTAAATATACATTTGTCCAAAGAAGACATATAGATGGCCAAGAAGCACATGAAAAGCTGCTCAACATCACAAATTATTAGACAAATGCAAATCCAAACTACAATGAGGTATCACCTCACACCAGTTAGAATGGCCATCATCAGAAAATCTAGAAGCAACATATGCTGGAGAGGGTGTGGAGAAAAGGGAACCCTCTTGCACTGTTGGTAGGAATGTAAATTGATACAGCCACTATGGAGAACAGTATGGAGGTTCCTTAAAAAACTAAAAACAGAATTACCATATGACCCAGCAATCCCAGTACTGGACATATACCCAGAAAAAACCATAATTCGAAAAGACACATGCACCCCAATGTTCACTGTAGCACTATTTACAATAGCCAGATCATGGAAGCAACCTAAATTCCCATTGACAAATGAATGGATAAAGAAGATGTGGTACATATATACGATGGAATATTACCCAGCCATAAAAAGGAATGAAATCCGGTCATCTGCAGAGACGGGGATGGACCTAGAGACTGTCATACAGAGTGAAGCAAGCCAGAAAGAGAAAAACAAATATCGTATATTAATGCATATATGTGGAGTCTAGAAAAATGGTACAGATGAACCAGTTTGCAAGGCAGAAATAGAGACACAGATGCAGAGACCACACCTATGGACACCAAGGGGGGGAAAGTGGGGGGGTGGGGGGCAGGATGAACTGGGAGAGTGGGATTGACAATATATACACTAATATGTACAAAATAGATAACTAATAAGAACCTGCTGTATAAAAAAATTAAATTAAATTTTTAAAAAAAGTCATGATCATGGAGTCACAGAGCAACATTAAGTTCTGAAACACGCTCATGAAAATAAAAGTGTAATTTACAAGCAACGCAGGCACAGCATGCTAGAGAGGTTCCCGCAGCCTGGTGTAATCACAGCCACGGATTTACAATGCACAAGCCATGGCCAAGTGTCCTACCACACCCAAAGGGTGTGTCCACTGACTGACAAGTATGTTATTACACTCATAAAAGAACATGAGTAACAGCTGACCGATTTCGATATTCTTATATTAAAATTCAAGCTGGGCTTTCTACAATAGGTTTCCTTACTAACCATCCATTAAGAAGAATATTTGTTCCTGGGATGAAACGCACCCCCCAAAAAATAATCTTCCTTCAGCTGTGTGCCTGGCACTGCTCCCCATGGTCCACTTCCTGCTGACACCACCTGGAGGGAAAAAGGTCCACACCCCCAAGTTTACAGCCTGTTTCTCATCTTCGGAAGTTGCACCTTTTCCCCTATACCAGGAATGGTAGCCTTGCGTCCAGTCAACTTAAGTGCAGAATTAATCATGACTACAATCTAAAGGGATTTCCAGGTATGACCTGCATAGAATGACTTCAATCATGAGTGTAGTTCCACACCATTCAGTTATATAGGCACTCAGCTTTCTCATGAATGAAGGTCTTCTAAATCCTCCCTGGTAGCATTGTCTTTTTTTAGCTGATAGGCTTCTTCATTTCCCGGAAATGTACTGGCACAAGAAATGTACAGCCCCAGAAATGGGGCTGCAAAACTGTCTTTGTGTTTATGGCCATGAACACAGCATTGCTTATTTCCACTTCACTCAACAGGCCACTCGAACATGGATGGAGAGTTTCTGTCCATTTTGGTGAAGACAGGTTCTTCTCCCTTCTGAAATCAGCACTTCTCCCTGACTCTGACTTTGGGTTATACGTGGATTCCACTGATTTAGTTAATAATCTTCGGAATTTACTCCACTAAACCTCCTCAACCAAAACTTCATCTTAACCTACTCTTCTTGGGTTTGCCTCACTCCTTTGTTTTCTCTACTTTCCATTCCCTGTTATCCTTGTCTTTTTTTTTTTTTACACTTATTTTGGAGGCTGTTCCTCCAGTTTCGTTCCTCCAGTCCTTTTACTCTAGGTCAACTCATCCTAGCTTCTCTTGACTTTGAATTTAATGCACCACTACAAACTATCTGATCAGGGCTAGAACTCCCACCTTAACAGCAAAAACAGCTGTCCCCAAATGTTATCCCCCCAATGCTTGCAACAAAAATCGTGGTTAAATAAGCATAATCAAGAAAACACTTAAAAATTCTCATCAAGGAAAGAAGAGGTATGCAAAACTGTTTCTTATCATTTATGAAGTGGCCAAATTATGCTATACAAGTCAATATGAGATCAAGACTTATATGTTTCTTGGAAACTACACCTTCCTGGTGCAGGGCTGAAAAATAATACTTGTACTAGAACTTTCTTAAAATACCATCCTTGGAATCTTTGTTACGGTTATGGGATTGGTTTTAAAATGAAGTCCATTGTGACTTTAATAACTGTATAACCAAACTTAGAGTTTTTGCTAAATTCAGCTTAGTAATGTATGAACAAGGTTTGACTTCTTATTCATTCATTCATTCATTTATTCCATAAGCCTTTATTAAGCATCTATGTGCTAAGTGCTCTGGATATGAAGGCAAAAGGATAACTCTGTTCCTAAGAAATTCAAAGACTATTTGGCAAGAAATACTTATAAACAAGTAAGTACAATAAAATCTGTGAAATGCTACAATAGAGGCTTTGGAAGCACAGAGGAGGTACTAATGAACTTGACCTAAGGAAGTCATAAAAAAGCTTTAAAGGAGAAGAAGTCTTAATAAATTATATACATACAGAACATCTCAGAACTGTGTAAAAGACTGATCTGTGAAGGGTACAATTTATGTAGAGTTGGAGGTGATGGAATTTTTTGAGGTTGGTCTGAAATGGGTAATAGGGATTTATTAGCATAGGGGAGGGATATGTAGGCCATTTAAAAACTGTGTGGACAAAGGCACAACCAGAAGGTTGTGAAGAAGTAATCAGAATGGATTTTCAAAAAGGAAGGGAAGTGTCAAGGAGTAAGGAGAGATGGGGATGAGGTAGGTGAGTATGTAGAGGGCCAAAATCAGGAAGGCATCCAAAAATTCCAGAGTG
This sequence comes from Tursiops truncatus, assembly GCF_011762595.2. Lineage (NCBI taxonomy): Eukaryota > Metazoa > Chordata > Mammalia > Artiodactyla > Delphinidae > Tursiops > Tursiops truncatus. The sequence goes on along the minus strand of NC_047038.1, from coordinate 110,700,309 downwards.
GTAGGCATATATCCAGGAAAGGCAAAAACTCTAATTCAAAAGGATACATGCACCCCAATGTTCGTATCACTACTATTTACAATAGCCAAGACATGGAAGCAACCTAAGTTTCTATCAACAGATGAATGGATAAAGATGTGGTATATATACACAATGGAACATTATTGTTATAAAAAGAATGAAATAATGCCATTTGCAGCAACATAGGTGGACCCACAGATTATCATACTCAGTGATAAGTATGTCAGATAGAGAAAGGCAAATATTATATGATATCACTTATATGTGGAACCTAACAAATAAGATAAACAAATGTATATGCAAAACAGAAACAGACTCACAGATATAGAAAACAAACTTCTGGTTACCAAAGGGAAAAGGGCAGAGGGAGGAATAAATCAGGAGTATAGGATTAACAGATACACACTACTATATATAAAATAGACAGCAAGGATTTACTGTATAGCACAGGGAACTATATTCAGTATCATATAATAACCTATAATGGGAAAGAATCTGAAAAAAAATGTATAACTGACTCACTGTGCTATACACCTGAAATTAACCCAATATTTTAAATCAACTATATTTCAATAAAAATAAAAAATTCCAGGGTTTTGTTGGACACAGACTATTATATAGGTGATGGGCAAAATAATGGTCTCCTAAGGATGTTCACCTCCTAATCCCCAGAACCTGTGAATGTGTTACCTTACAGGGCAGAAGGGACTCTGCAGGCTTAACTAAATTTAGGATTTTAAGATAAAGTAATTATCCTGAACTGTTCACGTGGTCCCAATATAATCACAAGGGTCCTTGTAAGTGAAAGATGGAGGCATGATAGGCAGAGAAGAGGATGTGACAACAGAAGCAAAGTTAGAATGCATTGAATCTGGCTTTGAAGATGGAAGGGGGCTAGGAGCCAAGGAATGCAGGCAGCCTCCAGAAGCTGGAAAGGGAAAGGAAATGAATTCTCTCCTTGAGCCTCCACCAAGGAATACTGCCTGCTTACACATTGATTTTAACTCAGTGAGATCCATGTTGGACTTCTGACATCCAGAAGTGGAAGATAATAAATGTGTGCTGTTTTAAGCTTGTGTTGCTTTGTTATAGCAGCAAGAGGAAACTCATACACATAGGTACATAGGCGCCTCCTTCTTAGCCTTCCTATGTCTGGTGCAAATGAGAGGTCTTTGCTGTGCCTGAAGAAGGGAGCCTTGTCACTCAAACCACCAAGGGGGACTTGGCAGGAACTGTCCCACAGCAGTGAACCAGAAGGAAGAGTCAGGGGTGGAGAAGTCGCTGACCATGCGGAGGGCACAGCTGGGCAGGTGGCAGGACCAGTCACATAGGATGATGTCCAGAAGTGGCTCAGAACCCTACGAGGGGCTGGGGAGCAGGCAGAGGCAGAAAGGGGTGTGTGTGGGGTTGAGAGCAAACAAGCATTGTGTCCACTGCTTTAGGATGAGTCACAGGATCCCGTTTATTCTGAATTTCAAATAGCCCGAGGGGAGGCTTCAGATTTTGTTTTTTAAAGAAAATAAATCAAACACTTTGAGAAGGACTGACCCGCTGGCTATGAAAGCCTGTGTGGGAACGGGGCAGTTAGTGAGCCTTAGAGTAAATAAATCAAGTAAAGCTAGCTTCTTTAACTTCTATTTTGAATCTGTTTTCGACTCCAGAGTATTTTAATAAAATCTTTTATATCATATTTAAAGCCTGATAAGAACTTTTCTTTAACCATAAAACAGCTGGAAAGCCAACAACAGTGTCACCACTAACATTATCTGAAAACGTTTAATGATGTGGCCCAAACCGACTCTACTGAGTAAAGATGGAGAAGCGGGTCAAGAGGTTTTACTGTGAAGAACAAACATTGTGCACCGAACAGACTCGCTTGAGGGCCTGGAAGACACCGGACACACAGATGTTTCCTTCTAACTCACATAAGCGTGAGAGGAGACCACCATGGTGGGGCCTGGGAACTGTGAATGTGGGCGCGAGATGCAACCCCATTTCCCTTCTCTCTGCTCCTGCCTGTCCCCAGAGGGTACAAATGTCTACACACGTCCAGGGTGTGTCCAGGGGGCACATGAGCAGAAGTGAGGTGACACTGAGGGTGGCATTTAAAAATGTGTTTCTTCCCTTGTAACAAATCACAAACCTCACCAAGGTCCCCTCTTTTCCCTCTCCATTTCCTTCTCAGGATTATGCCCACCTTCTCTCTCTTATCCTCCTCTTGTTTCCCCAATACAGAATGTCAGGGTCACTGTTTCAGGACCTGTTCTCTCTGGGGATAAGGAACCTACCTTCACCTCTGAGTTCTGAACACTCTGCCCCAGAGATGTGTAGCATTTAAATGTACAGCTTATTCAATATGCTTAAAGTTTTAGTGAGGCACAAAACTAGTACAGTCAGTGGACTAAAAGCTAACATGGCCCTTTATAAGGCTATGCTAGGGCTGGCAAGAAAAATGCAAATACATTAACTTAAAATATTTTTAGGGGACTTCACCTGGTGAAGAAATATTTACCAGATGGTGGTTACTGATTCACTTGAGAAAAATAAAAATAACATTAAATAGAGAGAAAAAAAAAAAACTAAAGGGCTTAAAAAAAAAAAACCAATGAAAGGTTTTTCTTATCCTAAGAAAAATGCTGCCAATGTTATAGCAAGCCCTGGAACAGTGGTTCTCTGCTCTGATGAAGTGATGTACAATGTCTAGAGTTTTATAAGATCAAGATACTGCCATGCTCCATCCACATTTACAACATGAGAGTCTCTAGGTGCAGGGCATGGGTGAGTGTGTTTAAAACAAACACTTGAAGTGCTGGAGAGGGTGTGGAGAAAAGGGAACCCTCCTGCACTGTTGGTGGGAATGTAAATTGATACAGCCATTATGGAGAACTGTATGGAGGTTCTTCAAAAAGTTCAACATAGAGTTGCCATATGATCCAGCAATCCCACTCCTGGACATATATCTAGACAAAACTATAATTCAAAAAATTACATTTACCCCTATGTTCATGGCAGCACTATTTACAATAGCCAGGACATGGAAGCAACCTAAGTGTCCATCAACAGATGAATGGATAAAGAAGATGTGGTGTGTGTATGTGCGTATACACACACACACACATATACATATATATACACATACACACACATACTTACATACAGTGGAATATTACTCAGCCATAAAAAAGAATGAAATGCCATTTATAGCAACATGGATGGACCTACAGATTATCATACTAAGTGAAATAAGTCAGAAAAAGAAAGACAAATACCATATGATATCACTTATACGTGGAATCTAAAATATGGCACAATGGACATATATACACTACCAAATGTAGAATAGATAGCTAGTGGGAAGCAGCCGCATAGCACAGGGAGATCAGCTCAGTGCTTTGTGTCCACCTAGGGGGTGGGATAGGGAGGGTGGGAGGGAGGGAGACACAAGAGGGAAGAGATATGGGGACATATGTATATGTATAACTGATTCACTTTGTTATAAAGCAGAAACTAACACACCACTGTAAAGCAATTATACTCCAATAAAGATGTTAAAAATAAATAAAAAGAAAAAGTAAATAAAATTTAAAAATATGGCACAAATGAACTTATCCACGAAACATAAACAGACTCACAGACATAGAGAACAGACTTGTGGTTGCCAAGGCAGGGTGGGGTGGGGTTGGGGAGGGATGGATTGGGACCTTGGAATTAGCAGATGTAAACTATTAATACATAGGATGGATAAACAAGGTCCTACTGTATAGCACAGGGGACTATATTCAATATCCTGTGATAAACCATAATGGAAAAGAATATGAAAAATAATGTATACATAACTGAATCACTTTGCTATATACCAGAAACTCACACAACACTGTAAATCAACTATACTTCAATGAAAAAAATTTTTTAAATAAAAATGGAACAAAGACTTGACAGATGAGTTAGAGAGGCAGCAAGAACTGAGAACAATCGCCCCACTGGATTGCTGATCACACAGTCCTCCCCATTCCCATCATTCATCATTCTTACGTGGTGTAACCTTTAGAATTTGGCTTAAAATTTCGAATCTGGCTCAACTTTACCTAAAAATATGAGTATTTACAGAATGGAAAAGTGTTTTTGCTCTATGGGATTTAAGTTTTTGCTTTAAAAAAATGTAGGGCTTCCCTGGTGGCGCAGTGGTTGAGAGTCCGCCTGCCGATGCAGGAGACACGGGTTCGTGTCCCGCTCCGGGAAGATCCCACATGCCGCGGAGCAGCTGAACCTGCGTGTCCGGAGCCTGTGCGCCGCAGCGGGAGAGGCCACAACAGTGAGAGGCCCGCGTACCACACACACACACACACACACACAAATGTAAAAACAGACCTAATTAACATATGCAAATGTTTCTAAGTAATTAACATGAAATGCCTGTCACTTATATGGCAAATGAAGATGTAACTGTCTGAATTTTCACTGGTGAATTAGTCTAATTTTAGGATGAAGAACAGCTTGGTTTGAAGATTGATAGATTAAGAAAACTGTATGTTGAAAGAAATCTTCAATTATTTAAAAATTTTTAAAATTGTTCATAAAGGTGTCTCTCAGTTTCTCTGGTGATGCTGAAGTGAGTTCTGAAGAGTTTCCAGGGGAGACAGCAACGTGCTGGGGCAGGTCAGAAACTGAAGGGAGATGTCAGCAGGTCGGCTGCTAGCAAGTGGCCCCGCGAATCCCAGCCTGTCTTCACAGACATTTCTTAGTATCTGTTACAACAGCTACAAGAGAGACAGACAAGGCATGCATTCTGAAGGGACCAACCAGAGCTGCCTCAGCCGTCCTCAGGCTAGAAACAATTTAAAAGTCTCTAAGGTGGCCAGAAAGCTTTAAAGTTGTATTCAATTTTTTGGTAAGAATAGGAAGGGCTGATTTTCATAGTCCGAGTTCAGAGTGCCAACCTCAAATGAAGAATGCTGTTGACTGATGGATGCTGATGTCGGAATGGAGGTGGTCTGCAGGTAGGGATGAGCGTGGGTCTTCTAAAGGATTTCATGATGCAGAGCTGCTCCTTTCCAGACTATGTCCCAAGCAAGTGTCAGTACGTGCCATAGGACCATTTGATGGGATCGATGTACAGCGAACACAACCGGGATGAACACCCCCAAATATGGAGGGACGGAGTTAGAGAATGGCATCCTGACATGCCACCATCTTGTTGCTAGAGACACAAGTCAGGAAGTTGACACTGCTCTAAAGCAAGGAGAAAGCTCTAGGGACGTGTCACACTGTCAACACCGAGGCTACACTTAAGTACATCGTTGTAAATTTCGAATGCTTATCTGACCCACAATAAATGTCTTCTTTCTTAGAGATTAGCCCTTTGAAAACAAGGCCAGTGCCTGCCTTCTCCTGGCTACACTGGCAACATTGTGGGGAACACCTGGAATTTAGGAGGAGTGTGATGGATATTTGCTGAATGAAGAATCAATGGATGGATTCATCAGAGATGCACTTTTTAAATACTGTGATGATCCTCCCCTCTACAAATCAGATTAATCTTAATACAGAAAATAATTACACGGTAACAGTAACTGCTTAGTGTCATCACTGTTTAAACATATTTTACGTTATTATGCTCTCAAAACAAATACCGTACAAAACAAAACACTTGGAGGAATACAGAACAATTCCATCTTGGAGTTTCTTGTTTTCATGACCTAACTCAGCAACTGGCTTTACATTGTTGTTGACGATCTACTTTTCAAAATAATGAAGCAGCACATTCAGAAGAAACCATTTTTACTGGCTCTGCTAGTTCAGCTTTGAAGAGCCTCTTCGTCAAAATGTAAATCATTATTTTTTAGTCAGCAAACGTCTTGACTCTTCTTCCATCTTCATTCCCCCAATTTATTACAGAGAACTTTCTTTCCTTTATTAATCACTGTAATGAGTATGCATTTTATAACTTGATAAATCAATAAAAATATTTAAAAAATCTGTTAGAATTGGGTTAGCTGTTAAAAGGGATGTTATCTGTCTCAGAAAAATCATCATCAATGATACTAAGTATCATACTTATTTATTCCTGAAGATTGAAGGGCTGTTTTATTTTTTTTTATTTGATTGGAATATAGATGATTTACAATGTTGTGTTAATCTCTACTGTACAGCAAAGTTATTCAGCTATACATATATATATATACTTTCTTTTTCATTTTCTTTTCCATTATGGCTTATCACAGGATATGAAGGGCTGTTTTCTAATAGACAGTTGAATGGCTTTCTGTACCTTTCAGAGGTGAGAACAGAGACTTTACTGTTACATAAAGAGGTCCCTCCCCCTTTTTTATAATCACACTATTTTACTATGAAGCGGGGAGAAGAGGATATTTATCAGAGAGCCAACAAGCAGCAGATCACTAGTCTGTAGATTTTTCAAATGAAAGAAAAAAGACTAAGTTATATTCCTCAGTGTGCATACCTGTTAACTGAAAGTAAATGAAATCAATGATTATAACTGAGAAACCAGAGTCTGAGGTAGATGATACCTACAGAATAGGCAGGGACTTTACGTAGAGTGATGGATCAGCTCTTTCTAAGATGACTGAGTGCAGAAAGCCTATGATGCTTGGTTTTAAGTGGTTTGTCCTTCCTTCCATACTATCTCCACATACCTCACCCCTACTCTTCCATGAGCCCAGAGTGCACCCGCAATCCTAGTGTCTGGCATTTAGGGAGAGAGAACGATTCAGGTTTAGAGAGGTGTTCTATAAGAGAATGTCCACCTTACACATTAACAGATGGTTTAAAAAAAAAAATTAAGATTTGCTATTTTAATGCTTTTTGTGTTTTGTTCTGGTTTGTGTGTTTTCAAAGTAGCCATCTCAAAAACTCTTGAACTCCAAAACAGAGCCTTTGCAGTTCTGTTCCAAGAGGCATGGAAAGCTATTATTCTGTTTTGTCCATCAGCTTTTTAAAAATGGATACTTTTTTACTTCTAAATATATAGATAACTTAGAATGTGTGAATAAAAATCAGGCTGTTGGAAAAATTGCTATGATTTAAGAGATGCTCCAAAATTAAGAGATGACTATAATGGCTACAAGTCTGTATTGCATCTACTACACTCTGATCACTATCTACACTTACAGCTCCCTTCTGAAAAATGGGGTCACAAAAGGCTTCTTGTCACAGGCTGTCATGCTTTGTACCACAGGGACCTGTAATTGGCCATGCCAGCCTGAGTAAGGTAGGGGCAGCAGAGGCAAAGCCAGCTGTTTGTCTATGTCTCAGCCCAATCAGAAGCTCTGTTCTGGATGGTGACCAGCCAATTGGCCGGGACCTTCTTTGGGGAAGTCTGAATACAAGACACTCAGGGGACAATGATGACAGAGAGAGAGAAGGCAGTAAGTAGAAACAAGTGCAGTGGAAAAAAAGAAAGAAAGAAAGAAAGCAACAAGGTAGGGAGGAGAGAGCATGGAAGAAAGAAGCTGACAAAAAGAGAAAAAAATCAGAAAGTCCTAGAAATTAAAAACCTATTGTGCCTTAAATGACATCCTGGTATTTCCCAAAGACAAAATGTGAAACTAGCAATATTTTTATAATAAAACCCCATCATCTGCGGTAACCCAAAAGAGTATAACAACAATATAAAGCGCCATGAACAAAACGAAAACAAAACAAAATCCCCAAGATTTTACCAGAGAGTTAGAAAAAGAATCATGTATTACAGAAAATATCGGTGAGTGTGTGGAACTGCAGGGCTGCTGTAGACCCGTCTAAAGAGACCTGTATATCTGAGACGCTTCTTAGGAAGGACAGCTCTGATTCATGCCTATTGAGACAACAAATGCAAGATCTCAAAGGTGGAAATGTTAAGCTCCAGGCCCACTGGCCCCTTAAGTATGACTGGGATGATGACCTACCAGGACAGACTGCAAATGCAAAAGGAAATGGAAGCAGAAATGGGCATCTGTATACCCAGCAGAAGGTTTCCAGCATCCCTGGGTTTTGTACTTAAAAAGACCCAAGATAAGCAGCCTACTTGGGTAAGCTCACTGAGGCTCAAGTGCGGCCTACGAATATGTATATTCTTGGGAGGGAAGAACGTTTGCATCCAATGCCTGTATTGCTTCTGTTCTAAGACGTTATCAGTCACGAAAGAAGACACCAATTTCCTCCCCCCCTTTTTCTTAGCTTTGATGTTTTTCTTTTTTTTTAATTTTTATTTTGTATTGGAATATAGTTGATTTACAATGTATTAGTTTCAGGTATGCAGCAAAGTGCTTTAGTTACGCATAAATCTATTCTTTCTCAGATTCCAATTTAATTAGAGTTTTGAAGGAAACTAATACAAATTAAACGTACATATTGGTTGCAAATTATAATCACAACAGTCAAAAATCTGAAAAGAAAGAAATTCCTTAGAGTTGAAGAAATATAGTAAATCTTGAAATGCTGCCTGCTTCGGGACTGACCCTAAACTCTCCTTCTGAAATTCTGCAAGGTAAAAATACCAGTTGTTTAATTCAAATTGTATTACTATGACAATGAATATGGCTTAACTTATAAATGAAGATTCAAAAACCATACTTTCACTGATTTATAGAAATGTGTTATTTTCCCCTCCACTTTCCTGCTCAAAAGTCCCACTTAAATTCGTATTGTCTACAAGCAAGGGGAATGGGAAGGGGGAAAGAAAAACCTAAGGAATGGTATTTCTTCATAAAACTCGGTACACTTGGGCTTTCTAAACTTCTACAGACTACTGCATATCATGCCTCAGGAGACCCTTAAAGATATAAAAATTGTTTTTCTTATTGGATTTCAGATATTAAACCTCCTCTCTCACTGGCATTGATCCTGTAATTTCTCTCCCCAGACCTGTGCTGCATGTGAATTTTACAGGTGCCTGACCATACAAGCTAGTTGGAGCAAGTTGCTGGCAGGTAAAGCCAATTTTCCTCAAGTAAAAAGATCTCTCTCTGGCCTCTCCATGTTGGTCATAGTTCTGTCATTCTTTTGTCTCTGGGTCTTTTGTTTTTCACTTAACTTCTCCATTTCAGTTTTTAAAGCACTTCCCAGCAGGAGACTTACTGATGTCTCTAGGTCTTTTTTTTTTTTTTTTCTTCTCTCTCCTTTTTTCTTCCTTCCTGTTTGGCTTTCTGTATATGTCTAATTCTTTACCTCTTCTGCTCAGCAGCACGACTAATCTTGTTTCCCTTCTTTTCAGTTCAAAATTGTGAATGCTATTTTCTTTAAATTTGATTACAGAACATGTTCATTAGGATTGATAAACTAGGAAAGAGGGAAGAAAAACCTTATCCGTCACCTTCACAAACACAAACGTTTTTGGTATTCTCCCATTTCCTCCTAGTCTTCTGACTCATGCAAATCTTTTCCTATAGAGCTGTAATCATGGAATAAGGAACCTAAATCGTTTTGCATACTCATTTTTCTTTATTACTTTTGTGCAGAAAGTATTCTATGTTGTTTTGAATTTTCCTAGCCGTAATTTTACTGGCTGATTAATACTGCATTATGTGGATGAATTTTAATTTAAATATTTTTCTTTTTTTGGTTCCATTCTTATCAGGAATATAAGAGTATCCATTTCTTTGAATGGTTCCCAGCATTAATCTCCTGTCTCCCTACCTTTTTCACCTAGTTGCCTGCCTTCCAGTCTGCAAAAAAGCAACCATGTGAGGTCTGCTGTTGCGACTGCTTCCTGTGTCTGAAATTCTTTTCTCTTTTCATATGACACGTTCCATTCCAGGAGGAAAAGGTGGACCCGAGATGGCCACCCTTTAAAGGCTCACCTGAGTAAAAGTGATGGCTGGGATTAGGGAACACTGCAGATAGTCATGGAAGTCAACTGAAACCAGAGTTAGGACTATACTATGGTTTGTGAAATTTCCATTTTTAAAGCCACAGGAAGCAAGATTTGCATATTTTAGAGTCTTCATTAAAGGAACATGAAAGTAGACTTTAGCATATCAGATGAAAAATGAATCAGGGGGGTGGCTTGGAAAAGAGGAAAGACAACTGTATTAGAATCTTTAGGTTGCATTTCTCAAGTTTCTGATGATAGCATCTTGGCTTCCAAGTTCCTCATCTGTGAGTGGGAGGAGTGGGAAAGAAAAACCTCTAAGATCCTCTCTATATTCTATGGCCAGAGTACAGTCGAGCTAGAAACGCCCCAAAGGACTCATTCTTGATATGAGGTCCACATAGCCTTGACGCTGTGCTTTATATTTTAGGAGCAGCTCTAAAAGACACACACAGATCATCCTCTTCAGATCACTGGCAGTAAAACCAAAGTGATGAATTCCTTTGGAGGAGGCTATGCAAAGCAGTACATTCTCATGTAAATAAAACCATGCCTCTTTGAGATCTATTATTAGGGGCTATTGCAGAGTGGTGGGCCCAGCCTGGGGCCAAAGAACTGTTATTTTCCTTTTAATTTCTCTGTTGACATTCTCACATCTTCTGCTCTATTTTACTTTGCATGCGCCCTAAAGCTCAGCAGGATTTTAAAGAAAAGAGATAGCACGTGTAGGAAGAGGAAGGGAGTGGATCTAGAGAAAAGGGAAGAGGCACGTTTTATGGCTTTGGTTTCTGATAAATATAAACCTACTCATTCTTCTTCCTTCCACTTTCTAAGGGAGAGACTAGTTTGGGGACATGGTTAGGATTACATGCTAACCAGCTGACAGGATAGGAAAAAAAATATTCTAAAGTATTCTGAATCCCTGATGTCCTTAGAAGGCAGATGACTAATTTTGCTCCCAGAGTCATGACCATTCACTAACAGAAAATGTCTTTCAAGTACAGGGTTGCATCTGCTGTATCCCCCAAGAAAGGTAACAGGAAAGAAGGGTGAAGAAAAAGAGACTGCAGACCTGCTTTGCTAGGAAAACAGGGGTGAGATTGGAACATGCATAAAAAGGGTTTAATTTAAGTCACATATTTCATTTAAAAAATTGCTTCACATTAAAAGGTTAAACTTCATATTATCTCTTTTAATATAATAAAATTGCTTGCATTTCTTTTTGCCCAAATTGAAACGGAAAACGAGGCTTCAAAATAAATTACAAAAGAAAAATGGCAATGTATGTTACCACAAGTGGACACTTAGTAAAAGTGAATTACTTAATCCAGGAACCAGAAGTAGTTAAAGTATAACTTGAACCTAAAGAAAATGCTGCTTTTATAAATATTGATTTCTACTCTGCCCATTTTTTTTAACATCTTTATTGGAGTATAATTGCTTTACAATGTGTGTTAGTTTCTGCTTTATAACAAAGTGAAGCAGTTATACATATACATATATCCCCATATCTCTTCCCTCTTGCGTCTCCCTCCCTCTCACCCTCCCTATCCCACCCCTCTAGGTGGTCACAGACCACTGAGCTGATCTCCCTGTGCTATGCGGCTGCTTCCCACTAGCTATCTATTTTACATTTGGTAGTGTATATATGTCCATGCCTCTCTCTCACTTTGTCACAGCTTACCCTTCCCTCTCCCCGTGTCCTCAAGTCCATTCTCTAGTAGGTCTGCATGTTTATTCCTGTCCTGCCCCTAGGTTCTTCGTGACCATTTTTTCCCCCCTAGATTCCATATATATATGTGTTAGCATACGGTATTTGTTTTTCTCTTTCTGGCTTACTTCACTCTGTATGACAGATTCTAGGTCAATCCACCTCACTACAAATAACTCAATTTCGTTGCTTTTTATGGCTGAGTAATATTCCATTGTATATATGTGCCACATCTTCTTTATCCATTCATCTGTTGATGGACACTTAGATTGCTTCCATGTCCTGGCTATTGTAAATAGAGCTGCAATGAACATTTTGGTACATGCTTCTTTTTGAATTATGGTTTTCTCAGGGTATATACCCAGTAGTGGGATTGCTGGGTTGTATGGTAGTTCTATTTTTAGTTTTTTAAGGAACCTCCATACTGTTCCCCATAGTGGCTGTATCAATTTACATTCCCACCAACAATGCAAGAGGGTTCCCTTTTCTCCACACCCTCTCCAGCATTTATTGTTTGTAGATTTTTTGATGATGGCCATTCTGACCGGTGTGCCTACCTGCCCATTTTTGACTCAGTTTTCAATGACCTCAAGATTCAAGGTAAGCTTTTTCTCTAGTATAATGTTTTACCGAAATCCATAAAACCTACCCTGCATACCTAGAAACCAGCAACAAAGCATGTGGATTCTGTATCATGTACTACTGTGCCAGGCCTCACTTACAGACCATCACAGACACAAGAAAGAAACCTGGTGCCACAGCTGCCATTAATAGATAATCTGAGCTATTTTTAAAATGTCAATCTATAAACAGTGGACCCGTTTCATACAGAAGAGTGATGCTGGGTGTGTGCTTTGGTGCCAGGAACAGAGATCTCAGTTCTGGCTCTGCCACTACCCGGCGCTGTGGCCTTGGGCCAGTTCTTTAACCTCTCTGGGCCTCCATGAACTCACGTTTAAAATGGACAGGTTAACAGTATGTATCACATGGTGTTATGTGATATTTAGAAGACACGACACATATATAGAGGGCTCAGCTGAATTCTCAGCACACAGAACCCTTAAAAATGCCAATTAATCATGCATTCACTCAACAAACAACTACTGAACACCTACTTGGTGCCAGGCACTGTTCTAGTTACTGGAGATAAAACAACGAACAAAGAGACCAAAATTCCTCCCCTGATGGAATGTCTATTCCAGCAGAAAATATCTCACAGTTAAATAGCGCTTACAATTATTTACTCTTATTGCTAAACTAGTGGGTCTCAATGCCACCCAGGGCATACTTAGCAAAGTTTAGAAACATTTTTTTAAATTTATTTATTTTTGGCTGTGTTGGGTCTTCATTGCTGCGTGGGCTTTCTCTAGTTGCGGTGAGCGGGGGCTACTCTTTGGTGTGATGTGTGGGCGTCTCACTGTGGTGGGTTCTCTTGTTGCGGAGCATGGGCTCTAGGTGTGTGGACTTCACTAGTTGTGGCACATGGGCTCAGTAGTTGTGGCTCACGGGCTCTAGAACACAGGCTCAGTATTGTGGTGCATGGGCTTAGTTGCTCCACAGCATGTGGGATCTTCCCAGCCCAGGGCTCGAACCCGTGTCCCCTGCAATGGCAGGAGGACTCTTAACCACTGTGCCACCAGGGAAGCCTAGAAACATTTTTGGTTGTCACACTGGGGGTAAAGGGACAGCTACTGACATCTAATAGGTAGAGACAAGGAATGCTGATAAACATCCTACAACACACAGGACGGTCCCACAGCAAAGACCTATCTGGCCCCAAATGTCAACAGTGCAGAGGTTGAGGAACTCTGTTCTGAAGGTTATGTATGGACTCAACACAACCCTATGAGGTAGGAACTATAAGTATGGCTACTTCATTAGTATTTTATAGTAACTGATAGTAATGACATTTTATAAAGTGTGATCATACAGTATTTATAGTAATATTTACATAGTATATGTAAATATATAAGATTTGTAAAGCTATACAAAAACTGCACAGAAATACTTTAAAATATACCTCAGCAGTGTGTGTGTTTAAATTCAGATGGTAGATTTTACAAAACTGATTCAGAGTTCATTTTATGACCAACGGCTGTACCACTGTGCCATTTAGATTTTAAATTATTCATCTGGCCCGATCCTCGCTCACATGCTTCAGAAGGCGCTCTTTTGTGCCACATCTGCGCTGATTTGGATGTTAGAACAAGGAAGCAGTGTGGCACACCAGAACCTCCAGACCCGGGGTCCAGAGATCCAGATCTAGCTCCAGCATCTCACTGGCTGTGGCATCTTAGGGCAAGCAGCTTAACTTTTCTGGGCAACTGAGGTTCACCATCACCAACATGTGGGGCAATCGTGTCCCTCAGATCATGTGTGCAACTGTCATGGAATCTGCAGTGAGAGTTTCCACCACTCACCACACCACCAACGTGTACAGGTACTGACTTTTTTTCACTGTACCCTGACGCATTTACTGTTCTCCACAGCCTAGGAGGTAGGCACAAGCTGAAGGAAACAGGGGCATGGAAAGGTGTAACCTGCCTCTGAGGTTACAAGTTCAGGAAGTGGCAGAACAAGGGTTCTCACCCAGGCAGCGTGGCTCCACAGCCCGCCCTCTGGACCAGCATGGGCTGCTCTGGCTGAGTTCAAGCCACCCAGGATGCTCTCATAGGAGCAGTGCCACATGGCCACAGCTCATCCACCTCTTGATTCCCAAGAGCTGCTCTGTTCTGCATGCAGCCATGTTCCTCCCTAGTCCTGACTAGTCAGGCAGTTGGTGCTTTCATCAAAGCAAAGAGTGAAATCTCTTTGTGTTTCTTTTTCGAATTACTTTCTTTCTTTTAAATAGGTAACTTGTGTACACAATACACGCATTGGTCCAATATGAAGTTCAAAGGCACAGAAGAATATACAGTGACAATTAATTTTCCTTCCTATCCTTGTCTCCCAGCTACCCAGTCCTTTCTACTGAGACCACCACCATGACTAGTTTCTTGCATCTCGTTCCAGAAGTGCTCTATACAATATATATTCTTTTCTGAAAGCAGATATACAACTTGTAGGATACGAAACATACTATTTTGCAACCTGATTTTTTTCACTAAACAATATTTTGGAAATCAGTCCGTATAGAGCCCCCTTTATTCTTATTAGTGTCTGAGAGTATTCTATAATTTATTTCATCAGTTCTGAACAGATAAATATTTAATGTGTGTCTGATATTTAACAAGGCTACAATGAACATCTTATGCATATCTCATTTCTTACATTGCCAGAATATACTTAGGATAAATTCTTAAAAGTGGAATTGGTGAGTCAAAGGCCTTGTGCCTTTTAACATTTTATTGAAATAGCTGAACTGCTCTCCATAGAGGTTATATCAATTTCTACTTCCACCTAAAATGCAGGAGATCAACACTGGGTTTTACTTTTATTTCTATACTCATCAAACAATATATCATAAAAATGTTTTATCTTTGCCATTTGCAAGAAATTGTATCTCATATTTTAAATTTGCATTTCCCTTATTAGGATTAGATTGAGACTCTTTTCATGTGTTTCAAGAACCAATTGTATTTCTTTTATTATTCTTTTCCCTATATTTTGTTCACATTCCTATTCTTTTCATTCTCATTTTTCTAATGAGTTGGTTTCTTTTTCTTATGGAATTAGACAAGCACAAGAAATAAACCCTTTGTCTATAAGCTGCAAGTATTTTCCCCCAGTTTTTTATTATTTGCCTTTGCAGTAATATTTGATTTGTAAGTCGTATTGATTTCCTCCATTCTTTTCTCTTATAGCTTCTGGGTTTATTTAATACTCAAAAAGTATGAAATACTCCACTTGCAGAATATAAAAATATCCATGTTTTCCTTTAGTACTTCTGTGATAGCAGAGTTCATTTTGGAGGATCATAGGAGTTTGGATTCAACTTTCTTGTTTTCCAGATGGCTTCGCAGTTGTCACAATAATTTCTATCGAATAACCTATCCTTTCCCCACTGATTTGAAATGCCAACTTTATTATATACAAAATTCTCATATTATTTGAATCTATTTCTTGACTTTCTGTTGATCGGACCCTCCATAAACAAATACACAGACCATTTTAACTACGGTAGCTGTGTCATATGCTTTGCTGTGTGGCAGAGCTAGTTGTCCTTATTATTTACCTTTTCCAGAATTTTGCTGGCTGTTCTTTAGGAACTTAGAATCACCAAGTGGTATTTCTGTTGGGCTTGTGTTATATTCATAAAATAACTTAGAGAAAACTGATACCTTCAAGACGTTGAATCTCCCCACCCAGGGACGTTGTCTACTTTTGTGTTTGGTTCAAGTCTTTACCTGCCCCGCTCTTTTGGTGAGCTCCTGTAACATTTTTAAAGTTTTGTTTTTTTGGGTTTTTTGGCTTTTCTTTTTCATATAGGTCTTCCTTTATTACATTTACTCCTAGAGTCAGGAATATATTCCTATCTGGTTAATGTTATCACTTATAGGTCTTATTTCTAAACAGACACAGTAATAAAAACTGTTAGCTACAGTTTTATGTAAAATATCATTCATTTTTGTTTTGGTTATGCACCCAGTTCTTGAAACCTTAGCAAACTCAAGAGGACCACAGCCACATAGCAGACTTGTTTTCAACTCCTTCTTCTAAGAAATATTTTTCTCCTGAAATGTTTTAGCATAAATGTAGAACTTACTCGATTTTTAGAAATCTTTGCTTCATGTTAGCTTCATCTTCAATTTTGGGAGTATAGAGCCTAGTGGTGTGATATCCATCTTAACAACTCTTACTGAACTAAAACTACGAAACTTACCTCCTAAATTCATTCCAGCTTGAAGACACTTCTGAAGTCTGCAGGCAGGACAATTCTTCCGTCGAATCTTATCAATTATGCAATCATTTCTTCCAGCACATAAATAGTTGTGTTGCCCTGAATAAAATAATAAAGAACAGTTGTTACAATAAAGACTATTATATTAATATAAAGTACTAATATGTACAATCAGGTAATGAAACATCCTCTTTCCTGCCTTGAAATCTCTTCTTCAAAAAAGTAGAAGGGAAACATGATTTGCGAGTAATATAGGTACAGAAATGGTCAGTTTAACACAGCTGAGACTTTAGGTTACAGATGATAAGCTTAATGTTTATTTCTAATAGGTTCCCATAGAAGTAAAGCTGCACTCCTCACTGTTTGAATTTCTGGGCATGCACCCTTTCAGGAGATGGTGCACATTTCATTCAGCCATCACCCAGCACCAATCTAAACAAAGGCCCCGCTGCAGGGTGTTGTTTTTTTTTTTATTTTATTGAAGTATAGTTGATTTGCAATGTTGTGTTCATTTCAGTTGTATGGCAAAGTGATTCAGTTATACATACATATACATTCCTTTTCATATTCTTTTCCATTATGGTTTATCCCAGGATATTAAATATAGTTCCCTGTGCTGTACAGTAGGACCTTGTTGTTTATCCAACCTATATATAATAGTTTACATCTGCTAACCCCAAACTCCCAACTGCTGTAGCTGTTTAAGCTCCTCTGCCTATCCACATTTACACATGTCATTTCAACTGGAAGACTTGCAAAGTATACAACTAGAAATGTAGAATGATTTCATTTTGCATGCCAAACTGGCACCAAAATAATTCAGATGCGGAATATGCTTGGGGAGCGGCATCCACCGGCAAAATGCAAAACTGGACCCTAGCTCTATTATTCATTTATGTATTCCAATAAATATAAAGTATCTACTGAACCTCCACTAGGGATCAGGCAGTATTAGACACACTGCGGAAACAGCAGTGAATAAGACAGACAAAAGTTCCTGTTCTCGTGACCCTACCGTGAGGGGGAGACAGTCAACAGACAAGGTAAGTAGGTAAAATGTACAAGTGCTGGACAGTAATAGATGCTCGGGAGAAAAATGAAGGGAAGGGCACAGGACATGGTGGAGGTGAGGAGGGTGTTGATATTTTAGAAAGAATGCAGGGGAAGCCTCGCTGGAAGGCGACTTTAAAATAAAGCTCTGAAGAAAAGGAAGGCGCTAACTATGTTGACATCTTGGGGAGAAAACAGAGTAGAGCAGAGGGAAAAGCAAATGAGGGAGGGCAGGGGTGGGGAGGAAACCTGGCATGTTTAGGGAACAGCCAAGGATGAAAGATGGAAAGAATGAGTGAACAGTAAGAGGAGATGAGGAAAAAGGGCCAACGTGACTCAGATCATGTAAGGCCTTATAGATCATGTTCAAGACTTGGAGTGGATGGGAAACCATGGGCCTAGAGGGCTTTTAGCTGAAAAGCCATGGCTCTGGCCGCTGTATAGAAAACCGACTGCAGTGGACCGAGGACAGAAGCAGGGGGACTGGGGTAGCAGGCTGTCCCTATAATCCAGGGGAAGATGATGGTGGGTTGGTGATGAAAAGTGGTCAGGTTCTAGAGGCATTCTGAAGGTAGAGCTGCTAGAATTTGCTGACAGATCTGAGAAAAAGGGGAGCTAAAGAGGCATTAAGATTCTTGGGTGGAACAATTAGAAAAATGGAACTGCCGTAAATTAAAATGAGGAAGACAGTAGGAGCACATGGCTTACGGGGAACTACCCTGGCTCAGTATCGGACATGCTAACTTTGAGACACTTGAGGTGTATCTAAATGGAAGTGCCTGCAGGTTGGTTAGACACACAGGTCTGGAGTTCGGGAGAGGTCTGTGCTGGAGATGTAATCAGCTTGTGGTCATTATTTTAAGCCGTGAGACTGGATGAGATCATATGGAAACTGGAAAGGGAAGAGGTCTGAGGACTGAGTCATGGGGTCATTGAAAACATGCAGAAAAGCAGAGGGTGTCTCACCGATGACTGTAAAACAGGGAACAGGCTCTAAAGCCCTCCCTTCAGCCTAGTACCATCACACTCCCTTCGTTGAGAATTACTAAGTAAATTACAGCAAATACTCAATAAAAATAACGTGTACTGCCCAATGGTATTAAAATAATTTAATCTATAGCTCATTCTCAGTAACATTATGGTAAATATTAGTAATGATGATCACAATAAAACAACAGTAATAGAATAGGGAAATCTATCAAAGTGAAGAAATGAAACTCCACCATTATAATAATCTAATGACTTTTTAAAAAATGGAAGGCTCTTAGCGAATATAAGTAGGTGTAGGTAATTACACAAAGGCAATCGATACCCACGGTAAAGACTATAACCGATTAATATAACATTTCATGTTGCTGCACAATATCTTAAGAAGTTACCACTTTAAAAATAAAACTTCAAGGCCCTATTATAGCACTATTTTATTTAAGCCTTACAACAACCCTATGACACAGGTAAGGCGATTATTATTCCTATTCTTCACAAGAAGAAACTCACGTTAGAACTGGTAAAGTAACTTCCCCAAAGGGTGGAATTGGAAGCAGAATTCAGTAAGTCTGACAATGTTGCTGGGTCTTAAGGCCAGAGGTTTGTGCAAACATCAATTTGCAATATAATTTACTGGTGGTCCAACAGGATGCTGAAACTGCTCTTTGGAAACAACAAGCAAAGGAACGTTCTTTGAATGAGGCATACTCTATCACCCAGTATTTGCATTGGCAACCAGCATTATGTGTCTTCCTTCTATCATGGTGTGAAATTAAATACAAAACCAAAGATTTCATCTATAATTCACACTGAATTGAATAAAATGTAATGTCTAAAGAAACAACTAAATGTAACTTTAATTGGTTTCAATTCAACAATTATTTACTGGGAACCTACTATGTGTGCAAGGCCACAAAACATTTGCATCAGGGGTTGGGGTAGCCTATGGTTCTTTCCGTTTCTGGTAATCTACAATAAAATGTGACAGCCTCTTAGTTGCAGGCATACAAGAATGCGTAAGAAATGGTCACTGTCTAATGCACACACTAGAAAACTTTCTTTTCTGGGTGTTCAAAAACAGACTTCTAAAAGCTGGGATTGTTTTATGAGGATTTCTCTTTAGTAAGCACCTTTAAAAAATTCAAGTTACTATAACAGCTGCAAAAAATTTCCTTCTAGGTACAATATATGAAATAGTATACCTGGTTTCTATCAGTCAGCGTGGTTGCAGCCACTGATTCATCTTCCACAAGCAGGATGGAGAGCTTAAGGGACAGCTGTGGGCATGTGTTACTAGTTTTCAGACAATTATCTGTCACTTATATTTTTAATTGTGTAAACATGAAAGACTTGAACTGCACCTACACAAACAGGTAATGTGTGTCCCATCCCTTAATCTATATTGAAAAACAAACAACCACCAAAAAACCGCAATGAAAACAAGAGAATGCATTTAGAAGATTTTAAAAACTTTTGATCATGTCCTTTTTTATTCTTTTTATTTTTATTTTTTTTGCGGTACGCGGGCCTCTCACTGTTGTGGCCTCTCCCATTGCGGAGCACAGGCTCCGGACGCGCAGGCTCAGCGGCCATGGCTCACAGGCTCAGCCGCTCTGTGGCATGTGGGATCTTCCCGGACCGGGGCACGAACCCGCGTCCCCTGCATCGGCGGGCGGACTCTCAACCACTGCGCCACCAGGGAAGCCCCATGTCTTTTTTGAAATACTGTGCTCTCCTAGTGTAAAAATAGCTAATTCAGAGTAAGTCATACCTCAGGCTTTTGAGGGTAAGTAATTTTCTACTATAACATTAGTACTATATTAATAGGGCAGACAACCAGAATGCCGGGGACCAGACAGTGGAGGCTCTGAATAACAAGCTGGTGATGAGACTCCTGCTTACAGGATGTGAAGTCCAGAGCTGTATTTTAGAAACATTAATCTGAAGGTCATGTCCTAGATAGGTAGAATGGAAGTAGGGAACACTACTAACAATCTACTTGGAAGTTCTCAGAGACGGCCTCTTTGCAAGTTAATAGTTGTATATTAATCAGAACATATAGCCACCAGAATAATCCTGTGGATTAAAAAAAAAAATGTCGGTGGTAAAGGAAACAAAGATTTATTTCTCATTCCACTTATATGTCCATTTGGGGAAGAATACCAGTTCTAGTAGTGGCAGAATAGCTTGAATCAGATAAGCCTCCTACAAAAAACAATTATAAACTGTCCACAAAAGGGGGGAAAAATATTTGAAGGCACTGGGGAGAAACCAAAAGAAAGGAGAGGCTGGAGGAAAACTGACTCTTGAAAAAAGAGAACCACCCTAGACATGATTCATGTTTGAACGGCTTTTTTTCCTAAGGGCCTTAGACTCTTACACCCTTCAGTGGAGGCTGGATGGAAACGCTGCAACATCTTCAGTCCTACCGGCCTGAGAAGACAGAGAACAGACTGTGGGACTTTTAGAACAGCTAAAAATTGAAGAAGGATAGATATTCTGGAAAGGAGGGGTGGACATATTAACTCCCCTCAAATTTTTGGCTGACCTGTGAACTGAGCAGGAGACTCCAAAGAGTGAGAATCCAGGGGTGAAACAATTTAAGGCTTGAAAGAGGCTGAGCAGGTATTTCAGCTATTACTAATCACCGGGTGACAGAGTTTGAATCCCACTAAATCCGAAGGACACAATCAATACCTCAGGCTTTCCACTGAAATTGTAGAAGGTCCCTGCCTTTGGAGCAAATACTGTATCCTAGGATTAAGGCATTCACCTTAGGGTTAAAG
This sequence comes from Tursiops truncatus, assembly GCF_011762595.2. NCBI lineage: Eukaryota > Metazoa > Chordata > Mammalia > Artiodactyla > Delphinidae > Tursiops > Tursiops truncatus. Next base: position 110,679,106 of record NC_047038.1, on the reverse strand, counting down.
GCACAACCAAAACAGACCTACCCTAAAAAAGCATACAGCAGAGGCCCCATAAGTTCAAAGTGATTTGTCAGTAATTTAATTGATTACAGAACAAAACTCAATATTCTTCAGAAAAATATAACAGAATCTGGAGTCTCCAGGATGTCTAGAATACAATAATAATTACTAGAAAAATGCAAACCAGAGTCAATAGAAAAAGTCACTAGCAACAGACTCACAAATGACCCAGAGGTTGAAATTACCAGATAAAGATTTTTAAATAGACTATACTTGTTAGACTATACAAGAAAATATGAATAAAAGGGTTAAAGAAATAGAGACTCTCAGAAGAGATTTGGAAACGATAAAAAACAAACACAAATGGAAATTAAAGAACTACAAAATAATATCTAAGATATTTTTGGTTGAAATTAACAATATATTGGACACTAACAAAAAAAATCAGTGAAATTAAAGAAACAGAGATATAAAAACTAAAGCACAAAGAGAAAACATTAAAAGATAAAAGGAGGGCTTCCCTGGTGGCACAGTGATTGAGAATCTGCCTGCCAATGCAGGGGACATGGGTTCAAGCCCTGGTTTGGGAAGATCCCACATGCCGTGGAGCAGCTAGGCCTGTAAGCCACAACCACTGAGACTGTGTGTCTGGAGCCTGTGCTCCGCAACAAGAGAGGCTGCGATAGTGAGAGGCCCGTGCACCGCGATGAAGAGTGGCCCCACTTGCCCCAACTAGAGAAAGCCCTCGCACAAAAAAGAAGACCCAACACAGCCATAAATAAATAAATAAATAAATAAATAAATAAATAAATAAATAAATAAAATTTAAAAACAAAAAAAAAAGATAAAAGGAAAAGGCATCAGGGGCCTATAGGACAACATTAAGTAATTTAATGTATGTGTAGCTGGAGTTCCAGAAGGAGAGAGATAATAGGTCAGAAAAATATATATAAAAATTTCCAAATTTGACTAAAACAACATCCTACAAATTTAGAAAGCTTAGCAAATGCCCCAAGAGATAAAGAAAATCACTATGGCACAACACGGTTAAATTGCCGGAAGAAAATATAAAGATTCTTAAAAGCATCCAGAACAACAATGACAAAATTACATCGCATTAAGGGGAACAAGGATAAGAGTAATAAGTGAGGCCAGAAGACAAAATATAATACCTTTAAACTCAGAATAACCAATGGAAACATTTCTCAAAATGAAGGTAAAATAAAGACATTTTTGGATAAACTAAAGGTAAAAGAATTTGTTGCTAGTAGAATCACATAAGGCAAAAAAAGGAAGTCCTTTATGCTGAAGGGAAATGATAGCAGAGAGAAATACGGATGTACATCAAAGAAAAGAATTAGAAATGATGAATAGAAAGTAAAATTTTAAAGAAATTTTCTTTCTTTTCTTAAATTCTTCAGAAGTCAAATTACTATTTAAAGCAAAATAAAAAATGTATTATGGTATTTATAAAAAAATAAAATGTGTATAAGTAAAATACCTAAAAACATAGCACAAAGGATAGGAAGAGATATAAATGGAATTTTACTGCTATAAACTTCTTACATTACACTTGAAATGGTATAAATTATTCAGGGTAGACTATGGTAAGTTAAGAGTACATTCTGTAATCCCTCAAGCAATGGTTCTCAAAGTATGGTCCCTTGCCAAGCAGCATCAGCATCACCTAAGAATTTAACAGAAATTTAAATCCACAGGCCTAATTCCAGACCTACTAACTCAGAAACTTTGGAGCAGGGCCTAGAAATCTGTGTTTTATATAACCCTTCAGGTGATTCTGTTGCACAATAATGTTTGAGAAATACTACCATGAAGCAACCACTAGAATAATAACACTAAGTGTAGCTCAAGGGACAATAAAGATATAAAATGGCATACTAAAAAAATATTCAACCCAGAAAGGACAGAAAGGGAAAAATGGGGGAACAAATAAAAGAGGAAACAAAAAGAAAACGAACGTCAAGATAAGAGATATAAATTCAAGTACAGCAATATTTACACTAAATATAAATGGTGTAAACACTCCAGTTAAAAGTCAAAGATGGCAGACTGGATTTCAAAAAGGCAAGACCCAAGTGTGTGTTATGATGCATTTTAAATATAAAGGCACAGACAGGGTGGAGGCTAAAAGATGGAAAAATATATGCAATAAAAAAATGCAAGCATAAGCAAGATGATGTGGCTACATTAAAGTCAGATAAAGTAGACTTCAAGAGAAAACCTGTCACAAAAGATAAAGACTATCACTTCATAATTATTAAATTAGGATATAACAGCCCTAAATATCAATGCACCTAATAGTAGAGCTTCAAAATTCATCAACTAAAAATTAGTCAGAACTAGGGGGAAAAAATGCAAATCCAAAATCATAGTTGGAGATTTAAAAACCCCTCTCTCAGCAACTGATAGAACAATCACTATCTAGAAAATTAGTGAGGATACAGAAGATTTGAACAATATTAGCAGAAACCTTGACCTAATTAACAGTTAGGTCACACAACTGCACAATACACATGTTCTTTTCAGGTGCACATGAAATATTCACTGAGACAGACTGTATCCTGAGCTTTAATACAAATCTAAAATTCTAAATAAAAGGATTGAAATAATGTACAATATATTTTCTGACCACAAAGGAACTAAATGAGAAATTAATAACAATGATATCTAAAAAAGCCCCATATTTGAAAATTAAGCAACATACTTCAAAAATTTTATGGGTCAATGAAGAAGTCAACAAGGGAAATTACTGAAGGTTTCAAACTGAATGATAATGAAAACTCAACATATCAAACGTTGTTGCATACATCTAAAGCAGTACTTTTAGAATTTTTAGCTTTATATACTTCAATAAGAAAAGAAGAAGGGTTTAAAATTGATGATCAAAGATTCTACCTTAAGAAGCTAGAAAAAATAAAAACTAAGCCCAAAGCAAATGGAAGGAGTGAAATAATAGTGAATGAAATGAAATGAAAAAGAAAAAGGCAACAGAGAAAAATCAACAAAGGTAAAAGTTGGGTTTTGGTACATATTAATGAGGCAACGGCAGAGAGTCTGCGAATTCCGTTCCACGTGTTCTCACCCTGGGCCCCAGGCTGATGGGGCAGCCACCATAGTGAGTATTGTGAGTCTCACGGCAGAGCAGCTATAGAATCTGACTTAGGAAATGTACTGCTCCAGCCCAGAGTGGGCAACTCATTCTTCATTGTTCAGATGTAGTCCAGTGACCCGCACCTAACTGCAAGGGAGGATGGAACTGTCATCTCACCTTGTGCCCAGAAGACAAAGAGCTGGAAATATATGGGGAACCTCACTGAAGACTACCTCCATGAAGGGGAAATAAGAACACAAAATCCAGCCTCCATATTACTTCCTCTCAGAAGTATTAAAATATTTACATTATTGTTTTAGGGACAAATTAATTTTAATGGATGAAGTTGAGGCCTCTTTCCATAAATAGCTAAATTTTTCAAAACATTATTGAGAAGCTACCAGTACCTAATACATTTTTTTTAGGAAAAAACCAAAAATCTATGGGCTATTTTAATAAAGAATGTAATCCAGTGACCACTCCACCCCTAAGTCCCCAAACCCACAACCCACTTTCTCAATGTCAGTACACTAATATGCATACATACTCAAGAATCTGTACAAAAAATCAGAAACTAAATAATTTAAAACCTTATTGGGTAAATGCAAATATCCCATGATTTTCAAATTGATTGTATTTCCTTATCAAAATATAGAGTAAGTTCTGTCTAGTTAGCTGGTAGCAAGCACTGTGATAGATACTCCAAAGAAAAAAAATGCACAATTCCACAACATGGAGAGAAATAAAAGCTTAAAATAAATGGGATATGACAAAGATTCCAAAATATTCCTTTGAAATAAAACTTTTGTACAAAACGGCTGAGCCTCCATCTGTAGGCACTAAGGCACTCCACTGGAAACACTGTGGAGAATTAGTCTACAAGCTAATTGAGCAAGTAGAGGTATGGTACACACAGCATCGTGCTTGACACAGAGCTGCTACTACATGTATGAAACTCAGGACTTACATGTTCATACAGAATGTTGTATATAGACACAAACCTGCAGTCATGAATGTTCACACAAGACCTACTGGCTCCTAAGTAACTGGTTCACTAAAGGCCCATACACACAAATCATTTCTGTCCCATCTCCAGCACCATACCTTTTAGATCCCCGCCTCTACCCACACACCAATTAAGAAAAAGAGCTCTGAGGATTTGCAAAGAAGCAGCAGAAAGGCAGAAACAGCTTAAACCAAGGTCAGAATCCCAGGCAGGATGTTTGTACCTTCTTGGTGTCCTAAAGTACTAAATACTTCCCCTGTAAGGTCCGAATCACCCTTCACGTAAGTTGGTTAGGTTGCCTTAAATCAAAACTATTACAGAGTCATTCAGATGTAAAAGCATCTTGTTTAAGAATGAAAATCTGTCCAGCAGGGCTCAGGGAACTCTAGTCACTCATCCATCTGTGTATACTAGCTCAACGCATCTCCTGCCTGAGGTAGTGGTCGCTTTTTGGAGAAAAGGAAGAAAGGAAGAAAAGGAAGAAAGAAAATAGAAAGCTGTCAAGGTTACAGTAAACTTGGATGGGGTACCAGGAGGATTAGTTAGTACATGTATAAAATTAATGTGCAGGGAAACCACAAGTACTCTGATCAAAAGAGAAATGCCTATAGACTTAAAAAAACCAAAGCCCAAAACAACCAAAGTTGAGTTCAAAAACAAAAAAACAAATCAGGGCTTCCCTGGTGGCGCAGTGGTTGAGAGTCCGCCTGCCAATGCAGGGGACACGGGTTCGTGCCCCGGTCCGGGAAGATCCCACATGCCGCAGAGCGGCCAGGCCCGTGAGCCATGGCCACTGAGCCTGCGCGTCCGGAGCCTGTGCTCCGCAATGGGAGAGGCCACAACAGTGAGAGGCCCGCGTACCACAAACAAACAAACAAAAAACAAATCAAAAGTATCATTTTTTTCCAGCTATGATACTGCTTTTAACTGTCAAATAATTCCGTGTTTAAAGTTAGTTTCATTCTTTAAAAAGTTACTGAACCCAATACAAATTATCTTTTAAAACTGTCAATTACTTTGAATTCCTTGGGCTGGTCCCAAATGAGAAAATACAGATCGGGTGACATATGGATCTTGCCTCAAAGCATCAACAATGCTAGAATGGAAAAGGTGGAAACATGGAAGGCGGTAGGGAGAAGACAGTAGGAAGGGCACGATTTTGAAACCAGATTCACCTGGGCTCCAATCCTACCTCAGTCAACAGGGAACTATGAGATTCTCAGCCAAGTTGTTTAATGGTTCTGAGCCTCAGCTTTCTGATCTATGATATGGACACAGTAATGCCTACTTTGTAGGTTGCTAAATGTAGGTTGCTATTATATATAAACAAGAAGCACAAAGCCTGGCCTGAGGTACTCAAAAAAAAAAAAAAAAGGTGATCGTTATCATCCATCATTCATTTGGTTAGGTCTTAAAAAAAAAATATGAGAAAATCCAAAGAACAAACACAGTCAACTCTTACATATAAGTGAGTAAAGATTTTCCTGTGGGAGCAACTATGACCACTGAATTAAGAAGGTTTCTAGATGAAAAGGGTCCACTTGAGACACGACAAATACTACTCAGCTCTGATCTCATCTTCAAGACTTAACTTTTTCTAAAGGCTGGCAAGGATGTGAGAATGGTGAACTATATCCTTTTAAGGTAAACACAGGACAAAAAGCCAGGACTCTCCGATCTGTTTGCAACTCAGCTAAGAATTCTACAGCAGTGTCCAAGACTGTAAGAGTGGTGTAAGATGCTGGCAAGTTATAACTCCCCTGCATTATTGTTCCTCATCTCCCCTGTCTGTTTTTGGTTACACCTTAATATCCAAACTCTTAAAAGTCGGTAGGTACACATGTTCAGTGGCAGAAGGAAAGGTGAACCCGGGAGACTGAATTCCATTCTGCCAGATGGGGGTAGCAGATACTTAGGGGCAAGCAGATTGAGGACCAAAGACCCTTGCAAAGAAGCAAAATAGGTTCTGGGATTAATTGATTTTATTGAAGTAGACTTGATTTACAATGTTGTGTTAAGTTTCAGGTGTACAGCAAAGAGATTCATTTATACATACATATATATATATCTATTTTTTCAGATTCTTTTCCTTTATAGGTTATTACAATATTGGGTATAGTTCCCTATGCTACACAGTAGGTCCTTGTTGGTTATCTATTTTATATATAGTAGTGTGTATATGTTAATCCCAAATTCCTAATTTATTCCTCCCCCGACCCCTTTCCCCTTTGGTAACCATAAGTTTGTTTTATGTCTGTGATTTAAAATGAGTTCCCAGACCATGATTTAATTCCATTCAGCAAAGATGTCTAAAGCAAGATATAAAGAGGCAGAACATGGTCCATTCCTTCTAAGACCGTAACATTCTAAAGGCTGGGGAAATTTAAATGATTAAGAGAAATCACATGGGACTCTTGTGAGTTTAAAGGCGGAAGTGATTATATCTGAATGGGGAGATGCACAAGGCTTGATGGAGGAAGAAAGCATCTGACGTAAGCCTTGAAGAGTGTTGTGGATTTGAAACATGGAGAGGACAGGCATACAGGCACCCCAAGTCAAGGATGGGCACAGGGAAAGGCAGAGACACAGTTCCATGTGCAGTGAGCAACTGGTCTGGTGGGTGGAAGCCCAGGAAGGCAGGGGTGCAGAGAAGGGCAAGCAGCTTCTCCGCACTCTGGTGACCAGAGGATGTGCAGGGGCTGCCAGTGCCACGGGAGCTCCTAAGCCCTCTCTTCCCTTCTGGTTTCAGACCCCCACAGGCATGTACCTGCGGAATGCCCCACCTGAACGCCTGACACTTCAAACCAAGCTTAACGTCCCCACCACACACGCAGCCGCCTCTATTCCTTGTCCTTAAAGCTACAACCAGGAGTCACAACTAGAAGCCCCTGATCTTCCCTGATTTACACCCCAACCCCAGACATCCTCTATAATCAGTTGATCACAAGATCCTGATGACCCTTCCCCCAAGTTTCTCTTGAATCCTCTCCATGGGCACCAGTACCTTCTCCCCTTATTTCAGGCTCTCTTGGTTAAACTTCTAAATTAGGAAGTTTGAACTCTTGCTTACTATTCATATGACCTCAGACAAGTGACTCAACCTTTCTGCCCATCAGTTTTCTCCTTTGTTAAATGGGAATTCCCCAGATGCCTATCATGAGCGCCTATCATGAATTACCTCATGAGTTCCCCTGAAGATTGATACACCACACACGGCACTGGAACAGTCGCTGGCCTCCAGTAAGGATCCAATGAATGGTAGCTGTTATCACTGTAGTATTGCTACTGTCGCGTGTTACTGCTGTTATCACACATTACTGCCTATTATCTTCATTACCTCAATGGACTTGTAATGAGTCTACCTGTCTCTACTATTTCCCCATTTCTAAATCAAAGGAGTCTTAAACTTCAAAAGCTTTCTAAAAAAATTAACTCTCGGGCTTCCCTGGTGGCGCAGTGGTTGAGAGTCTGCCTGCCGATGCAGGGGACACGGGTTCGTGCCCCGGTCTGGGAAGATCCCAAATGCCGTGGAGCGGCTGGGCCCGTGAGCCATGGCCGCTGGGCCTGCGTGTCTGGAGCCTGTGCTCCACAGTGGGAGAGGCCACAACAGTGAGAGGCCCACGTACCACAAAAAAAATAAAATAAAATAAAAAAAAATAACTCTCACACAGACCTCAACTTGTTAAAACAGGGAAAGAAGAGCTACTCTGGTTGAAACGAATGTAAGGGAGCTTCCCGGGGCTGGCCTCCACTTTGTACCCGTCAGTGGTCCAGGAGGTACCCACTGGACCCCTAGGGCTCCTCTGAGCCCCCATCTCCCACACAGCCTGCACAGCGATCCTTCTGAATCACAAATCTGATGAGCGCATCCTTCTGATGAAAGGCCTTCTAGGGCCCTTCACTACTTAAACTCTCAAGTTCAAACTCTTACCCACCTTATTCAAAGTGACACCGGGCCTCTGGAGCACAAGGAGGGGAGATGGGAAGGTGGGCAGAGCTCAACGATGCTCTTAGCAAAACTTACTGCCATTTCGGGAAAAGTAAGCAAAGCTTGGATCAGAGGCATTTGATACAGTAGCACTGGATCGTTACTTTCATTGGTGTTTTTACTCTTGGTGTTTTATCATTATTATTGGGATGAAAGACAATATATTTTGAGGCATATCTTAACAAAATGGAAAAACTCAGAAGATTGGTCACTCTGTATATCTGTACCCCTGTTCACATGTACAGACATGTAGGTTGGTCCTGAATCACGAACACCGTCTTTAGAGACATCCTAAGGCTGCAGACGGGTCGTGCAGCCCGGAGGCAGGCCCCTGCCTGGCTGACGCACGTGGGTGTTCAGCCGTACTTTGGGGCAGTACCTGTGGCACGTGTTCCCCATCAGCTCTTTTTTCTGACCTCAGAAAGGAGTGTCCTATTCCTGCTCTTCTCTGACTCCACTGATCTCATATCCAGTGCTATCTGTGGATACGCACACTCTTTCAAGTCCCCAGCAATGTTCTGTGCCTCCAACTACATCGTCTGGAAATACTCTATCTCCTTTTCTTCCACGTGGGAGCTAAGATAAGGATGACTCACAATCCAGGTCGCCCCCTTTTATCAAGTAAAATACTAAAGTTCTCAGGTCAGATTAGATATGGAAAGGACCAGGTTCTAGAAGCCCACAAACCATCATGAACACCTACAAATACCTTTTAGAATCTACACGAAAGAGGCGCGGAGAAAGAGGTGGTTGAACTCGATCCTATGAGCAAGCACTTCACCAGGCAGGAAATTTAAGTGATTTTAGACTGAACAGAATGCCCCAAATTCCATGTGTGGAAAAAAATGACTTCTCATCACACCAAATATTGACATTTGGCCCTACCCAGCATCCCAGATCCCTTCCCATGCCCTCAGAGAAGCTGTGCCTGGGGCCTCAGATCGGGTATCCCGGAGGGGACCGCTTCTGTCCCCACCCCCAGCCTGATGTCTCCTTCCAGGCAGAGGCAGCTGCACGGATGCCACACGTCAGGCCCCTCTCCATCTCCTTTACTCACTCTGCCTTGACTAGTAAGTCTGAGAAGATCTGACTTGCTTGCCTCAGCACCATTCTCCTCCTCATGCGGGAGGGCTCCCTCAGGGAGCAGGTGCAGCGTCCAGTGGTGGGGGCCTGCCCTGACCCAGCACTGCCTGTCCTCGTATCTAATTTTTTTTTTTTTTTTAGGCAGGTTAGAAAGTAATTTTGCTACATTTATTTATGCTCGTTCAGTCCCCCAAACATTTCCCACAATGTTATTGGATAAAAACTGCAGGAATATCACACAAATTATAAACTCAAGATGTGCAAATGTTTTTTTTTTTTTAAATTTATTTTTGGCTGCGTTGGGTCTTCGCCGCTGCACGCGGGCCCCCTCCAGTTGTGGCGAGCGGGGGCCACTCTCCGCCGCAGTGCGCAGGCCTCTCACCACGGTGCCCTCCTCCCCCCTGCTGCAGAGCACAGGCTCTATGCACACAGGCTTCAGTAGTTGTGGCACGCAGGCTCAGTAGTTGTGGCTCGCAGGCTCCAGAGCACAGGCTCAGTAGTTGTGGCGCAGGGGCCTAGTTGCTCCACGGCACGTGGGATCCTCCCAGACCAGGGCTTAAATCCGTGTCCCCTGCACTGGCAGGCGGACTCCCACCCACTGCACCACCAGGGAAGCCAGGGAGTAGGCCCCTCCCCCTGCCTTTTTTGCTCTTACCATTAAACCATATCCTTCAACCTATTTAAAAACAAGAACAAAAAAGTTGATATTTTATCTTCCACACACCACTTTGTTTTATTTCTCCGTTTCCTCAGAATCCAGGTGGGGAAAGAACCCCAGAGACAGGTTCTGAGACCCAGACCTCAACAACAGGGACAGATACCCAGTGGGCTTCCTTCAGGATCCCTGACTCCCAGAACTGCAGCTTCTTAAAAGGCAGGGAACCCAGAGGATGTGGTCGCTGTGGAAATCCAACTTAGGGTGCAAGTCTCTTGATGACGGTTAAGGCAGATTTTAAACCCTCCTCCGTTGTTGTTTTTGTTTCCCTTTTAAAAAACCATCCGTCAATGACATTTCACCAAAGAATCTTATTTTCCTTTAAAACCTTATTTTCATGCTTACTGTGCTACGTGAAATGTAATTTTCTTTTTCACACCTTGAAGCTACCAGAGAATTTAACTCAAAGGGACAGAAACATGAACTAGTTGAATATTCATCACTCTCTGAATGATATGTTGCTCAATAATTTGTTATACGCCCAAAGCCTTTAGCCAAACCCGATGGTTTTGTTGTTGCCGTTCCTTAAAACATGGGAACTCGGCATGTCAGCAGCAAACTAAACTTTTTAAGAGTCTTTTTCACTTAACGATCCCTGATGGATGCTCTAGAATGACCAGATCTTACATACAATGTGGTTTCCTTTTTCCAAAAATCTCATTCAGTTTCAGCCTCAGAGAGGCAATTTCATCAAAGTCCTTTTAAAATTAACTTCTTGCTTAAATCTCTTTTTCATGTTTAGAGGTCCATGTGTTGTCCTGCTGGAGGATTTTTTTTTTTTTTTAAAGCAGTTGACAACTGCCCAGCAACAGCAGCCTGGGTTTGCAGTCACTATTTTGGGCTACATCACATGGCACTTACATAACCTTGTTTAACTGCTCTTGAACTGGTTTGAGCAACCTGGGAAACAGATTAGGGCGGTCCCAGCAAATTCCCGCACTGCGGATTCTGAAGGGTGAGTTCCCATCCCCCCCTCTCTACATCTTATACTGCTGCCTGGTGAGTGAGAGGGTGTCCAAAAAGGACTGGTTACTCATTGCTCGAGCCAGCTAAAACATTTGACAATTAACTGCCTCTGTTCAGTTAAAACCAGTCCCGTCTGCCCATAATAAACCAATGAACAAGGATCCCCCGCCGCTGAGCTTTATGAGTGAGCCTGGATTAACAGGCTTTAAAATGCCAGAGTTGGGGGCGGGGGGGGGGCGGGGGGGAACTCACTTGAGAAGGAAGTAGTACCTCTGCCACCACCTTTAAACACAGATCTTTTGAAGTTATGATTTGGGGATTCTAAGATTTTAATTTAGAAGGCAGATTGGACTTATTTTTTCCCTGTGGTGTTTTAAGAGTTCTTCCCATGTGGGTAAGCACGAAATTCCTGGATAAACATTCTTCTCAGTGTGAAAGGTGTTAGTTTTTTAAAAATATATATAACTTCTAATTATCATGATTTAAATTTTAGGCCTGCTGCATATTTTAGTGAAAGATAATCAAAGAAAATACTATACGGCAAAAGCCAAGTGCTATAAGCTTTTAACCCGGAGAAACATGTATTATGACGTGTAATAAGAAAAGACAAGTTATCGCCATGGAACAAGGAACGTTTTTTCAGGAGGCATGACTTACATCCTACACATTCAATAGTAAGAATTTAACCTAGTTGTACTTGACTATGCAAAAACATCTGTTATCTAGATAAACTAATAAGTTATTCAGGGTAATGGGCAAGGAACTAACATTTGTTGAATTCCTATTATGTGACAGGTGCTTTCCCAATCATATAATTTAATCCTTAATTAAAAAATCCTATCCGGGGGTGGGGGGCTCTGAGATTGGTCCTATTATCCCCATTTTGTCAATAAAGACACAGAGAGGTTAAATCATGTGACTAGCTTAGCTGGGATTTGTACTTGGAACTCTTTTATTACAGCACTTGCCCTTTCTATGGCTTCATACATATTAGAAGTATCCTTAAGATAGTTCTACCTAGAGGGTAATACGGAACAGAAACAGAATCTTTGCAGTGAAAAATATTTAGGTTGCCATATAATGGATAAGTCTCACATGGAAACATCACTCATCACTCTGGCAGGTGGAAGAGGAAACTGCATGAATATAGGCTTACCCAGAAATCCAAGACTCAACTGAAATATGCATAGGATGACAAACTTACATACTAACTAATCCACCTCTTTCTGCCTGATCCAAAGGTACCTCTAAACCCCAGATCTCGAAGCAGACATGTGCACAGCCCTGCAGAAGTGAAAACTCCTGTGTGCTGGCTTCTTCATGATCAGATTTCATTCATTCTTGCCCAACCGGTGAATCTCCCAAGATCTCAAAAGTAGAAATGAGACCTGGGCAGACAGAAGGGACTCTGGTTTAGCCACTCTGGCCTCAAACTATTTGTTAAGATTTGAAGGTCTCAACACGGCTCAGTAGGTCATAGGTGCCATCTCAGGGATAGCCCGGTTTCTAAACACCCTTAGAGCTTGAAACCCAAATGAAACCCAGATGAGCACCGTACTGGTGATAGAGCACAACGGTATCATAAACTTCTATCAGCAATCTAAATTTTTGCAAGGAAAGAAATTATGACATCATTTGATATCAGTTTGTTTTGGTCATACGCACATACACACACATCAAATTAGAGTAGGTTTGGGTATATAATGACATAGTGCATGCACATGGTACAGAATTCAAGAAGCGCTAGGGGTCATATGGTGAAAAGGTCCTCTGTCCCTCCCCTGTCCTCTAGGCACCCGTTCCCTTCCCCAGAGGCTATCACTGTTATCAATGACTCTGTATCCTTCCAGAGGTTTTCTAGGACATGTTTTTTTAACCACAGTAAATCTGTTCTGTTTGTTAAGTTAGGCATTATTAATTCAATGTCTGCTTGCTCTTTTATTAATTAATTCAATAAATAATTATTGGGTGGCTATTACATGCCTGTCATTGTCATCAGCACAGGGGTGGAGAGAGCAATGAGATCTCTGTCCACAGGGGACTCATACATGGTCCAATGTGGGAGAGGGGATCCTAAGCACATCAAACCCTGGGGCCAGAGGTCTACAGACACACAGAAAAGGAAGTGATGATCTTTGCTATACCGTGCTGCATAGCCTGGACTTGAATCTTCAGGTGATGGGGAAGCCTGTCCAGGTCTAGTTTGTGTTTGAGGAAGCTCACACTGACAGCTCAGTGGAAAATATCTTGGAGAAAGGGCAAAGGGACTGGTTAAGCCCAGGTTTCCGATGACTCTTTCAGAAGATGGTGGTTAGAAGATACAATTTTCAATTAATCATCCTCATCTCTGTTGTTCCCTAGCCCCAAATGTGTTTTTTCCACATCTCAATTGCTTCAACATCTACTCATTAGCCAAGAGAGAACAACTGAAGCCATCTTAAATGATTTCTTTCCGGACCTTCAGGCAAATATTCCACACCTTTCTGATTTTCTAACTCAAAGTTATTGACTTCTGCCTCCTGCGTCCTGTCATTGTCTCAAAGAAATAGATAATATGTATTCTTGAGATAAAAATGGCAGCCTTAGAGTTATTACTTAGCTTACCAAAGCAGAATAGATATTTTCTTTTTTAATATTCTAAACTGGCCAGTCCCCTTTTATCCAATTATTCCCAGTAGAAATGACTTACAACTTTAGTATGTGAACCAAAATTCTTGTGCTTATGAGGAAAAAATGGTGCAAGACATAAATCTGCATACACTAGAATTTTGTCTAAGTTTATTTTACCACTTGGAGGTAAAGATTAGAATCAGATGAGAGAGGGTAGAGGGGAGAGAAACTGTGGGAAATTGTTCTGTGAAATAAGACAAGCTGTTTGCCAAGAAATAAGAAAGGCAGGGCTGGACGACAGACCAGATCGTAAGTGTGGGGAGCAACCATGAAAATATGACAGACAGCATGAGATAGAATTGAAGAGGACCAACATTTGTTGAGAATCTATTATGGTCTAAGCTACTAGACCGGGAAAGTTATACTCTTCTCATACTTAATACTTAAAGGTTATTTACAATAACCTTTTAAATAGGTAATATTATCCTTCTGCCCTGGACAAGGAAATAAGTTAAGCAGCTGTCTATGGTGCTTCATGTGGCCAGTGGTGATACCAGGATTTGACTCACCTGGCAAGTCATGCAGAGCAATGATGAAATCTCAACATGTACAAAACTATCTCATTTTGCTTTCTGAGAAAGCTTTGTACTTACACGTTTTAACTTTGAACATTTCCTCACTGGAATAAATTGCTTAAAATGAAAGAATTTCCTATTTAGAGAAGAGCTTATCCTTAATTACAGCCAAAATTCAGGACAAGTTCCTAATGTAGTTCCTAATGTAGTAATGGGGTTTGGCATTCAGACACGTGTGGGTTACATTGAGACTCTGTCACTAATCAGCTGTGTAACCCTGAGCAAGCCATTCAGGCTTGCATTTTCTCATCCATAAAGTGAGAGTAACAAAACTTATCTCCCAGGGGATTATCAAGAATAAATGCAGTAGCACATTTTAAAAGCCTAGCCCCGTGCCTGGACAAACCTTCCGGTCTTCCTCAAGGTCATTCCCTTAGTGATGGAGATCGGGAAGCAGAGCACTGCTCCTGGAGCAAAACTGCTGGGTCTCAGCCGGCTTCCCCACACCCTGACTGTGAGAGCCAGGGTTAGCCAGCCTCCTGAAGCTTTAGTCTCCCCGTCTGTAAAATGGGGCAGTAATGGTGCCTCTCCCCCAGGGCTGTATTTAGCTCTGTCCAGGACAACCCTGACTTTGAGCAGGAAGGATCTAGTCCCTCTACTCTAAATTGGATCTCTGAGTTAAGCCAGTTTTCTACTAATTATGCTTGTATTTCATATTCGCTTTGTTACCCTGGCTTGTGCCTCATTCCCCTGTGTCCCACTGCCTGCATGGTACCCCCAATTCTTACACCCCACATTCCTACAACTTTGGCTCCCTCTGAAGTCCAGCCCAAGGCTGGGGCTCTGACACTTGCCTTTCTCGACAGTCTACCTGTCTCTGTTTGCACCCAAACGCATGTCCTGCCCAGACCACAGGGGCTTCTGCGCTCTGCCTTCTGAACTCTTTTCTCATGACACCTGTGCCCAGGCTCCATCACTGTCCCACCTTGGTGAGCAGGCCTGGTTTCACAGCCCAGGACATTCCACTCTGCCCCATTATCACCTTAGTTAATTTCCGAAAACATAGGTACTTTCTCTAATTCCTGTCACCATTTCTCTTACACAGAAGAGATAAGACACATACTGAAATACATAATAACATTTAGTTCAACTGCAATTGTACTGTGTCATTTTTTGTCTCTCAGAAAACAAGGGCTTGTCATGAGGAACATACCGAAATGGCTTGACTCGGTCATTAAAGGAGTGTATATAGATTTACAAGCTGATGGCCTATCACTGCCGTCACTTGTAAATGAGAGATGCATTCATTTTAGTGGCCTATGTCACTGGAAACCGCCAGCTGACTTTTAGCTCAGAGACTCTAAACAGGCCTGGGATGGTTGTTCCAGCCCTCATCTGTCTGGGCCTTCCCCTGCTCCTCCAGGACTCCTATCTCTAGGTTCCACAAGCCTTAGGCCTGGGTTGATCCTGCTTAAAACCAGAAGTTCCTGAAACATTCCAGCCCTTCCCTACTCCTACTTCCCAATCCATGATGCTGGCCTCCTGAGTCTGCTCCGAGCTGCACTGCCGCATCATGTTCTCTCCTGGACAAGAGTTTCCCAGGCCTAAGTTTCCCTGCTGGGCCTCAGGTCCTAAGACAGCAAGGCCTCTCTGTTCCACATGCTCTTCTCCTTGGGGGAGGGTCTGGTGGTCAGCTTCTAGAGAACAGTCTCTTTTTGCTAGCAGAGAATGAAGGTGGGCACACAGAGGCCTGCTTTGGTGGGGCGCCTGACTAACTCTGACTTTCTAAGATCCTCCGCAGCGGGGTCTGGACCTAAACCTAGTTCATTACAACAAGGTAATTTGCCTCCCCACTGGTCAGTGCCCCTCTGCATGCTCCCAACGGGAGAAAAAGAACTGCGGTTTGAGGCAAGGTTGGGCCTTGGCCGTGGCCCCCCATCCGAGCTGCTTTCCCCGTCACCTGTGTGCCATGGCTGCTGCGCCCTTACTGGTCCCCATCATTTACCCCTGTATCCCACAACGTGGCTTAAGCTCTAACAAACCATGGGTACAACTCCAACATGCCGACTGTCTACCTGGATTCTTCTTCTTAAGCCCTGCCCATCTGCTCCACAATCTCTGAGGCGTCATGCCAGCCATTCACCTGGACTGAGCCTGGGTACTGCCACATCCCCCTGACTTTCGACCTTACTCCTATCTGTCCTAAGATGTGTTACAAGCACAGCACCATGCCGTGAGGATGAAGAAACCCTGATCTAGAGCAAGGACAAAGCAATCATGATGTGGTTTTTAAGCCTTTTCTATCACAAGTACCAACAAATTATTACTTTAATATGTTCAGCCTTTTCATATATAAGTTCCTGTGCAATGTTTGTAAATCACTACCACGCTGGTCAATCTGATCCAGTTATAGCCTTTCTAAATCCCTTCTCTTAGCTGTAAAATGTGGAGATGGGATTAGATGATCTCCATTGTCTCTGTCTCTCTATCTCTTTGCCTCTAGGGTCCTGTAAAGAAGAACTGTTGAGGGGAACATATAAAGTCAGCATTAGAATGAATAGGCAGTAAATAGGGCAATGGAGTCTTACCCTGTGGCCTGTGTAAATACACGGCGTAGCTGGCAAAGCTGACTAAGAGCAAAGTGCTAAAGACAGGACAGGGAGCTATAATCAGTGTCCTTACCCCACATGAGTCTTAGAATTGCAAATGAGTTAAAAGAATTCAAAAGCAGTCACTATGGCCTTTGATGAAAAAGGCAGTCAGTGATAAGGGAAACTACTTTTTCTGAAAATAACTTCTAAGGAAAGTACTCCAGGAGATAAAGAAAAACAAGATTGTGGACATACATGTATAGATATCTATTCATACATATATTTTAAGTAACTGCAACAGGGTTGAAAGTTAAAAAGGGATCACGCTACAGTCTTGAAGCTCTGTTCTAAAAAATATCTAAAATTTTATTAGGTATTCCATGATTAAAAGAAAATTACAGAAATGGAAGGTTCACTCCCCTTTTCTTCCCTGCTCACTGCAGTCCTAGAAGGAAGCTATTTATTTATGTGTTTATATACACATAGATGTGTTTTAGTGTGTTTATCTTACGTTGCAATTACAAAATTGATAAAAAGTGTTGGGGAAAAGTCTAGAAGTGATATTTTAAGTCAAAGAAAAAATGAGAGATTATTATACTTGATAAGCTGTGGCCTCGCGGGAAGAATATTAAAGGAAGAGGCACTGTGGTTAACACCTTAGATCAAGTTCTGCGAGATAATGTGCCTCTATGAAGCAGAATGGTGATAAACAAAATACAGCTTGTAGGCCAAAAATAGCCTAGTTTTTCCCAGTTCTGAATTCCACCTATCAAAATAAGGCGGGGGCTTCCCTGGTGGCGCAGTGGTTCAGAGTCCGCCTGCCGATGCAGGGGACACGGGTTCGTGCCCCGGTCCGGGAAGATCCCACATGCCGCGGAGCGGCTGGGCCTGTGAGCCATGGCCGCTGAGCCTGCGCCTCCGGAGCCTGTGCTCAGCAACAGGAGAGGCCACAACAGTGAGAGGCCCGCGTACCGCAAAAAAATAAAATAAAAATAAATAAATAAATAAGGTGGATAGCGTTCACCAGATACCAGCAATGCAAATGTAGCTGGACTCATTCAATCTTCTGGGGAACTTGGTTTTATTATCCATAATAAGAATCAACCATTATAAAAACATGGAATTTGTATAAATGTTTATGCAAAGGAGGCTTTGGTCATTACCATCAGCCTACTCTTCTTCCTTTTCTAGAGACTAAGGTCAGAACACTTTCACGTCCTCTCTATACATGCCCGACTAACCCCCCACTTTGCCCGAAAACTTCAATGACCTTGGACAGATATACCTCCTCTTTCTGAAACACCCTTGCACTTAATTTCAACATCAAGGATCCAGCTGACATTGGCTGAGAATTATTATGAGTCGGGTCCCATAGCACCGCATTATCTTAACTAAGATTTGCAAGAATTCCAAACACTATTAAACTTACTTCCACTTCATGCTGTTCTTATTGTCCTTATTGGTAATTATCACTTTCTTCCCTACGTGAAGGTTGGCTGTTTGTACATCACTTCTTCACATCTGTAACAGAAGGCCTTCAAGGAGGGAGCATGTCTTATGTGTCAATAGAGCCCCATGGTGCCTTGTACCTGGTAGGTATTAAGTATACATGGCTTGGGCAGTTACACCCTCACTCTCAGAAGTCACGTGC
The DNA here is from genome assembly GCF_011762595.2 of Tursiops truncatus. Lineage (NCBI taxonomy): Eukaryota > Metazoa > Chordata > Mammalia > Artiodactyla > Delphinidae > Tursiops > Tursiops truncatus. The sequence continues at coordinate 110,660,812 of NC_047038.1, read as the reverse complement.
TATCCTCTTGTTTAGCAAGAGGCTAATACCTGGGGCAGGAATGCCCTGTCCTCTCAGCTGATGCACCAATGCCATGCTGTGAACTACCATTTCCTCCTAAACCTTGCAATGCCCAGACTGGCAGAGTAGTAGGAGTTAATGTTTAAAACCCTGCCCCAGAGGAATCGTTAGTTATTGTATCACCAAGGCAAATACACACAGGGGGCCAAGAAAATACCTGGAAGTAGATAAGAAGTTCATCTGAATGAAATAAAAAAAAAATGTTTTTAAGTACATTTCAACTATTTTTAGTGGTCTGCAACAAAATGAAAAAAAAAGATTCTCACTTATCAAAGTTTAATCCTATGATACAAAATGATTTGTGATAAAATAAAAGTATTTTCTAATTGCTTGGTTTCAGCCTCTGTCCCTTTATAAGCACCCACTGTGTGACCAACACCACATGTATTGAGCACACAATGGTTGTAAGAAAAAACATCTACTCACAAGGAGTTCACGGAACTACATACAATGATGATTAATGTATAAAAAGTGCTATGAACCTCACACCTGTTAGAATGGCTGTCATCAAAAAGACAAGAGATAACCAGTGTTGGTGAGGATGTAGAGAAAAGGGAACCCCTGTGCTCTGTTGGTGGGACTGTAAATTAGTGCAGGCCCTATGGAAAACAGTGTGGAGGTGCCTCAAGAAATTAAAATAGAAGTACCATATGATTAGCAATTCCACTCTCAGGTATTTATCCAAAGGAAATGAAATCATTATCTTGAAGAAATATCTGTACTCCTATGTTCATTGCAGCATTATTCACAAGCCAAGATATGGAAACAACCTAAGTGTTGACTGATGAATGAAAATGTGAGACGCATGCACACAGGAATATTATTCAGCCTTAAAAAAAGGAGGGCTTCTCTGGTGGTGCAGTGGTTAAGAATCCGCCTGCCAATGCAGGGGACACAGGTTTGAGCCCTGGTCCGGGAAGATCCCACATGCCGCAGAGCAACTAAGCCCGTGAGCCACAACTACTGAGCCCGTATGCCACAACTACTGAAGCCCGTGTGCCACAACTACTGAAGCCCATGTGCCTAGAGCCCGTGCTCTGCAACAAGAGAAGCCACTGCAGTGAGAAGCACACGCACTGCAATGAAGACCCAACGCAGCCAAAAATAAATTTTTTAAAAAAGAAGGAAATCCCGCCATTTTCAACAACATAGATGAACCTAGCAGGCTTTGCATGATTAGAAGTGAAGCAGAGAAAGACAAATACTGCATCTTATCACTGACACGTGGAATTAAAAAAAAAAAAGTCAAACTCATAAAAACAGAGAGTAGAATGATAGTTGCCAGGGGCTAGGAGGTGGGAGAAATAGGGAGGGGCTGGTAAAACAGTACAAAGTTTCAGTTATAAAATGAACAAGGTCTGAGGATTTAATATAATATATATATATATAATACGGTGATTATAGTTGATAATACTGTATTATATAAATGAAATTTGCTGAGAGTAGAACATAAGTGTTCTCATCGAAAAGAAAATAATTCTTAAAAGGGTTAATATGCGAGCTGATATAGGTGTCAATTAACTCAATGGTGGGAATCCTTTCATAATGTATATGTATGTCAAACCATTATGTTGTACATTTTATTTTTTTAACTTTTTATTCTATATTGGAGTATAGTTGATAAACAATGTGTTAGTTTCAAGTGTACAACAAAGGGATTCAATTACACATATACATGTGTCTAATTCTTTTTCAAATTCTTTAAATATATTACAAATTCATTTGTCAGCTATACCTCAGTGAAGCTGAAAAAAGTGTTAAAGGGTCTTAGAGGAGGAAGAACTTAATGAGAGAAGGAGGGGAGACAGCAAGTGGGGATCAGAGAGCCTTGATGAAGAGGTGATCTTTCACCTGGACCTTAAAGGAGAAATGCAGTGTCTCCAGGCTGGGAAGGGAGAGGATGATGCTTTCTTTCAGACAAAGATCATACCTCCCTAGATAGGGTCACAGGAGCCTCAACACGGTCCCGCAGCACACAGAGCACCCTCTACACAGGACTCGGAACAAATTAGTAAAATGACTGAATGGTGAAATTCAATGACGTCATGGAATTAACTTTAAAATCAGTATAATAAAGATACCAAAAAATATCAGTATATGAAGACAATCATATTGCCGAACCCAAAGGAAAACAAAAATCATCATTGACATGCTTCTCAAGTCCAAGGAATGTCAAACAAAAGGTAAGAAGCTGAACCCCTAAACTGATGGCATTCCTGTGTAGGTTTGCAGTTACATGATAACTGACTAAAGAATCAGTTTTCCACTTTAATATTTATAGTACTCTGAACTGAATGTTTCTCTCATATGAAAGTAAAGTTGAGTGTTATTATGCAGCAGTTCCGAAGGATATGGTCTTTCACACGTACTCAACCTTTAAGTCAATACAACCTAATAGTTTAAGAAGACATTACTCTTCAGACAGCCATTCTGCCTAAAAACACTCTAAATCATTTAAATGGAATTCTGATTAAAGTTAAAATAAAATCTTCTTGAATAGGGCATGCAAGGGTCTCAGAACTTTTGCAAATGAGATCCTTGTAATCCGACTCCGTTTCACCCAGTAAGACCGTCGAATGAATATGCTATGAGGCTATAGTCATCATGACTGTGGAATATTTTTCAACTCACGGAGCCCTCTTGCTCTTGAACTCTAAGAAGGCAGGGGGAAATGGTACAAATGGTTCTCCTTGAAGCTTGAATAGTAGGTACTACCTTCAATTGTTGAATTGAAAGTTTTGCTTCTTATAGAAGAAAATAGAGGGTTTTTGGTCTGTTTATTTTAGAAAATTATATCATTTTAGAGCTGGAGGGAAACAGTTCACTCCAACCTACAGCTTACCCAAGGTCACAGAGATAACAGAGAGATGCTGGACTTTATCTTTTTTTCTTTTGTTAAACTCAGTTCCTGCATTTATTTAACTGCATTGAGTCTCAATTTCCTCACCAGTAAAATAAAGATAACAATGCTAATTTCATAGGGTTGCTATGATATAACGCATGTATATGCCTGGGATGCTAGACTTTAAATCAAGAGACCTGGGTTTGAAATCAAATTCAATTAGTTACTAGCTATGTGACTTAAAACAAGTTACTTTACTCGTTATGGGTCAGTTTCTTCATCTGTACAACTGTAAATATATAATCTACCTTGCAATTGTAAAGGACAGAAAAGAAAGCATATTTAAGGTGTGAAGTCTAGTGCTAAGCAGAATAGGTTTGCAAACAGTGCAGCTATTAATATGGATTATAAAGTCGAGGCTGGAACCAACCAAGATCTCCTAGCTTCAGTCCACCATACTGTCTGGGCTGCTTTTCTTCTGCTCTCCTTTTGAGAAGTTAAAACAAAAAAAAAAACAAAAAACAAAAAAACAACAAGGTAATATAATCTTGTACCCACTTCCTACATGGTGAGTTGTTTTTTCAACCCTACAAACGAAATAAAACAAGAAGGTTTCCCAGATGACAGTTTAGGTCAAAATGATGCATTTGGCTTTATGACTCTTTAGCATGTCAGGTGACAAGTGAAAATTACCTATAGCTAAGGAATCGAAGACTCTACAAAGAGCTACCTGAACAGCACCTAGGAAAGGTGCGGCCCAGCAAGTTGCAATGAGGCTGCGGCCAGAAGATGACTTGAGCAAGGCAGCAGTGGACTGCAGGCCCCGCCCCAAGGAGACAGCAGCTGTCACAGCTGCTACTCAAGGAGTGCCGACTGCTGTCATGTGGGAACGCAGGGGCGGTGATGCCAAACCATCCTCTGCTTCGAGAGAGGCTGGGGGTCCAGATTTTATATGAAATCTCCTGATTTTTAAATGCTGGCAACTCATTCAAAAAATTCAAACAACAAAATCGTATAGGCCCAACAAAACACCTCAGCAGGCTGGATTTCCATCGGATTCTAGGCAACCCTTGAAAGGACAGGTGCACCAGGGGTGAAGGCTGGGGTTACCCGTCCCCGGATGGGAGCTCGGAGCAAATTCTCCACTGAAGCACTGCTGGGCAGGAACCTGGCCTTCTGTATTTGGATTTTTACATTTCTATGTCTAAGAATTCACAGTAAACCCTGGAAACTGGTATTAGGGTCAATAATATAAACCCTGTTCAGGGTATGAGAAGGGAAAACAGGGCATCAGAACATAGGCACGTCCCTGAATTTCGTTACCCTTATGTCCTTGGGATTCGCGGCTATATGACTCTGGCGTTTCGTTGAGTACTGGGAAAAGCATTCACATGGACTCTCAGTTCTCTGGAAAACCATTCCAGTTCACTAAGCTGCAAATGTTATTAAATGCCCTTGAGGCGTTTCTCCCTGAACTGCTGTGTGCTGGTGGTGACTGTGCTTGGCAAGCTTCAGGAAGCTGGGCTGGGCCTTCCTTGTTAGGAAGCAAATGCTGTGGATAAACAATACGGAGAAGGTGGGGGTAATTTATTAACTCCAATCCCAGCAATGCCACACAGGACCCAAGATATGCATTTGTAACCTCAGGCTCAGTATAGCTATTGAATTTGTGCTTCCTTCAATCCACCCTGGTAAGTAACACGGGGCATCAAAAACACCAGAACATCCAGGCAAAAAGGCTTCCTCGTTCTTTGTCCTGTTCGAGAAGGGCTGTGATTAACCCAACTGGGCTCTGGGCACTGCAAAGATCTAGAGCAGGGGTAGACAGATTTTCTGTGACAGGGCAAACTGTAAATATTTCAGGCTTTGTGGGACATACAGTTTCTGTGACAACTGCTCTACTATGCCACTGTAGTGTGAAAGCAACCACAGAAGATATGTAAAGGAAGGAACATGACTGCGGTTCCCATCAAACCTTATTTATAGACATCAAAATGTGAATTTCATGTATTTTTTATGTATCACAAAATATGATTTTTCTTTCGATTACCCCCCACCCCAACCCATTCTTAGCTCAAAGAGCATACAAAACCCATCAGCGAGCCGGATCTTCCTCTGATCTAGAGAAATAATCAAACAAGAGGAAACAGCATTTCCAGGTCAATTACCATAAACCGTTTAACTATGATGACAACCCTACGAAATATTCTTTTTCATAAAATTTTTTATTTATTTTATTTATTTATCTTTGGCTGCATTGGGTCTTTGTTGCTGCGTGTGGGCTTTCTCTAGTTGCAGTGAGCGGGGGCTGCTCTTCATTGCGGAGCATGGGCTTCTCACTGCGGTGGCTTCTCTTGCTGCAGAGCACGGGCTATAAGCGCACGGGCTTCAGTGGTTGTGGTGCGTAGGCTCCGTAGTTGTGGCTCAAAGACTCTAGAGTGCAGGCTCAGTAGTTGTGGCGCACAGGCTTAGCTGCTCCATGGCATGTGGGATCTTCCCGGACAAGGGCTCAAGCCCGTGTCCCTTGCATTGGCAGGCGGAATCTTAACCACTGCACCACCAGGGAAGCTTGGAGCAGTCAAGTAACTTGCTTAAGTGTATGCAGACAGGATTTGAACCCAAACACACTGGCTGTGGGCTCCATGCTACATGCTGAGGGCCACATATGCACACAGTGGTTCTCAACCCTGGTTGGGCAACCTTACTGGAGAATTTTCAAAAATACAGATACCTGGATTCCCCCAATTTACTAAATCAGAATCACTGGACAGGGGACCCAGACATATCGATGTTTAAAAAAAAAAAGGTTTCCCGTAGTGTTTCTGGAGTACAAAGAGGACTACTATATGCCTAGACCCTTGCTTTGTGAGACCAAGTATTATCAGACGTGGTACTACAGATAAAGAGCTTATATATCTTGAACGTACATCGCCCTGCTATTTGGACCTGTTACTTAGTTCATGTTCACAATCACAGACAAGTTCTTTAAAGGCATCCAATTACAGATCAGGCTCGTAACACACCAAGTCCCAGATGGTGGCTGGAGTCTTATTACCAAAGCCATATTGCTGAAAACTACAGCCATGGAGCTGGGGATGAGCCAAAGTTGAACTACAACTGGATTCTTAAGCCATATCAAGGGCAAAAAGTAGCAAGATGGCTAGAAAAGGCAAAGAAATCACGTGAGAATGTTAACTAATACATTTAAACAGAATAATCATAGATAAACAGACCTGATTTGGGGCAAAGCATTTATTTCATGACTGCCATGGGTTCCCAGTGGTCAGAATTCCCTCTTTGGGCTCTGGAAAGAATTTCAGTTTCTGGCTCAGAAAAAACTCACCACATGAAGTTCTTATGATCTCCCTTGCTAGATTTAACCCAATGGAAACCACACAGAAAAAGCAGTCTGCCCAGGGAATATGCTTCTACCTCAGAAGAAAAATACAGATAGCTCCTAGGACGTGCACAGGAAAAATCACTCATGGCCCACAGAGTCCAACCTGGTACTTTACACCTCAGAGATTTTCATCCTGGGGTCAGGGCCAGCCATGTCTTCCTGAACTTCCCCTTGTCAGAGGCCATTCATGCGATGGATTCTTTGCAACACATGCGAAGGACGTGACTGTCTCTACTGAAGCCTTCCTGGGGCAGATCCACTCTCTTACTGGGATTTTACACTTCCAATGGACTTTCTGCCTCCTTCCATCTTTTCTCTTTGATGACCTGTGCTGATATGCCCGCCACTGTCTCTGCTGACATTAGCCAACTGTTCCTTCCTTCTGTCTACTTATAAGTCTCTGATACCAAATGTGGATTCAGGGTTCTGGAACTGAAAGGAGTCTAAACTTTTTCACTTTCTCACTGGAGTTGAGTGCTTGCTGCTTATCAAGTGCTCAAGAAGCTAAGAGCTATAAACAGACATGGAGAAGAACTATATACCGAAAGGGGCAGACAGAACCCACGTGTAATGAACTACGGCCCTTGTAATGAACATCTGTTGCCACCAGCAAGAAGCTTCAACAATGGCACCTCTGAAAATAAAGTACAAGGTAAACCTCTTAAAACCAAGGCAAATCTACTGCAGCTACATGTCTTTACTTGCTGGGAGGTTTAGTCATTCAGATAAATAGTCTTATTGTCTTGTTTTAATTTTCTAAGGGGTACCTTGTAACTTCAGAAGAATGGTACAAAAGAAAAAGTTACCAACATTAGATCTTAACTTCTTAAGACACTAGGCGCCCAATGTCTGGAGTTAAGGCTGTGAATCTGCTATAAGCTTAAGTACAAAAACAAAGTAAATATCACAGTTACAATTAATAAGTGCTACACTTATTGTAGAGAAAGAGAAAAAATGGAAATAAGAGATATTAATGATAAGAATGCATGGGAACCACTGGAAATTATGCATACATACATGCATATATATATAATGGCAAAAACAAGATAATACCTTGAGAGTGTGGTTCAAAGAGCCTCTTCAGGCAAAAAACACATTAGGGTTGAACAGTCCATTATACAAAAGCAGGATTCTGCAGAATCATAGGAAATGCTTTTTTTTCCCCTGAATTTTTGAATTTTATTTTACTTATTTTTTATACAGCAGGTTCTTATTAGTTATCTATTTTATACATATTAGTATATATATGTCAATCCCTAAGGGATTCAAAAGGCTATATAGGATATAATCACATATTCTCTCATAGGTAACAAGAGTTCATGTCAGTCTATAGTGGCTTTATTGCTCTATTTTGGTCAAAATTTGGGTGTATTTCTCTTCCCTTATTTTTCAAGAACGCATTTTAAAAAACAGAAATAGTTTTTCTCTCACCTATTTTAAGTGTACTACTCAATGTTTATTCGTTAATTTATAGACTTGAGCAACCACATTCTAGATTTAAAACATTCCCATCTCCCCAAAAAGGTGCCTTATGCTCATTTGCAGTCAGTTCTCATCTCTTCTACCCCAATCAATCACTAATGTTTCCTCTCTCTTTAGAACTGACTTTCTAAGGCAGTAGAATGGAATCATATAGTAGACGGTACTTTGCTTTTTTTTCCTTAACATCTTTAATAGAGTATAATTGCTTTACAATGTTGTGTTAGTTTCTGCTGTATAACAAAGTGAATCAGCTATACGTATACATATATCCCCATATCCCCTCCCTCTTGCGTTTCTCTCCCACCCTCCTTATCCCACCCCTCTAGGTGGTCACAAAGCACTGAACTGATCTCCCTGTTTTATGCGGCTGCTTCCCACTATCTGTTTTACATTTGGTAGTGTATGTCTGTCCATACCACTCTCTCACTTCGTCCCAGCTTTCCCTTTCTCCTCCCCATGTCCTCAAGTGCAAGCTCTATGTCTTCATCTTTTTTCCTGTCCTGCCCCTAGGTTCTTCGGAACCATTTTTTTTTTTTTGTATTCCGTATATATGTGTTAGCATATGGTATTTGTTTTTCTCTTTCTGACTTACTTCACTCTGTAGGACAGACTCTAGGTCCATCCACCTCACTACAAATAACTCAATTTCGTTTCTTTTTATGGCTGAGTAATTTCCCACTGTATATATGTGCCACATCTTCTTTATCCATTCATCTGTCGTTGGACACTTAGGTTGCTTCCATGTCCTGGCTATTGTAAATAGAGCTGCAATGAACATTGTGGTACATGATTCTGTTTGAATTATGGTTTCCTCAGGGTATATGCCCAGTAGTGGGATTGCTGGGTCATGTGGTAGTTCTATTTTTAGTTTTTTAAGGAACCTCAACACTGTTCTCCATAGTGGCTGTATCAATTTACATTGCCACCAACAGTGCAAGAGGGTTCCCTTTTCTCCACACCCTCTCCAGCATTTATTGTTTGTAGATTTTTTAATGCTGGCCATTCTGACCGGTGTGAGGTGATACCTCATTGTAGTTTTGATTTGCATTTCTCTAATGATTCGTGATGTTGAGCATCCTTTCATGTGTTTGTTGGCAATCTGTATCTCTTCTTTGGAGAAATGTCTATTTAGGTCTTCTGTGCATTTTTGGATTGGGTTATTTTTTTGATACTGAGCTGCAAAAGCTGCTTGTATATTTTGGGGATGAATCCTTTGTCTGTTGCTTCATTAGCAAATATTTTCTCCCATTCTGAGGGTTGTCTTTTCGTCTTGTTTAAGGTTTCCTTTGCTATGCAAAAGTTTTAAGTTTCATTAGGTCCCGTTTGTTTATTTTTGTATTTATTTCCATTCTTCTAGGAGGTGGGTCAAAAAGGATCTTGCTGTGATGTATGTCAAAGAATGTTCTGCCTACGGTTTCCTCTAAGAGTTTTATAGTGTCTGGCCTTACATTTAGGTCTTTAATCCATTTTGAGTTTATTTTTGTGTATGGTGTTAGGGAGTGTTCTAATTTCATTCTTTTACATGTAGCTGTCCAGTTTTCCAGGCACCACTTATTGAAGAGGCTGTCTTTTCTCCATTATATATTCTTGCCTCCTTTGTCAAAGATAAGGTGACCATAGGTATGTGGGTTTATCTCTGGGCTTTCTATCTTGTTCCATTGGTCTATATTTCTGTTTTTGTGCCAGCACCATACTGTCTTGATTACTGTAGTTTTGTAGCATAGTCTGAAGTCAGGGAGTCTGATTCCTCCAGCTCCGTTGTTCTTTATCAAGATTGCTTTGGCTATCTGGGGTCTTTTGTGTTTCCATACTAACCGTGAATGTTTTTGTGCTAGTTCTGTGAAAAATGCCGTTGGTAGTTTGATACAGATTTCACTGAATCTGTCGAGTGCTTTGGGTAGTATAGTCATTTTCACAATGTTGATTCTTCCAATCCAAAAACATGGTATATCTCTCCATCTGTTTGTATGATCCTTCATTTCCTTCGTCAGTGTCTTACAGTTTTCTGCATACAGGTCTTTTGGCTCCTTAGGTAGGTTTATTCCTAGGTATTTTATTCTTTTTGTTGCAATGGTAAACGGGAGTGTTTCCTGAATTTCTCCTGCAGATTTTGCATCATTAATATATAGGAATGCAAGAGATTTCTGTGCATTAATTTTGTATCCTGCTACTTTACCAAATTCATTGATTAGCGCTAGTTATTTTCTGGTAGCATCTTTAGGATTCTCTATGTATAGTATCATGTCATCTGCAAACAGTGACAGTTTTACTTCTTTTCCAATTTGGATTCCTTTTATTTCTTTTACTTCTCTGACTGCTGTGGCTAAAGCTTCCAAAACTATGTTGAATAACAGTGGTGAGAGTGGGCAACCTTTTCTATTTCCTGATCTTAGTGGAAATGGTTTCAGTTTTTCACCATTGAGTGTTGGCTGTGGGTTTGTCATATATGGCCTTTATTATGTTGAGGTATGTTGCCTCTATGCCTACTTTCTGAAGGGTTTTTTTTAATCATAAATGGGTGTTTAATTTTGTTGAAAGCCTTTTCTGCATTTATTGAGATTATCATATGGTTTTTATCCTTCAATTTGTTAATATGGTGTATCACATTGATTTGCATATATTGCAGAATCCTTGCATTCCTGGGATAAACTGCACTTGATTACGCTGTATGATCCTTTTTAGTGTGCAGCTGGATTCTGTTTGCTAGTATTTTGTTGAAGATTTTTGCATCTATGTTCACAAGTGATATTGGCCTGTAGTTTTCTTTCTTTGTGACATCTTTGTCTGGTTTTGGTATCAGGGTGATGGGGACCTCGTAGAATGAGTTTGGGAGTGTTCCTCCCTCTGATATACTTCGGAAGAGTTTGAGAAGGACAGGTGTTAGCTCTTCTCTAAATTTTTTTTTTTTTTTTTTTTTTTTTTTGCGGTACGCGGGCCTCTCACTGTTGTGGCCTCTCCCATTGCGGAGCACAGGCTCTGGACGCGCAGGCTCAGCGGCCATGGCTCACGGGCCCAGCTGCTCCGCGGCATGTGGGATCTTCCCAGACCGGGGCACGAACCTGTGTCCCCTGCATCGGCAGGCGGTCTCTCAACCACTGTGCCACCAGGGAAGCCCCTACATTTTTGATAGAATTCACCTGTGACACCATCTGTTCCTGGGCTTTTGTTTGTTGGAAGACTTTTAATGACAGTCTCAATTTCAGTGCTTGTGATTGGTCTGTTTATATTTTCTATTTCTTCCTGGTTTGGTCTTGGAAGGTTGTGGTTTTCCAAGAATTTGTCCATTTCTTCCAGGTTGTCCATTTTACTAGCATATAGTTGCTTGTAGTAATCTCTCATGCTCCTTTGTATTGTTGCAGTGTCAACTGTTACTTCTCCTTTTTCATTTCTAATTCTATTGATTTGGTCTTCTTTTTCTTGATGAGTCTGGCTAATGGTTTATCAACTTTGTTTATCTTCTCAAAGAACCAGCTTTTAGTTTTATTTATCTTTGCTATTGTTCCTTCATTTCTTTTTCATTTATTTCTGATCTGATCTTTATGATCTTTCCTTCTGCTAACTGTGGGGTTTTATCGTTCTTCCTTTTTATAACTGCTTTAGGTGTAAGGCTAGGTGGTTTATTTGACATTCTTATTGCTTCTTGAGGTAGGATTGTATTGCTCTAAAATTCCCTCTTAGAACTGCTTTTGCTGCAACCCATAGGTTTTGGGTTTTCATGTTTTCATTGTTTTTTGTTTCTAGGTATTTTTTTAATTTCCTCTTTGATTTCTTCAGTGATCTCCTGGTTATTTAGTAGTGTATTGTTTATCCTCCACGTGTTTGTATTTTTTACATTTTTTTTCCCTGTAATTGATAGTCTCATAGCGTTGTGGTCAGAAAGGATACTTGATATGATTTCAATTTTCTTAACTTTACCAAGGCTTGATTTGTGACCCAAGATATGATCTATCCTGGAGAATGTTCCATGACCACTTGAGAAGAAAGTGTACTCTGTTGTTTTTGGATGGAATATCCTATAAATATCAATTAAGTATATCTTATTTAATGTGTAATTTAAAGCTTGTGTTTCCTTATTGATTTTCATTTTGGATGATCAGTCCATTGGTGAAAGTGGGGAGTTAAAGTCCCCTACTATTATTGTGTTACTGTCAATTCCCCCTTTTATGGCTGTTAGGATTTGCCTTATGTATTGAGGTGCTCCTATGTTGGATGCATAAATATTTACAATTGTTATACCTTCTTCTTGGCTTGATCCCTTGATCATTATGTAGTGTCCTTCTTTGTCTCTTATAATAGTGTTTATTTTAAAGTCTACTTTGTCTGATATTTGAATTGCTACCTCAGCTTTCTTTTGATTTCCATTTTCATGGAATATCTTTTTCCATCCCCTCACTTTCAGTCTGTATGTGTCCCTAGGTCTGAAGTGGGTCTCTTGTAGACAGCATATAATCGGGTCTTGTTTTTATATCCATTCAGCCAGTCTATGTCTTTTGGTTGCAGCATTTAATCCATTTACATTTAAGGTAGTTATTGATACATACGTTGCTACTACCATTTTCTTAATTGTTTTGGGTTTGTTATTGTAGGTCTTTTCTTTCTCTTGTGCTTCCTGACTAGAGAAGTTCCTTTAGCATTTGCTGTAAAGTTGGCTTGGTGGTGCTGAATTCTCTTAGTTTTTGCTTGTCGGTAAAGGTTTTAATTTCTCTGTTGAATCTGAATGACATTCTTGCTGGGTAGAGTAACCTTTGTTGTAGGTTTTTCCCTTTCATCATTTAAAATATGTGCTGCCACTTCCTTCTGGCTTGCAGAGTTCTGCTGAAAGATCAGCTGTTAACCTTATGGGGATTCCCTTGTATGTTATTTGTTGTTTTTCCCTTGCTGCTTTTAATACTTTTTCTTTGTATTTAATTTTTGATATTTTGATTAATATGTGTCTTGGTGTGTTTCTCCTTTGCTTTAATCCTGTATGGGACTGTCTGAGATTCCTGGACTTGACTATTTCCTTTCCCATATTCGGGAAGTTTTCAACTATAATCTCTTCACGTATTTTCTCAGTCCCTTTCTTTTTCTCTTCTTCTTCTGAGACCCCTATAATTTGAATATTGGTTGTTTAATGTTGTCCCAGAGGTCTCTGAGACTGTCGTCTTTTCATTTTTTCTTTATTCTGCTCTGCTGTAGTTATTTCCACTATTTTATCTCCCAGGCCACTTACCTGTTCTTCTGTCTCAGTTATTCTTGTACTGATTTCTTGTAGAGAATTTTTAATTTCATTATTGTGTTGTTCATCATTGTTTGTTTGCTCTTTAGTTCTAATAGGTCCTTGTTAAATGTTTCTTGTATTTTCTGCATTCTACTTCCAAGATTTTGGATCATCTTTACTATCATTACTCTGAATTCTTTTACAGGTAGACTGCCTATTCCCTCTTCATTTGTTTGGTCTGGTGGGTTTTTACTTTGCTCCTTCATCTGCTGCATATTTCTCTGTCGTCTTATTTTGTTTAACTTACTGTGTTTGGGGTCTCATTTTCACAGGCTGCAGGTTTGTAGTTCCCATTGTTTTTGGTGTCTGCCCCCAGTGGGTAAGGTTGGATCAGTGGGTTCTGTAGTCTTCCTGGTGGAGGGAACTGGTGCCTGTGTTCTGGTAGATGAGGCTGGATCTTGTCTTTTTTGTGGGCAGGACCACATCCGGTGGTGTGTTTTGGGGTGTCTGTGAACTTATAGTATGATTTTAGGCAGCCTCTCTGCTAATGGGTGGGGTTGTGTTCCTGTCTTGCTAGTTGTTTGGCATGGGGTGTCCAACACCGGAGGTTGCTGGTCGTTGAGTGATGCTGGGTCTTAGTGTTGAGTTGGCGATCTCTGGGAGAGCTCCCGCCAATCAACTGATATTACGTGGGGCTGGGAAGTCTCTGGTGGTCCAACGTCCTGAACTCGGCACTCCCACCTCAGAGGCACAGGCCTGATACCTGGCCGGAGCACCCAAGACCGTCAGCCACACGGCTGGAGGATGGGCAAGTCAGAAAGGAATCAGGTTTCCGGCTCTTGGATGGTGACTGACTCGGGACTGTGTACTTTGCTTTTGATGTTTTTCACTTAGCACAGCGCTTTTGAGGTTCATCTGTGCAGCATGCAACAGTAGTTAATTCCTTTTTGCTGCTAAACAGTATTCCATTATGTGGATATACCACATTGTGTGTTCCTTCACCAACTGATTAACACTGGATGCTTTCCCTGTTGTTGCTGTACTGAATAATGCTCATACTAACATTTGTATATAAATCTTTGTGTGGGCATAAATTTTTCATTTTTCTTGGGTAGAAACCTAGGAGTATAATTTCTCAGTATTAAGGTAAGTTTTATGTTTATTTTTTTTAAGAAACTGACAAACTGCTTTTCAAACTGGCTCCACCATTTTACATTTCCACTACCAATGTATGAGAGTTCTAGTTTTTCCACATCCTCACTAACACTTAATGTCACCTGTTTTATTTTGTATTTTGATTGTAACCATTCAGCGGGTGTGAAGTGAAATCTCACTATGACTTTAACTTGCATTTCCTTAATGGTTAATGATGTTGAACATCTCTCCATGGAACTGTTAGCCATCCATGCATCTTCTGTGTATGTCCATTCAAAATTTTTGTTCATTTTTAAAAGAGTTGTTTGTCATCTTATTATTTGGTTCTAGGTTCTAAGTATTTTCATAATTATACTAAGACATTATTTGCCCTTTTCATTCTCATTCTTTTATGAGTATACAATTGAGTTTTTCAGAGACTAGAAGAAATACCTACAATTATCTGAAAAGGCTCTTAAATTCTCTTCCTTTTTTCAACTATATATCTGGGTGAGGCCACAGTGCCTTCATATACTGCAAACAAAACGACACAAAAATCCAACTGTCTTCCAGTAAATCAGATATTAAAATTTTCGAAAATATAAATCAATGTCATCCTTCTATTTTTTTCAGAAAACAGTTATTTTTCATAAAAATATGTAATTAAAGTTAATATGTAATGGGTTTTTACTGTTATTCTGGAAGAAATTAATAAATATTTTTAAATGTCTGTTTTAATTTCTTTTTCTAAACTTTTATTTTATATTGGAGTAGAGTTGATTTACAATGTTGCATTAGTTCCAGGGGTACAGCAAAGTGATTCAGTTATACATGTATCTATTCTTTTTCAAATTCTTTTCCCATTTAGGTTATTAAAGAATACTGAGCAAAGTTCCCTGTGCTATACAATAGGTCCTTGTTGGTTATCTATTTGAAATAAAATAGTGTGTATATATCAATCCCAAACTTCCAATTCATCCCCCCCCCCCAACCTGTTCCCTCTGGTAAGTCTGCTTTCTAAGTCTGTGTGAGTCTGGTTGTTTTGTAAATAAGTTCATTTGTACCACTGTTTTTAGATTCCACATTTCCACATTTAAGTGATATCATATGATATCTGATTCTCTGACTTACTTCACTTAGTATGATAACCTCCAGGTCCTTCCATGTTGCCGCAAATGGCATTATTTCATTCATAAAATGTCTGTTTTAATTTCTAACATGAAAACTATAGATAGCTATAACTTAGAGACACAAAAGCTCTTCAACATTTTTAAGTGTATCAAGGAATCCTGCAACCAAAAGACTTGAGAACCACTGAGGTAGAAAAACCGTAAGTTAAGGAAATACTGGAGTGACTTGTGATTCGAGAGGCTACCAGAAAGTATTTTCATATGCCAATGTAAAGCAAGAAAATCTATAATCAAAAGGAAAATTTCCTTATGGAATCCAGCTGCAGGTGCAACAGACAAGAAAGTGGCACAAACCTGGAAAGGGTGAGTGCCGTCCAGGGCAGGAGCTGGTCATAAGGATCTCTGCTCCTCACCTGGACTGCGGTGGGTGGGGTGCGAGGCAGGGGCGTGGGGAGAGAGCATTGTGTTGATGTAAAAAATACACGGAGTGGACTCTGGTTAATCCCAGGTTTTTAACATCTGCTTCTTTACATCAGATTCAACTAACATTTTTGAAGGCTCTGAGGGCTTTGACATCACATGCTGAGGAGAGGAATAAAGAAGCTAGTAAACAGGAAAATACATACAAAGAATATCTGGAGTGAGCCCAAATTTCTGATGAGATTACTGTTGAAACCTGATAATGTAATGTTGGTCCCATCTACCTCTTGGGACACTGTTGTCAGAAGACAGTGGTTGAGGAGTTTGAAAGGTAAATTGTAAGCCTTTAGTGTTATGTGAACCTACCCGTCATATTTTTTTGGAATACATCTGCTAAATCTCAAACAAAATTTCCGAACAATGTAGTAACACTATACAGTCATATGATGCAGACATACAACTCATAGAGTAAGCCTTTCTCAATCACTGTACTGTATTCTCAGACATCCTGGAGTTCGAAGGGGACTGTCTGTTTAATTGGTGGTCACCATATGTTGTGAATTATTACCAATGAAAAAGAAAATGGATGATAAAAATTGGAAGAGGATAAGCTTCTTCAAAACAAATTGATGAAAGTTTTAAAAAGCATTTTTCCTACTGATTGAGACTAGAACAAAACAAAACCTCCAATAACTACAGATTTAAATCAAAGGTAAAGCATATCTTTATTACACTGTAAAGCCAGTTTAGAAATAGTACTATAATCTTAATACTCTAATATGAAATAATTATAGTAACGTAACTTATAGATTTGTGTGTATGTGGATGTTTATGTATGTGGATTAAATGAATTAATATAATATATAAAGAGCTAGAACCATGTCTGGCAACCATTAAACTTACTTGATTACTCAGTCACTAATTAAGTAGGCAATCAGTAAGCGTTAGCTATTATTATGGTTGTTATTGATAGAAAAGAAAACTAATGGATACCAATAGGATTTTCATTTGTTTAATCTGTGGAACACTGTGATTATACTGTCTTGAAATGAAATGAAACATCATTGGAATTAGGACATATCTTACGAAGAGCCACAAAACACCATCTAAAGTGACAGATTTTCTATTACTTACAGTTATGAGGAATTAGAAGAGCACGAACCATTAAAATTCCCCAACGGATTCCTATTTCTTAGGAGGGTGCCAGGTGCTAAGTACACAAAAGCCTGTTGATTTATTCAATGAACTCAAAGCCCACTTTAGCCCACAATGTTTGCCTGAAAGAAATTCACTCTGGTTATCCAGTGTAACTATGAAGCTGGACGAATTCCTATTACCTTAAATAGCAACTCTACTCTCTGTCTCTAAAGGGGACAATAATCTTAAAGTTTTTAACGATAATAGTTGAAAGAGAAGCAGTATACCTAGTAGTGTAGACACTGATTTGTAAACCACTGAATGACTGAAAATTTTCAGTGTACTTCGTTTCCATGGCAAATAGTAGCATTTAGGAGGTTAAGAAAACATAATAAAAGCAATGCAATTTAAAATGCAGGTTATACATTCTGTTTGAGATTCCTTATTTAATTCAGATAATTTTATAGCTTGCCATTTGAAATGTTCACTAGAAAGGAGCAGAGAAGGTAGAAGTTTTGGCATTTGTTTTGCCACAATTTAATAAAATAAGTGTTTACTGATCACATACTGTGTGTCTACCAGCTTCTTAGATGCTACAGGAATACAAAGACATTTCAGACAGCATTTTATGCGCTTGAAGTTCGTGGAATATATTGGATGTGTCAAGACCTATATACAGTCATCATTCAGTACCCACAGGGGATTGGTTCCAGGACTCCCTGCAAATACCAAAATCCACAGATGCTCAAGTCTCATATAAAATGGGCCGACTGTACATAAAACGTGTGGGAGGGGAAGAAAAACAAGTGTGTGAGGGGAAGGAAAAAGCTATCAGGGGTAAAAATGTATGGTAAATTAATATGGGCATCTGGGTAAAAGGGAACAAAGAATGTGAACTAGAATTCTTTAGAAAGACTTTAGAAAGAATATTAAAAAGGGAGTAGAAAGCGAATAACTAGAGAAGTCAAAGGTATTTGGGTTCCAGCCCCACTTTCCAACCTGACCATCCACTCCACCCTACACTAACTCTCCCCTGCGGCAGTATTACAGAGCTGTGCATTAAGCTTCTAACAGTCCTTACATCCCCTTAGAATTTCCACTCATTCTCTCTCTGGAGTCTCAAGGCATCCCCACTTCCTGCTTCTATGGCTTCCCTGCTTCTCTAACTCTTATTATTCTCCAAGACTCAGCTTAAGCCCCATAAGGAAGCCCTCCTCTGGTCCTCATTAAACTCTCCCATGTATTCTTAGTGTTATTTTCACACTTATGTTTTAATTCTCCAACTAGACCATAAAACTGCTTGAGCACATGGCTGTGTGTTACACAAATCTGTATACTCCCCACAGTGCCTGGCAGGCCTTCAGTAAGTATTTGGTATTTGATTAAGGAGCAAAGTCAGACTGTTATTGAGCTATGATAAGCTCTTATTAAAGGAAGGCACAAAGGAATCAGCATTGGAGAAATACCAGCTGAGCAGTGGTATGCTTAGTTTAGGGACAGGGCAGAGTCTGCCGAGTGACACAGAATAAATACCTGAATAAACGTAGGAGGGAGAGCGGCGATAGTTTGAAGGAAGAGTAATTAAGACTTGGAGACTAATTTTACAGAAAGAACAAAGGCAAGAGATGAATCCAAATGACTTCAAGGTTATAAACCTTAGTGACTGAAGTAATAATGGTGTTATCATTAACAGTAATGTGGAAGTTGGAAAGAACTGCCACATTAGCAGGAAGGCTCACAAGTTAAAACTTCATCTTATATAAGATGCTTAAGCATCTATATATATAGAGAGAGAGATGCTTAAGCATCTGTAAAATACAGGCATCGGGAGATTCTACAGGCAGATGAACTCAAAGAACATGACTGGGAACTGAAGCTGGGGAGAGGAATATATTGATTTGGGAGATGTTTACAAACCTATGCTGACTGGATTTACCAAAGGGATTAAGTGAAAAAAGGCAAAGACCAGAGAGTCAGAGCCTCAAGTTAGGTGGGAAGAGTATGAATTGCAGAAAGAATGGACCAAAAAAAAAAAAAAGTGGAGGAAAAAGAGGGAACTAACACACAGACAACCTGAGAGCGTCCACTCTCAAGAAGAAGCAGGTTATTTTGCAATCAACGTAGTGAGCTGTACAGTCAGGAATTTTATGATTAAGGAACACAACGAATTTTAGTTTAAAGGTTTTGTAAGAGACTATCTATATACACATATGCTTATATTAGTCCAAATGGAATGTATTATACTATTTCATGATTTGACATTCAAGGCACAATGATTTTATCTTTTTCCACCCTTCAGCCCTAACACACAGGAAACCTCGGAGCAAGCAGTGAATAAATAAATGGTTACATAAACAGGTAAAATGTTTCTCTCTCCTTAGAAACAGTGAGATAGCATCCCATCATGGATTACAGAGACATGGAGAATGAGGCTCTCTCTCAACTCGAAGGTGAGCCCTGTATTTACATTCTATAGCTGGAGAGCATTTTAAGCTTTTTCACATTTTATGGATTTTAACATAGTCTACACTTCAAGCCATAATGTGGCATGTGGGAAACTATTTGGGCTTTGGAGGTGAACAAAATGGGTTAGACTCCCAGCTCTGCCATTTATTTTAAAATCCTGAAGCTTCTGGAAGTAACCACTTCAATGTCCTCATTTAAAAACGGTAATAACAATATTTAACAGGATTGTTAAGAGGAGTTAAAGAGATAGTATATGTGAGAGGGTCTGACTAAAGCAAGGAAATTTATTTATCTTCCCTCTTATTTTGGGAAAGTTACCTTCAGAAAAAAACTCCTACAGTTGAGATTCCAGCATATCATATCCATTTTAATCAAGTATTTCCTCTTTCTGCTGAGTCAAGGCAAAACTGATGAACAAAGAGGAACATATTACTAGGAATTAAATATTAAGGAATTATAACTTAAGTAAGAATGTCATGTGTAAAACTGGGAGCTTAAATCTTCATTGGGAAGACAAGAAGCTATGATGATATATAGCATATTGTTGATAAAACATAGGTTATTTTTCCCTCCCCTGAAGGGCTCCTCTTCTAACTGGAACCTAATCTTAACCCCCTATCCAAGCTGACACAAGATTCTAGAAAATCCTGTCACCAAACCTGTACGGTTCTGGTGGATAACAGGAAACAACACACTGAGGCCTGACAACTGAGAGAAACGTTCTGCTGAATGATCAATAAAACAACAGTATATAAAAATGCTGTGTGAGTTTCTAGAACAATTTATTCATCTACATATTTGAAAATATGAGTTAATATTTGCAAATATAATTCATTATGAAACCACATCAAATCATGCCTCAAAAGATAGCTATAAAAATGCAAATTCCCTCACCTCCAGAACTTTGTTTTCAAAAGTCTATAAATAATAATTTTATGAATTCTGTAGGAGTTTTAATCTTTTTCTTTGCTGAAACTGACACAAATATTCATTTAGAAAATATTCATTCCCATCAGCTCCTAATGAATTACATATAAGTTGTGAATATTAAAACTTCACTAATTTTGAAATAATTAGAACTCTTTTGAAAAGCGAATTTCAATATCACTTCTATACTACTAACAGATTCACTCAGTTCCAGAAAAATGCCACTTAAAAACCATGAAAAACATTTTTATTAACAAAAACCAACCTCCTGAGGAAATGAAGTGAATGCAAAGAGTTAACAGCAGACTCATCTGGAAGATTATGAACCTAATATTTTTATACTCTTACTTAAGCTGAACTCAGACATCTGGCTTTCTACTCTATTACTCACTGGTTCATTTTACCTCTTTCAAAAAGGATGTTTATGACTTACTAATAAATGTCCTAGCTTTCTACAGAAGTTTACTGAAGAGTAGATATTTTCAGACGTTTGCTATCTATAATGTAAAATAGATTAATAAAATTTAGATAAAATGTCTTTATGCTTTCCTAAGATATGTCTAATAAAAAATAATACATAGTTAACTTTCCTACGGTGTCTACCACAGAATAGCTACTGAAAGCTTTACATACATGAATATTAACTTAAGGTTCCAGTTTTATACATGCCATTCTTGTTTAAGTTATCATTCCTTGCAAATTTCACTAAGAGCTTATTCAATATCAGGCATTCTGCTCCATTCTGGGCCTTGGGTTTAATTGGGATAAAATTTATTGTGTAATTCAATAAATTTGGATAAATATATACACTTGCCAAATCAAGATACAGAATATTTTCATTATCCCAGAAAATTCCCCTGTACCCTCTTCCAGCCAATCCCCACCTACCACTGTACAGTCACTATTCTGATTTCAATCACCATAGTTGGGTTTTTGCCTTTTTTGAACTTCATACACATGGAACTTCACAGTAAGTATTCTTTTGTGTCTGACTTCCTTAACTCAGCATAAAATTTTAAGATTCACCCATGTTGTTGTATGTATCACTAGTTCATTCTTTTTCACTGCTGAGTAGTATTCCACTATATGAACAAATGTAGTCTATTATGTTATGAATATAAGATGCTATGAATATATATGGAACACATTTGTGTGTTCCACTGCAGTGTTATTATTTTACCTTTTGTTATTAATAAATATTATGTAGGGAGGTATTTTGAGACAAGGCAAATACAGTCAGCCCTCCATACCCACAGGCTCTATACCCACAGATTCAAACAGCCATCGATCAAAAATATTAGTAGAAAAAAATTTTCAGAAAGTCCCAAAAAAGCAAAACTTGTATTTGCTGTATGTTGGCAATTATTTACATAGCATTTACATTGAATTTACAACTCTTTATATTGTGTTAGGCATTATAAGTAATCTGGAGGTGATTTAAGGCATATGGGAGAATGTACACAGGTATATGCAAATACTAAGCCATTTTACATAAGGGACTTGAACATGCACAGATTTTGGTATCTGTAGGGGGTCCTGGAACCAACCCCCTGCAGATGCTGATGGACAACTGTATCCTGCTTTTTATAGTTTTACCCAGTAATTTAGCAACCATTAATCATCCTTACTTGTAATAATTATTACTGCAGTGTTGGCTAAGTGGTGGTTCCCCATTTCCCTCCTTTCTTCTACATTTATAATGGAACTGTACTGTACAGAAGAATTATCCATTTCCCCTAATTTATATATCAATTGTGTATGGAATATGGATATTTTATTTATGCTACGGGTTATAACCCATTACTATCAGTCATCTTGTTGTGCAAGTCCCTGATTTGCCACTGAGAGCGCCTTCAAGTTGGCTCTTGTGTGCTTTTGACATGTCCCCATCATTTGTTTTTTTTGAAGACATCCTTATTTTTTAGTGCCGCTAGATGTTCCAGGATCATCTTGTGCGTTTCTAGCCCCAGCCCTAAATTCAACCATTTCTCCAAAGATTCTGACCCTTTTGTGGGAGAATGGTATTTATTAGAATCAAGATCTGGGTGTTAGGTGTGCTTATTGCTACTGGTATCACTGCTTCTGGGCTTTCTCAGGAGACAGAACAAGAAAGTGTATATATGCATGTAAAAAAAGACATATATATTTATATATCTGTAAGCAGATTAAAAATCATGAGTTCACACTATTTCCTATTCTAATCCAACAGTATAGGGTTCATTGCTTATCTGTAACCAATTTCATTAGTTTCTGGTTTATCCTTCCAGTACAAATATGCAGATACATTTATATTAAATCTTATGTTTTCATCTTTCTCAAATGAACAGTAGCGTTACATAGATGCACTTTTGTACTCCGCTTTTTTCCACTCAACAAAATGTCCTCCATGTCAATTATGAGATCCTTCTCATTGTTTCATAAAGTTGTATAGTACTCCATTGCATGGATGTACCATGGCTGATTTAGCCTCTCTCCTACGTATGGGCATTTAGGTTATTTCCAACATTTTGCAATAACAAGCAAAGCTGCAATTAATTTTTACGTTTAAAAAATTTTACCTTTAAAATATATATATATGTATCTTATATAAACAAGCCCTTTGTCAGATATATAAGATATATGTTGTAAATATTTTCTTCAGTCTCTATTTCCTTTGTATTTTTTAATGGTATTTTTTGATGAACAGAGGTCAAAATTTTGATGAGGCCCCAATTTTTTATGAAAAGATGGTGAAGCAGAAGAAGGCTTTAAAAAGTCTGAGGAGTTACAGAAATCTAAATACCTATTTTTAAAAAATGGGTCAACTATACAAACTGTAAATATACAGTTTAAGAAACCTCATATTCAAGCCTATACAATAACAGCATTCAGAGAAACAGAATCTTTCCATGGCAGCCAGACTGCTGGCAGAAGAGAACGGCAAGGACATAGTCCAAACCTCTGCATGATACCAATAAAAGAGCTGGGAGGCAAAGAAGGAATGAACAATTACAGTGAACGATCTGAGCACTAAGAAACATGTGGTCCAGACTCCATGAAAAAGACTGCTGACAAAGAGACAAGGTCTAGGCTGAGAAGCCACCTCTTAGCGTTTTGCTGAAAGTAGACCAAAGTAAGTGAGATTAGAGATTAGTGTACACGCCAGTTCTGGGAAAGGAAGGGATCCCAAGACCTGATTCTAAAGAAACAAATGCGATCTGGGCTGTGGCTCTAATGGCAGAATGGGATGTGGTCTGGTTAGAGAGTACTGACATTGTCAGCTCATAGATGCACATTATGACAAGTCACAGAAACTCCTATGGCACCCAGGTCTCCCAGCTCTATGACCCACTACAGCAAAGAGAAAGACACCAAAGTGAAACTCACCAGGGTGACCCCTAGCCAAAGATTCCCATTTAAACAGTTAGAAGAGCAACTAGAGACGACCATACTAAATGAAGTAAGTCAGAAAGAGAAAGACAAACACCACATGATATTACTTACATGTGGAATCTAAAATATGACACAAATGAACCTATCTCTGAAACAGAAACAGAATCAAGGACATGGAGAACAGACTGGTGGTTGCCAAGGGGGAGCAGGGTAGGGAAGGGATGGAGTGGGAGGTTGGGGGTAGCAGATGTAAGCTTTTATATATAGAATGGATAAACAACAAGGTCCTCCTGTATAGCACAGGGAACTATATTCAGTATCCTATGATAAACCGTAAAGGACAAGAATATATATAAAAAAGAATGTATATATGTACAACTGAATCACTTTGCCATACAGAAGAAATTAACACAACATTGTAAATCAACTATACGTCAATTTAAAAAAAGTAAACAGAAGAAAGTTGACTTTTTCATAAGCTGCTTGAAATTAGAGACCTTGTAGTGGTCACTACTGTTATCCACTTACCATCCATTTCCACCTTCTCCCTTCCCAAAAGGTCTCTAAACATGCCCCCTTTTCCACCCCCCCTTCCCACATAGATGATGTACTTCAAGGGAGCTAACGCCCATCTCAGCCCCAGGAAAGTTCTTAATCCTACAGTTAACACCAATCCCTATGTCGATAATTGTTCACAAGTGAGCGTGCAACTCTCAGGCCAAAGGATTGCTGAGGACTTCCAGAAGAACAAAGCACTCATTATTATTATTTTTAAATGAGAATTCTCTCTCTTCTCCATAACAGAAATGAGAAAGCACAGAGCTCCAGCTGCTTCTGGGGGCAAAACAGGGACTCAGAGGGAAGAACAGAGAGAGGAAAGTAACCTGGATCCTGATACTGTTACTCTCCTCTCTTTGCCAATTCCTCATACCTGCCTTCCCTGTGAATTTGCAAGTATGGGAGCCAGTAATATTCTGCACTATTGAAGTCTGCTTGTGTTGGATTTTTGGAAATTAATTATAGCCAAAAGCATCCTAAATGATAGAACACACTACTTAACATCCAATACCTTCATCTTAGCTAAGTAATTTCTTCCTGCATTTCATTTAAGCTTGCCTGCTCAGTCCTCACCATGCAATAGGATGGAACAGTAGTAAGCACAAGTTAAAGCTCCAAAGTAAAAATGGCAGAATATAATTATGCTTAGTCCTAAATTCAACGGACCATGTGGTTCCTAGTATCACATTAATGTTTAGCAACAGCTAAAGAATGAGAAAGATGTGCTCAGCAAATTTTCAAAATTTAAAATATCAGTTACTGAAAATAAGCTCTTGCAATATAAACTCAAAATAAATTCTAAGATGTGAAATTCATAAACGGGCATGGTAGTGGTCTTACAGCCTAACAAATAAGACAGGCTTTTATTTTTAGTACCATCTAAAAGGTCTTAGAACCTATGTGTCAAGGTAATTTTCACCCCCTGGTGAGAACGCCAATTCCTAGACAAATGAATCATCTCAAGCAGTATTCAGTTAGAAGCACAGTGCTCTGAAGTTATGACCGGAAGTACCATGTTCTAAGAAACATGATTCTCTACTGCAAGTAAAGACCTAGATTCTAGGCCCAGGTATACAACTAATAATCATTTTGCACAACTAATTAAAACTTCCTGAATTCAGCCTTTTTGCTCTATAAAACAAAAAATAAACAACACTTGCTACAATGACTGATAATGACTCACTGTGAGGATAAAATAACCTACGAATAAACTTGAAATAAATGGCCCATATTTACTAAATAATTATAAGGTTGACCATCACCCACAAGCAATCCACCAAAAGCAATCTCCACATGCAAGTTTGGCTTCTGTCATATACAGCCAAGAGTGTCTTATTCTGGACTTCCCTGGTGGCACAGTGGTTAAGAATCCACCTGCCAATGCAGGGGACACAGGTTCAAGTCCTGGTCTGGGAAGATCCCACATGCCACAGAGCAACTAAGTCCAGGCGCCACAACTACTGAGCCTGTGCTCTAGAGCCCATCAGCCACAACTACGGAGCCCATGTGCCACAGCTACTGAAGCCCACATGCCTAGAGCACGTGCTCCCCAGCAAAGAGAAGCCACCTCAATGAGAAGCCCGTGCACCGCAATGAAGAGAAACCCCTGCTCACCTCAACTAGAGAAAGCCTGCACACAGCAACGAAGACCCAACGCAGCCAAAAATAAATAAATAAATTATTTTTTTTAAAGTGTCTTATTCTGCCTACTGAAAACATTGTACTAATGATCAATATAACAATAATAATATTCGATGACTTTTAAAACAAACTGTACAGATCTGCTCTACATGAAAATGTTTTCACAGGATATTTGGGCTAAACTACATGCGCTGTTTTATGATATGATACAAATATTTACAAAAGGACGTCCTTCCAAAAGTACAATATGGAATGGAGAAAAGAGTAACTGTACAGTGGAGAAACCTGATAAACACTGCCTTAGCCTAGTGAACAAATTTACCATCAACAGTGCCATCTGGTCTTGGAGAGGTGGCCTGGTGTCATGCTTCAGGCTCCAAGGTGGGAGAGATGAGTTCAGGACAGTGGACCACAAGAGACGTCCTGGCCCCAGATAACATCAATCTGTGAGACCTCTCCCAGAGATCTCCAACTCAACGCTAAGACCCAGCACCACCCAATGGCCAGCAAGCTCCAGTGCTGGACACCCCATGCCAAACAACTAGCAAGACAGGAACACAACACCACGCATTAGCAGAGGGGCTGCCTAAAATCATAAAAGGTTCACAGACAGCTCAAAACACACCACTAGACATGGCCCGGCCCACCAGAAAGAAAAGATCCAGCCCCACCCACCAGAAAATAGGCACCAGTCCCCTCCACCAGGTAGCCTGTACAACACACTGAACCAACCTTACTCACTGGGGGCAGACAAAAAAAACAATGGGAACTACAAACCTGCAGCCTGTGAAAAGGAGACCCCAAACACAATAAGTTAAATAAAATGAGAAGACAGAGAAATACGCAGCAGATGAAGGAGCAAGGTAAAAACCCACCAGACCAAACAAATGAAGAGGAAATAGGCAGTCTACCTGAAAAAGAATTTAGAATAATGACAGTAAAGATGATCCAAAATCTTGGAAACTGAAAGGAGAAAATACAAGAAACATTTAACAAGGACCTAGAAGAACTAAAGAGCAAACAGACAATGATGAACAACACAATAAATGAAATTAAAAATTCTCTAGAAGGAATCAATAGCAGAATAACTGAGGCAGAAGAACAGTTAAGTGACCTGGAAGATAAAACAGTGGAAATAACTACTGCAGAGCAGAATAAAGAAGAAATAATTAAAAGAATTGACGACAGTCTCAGAGACGTCTGGGACAACATTAAACACACCAACATTTGAATTACAGAGGTCCCAGAAGAAGAGAAAAAGAAAGGGACTGAGAAAATATTTGAAGAGATTATAGTTGAAAACTTCCCTAACATGGGAAAGAAAATAGTCAATCAAGTCAAGGAAGCACAGAGAGTCCAAGACAGGATAAATCCAAGGAAAAACACGCCAAGACACATATTAATCAAACTATCAAAAATTAAATACAAAGAAAAAATATTAAAAGCAGCAAGGGAATAGCAACAAATAACTTACAAGGGAATCCCCATAAGGTTAACAGCTGATCTTTCAGCAGAAACTTTGCAAGCCAAAAGGGGGTGGCAGGACATATTTAAAGTGATGAAAGGGAAAAACCTACAACCAATATTACTCTACCCAGCAACGATCTCATTCAGATTCAACAGAGAAATTAAAACCTTTACAGACAAGCAAAAGCTAAGAGAAATCAGCACCACCAAGCCAGCTTTACAACAAATGCTAAAGGAAGTGCAAGTGAAGGGAAAGACCTACAATAACAAACCCAAAACAATTAGGAAAGTGATAATAGGAATATACATATCAATAATTACCTTAAATATAAATGGATTAAATGCTCCAACCAAAAGACACAGACTGGCTGAATGGATATAAAAACAAGACCCGTATATATGCTGTCTACAAGAGACCCATTTCAGACCTAGGGACACATACAGACTGAAACTGATGGGATGGAAAAAGATGTTCCATGCAAATGAAAATCAAAAGAAAGCTGAGGTAGCAATTCAAATATCAGACAAAGTAGACTTTAAAATAAACACTATTGTAAGAGACAAAGAAGGACACTACATAATGATCAAGGGATCAAGCCAAGAAGAAGGTATAACAATTGTAAATATTTATGCACCCAACACAGGAGCACCTCAATACATAAGGCAAATACTAACAGTCATAAAAGAGGGAATTGACAGAAACGCAATAATAGTAGGGGACTTTAACACACCACTTTCACCAATGGACTGATCATCCAAAATGAAAATAAATAAGGAAACACAAGTTTTAAATGGCACATTAAACAAGATGGACTTAACAGATAGTTATGGGACATTCCATCCTAAAACAACAGAATACACTTTCTTCTCAAGTGCTCATGGAACATTCTCCAGGATAGATCATATCTTGGGTCACAAATCAAGCCTTGGTAAAGTTAAGAAAATTGAAATTGTATCTAGTATCCTTTCCAACCACAATGGTATGAGACTAGACATCAATTACAGGAAAAAAACTGTAAGAAATACAAACACATGGAGGCTAATCAATACACTACTAAATAACCAAGAGATCACTGAAGAAATCAAAGAGGAAATTTAAAAAATACCTAGAAACAAATGACAACAAAAACACAACAACCCAAACTTATGGGATGCAGCAAAAGCAGTTCTAAGAGGGAAGTTTATAGCAATACAATCCTACCTCAAGAAACAAGAAACATTTCCAATAAACAACCTAACCTTACACCTACAGCAATTAGAGAAAGAAGAACAAAAGAAACCCAACATCAGCAAAAGGAAAGAAGCATAGAGAACAGATCAGAAATAAATGAAAAAGAAATGAAGGAAACAATAGCAAAGATCAATAGAACTAAAAGCTGGTTCTTTGAGAAGATAAACAAAATTGATAAACCATTAGCCAGACTCAACAAGAAAAAAAGGGAAAAGACTCAAAGCAACAGAATTAGAAATGAAAAAGAAGAAGTAATAACTGACACTGAAGAAATACAAAGGATCATGAGAGATTACTACAAGCAACTATATGCCAACAAAATGGACAACCTGGAAGAAATGGACACATTCTTAGAAAAGCACAACCTTCTGAGGCTGAACCAGGAAGAAATAAAGAATATAAACAGACCAGTCACAAGCACTGAAATTCAAACTGTGATTAAATATCTTCCAACAAACAAAGCCCAGGACCAGAAGGCATCATAGGCGAATTCCATCAATCATTTAGAGAAGAGCTAACACCTATCCTTCTCAAACTCTTCCCAAGTTAGCAGAGGGAGGAACACTCCCAAACTCATTCTACGAGGTCACCATCACCCTGATACCAAAACCAGACAAAGAAGTCAGAAAGAAGGAAAACTACAGGCTAATATCACTGATGAACACAGATGCAAAAATCTTCAACAAAATACTAGCAAACAGAATCCAACTGCACATTAAAAAGGATCATACAGCATGATCAAGTGGGGCTTTCCCAGGAATGCAAGGATTCTGCAATATATGCAAATCAATCAATGTGATATACCATATTAACAAAATGAAGGATAAAAACCAAATGATAATCTCAATAGATGCAGAAAAAGCCTTCAACAAAATTCAACACCTATTTATGATAAAAACCCTCCAGAAATTAGGCATAGAGGGAACATACCTCAACATAATGCAGGCCATATATGACAAACCCATAGTCAACATCATTCTCGATGGTGAAAAACTGAAACCATTTCCACTAAGATCAGGAAATAGACAAGGCTGCCCACTCTCACCACTGTTATTCAACATAGTTTTGGAAGCTTTAGCCACAGCAGTCAGAGAAGTAACAGAAATAAAAGGAATCCAAATTGGAAAAAAAGAAGTAAAACTGTCACTGTTTGCAGATGACATGATACTATACATAGAGAATCCTAAAGATGCTACCAGAAAATAACTAGCGCTGATCAATGAATTTGGTAAAGTAGCAGGATACAAAATTAATGCACAGAAATATAATAATGATGCAAAATCTGCAGGAGAAATTCAGGAAACACTGCCGTTTACCATTGCAACAAAAAGAATAAAATACCTAGGAATAAACCTACCTAAGGAGACAAAAGACCTGTATGCAGAAAACTGTAAGACACTGACGAAGGAAATGAAGGATCATACAAACAGATGGAGAGATATACCATGTTCTTGGATTGGAAGAATCAACATTGTTAAAATGACTATACTACCCAAAACAACCTACAGATTCAATGAAATCCCCTATCAAACTACCAATGGCATTTTTCACAGAACTAGAACAAAAATTTCACAATTTGTATGGAAACACAAAAGACCCCAAACAGCCAAAGCAATCTTGAGAACTTAAAGTGGAGCTGGAGGAATCAGGCTCCCTGACTTCAGAGTATACTACAAATCTACAGTAATCAAGATAGTATGGTACTGGCACAAAAACAGAAAGATAGATCAATGGAACAGGATAGAAAGCCCAGAGATAATCCCACACACATATGGTCACCTTATCTTTGAGAAAGGAGGCAAGAATATACAGTGGAGAAAAGACAACCTCTTCAATAAGTGGTGCTGGGAAAACTGGACAGGTACATGTAAAAATATGAAATTAGAACACCCCCTAACACCATACACAAAAATAAGCTCAAAATGGATTAAAGATCTAAATGTAAGCCCAGACACTATCAAACTCATAGAGGAAAACATAGGCAGAACACTCTATGGCATATTTCACAGCAAGACCCTTTTTGACCCACCTCGTAGAGAAATGGAAATAAAAACAAAAATAAACAAATGGGACCTAATGAAACTTAAAAGCTTTTGCACAGCAAAGGAAACCATAAACAAGATGAAAAGACAACCCTCAGAATGGGAGAAAATATTTGCAAATGAAGCAACTGACAAAGGATTAATCTCCAAAATTTACAAGCAGCTTGTGCAGCTCAATAACAAAAAAACAAACAACCCAATCCCAAAATGGGCAGAAGACCTAAACAGACATTTCTCCAAAGAAGATATACAGATTGTCAACAAACATATGAAAGAATGCTCAACATCATGAATCATTAGAGAAATGCAAATTAAAACTACAATGAGGTATTACCTCACACCAGTCAGAATGGCAATCATCAGAAAATCTACAAACAATAAATGCTGGAGAGGGTGGGGAGAAAAGGGAACCCTCTTGCACTGTTGGTGGCAATGTAAATTGATACAACCACTATAGAGAACAGTATGGAGGTTCATTAAAAAAGTAAAAATAGAACTACCATAAGACCCAGCAATCCCACTACTGGGCATATACTGTGAGAAAAATCATAATTCAAAAAGATACATGTACCACAATGTTCACTGTAGCACTATTTACAATAGCCAGGACATGGAAGCAACCTAAGTGTCCATCGACGGATGAATGGACAAAGAAGATGTGGAACATATATACAATGGAATATTACTCAGCCATAAAAGAAAGGAAATTGAGTTATTTGCAGTGAGGTGGACGGACCTAGAGTCTGTCATACAGAGTGAAGTAAGTCAGAAAGAGAAAAACAAATACCGCATGCTAAGTCATATATATGGAATTAAAAAAAAATGGTTCTGAATAACCTACAGGCAGGACAGGAATAAAGATGCAGATGTAGAGAATGGACCTGAGGACATGGGGAGAGGGAAGGGTAAGCTGGGACGAAGTAAGAGAGTGGCATTGACATATATACACTACCAAATGTAAAACAGACAGGTAGTGGGAAGCAGCCACATAGCATAGGGAGATCAGCTCGGTGTTTTGTGACCACCTAGAGGGGTGGGATAGGGAAGGTGGGAGGGAGACGCAAGAGGGAGGGGATATGGGGATATATGTATACATATAGCTGATTCACTTTGTTATACAGCAGAAACTACCACCACATTGTAAAGCAATTATACTCCAATAATGATGTTAAAAAAAATATTTACAAGACGTTTGGTATGCTTAATAAATCACATTTATAAGTATAACTCCTAGCCTTAAGATCCTAGTTACATGCTGTTTAGGACATTAAAATTTGTGGAGCTTGTTTAGTTCCTGATTTCAACAATTATAATAAGACATTTATGATATGATACTAAAGAAATTCTCAATGATTATTCTTTTAGTGATAATTACACTTAACATTTTAGGTAACTATTAAATTTTAGTTTTACGTTAAAAAGGGTCCTGTCTCTTAAAGATACAAATTGAAGAACCTATGGATGCCAGGGCATGCTTTAAAATAACCCAGTGAGGCAGCGAAGGGGATATACTGATAATTGTTGAACCTGACAGTCCAGTATACTATTTTATCTACCTTTGTATATTTAAAAAATTCTCCATGGGGCTTCCCTGGTGGCGCAGTGGTTGAGAGTCCGCCTGCCAATGCAGGGGACACGGGTTCGTGCCCCGGTCCGGGAAGAGCCCACATGCCGCAGAGCGGCTGGGTCTGTGAGCCATGGCCGCTGAGCCTGCGCGTCCGGAGCCTGTGCTCCGCAACGGGAGATGCCGCAACAGTGAGAGGCCCGCGTACCGCAAAAAAAAAAAAAAAAAAATTCTCCATGTTAAAAAACACTTATTTTAAAATATGAGGAATTAAAGCAGAATGGTTCAATGGATTTTTTTAAAGATACAACAAAACCATCTTGAAATCTGATTTTATGTTTTTCACTTTTAACTGCTTGATTGAGGTATAATTTACATCCATATAATTCACCCACTGTTAAGTGCACAGTTCATTGATTTTTAGTTAGTTTATACAGTTGTACAACCATCAGAACAATGATTGAATTTTAAACCAGGAGAGCTTTTTTTTTTTTTTTTTTTTTTTTGCTTGGGGACTATTTTTATTTTTTCTTGTTGGGAAACAAAGTTCTACTTAAACGATGGTTAGCATAATAGCCTGTCTTCCTCTTCTTTAAATACCAGTATCCTAAAAAAACAGTATTTATCAGCAACTAGATTTTGAGACTAGAGCTATCTTTTTTCCTCCATCTTTATTGACATATTTCCTCCTTGCCAAGTTATGAGGAAGAAATAGACATTTTTCCCTTTTCCCATATAACTTCTCTGTTGGCAGATGGCCACGGCCAGCAGCAGTGGGCAAACACGAGATCTGAATCGACCCTTCTGTGTTTCTAAGGCTAGACCAGGGCAGCTCTAGGGAGGGTTCCCACCCCCGATATCTCAGGTCCCCTTGGGAAGAGCAGAACATAATTTATCTTTCCCACTTCTCAGGAAATGGGAAAAAACTGAATACACTAAAGTAGGCCTGACTAGAACTGTACCATTACTTCTCCACCATCATTCCCACCCAGGCGTAGAGGATGAGGTAAATTATCACCCAGCAAACAATGGCTTCTAACATTCGTCTCTACATAAACATTTCTGTGTTACTTTAGTGTCTGCTCTAGGAACTGGCATTTGTGCTCTCATTTTCAAATCTCCAGTCTCAACCGAAAAAGAATGGTTGATTTGTCTAATGAAATCCTATAGGCTTTTCATATAGGTGAAAAGATAGCTTAGTATTAGAACAATTCACTTTGGATATATACTGTTAACATACACAACTAACAATGGATATCCCTTAAGTTAAAAATAAAACCTCAGAAAACTTTTATTTGAAGGTTTAGGGATACCATAAATAAAATATGTAAGATTTTACTATCAGTAATAATGCTCATATTTCATTGTTTTGAGCTTTTAAGAAAATAAATGATTTTGGGGAAGTGTGGTACATAGCTGGACACTTGTGGTCACAATTATAATGCATCATATGTACAGTAACCATACCATTTATTATCCAAATACTTCTGAATGTGAAAGGAGATGCTATAAAAAATTACACCAGGGTAACAGGCATAATCCAAAACTATTCCAGGCAAACTGGGACACATGATCACCCGAGTTATAAGCAATTCAACATGAAAACATTTAAGATTAATGAGATTTAGCTATAGTTCCCAATTCTTTGTGGGCTGTAATGAAGTCTCCGATAGTTATTCTCAAGTTTCTACCTTTGGAAAGCTTTAGCCATCTGTAGGGAGATGCTAAAAGGACCTCATTTTTAATCCTATCCCTTGACTCTGATATTCTACATTTGTACCATTAACATCCTTGTCTTTATATCGGTAATATATATATATCACTGAATTATGAACTTTAATGAACATTATTGAATATAGTAAATTATAATTTATCAAACGAGAATTATGGTGACCACTCAATTGCAAAATTTTGAAAATATAGTCCAGTTCTAGGGAGAATACTTTCACTTCCCAATTGGATAATTTGTTTAAGAAATATGGCCCAAAACCACTAGGACTATAAAATACCAACAACAATTTTGAGACGCAGAGTGTACAGGTAAATTAGAAATCCAAAATAGAAAAAGAATGAACTCTGAGGTGTTCTCCATATTTTTCTCATTTGGATAGCCCTAGAATTTGAATAACATTTCAATTTCTTTTAAGGTCGCCTCACTTTAAAAATGTCATAATTAAAATTCTCAGCAGCACTTACTATGTACATGAACGTTAAAACCCAAATCAAACTGAAAAATTAAAACCAGCTGGAATTTATAAACCAAAAGGCTTTTCCACTTTGGTTAAGAGATTATAATGAAGTGTGACACAGTTTTATGAACTTATTAGTAAATTCATAATGTAAATGAATTTACATTATGCAGCACTTCAATAACTTTGTAAGTTGGAGCACTGCCCACAAACAAAATGGGAACATTTTTCTTGCTACTTTTTATGCAGAAGTCAAAATGATTTACATTTAAAAATTCAATTACGTAAGAAAATACACGGCATTAAAAAATCAATTTAAGAATACTAATGCATAAAGTTGATACATTTTACGGAGTAGATTAGTGTGCTATGTTTCTTTTGTGAAGCTAAAATTGTTTATAATGGGTGAGTAATAGCAATGTGAACTTCCCTGTCAAGAAACAAGCAATATACATGTTAAAACTATTTCCAAATGATTGTCCAAAACTATTAGTATCATTCATTTAAATACTCTGAGAGTAAGAGGATACCAGCTTAAATATGGGTTCTGACAGTTTATTCCATCTATACAAGGTATCACAAGGAGGAATTTAGACACAGTCTAAGGATCCCAAATGAGAAACCTCAATGTAACTTTTTGACTAATATTTAGAACAAGCCATCTGAGGACACCATCAAATATATCTCCCTTTCTCTAACTGATCACTATAATTACTGCCAGCATTATTTTATATTTTTGTTTAAAATTGCAAACTCTATTTGCAAAAGTATCAACGTTCAGGCATCCTCTCTTGGTATGTTCAGTATATGGGTCTAGAGGAGAGAGAGGCCACTGTTATTCACTTAAAAAGCCCCTCAGCAGGAAAGACTATGCAGTTACAGATGGGAATGACACCCGGATTTATCTTCGATATCTGTTTCCCAAAGCCAAAACAATGTTTCCCTTCAGCTGAATTTTACCACTGGACCCATCTAAGTCAAAACAAGTTGAGGTTCTTAACGTCATCCGTAAGAATGTGAGAAATTTGAGCAAATCCCTGTGACTAACGCCGGCAACAAAAAAAAATCATTTTGCCAGACAAAGGAGAGGTCAGAGAAACCAACACGGAAGTGGAACTGAAGGAAGCTATCAAAAGTGTGAGAACAATTTAAAGATAGTAATAGATATAAACTGCATCAAAAGATCATCATGAAATGCTGAATGACAGTGCACTGCAGAGACCCAGTGCAAAAGATAACAAGCGTCCATTTTTTTTCCCATAGTTAATTTTTTTAATATTGCATTTTCCAAGATCTAAGACAAACATTCAAAAACTACCCACGTTTCTGAGGAGACCCTCGTGTCTCGGTTTCCAGCTCATTCATTCATTCCCCTACAATGCACGAGGTACTGCGTTACTTGTAGGAATATAAGAGGAAACCAGGCGCATCCCTACTCTTCGGGATCCAGTGGGAAGACGGAAACAGGCCACTTTAAGACCTGTGATGGGGCAAGCTCGGGTGCGACAGGACACACAGGAGTCAAGGAAGCCTCCAGGGGCAGCCACCTCTCATCTGAGGACAGAATCCCTAGGAGGAACCAGCTGGCACAGATCAGAGAGACGGAGGATGAACGGGAGAACAAACAGAAAAAACCGCGTGCACAGAGGCCTCGGGGTGGGATGGGCATCTAGACACACACACACGGGAGGGATGGATGCTTTCATAAGCCAAGGGCAGCTAAGGAACAGATTCTGGGGCATGAGCGGAAAGTGATGCAGCTAGAGAAGGAGGTAGGTTCCAAAGCTCGTGTATAATGCTGAGGAATTCTTTTTTTATTATTTTTTTGGGGGGTGGGTTCTCACAAAACTTTTTAATAAAAACTCTATTTGCCAAATATTTGTCATAGTGAACAACAGTACAATTAATGATCTGATTTTATGCACATTTACTATAATTTGTTTGGTCAAGGAACTTTTTACTAAGCCCCTTCACAATTTTTTTTTTTTTTTTTTTTTTTTTTTTTTTGCGGTATGCGGGCCTCTCACTGTTGTGGCCTCTCCCGTTGCGGAGCATAGGCTCTGGACGCGCAGGCTCAGCGGCCATGGCTCACGGGCCCAGCTGCCTCGCGGCACGTGGGATCTTCCCGGACCGGGCATGAACCCGCGTCCCCTGCAGCGGTAGGTGGACTCTCAATCACTGCGCCACCAGGGAAGCCCACCCCTTCACAATTTTGATATGAACTAGGAAGTTCTGCCACATTGAAAATATTCTCAGAGGACAGCAAGCAAGCTATGACAATGTCAAACTAATCATGAACCAGAAAGACGCTTTGTTTCTGCTATGCAGGGATTTTATGATGTTCCTGAACATTCTCATATCCCTTGGGAGGGAGAAAAATAAAAATGTAACAATCCCAGAATATGTAGTATGCAGGAAAAAAACACAGCCCTGCATTATCAAGGGGTCACAACTTGATCTGTTGTGCATAGCAGCCTTCTGGTTTATATTATGCAGTGACACAAAATCCTACATACTCAATCTAAGAAAACAGGGTGAGGAATCCCTACCCCGGATACAGAATCAAATCCTGCAAGACCTGCTGGAATTCGATAATAAATATTTACAGATCTTGCTGATTCAATGATCAATTTGACACGTTTGGAGAAAGCCAACATTGCCAGCTGTTTCCCAACAAGGTGGCTAGGGAAGCAAAGTAGCCCTGAAGAAGCCCCCACGAAGAGCTGACATTTCAGCAAATGTGAAGGGGCATGCTAGATGCCCCTGCAGAAAATGCCATTCCCGCAAACCCAAGAACAGACGTCTCCACGTCCCAGAAAATGCCATTCCCGCAAACCCAAGAACAGACGTCTCCACGTCCCAGAAAATGCCATTCCCGCAAACCCAAGAACAGACGTCTCCACGTCAGAGGGAGTATTCTGGCATCTGAAAAGCACATAGGTACAACCGGCCTCCTCTGCTCTTACAACGCTGAGGAATTCTGAGGAACCTTGCAAAGCAAAGCCACGTAGATGAGTGAATGCTAGAAAGGCTCATGTGTTCTCCCCGTCATCTCTCCCCAGTGCTCCCCCACCACTCAGTGAATGAAACTAGTGCTTCTGCCACATTATTAAATGTAATGGACTTTACAACTAAGGCCAGGCTCTCAGACTGGCAACACAGTTCATGACAGTTGGGACCTGCAGGCCTTCTTCAAGGCATGGCGTCTTCAGTTCAGCCCTGGGTCCCACCTTTTCCTTTACCTGGCTGCTAACACACTCCTTACCTACCCACCTCTGAGGGCATCTGAGTCCGCCTCTGGGTTAGACTACTGGCAGCAGGGCCAGAAGTGAACAGAAAGTGTCAAGAGTCTGCTGCGATCTCTAAGTGTCTGATATGCAAAATGTACCATGACAACTGCACAGATGCAGAGGACGTGCGACTGCTTAGCTGTCAGGAAGTGCCGCTCATGTCTTGAGGAGTCATCTTTCATCGTAAAAAATATATTTTTATTGAGAACATTATGCTAGGTGAAAGAAGCCAGTCACAAAAGGACAAATACTGTCCGAACCCACTTACATGAGGCACCTATAGTAGTCAAATGCCTAGAAACAGAAAGTAGAATGGTGGTTGCCAGGGGTTACGGGGAGGGGGATGGAGAGTTAGTAATTCATGGGCAGAGTTTCGGTTGAGAAAGATGAAAAGAATTCAGGAGATGCAAGGTGGGGTGGCAGTGATTGTACAACAATGTGAACAGACTTAATGCTGCTCAACTGTAAGCTTAAAATGGTTAAGATGGTACATTTTTTGTTATGTGTATTTTACCACAATTAAAAAAAAGTAACAGTGATATATACTTAGCAAAGTAGCACAAAGCAAAAAGTGTGGTAGTACCAGTCACTGGTGGGGATGGAGGAAGGGTCCTCAAATACATTCCAGGCGGAAATGTGAATTACTTCAACCTTTTGGAAAGCAACATGGCAACATTTCTTTCTTTCTTCCTTTTTTTATTTTATTTTTTTATTTATTTCTGGCTGCGTTGCGTCTTCGTTGCTGTGCACAAGCTTCCTCTAGTTGCGGCGAGCGGGGGCTACTCTTCGTTG
Source organism: Tursiops truncatus (assembly GCF_011762595.2). Lineage (NCBI taxonomy): Eukaryota > Metazoa > Chordata > Mammalia > Artiodactyla > Delphinidae > Tursiops > Tursiops truncatus. The sequence goes on along the minus strand of NC_047038.1, from coordinate 110,622,468 downwards.
CGGAGCATGGGCTCTAGGCGCGCAGGCTTCAGTAGTTGTGGCACGTGGGCTCAGTAGTTGTGGCGCACAGGCTTAGTTGCTCCGCGTCATGTGGGATCTTCCCGGACCAGGGCTCGAACCCATGTCCCCTGCATTGGCAGGTGGATTCTTAACCACTGTGCCACGGGGAAAGTCCCTGGCAACATTTCTTAAAATTTAAAATCCTCATTTGATTCAGAAATCTTAGTCTGGAAGCCTATCAAATATTAAAAGAAAATATAAGGACATATGTAGGAAAAATCTTCCGGGAAGCATTCTCCCTCCATGTGGGAAGAGTTCAGAGCGCATATACTTTTTGTATTCCTGGGCACCCTGCGTTTACTGGAGAGTAAAGCAAACATCACAACATCGACTGACTCTCATCTAATTCCCTGCTATGCTCAAAGCATAAATGTTTTCTCTTCCTCATTCTTTTTTTCTAAAATTTTACAGAAAATATTTTCTTATATAAGCAGGAGAAAAGACTACTTATTAAAAAGCTGGTAAACCAATGCAATTCTGTCATCAAATCAACTTTTTTAGGATAAGAAGTTTAAAAGTCTACTACAAAGTAAAGAGAAATAGTGCGAACATGTAAGAAGCTGAGGAATGAGAGTGAGTGAATCACATTAAGCTTCGACCACTTAATTTTCCAGCATATTTTGTCAAATCAAAAATTTTATGTCTACTCAATGAGACTAACTTAAGGCAAAAATGAAATCCTATTAAAATGATCCTGATAAAAGTAGGAACATTAATTAGTTGCAAGAAGATTACCATTATAGGTAGAATTTTTAATAAAATAGGTAGTTGGCTCTTTCTTTCTATACAGGCATATTTTTTGTTGTTGTTTTAACTCTGGGAAAAATGGTCCCATGATAAATAAGAGTCTCCTCAAGTATCACTAATCCGCTGATTACTATTACAAAAAACAACTCAGAGCAAAGTTAATTTTACTTCATTTCACTGCCTCAATGATTAGTTTTATAAAGGATTTCCAGTATCCACTTAGTATCCTGAGTTCTGTATGAGACCAGACCTATTCTCCCTGGATTTCCAAGGGCCCCATGCACCTCCTTACACACTCAGGAATAATGTATACCAACCAAAGACTCACTGATCATTTCTATCATTTCCATGTCAACAAATACAGACTCCTACAGAGCGGGCTTTCTTTAAATGGAGTACACTTGAACAGTTCAGAGCAGTAATCCTGACTAGTTCCCTACTGTCCTAAATGTGCCCCCACCCCCGAAATCTACAATGACGTATTCATAATTGAAAACATGAAGCCATCCTGATTTCTTACAATGGTGCAAAGCATTGGGAAGTCTTGGAAAGCAAATCATCTGTTGATTTTAACTGTGTGCCAAGTGTGACGTCGGTACCTGTTTATTGAAGAAGAGTGCTGTACGCTTACTGTTGCAATTTCTGCAACAGAAAAGTCTCCTGTGGTTACATCCTTTACAACTGGCACTATGGACAAAATTATTAAAATGGGTTGGTTTGCGGGACAGTCACAGACATACGAGAATGAGTTTGTATCACAGTAAATTCTTGCTAATATGTACAGAGGGTCAGCCACATGGACCAGTGGAGCCGGCAAAACCACCACCTTGAAAGGTGTCCCGGAGCCATTTATTGACTCCCGTGATTTAAGAGGCCAGTGACACAAACAGCATCCTCAGTAAATGGTGCTCTCTTAATCTCAGTTTACATACTTGCTTCTAAATGGTCAGCTATAGGTTCTGGGATGAGAGGAATGGGCATCTCAGGTATTTTCAGGGAAAATCACTAGAAGTTTAAGAAAGTATTTTGGGACAATGTATATCAACTCCAATTTAAATACTTTAACTAAGGGGCATTCTCTCTTTCCACTTTTCTCCCATTTACCATGCTCACAGAGTTAGCTACTTTGTCAGGGAACAGTACTGGCTTTGGAGTCAGATGCAGGTTTGAGTCTCAGCGTCCTCACTGGTTAGCTGTGCCACTTGCCGAAGCCGCTCACTGGCAAGTGTTTAGCAGTGTGAAGACGCATACAAACACACGCTGTTATTATCGCAACGGTACACAAAGAAATGGAGGTGACCTTCCCTGCATATTGCTTCTCAGGAGCAAAGCCCCCAGGATCTTAACTTTGGCTGCCAATGTATTCTGGTTTCTGGAGATCTGGTCTTGAAGGGAGAGAAACTGCCTAATATTTTTATCAATTTATTGTATTCCCTTCATTTTCTTCCATAAGTTTTTTAAAGGATACCTCCCTATCAGACCTATGTGGGCAGAATTTTAGTAAAATTTTGTTTCAAGTTAGGATTGAAATTACTCGTTTTAGAAACATGACAGTTTAGGACTTTTGATCTGTGCCCATACCTAATATCATGCAGAGAATCTCTTCTACAAAATAGTATTATAGTTTTTAACGCAATCCATCACCCGATTTGATAATAAAACAGAGCTATTTTAACAACTGGAAAAGCTGCTCGCCCTTGGTCTACATTCAATTTCAGTGGTATTTATTCTCACCAGGATTCAAAGCAGCCCCTTTACTGGTTTCAAATACACATTTTGCATTTAACACATGTGTAGGGGGTTTTGGAATCAGACATATAAAATTACTGTGCCCCTGACATTTATACACTATTTCATCAAGTAACCACTTAGGGAGTTCTGCCTACTCTGTGGGATGTGTCCAGTCTGACAAGTAATAAGAGTACTGTGAATAGCTATTATTTCTGTATGATAGTTATTCACAGTATGATACAGAAGCTATCATTCCTGTAACGTCTACAACGTGTCAGAAAATTGGCATATATCACAGTCACCAAAACATCACGATACCCAAGGTATTTCCCCATCTCCATTTTACAGCGAGGAATCAGGAAGAGGCTGGTAAATTGCCCAGGCCTCGGGGCCAGTAGGGCAAAACAGTGAAATCAGACAAAGTCTGGAGTCAGGAAAACCTGCCTGCCATTCCTACCTCTGTTCTTCACTGTGTGACTGTGGACAAATGGCCTAATTCCTGTAATTAATTTTCTCATCAAAACAGAAGGATACTACTTCACACCTACAAAAACTGTACAGAAATAAAATGAGACACTGTCCACTGCACTCCTAGCTCACAGTCACATTTAATAAATGTTCACCATGATGAATACTAGAGACAGTGACATTGGACTTTGAACACAGGTCCCTACGGTTATGATTCTAGCCGTAACAAGGTACATCTACACTGAATCTGGAAAACGACATACCATCCTCTAGTTTCTGTAACAATTAAAATTAAGAAAAAGCAAATGTTACAAAACCAAGACATATAAAGACAAAGTATAATCGTGGTTGACAGGGGCTGGGGGAGGGTAGCATGGGGAGTGATTGTTTAATGGATACAGTATTTCAGTTTTACAAGATGAAAAGCGTTATAAGGATAAGAGGTGGCGATGGCTGCACAACCAAGTCAATGTATTTGACACCACTGACCTGTACATTTAAAAATGGCAAGATGTACATTTCATAGCATGTGTGTTTCACCACAATAAAGAACAAAACCAAAAGTAAACACTAAGCTTTATGAGACTGAAGCTGGAAATATGGTATTTGCTGGAAATTTTGTATAAGGAAGTGGAATTACGACATTTTAAATATAACAGAATTATTTTATTATAGGATCTTAGTAGAATCTTAAACAGTGGGAAGAATATTTATCCTATGATTTACCTGTATAGTATAAATACATAAATAAACAAGTCATTGCCTGGGGTTAATTTCCATCTGATTTCTAAATTAGTCATTTAATAACAATGAGTGGGTACCTGCAATGTGTTCTAGAAACCTAAAGGTAACAAAATGGTTGGCATCCCCTCATATGATGAGATGAAAGAAGGTGGAGGGCCCTTTCCGTGATTCTAGATGCAGCAATTTCTATTTTAAAGTAGCTGGTCTGTGGTAGGCAGCATGGCTGCAACACAGGTACACACCTCATTGCATAACGACATTTCTTTTGGCAACTGTTTTTCCCAAAACAAATCACATAGAACGTATAGCAGAATGATGTCACAGTGCAATTACTAAAGGAAAAACTATCTACATGTGAAAAATGTGTACTAATGTCTCAACTTAAATCTTAAACACATTTCAGTACCTGTAAAAATATTAAGAGTTGATTTTTAAAAAATCGTTATTGAAAGCACCACAGTCACAAGTATCTGAAATGACATTCTTCTTGTAATCCAGCTAGCAACTGACGACCTTCAAAAGATCATAGTCAGATACGTTGAGTACAGTTAATTTTAAAATGTTAAAGGGAAAGCTGATTGAAGGAATTTTAGACCTAAAAACACTTATATAATTATTTCCCCATCTATTCTCTTTTAAAAACAGTGATTTTTATTAACATTTATTGAATACTCTTTTTAGATTACTATTCTTTTGTAAGTTGTAATTTCAGATCATACTGGAGAGCAAAAAAAAAAGAAAGCAGAATTAGTACTTATGTAATGGTGAGTTATGGTAAAGACAAAAGAGACAGCCTGCTCTGTTTTCTGACATAAATGAAAAACACGCTTTTATGTTATACTTCTAACATTCTCTCCTCACTATAGGAAAGACAATTTTGCTTGATTTTTTAAGTCATTTAAAAATCGCTTTTATTTTCAGGCTTGTTTTACAAAGGATGTGTTAATGGCTCAATAGAGGTTAATTTTCACTACTAAAATAATTTCGTTTTTTTGTTCCTATCCCCTCCCTGTGGGTCATGACTATAAATTACAACTTAGTCTATTAAAGGAAAGAGCTATCAGTACCTGAAAACACCAATTTTCTGCCTAGTAAATTGAGTTCAACAGTGAGAAACTTTGTAAAACGGGAAATCTTTCCTAGTTCCACTTGATTTTTGCACAATTTGCACTGCTGCAGTAAAAAAGACAAGGTTAATTCCTAAGACTCTATATGATTACTTTTGCTTTACAGGTAATTTTTAAGATACAGTAGAGGATTTTATAAAAAGGTACACTACTTAGAATAAATTAAAGTAAGGTATCTGGGATTCCCATGCCTTTCTGTTAATAGGAATGGACTGTAGCACACACTTAGGGTCTAGTACATAGTAAGTATCCAACAGATGCTGGCTGAATTGAAGGCATGTGCCTGGTTTCTACACAGTGGGTCTACACTGTGGGCCCACATACGGCATGTTCCTTTCTATTTTCAATGACTATTTTGTCTGACATCAGCTCTGGCCCTGTTGGTTCCTTGCCTCTTCATTGCCTTCTTAGCACCTGATCCTAGCTTGATTCTCCAAGTTCTGGACCTAGTGCTTCATGTTTCACTGACATCTGACCTTAGTCACGATCACAGCTCTGTTCTGTGAAATGCTAGTTAAATTAGGTGTAGGTCAGCTATTTCAGTATTTGGGAGATGTCACAGAAATATTTTGAATTTTAAGTATCACCAATGACAGCAACTAAAGATCTTCAAATACATCTTAATCTTCATCAGATATGTCAGAAGCACATTTATTTTTAAATATTGAAAGGAAAGGTTGCTTGAAGGACCTTTTAAATCTATTATCATTTAATAATGACATTTCAATAACAGTTTCTCCACTATTCTCCTTTAAAAACAGTGATTTTTACTTAAGATTTCTAACTAATGGCTACTAATACTCTTCATTCCTATTCTTTTTCTGAATGCAACTTCAGTTCATATTGAATAGTAAAAAACAGAACAATTAGTACCTATGTAATGCTAGCAATATCAAATTGCTGAGCCTGGTTCAACTGGGAAAATGCTATGGTACAGGCCAGATGAAAAACAACCAACCTAGACTAATTCTGCACTGGTTTTCCAATTAAGCCATTCAACACAAGTGGGAGGGCAACAGAATGCAGCATGTTTTAGAAATCCTGGTACAGTTAATTAAAAAAAGAAGAAGAAAGTGAAAAGTAGTTGTGATCTCCCAAATTGTTTAAGATGTAGAAGGAGTATGAAAACTGTCTCTGTTCTTTTTATGATTGTGTATTCAGGAAGATTAAATTTAAATCCTGATCTTAAATATATACGAAGCTTTCCCCACTGTGGCCCTTGGGTGCAATCCTCATGAACAATGTGGATCTGCCTAAACCTTCCTAAACAAGGAAGTCAAACCTCTAAGTCTTGCCTAAAGTGAGATACTCTTTTAATTTTTACTGTTTCTTTTCCTTCAAGGCAAATATTTAGCACATACAGAAAGTAGCTAGAATTTAAATATTCTACATTTTATTGAGAACCATGAATTATTGACTCAATTACTTCCTAAGAAGGGGAATATTCATTTTTAAATGTGGCGTTTGTAAAGTAACCCTTTATTATTTCTAAAGCAGTTTCAACATACAGGTACTAATTTTTATCCTCCTAACTCTGAGAGATGGGTAGGGCAGATACTTTTAAGATTTATTTTCTTACAGAAGAGAAAACAGAACTTCAATTATTTGCTCAACGTCTCAGAGTGGGCAGTGTCACTCTGGACCCAAGGCCAGGTTGTCTGACCCCAAGGCCAAATCTCTCTCTACTCACGCGATACCTCAACATAAAGATGACTCTGGAATCTGTGCTGGTGACGCTTTATTATACAGCTTCTTACTGGAGCACTCTCACAGTAAGTGCTTAAACTGCTGGATAATATTCAAGGAGCCTTTCACTAAAACATTAAGTGGTCAGTATGGCTTCTAAGAGGATGGTGTGAATCTCCAAACTCTAGCCTTGGTTCTTCCTTCCAAATTGAAGAAGAAAATAAAATAAAAGGAGGGATTAGGAGAGAGGAGGAGGTATTTGTGCCCCCGCCCCCCGCCAAATTATATACTTTTGATTCCTCTGAAACAAATATAATTGAATGAGTCTGGGCTCATCTATACTGCTATGTGTAAGTGTGAATTTCTATTAAACTTCCTAAAAACCTCATCCCATCTATTCCTCAGCTTATTTGCTACAAGTGACTTTTCAATTCTTGTTCACAGTTATGATGCCCCTCTACATTTTGATTCTTTAATCTTTTGTTTTATTTCATTTGCTTTATTTTGTGGTTTTACCATTAGAAAAGTAAACAGGGCCCTTGTGTAAAGCTGCATTAGGTTGTCAAAGACCAGTGATTTAATGGAGCCTTTAGTCTTATACCTGTAAGGAGAAAATACATTTGTCACTCCTCCTTAGGGATGTTTTGCTTGGTGAGGTAGAAGAGTTCACTGTTAATTAGCAACACAGCACAGACAGGAAGATGACGCTTTTGTAAATGTAATGTTATAGTCAGCTGGCATGGATGAAAGAGCTTCAATTGGGGCCAACCTGAGGGCAGATGGAAACAAGCTCCATTGCTTGAGACGGGTGAGCTTCATTCCTTGGTGTCAACCTGCTCTTATCTAGAGGTGGATTTGGTCTCTGATACTGGAGGGAGGTGTGTGAGTGTGAGACAGAGGATGTGAGCATGTGCACAGATGCTTTCATGATCATTTCAAGTGGTTTGGGAGTCTTCTTGCTGACGTTCAAGGTTTTCCCCTCTCCTCAGAACGCCAATCACTGGGTGACAGGGTGAAGTGGAGCAGAGCTCTAAAAGTGTGTGTGTGCTTATGTGTGTATGCGTTACAGGTACCTGCTTATCTCTACAGAAATCATCATCAGCCTTTCTCTCTTTCTGATCTAAGAGGTCAGGATGGGCAGTGAATGAAGATACCAAGGAATAAGGGTAAAAGAAAAAAATCATTCCATTGGATATGTCTGTCTTTAAAGAGCAAAAAATTACAGCAAAAATTTTGGAGACTTGAAACATGCGCTTTTTTTTTTTGCTATACAATTTTTCTGAATCTTGAAGACGTTAAGCGAAGAGAAATAAGCTGGACACAAAAGGACAAATATTGTATGATTCCATTTATATGAGATACCTAGAACAGTCAAATTTATAGAGATAAAATGTAGAATGAGGGCTTCCCTGGTGGTGCAGTGGTTGAGAGTCCGCCTGCTGATGCAGGGGACATGGGTTCGTGCCCCGGTCCGGGAAGATCCCACATGCCGCGGAGCGGCTGGGCCCGTGAGCCATGGCCGCTGAGCCTGCGCGTCCGGAGCCTGTGCTCCACAACGGGAGAGGCCACAGCGGTGAGAAGCCCGCGTACCTCAAAAAAAAAAAAAAAAAGTAGAATGATAGTTCCCAAAGGCTGGGAGAAGTGGTATTGGGGAGTTTTTGTATGGAGTTTGGGAAGGTGAGAAAATTCTGGAGAAGGATGGTGGTGATAGTTGCAGAATAATGTACTTAATGCCACTGAACTGTACCCTTAAAAATGGTTAAAATGGTAAAAAAAAAAAAAAAAAAAAATTAGCTTCATGTTGTGGTTTCCTACGGTGTCATGAGCTGCTAACATCATTTAGTACCTCTAACATGGGCAGTAATGATGACATGTCTCCCCAACGATCCACCATGCCTTGTGGGGCTGTTTCATTGGGCCCAGCACTTTCACCAGGATTTCAATTTCATTTCATAACTTCCCATGTTCTGCACCAAACAGCCAAAGAAGCCACTGACATCTGTTGCCTAAAACTAAGGCGATCTGCCAAACTACCTTATCTCTAGTTACACACTTCTTTTATTTTAAAATGTGCCCGAAAATATATCCAGGTTAAAAAAAAAAGAACTTTTTCAGAATTTAGTCTCTGCTTTTTCATAGAGACTGCTTTATCTCTTTGGGTGACCCAATCTCAAGTTTTGTTTTGTTTTGTTTAATATTTATTTATTTGGCTGCATCAGGTCTTAGTTGTGGCATGCGGGATCTTTCATTGCGGTGCATGGACTTCTCTCTCGTTGTGGCGCATGGGTTCTGGAGCGCGTGGCCTCTGTAGTTTCAGCACGTGAGTTGCCCTGCGGCATGTGGGATCTTAGTTCCCCGACCAGGGATCGAACCCACGTACCCTGCGCCTTGGAAGGCGGATTCTCAACCACTGGACCACCAGGGAAGTCCCTCTCAACAGTTTTTAAATTCCTCTCATCCTCTCCATTCTCAAAGTGTTTCCTCCCAAGTCTCCATCAGAATCTCCATCATCCCCCAGAACTAATCCACCATCAGGTCTTGCCCGTTCCTCCTTCTCATTTCTCAAATCAGGCCTTCTGTTCAGTTGCACCACTTCCATCCTAAGTCAGGCCCTTTCTACCTTCCATCATCCACAATCCCATCCCAGTTGTCTTCTCTTCTGCTAGGTGGTACCTGCCATGAGCCACTGCACAGACACCAAGGGACAACGCTGCCTATACCCCTGCGTTGATTTTTCTCCTCAAAAAAGACTTGCTGTGTTTAAGAAGGGCTGAGATTTCGCACTGCAAAATGAGGGCCTTTGTTTGGCCCCAGTGTCTTTGTTCAGTCGCCTCCTCCACCTCTGGGCATGGACCAGGCCCTCACCGAACGGGGCCTGCTCAACTGAGCAGACTCAGGTTCAAGCCCCCATCTTTCCATCCCTCCACCACCCGCCTCCACCTTAATGCCTAAACGCCTCCTTATCCTCCGTATCTTCCAGGGCTCTGTTTTTGGCACTGACTGCAATCAACTTAGCAATTTTCATTTCCGGTGTCAAAGCATTCTCAAGGGGACAGAATCACGCAGGCGGTACAATCCTAGTGACATCATGGGCGCAAGTTCTGGGAGGGCAGCCCTGCATCCTCCAGCTCTCGGGTCTGTTTCTGAGCTGCCAGGCATCAGGGCTGAAGAGTTTGGGGCTTTCAGCTTTGGAGGAGGAAGGTCCTGCTCGCAATGCTTCTCTGAGCCTGACAGGCTCTGTCTAATTTTTATCACACATAGGAAATGAAATACAGGAAGATAAAAAATTTCCATCAAACCTTAGATTAATATCAAGATGTTAAAGATGTACTTTAGGGATGGTAATGGTAATTTTTAAAAATAGGGAGTTCACTCCTTAAGAAAAAATTAGAGACTACCCAATTTCTTTCCCATTAGGGCAACAGAAATTCAAATGAGAGCTTCAACTTGGAATGGCTAGGAGTTAATTATTTAGAGTATAGCGGGAAAACTGTTAAATTACAATGGGCTCTTCATAAGTGTTCTCCAGCCAGGGATGTTGCCCTACTTTTTGAGGGGTAAAAATAGTTGGGATCTGATATAACTCTGTGAGAGGCAGTAGAGCTTATGTGCTGAATATACAGAGTCAGAATGCCTGGACTTCCCGGGTTCAAATCCCCGCCCTGTCACTTCCTTCGATCTGGGTGACCTTGGACTGACTAATTCAACTCTTACGTGCCTCAGATGACTAATTTCTAACATGAGGACAGATAATAATTGAATAATCGGACCTATTTCATAGGATTATCATGAGGATTAAAATGATAAAACAATAAAGTTCTTAGGTTAATGTGCACAAAATAAGTACTCAAATGTTTATTGCTATTAATTTTTTTGTTTGTTTGTTTTTGCGGTACGCGGGCCTCTCACTGTTGTGGCCTCTCCCGTTGCGGAGCACGGGCTCTGGACGCGCAGGCTCAGCGGCCATGGCTCACGGGCCCAGCCGCTCCGCGGCATGTGGGATCTTCCCAGACCGGGGCACGAACCCGTGTCCCCTGCATCGGCAGGCGGACCCTCAACCACCACGCCACCAGGGAAGCCCACTATTGCTATTAATTTCAAGAGTGGAAGGATCATACCATTAAGCCTTGTTAAAGAAAAGTAGTCACTGTTTTCCTTGTGACAACAATTGCTTAGAGGGTTCAGGTTTAAAGATATTGCCTTGCAAAACTCACAAAACTTTCAGCTTTAAGACAGCAGTTATGAGGAAAACATGAGATAAAACATGGAGTACTTGGCATAGTGCCTGCCTGGCATGGAGTAACTGCTCCATAAATAACAGCGATGATTCTCGGAGAAGGTGTCTGACAGAATAAAGCATGTTTCTCGCACTGCTCCTTAAGATAAACCAAACAATCCCACTAATACCAATGGGAGAGTTACTTTTTTAAATTTCAGGTTATAATTCACATGAAAAGAATAGGCACGTTACAGCCAAAGCAGCTCATGAAAATTTTCTTCTCAACAGGCAATTCCCTAATCTACTTGTTAAGAACATCGTACATCAGGTGACTCACCACTGTCTGTGAGCTGGGGCCTAGAAAGCCAAGTAGGTGGCCGGTGTCTGCCAGGGCCAAAGGGCATATTTCTCTCTACCATCCCCTTTCCTGGCTGTATGTTCTCTTTCTTGCTCTCGTCTTGCCTTTGTCCTGTTTTTCATTTCACTTATGAGAAATTTCATTTTACCTCATGGAAAGCTGTGAGTTGCTTTGATTCTTTTCTGGAACAACATGGGCTGCAAACAGAGGCACAGACACGGGGAATACCTGAAAATTACTTACTGTGCTTCTAATTTATACTTTCCAAATTTGCTATGTGAAGTGCACCTTCATTTAAAATTTTAAGCAGCAAGAAGCTCTCTTTGGATAACGCTAATTTATTTTTGGCCTACGTGTCCCTACTCCAAATCATTTTCTAAGAAATCACTTCAACATAGTTTTGACCTCAGAGAAACAGTGACAGGAACAAGGGGGAACCCCATACATATATTTAAATAGTTACCGATCAACAAATGTGTCTAGAGCATCTGCTACATGTGTGACATTATCTCTGCCCGGGTTAGCAAATCACATTTCCTCGCTATCATGTTTGGTTGTGGGCTATGGACTGGCTAAGATTAAAAGAAAATCAAGACTAATGATTAATAAAGAGCAAAAACTGGGATTGAAAGTTCCACAGATGCAATAAAGTCTGAAGTTCATCTAAACTTGGAAGAACCAGAGACCAAGCAACTAAGACTTTTCTGTGTACAACTTGGAGGAGAGAGAGAGAAAAATTATTCACACATGTGTAACACACACACACATACACACACATACACACATATATACACAATGTCCTATATTTATGCTCTCTAAGGTTCTAACCTTGGCTTATTCCTTGTCTCTCTAAATACCCATTTCTTGGGCAAATGCATCTACTTTCATGGCTGATGATTCTAAAATAGTTATTTTCGATCTTTCCCTATTCCCCAAGTTTTAGAATCACACATCCAACTTCCTGTTAGGCACGTCTGAATGTTCTATGGACATTTCAAACTCATTGTCCTAAAAGGAATTTCATTCCAACCCCATTTATCCCGGCAGTGCTTGTTTTCCAGAGCACCCATCAACTTTTCATGTTACACAAATAACTCGTTTAGTATGTTTAATCTCTCCACCACCTCTCACTAGAATGTAATCTCCACCACGGCAAGGATCTTTGTATATTTTTTTCACTTTCTTCATCCAGGAAGTCCCTAGGTATGCCAAGAAGAGTGTCTGCCATTTAGTGGATATTGAATATGTTTGGTGAATGAATGACCTTTGCCCCCATGCCCCCAAAGCTGCTCCCACTCCAGCATCCCCAGTCTCAGCAAAGGGCACCAGCAGCCGAGCCTATGGAAACATCCCAGATCTTTGCTTCCTTACCTCCAATACAGACCCACCAATGTTACTTCCCAGATAGTCTTGTTAGCTGTCCCCTCCTCTTTATCCCTAACGCTGCTGGTCTAGTTCTATCTCTGGTCATCTCTCACCGAAATGACTTAGAAGAGCCACGGGAACTGTCTCTCTTTAAATAAGCCTACCTCCGCACAGCCAGATATTAAATGCGAACCTGAGCTTACTATTCTGCTGTATTGAAACATTCAGAGGTTCTGTTTTGCCCAAGGATAAACTCAGGCCCCTCCTTAGAGTCCAGGACCTGGACCCAATCTGCACAACAGCCTCCACTTTTATCTCCTTGCCTCTCACACGTCCATAGAGGTAACATGAAATAGCTTTTGGTGCCCTGTGCAGACAGCCTGTCCTTACTCCCCCTCAGCATTGCCAATCCTAATCTTTCAAGATTCAGTTTGGGGGTCAATTCTTTAAGAAGTTTCCTTGACCTTCCAGATTGGCCTAAATGTCATGGCTCTGTATGTTCCCATGGCAACCAACTGAAGGGATATATAAAAAAATCTGGGCAAACATTTGTAATTAACACAAAACCCTTGGGTTTATATAAGGAGGAAAGGAGTGTTCATAAAAATCCTAGATACGATCTACTGGGTAGGTATTTATTTAAGCACTTATAGGAAGTAGTTGGAAAGAATCAGGTTACCTTGTTTCCAATTTTTGGTAAAGGGAAAAAAAGACTTAATCTTTAAAGTGTTTCGTGAGAAAACTGTAAGCCAGAAGAATCCTTGGTTTCCTATCTCTGACTCAGCAGTTTTGTAGGAGGGACGATGCCCTCTGATGTACATTAGCTTCCTGTACGTGGCACACAGAGACACGGAGGGCTGCATCACACACATCGTGACCTGAAGACATCTAATAAGCAGGTGTTATTTCCTTGTTTTATCATTTCCTTAATTTCATATTGCCAATTACAAGGGGATGGCTGTATTTCAATTACTATGTAAGACCATCCTGATCTAGCTTGTGTCCATTCAATTTAAATGCTCTGTTTTGTGGCATAATTGAACGGTCCATCATCCAGCCCCCCAGACCTCACACTTACTCACACTCTTGCCTGTTGGGCCCTCTTGCTTAAGAGCACACACAGTATTGATGGGGATAACATGAGCCCATGACATGGTGAGACACACTTTCCTCTGGACCTGTTCGGTTTACTCATTCAGTTTAGAAAAGCGAAGAAAATTAACTATTAGTCAACCATTACATGTCCTTAAAAACATGTTCCCCCATAGGATAATCAGTCTATGAATTGCAGGATTTCTCACCTATATGCTGCGAAGTACACGTGAAAGGAATGAGGTGCATGTATCCAGGTGTGGGTACCTTAAATACTGCATATTTGAGGACTGCTGAGATTAATCTACAGTTAGACCTTTTAAAGCCGTTTCTTTTCAGGAAATAGATTTATAAGTCTCTTACTTCAGGGAAATGTCTGAGTGTCGAAATAGACATCATATGATTTGGCTGGCCATACCAAGATATGGACTCTTTAGCCTAACGGGTCTGCTTACGAAAATATAAATCCAGCTGACTTTACATTATAGTGAACTGTCTTCTTCTTTCACAGCCCCATACCTCTTCAGTGATTTGTGGGGGCTGTGTCTTCCAGACACTGCTGTATACTGAGTAGCCAGAAAGGAAATTAGGTTATAAAATAGCCTGCTGACTGTAGGCAGCTCTGTTCATTGAGGGATCACAAAGTAAAATACACACAAGATGAAACCAATGGGAACTTACAGTTGGAAAGAGACTGAGAGAGTAAAAACTCAGACTAGAATTAGAAGTTGCAGATTAGACATCAAAAGGCCTGCGTAAATTCTTGGGCCAGTTTCGTTGCTAATCTACTGGTTTGAGGGGCAAGTCATTAACCTGGAATGCTCTTATGCCACATAGGTACGTTGATATGTACATTCAAACATTTATTTAGTGGCTACTAAATATCTGCGGTGTTGCTAGGTTCTAGAGATAAGACCCTGTCCTGCCCTAAAGACATCGAACAGGGGAGCTAAAAGTCCAGTTGGCATCTCTCAATATTTCCTCTACTGTGCAACTCCCAAAGGTGGGTGCCAGAGTCAGCTATGAAGGTTCGTTATGGGAATCAATCTTGGTGGTTCAGTCCACGGTGGAAAATGTGGAAAAGTCCCTCAAGGAAATGTCAACAGGCCTTCTATCCCCTCACCCCTGATGCCGACATCCTTTGAAACTTTGAGAACTGCTAGTCTAGAAGGATCTTACAACCTCAAAGGGCAGTTCTACGGGCAAAATAATGTAATACGGGAAAAACGAAGAAAAAATGAAGACCTAACAGTACAACGTTACTGAATCATTTACATGATCTCTGTGTACGGACGTGGCCAAAGAACTTCAGCAGTTGTTCCTAAAGTCAAGGTCTTATATATATATATATTTTTTGCGGTACACGGGCCTCTCACTGCTGTGGCCTCTCCAATTGCGGAGCACAGGCTCTGGACGCGCAGGCTCAGCAGCCATGGCTCACGGGCCCAGCCGCTCCACGGCATGTGGGATCTTCCCGGACCGGGGCACGAACCCGTGTCCACTGCATCGGCAGGCGGACTCTCAACCACTGCACCACCAGGGAAGCCCAAGGTCTAATATTTTGATGCCACTTTACGATTTATAAAATCTGCAAAGACATTTTCCTTTATGTAATTTTTCATAGCAACAGGTAAGGCAATACTACCATTTCCATTTATAAATAAAGAAACTGACGCCCAAGTAAGTTAAATAACTTGCCATAATCTTATACCAAGTGAGTGGCAGAGCTGGAAATTAAACCAAGTCTTCTGACCCTAAAGCCAGTCCACTTTCCACCACTAGGGAGAACCCAACTTAAAATATATATGTGTGTATGTGTGCATGAGTGTGTGCATATAGGTTTATTCTTTTTCTTAAGACAGAAAGGTCCTGACAAACCTTCAAGGCAAATAAGCAATTCAAATTTAAAAATAAAACGATAAGCTTCCATTGTAAGGTACAGTAATACGGCTCTAAACCAACATTATTGACAAAAAAGGTATTCTGGATGAGACACCTAAGTGTTTTTATATTAAATGTTTAAGAAGAAGAAATAAGCACATATCTACACCCCATTAGACGGGACACAGAGAACATAATATACACTTAAAACAAATGATGTGCAGTCTCCCTATGTAGTCACCACTACACTGTCAGACCAAGCATTGCAGTGGGGTGCTCTAGGGCATAAAAGCCTGAAGCCAACAAGCTTGAAGCTCAGACTGCTGTGATTTTCCCTCTGTCCTCTCTCTAGTGGTCATTTCCAGTTCGCCCTGATGTTGTTAGTTCCTTTCGATTTTAAAGGACTCCCCTACCTGCAGCTGCTTAGAAGCCTCTGTATACGTAATCCGAGGAGGAGCTTAAGGTTAAAACCGGAAAACCACCGTAGTAAATATTCAAATATAAAAACACACATACATGTTTGTATATGTGTGTGTATGTACACACACAGTGACACACACGCAGAGACACACACTAAGGGTACCACACTGTCTTCTCAATGTTTACATCACTGCCCTCATTATTACCGAGCAGGCATAAACAATGACATATAGAGCAGGATTTTCATGAACTTAAGAATTATGGAAAATGGAAAGAAGAGATTATGAGATTTAGATCTATGAGGCCTTAGGGTGGGTCTAGGTTTGGAGCCATAAGACTTTAATATGGGTCTAAGTTTGGCCTTATGATTCCAAATAGATTAATTGGGTCTGATCCCAAATTTCTTCATCTGTAAAAGGGGAATAAAAATAACATCCATATACCATAATTTTGTGAAATTAGTGCCTCTAATTACATAAAATATTTTTAAAATAATTTCTTATTAAATCAAAAAGTTCTGATACAGAGATAGTCCTATTTCTTTCACACATACACACATGATAAAACAGTAAGCAAATACAAATTACAAAACAAAAACAAGTCATTACTCTCATGAAGTTTATATTTAAAATTTATAGCCTTGTTTCACACAGGTAGGTGCTAAAATTCTAATTCCCAAATAAATAGGAAATAAGCTATATTAATAAAAGCCTTAAAAGGCACTTGTCAAGGTTCATTATCCATTACTGATCAGCTTTTCAATGAGAGAAAAAGATGTACAGACATTTAGGCTTTTCCATGTTTATATGTACCTCAGTTGCAAAAACAATTCTTTCCTTAGCTACTTCCAGAGAAACTACTTAAAAACAACAAAAACATCTAGAAAACCGTTTTTTTGCAGAGAAGGGCAGATTTTATGAAGAGCCATACATGGGTTCTGATGTGGATGCTGACCCATAGGTAGGGCAACCCAGAGGCACCCTCTCTAAATGTCCTTCGCTCACTGCTTTATTTTTACTTATCACCTTTGTTCACCAATTAGTGAGCCTAGGAGGGGAGCCCTTACGTTGGAAGGTATAAAGCGGCATTAGAAGATGCCAGAGGTATATCTTACCTACTTATCTTCTACTGAGTCCATCACAGAGTTAAGGAAAGAAAGAAGAGGGTGGCGGGGAAGACAATCTTAAAAAATTAAATTGATTTCAGTACTATACATACTTGTTTCCCCCATTTTCTGGAAATCAGCCTTCTGGTAACAGGGCCCACCTTTTTCTCCGGGAAATGCTCATTCCCACAGTTGGTCTAGGTTGTTCAGGTTGGCCAACTCCAGCCAGGACCAGCCTATCAGATCACTGCTCCCCCCAGCCACGGTGACTGGTCTGGAAGGGGCCAACGTGAGTCAAGTTCAGTCTATGGAGATTCAATTGGGGGCTTTTATAACAACCCCTGGGAACAGAAAACCTCTTTCCTTCTCACGAGAGAAGCCACATGAGAACAGAGCCAGAACAAAGTCAAGCGATGGAGAGAATGAGATTGAATGCGAATGACCTGGCTTAAGACCATGGCTTGCCCAAAGCCATGTCCACATGAGGACTTTCCAGTTATGTGGGCCAATGAATTTCCATTGGTGCTGAAGCCAGTTTGTGTTGAATCTTCTGTCACCTGTAACCAAGAGCTCATACCCCGAGAAAGAAATATGGAACTCCTATTACCAATTCAATGCTGGGTTTGGGGACTACTAAATAATTAATAGTGTAAATAATGTAAAATCATGTACTATCAATTAAATAATGCAGAATCAACCTCAGAAGCACAGAAATAACTACTTGGTCAGCTTTTTTTATCCCAGAACTAAGGACATTTCCTTGTGGTCCTCAGCAAAACAAACATTCAAGTCATTTATGCTTAAGTCTCTGAAACACCAATTCACCTCTCAGAAAAATGTCCTGAGAAATATACCTGCAGGAATCTTAATGCTGAACTCCTTAGTAAGAATAAGTATCAATTACACAACACTTCTCCTGATAGCAAAAAATTCTACACTTTGACCAGTCATAGTAGTCAACATTAATAAAACCATCAGGCCTAAGCCTGATGTTAGTTAATTGCTTGGAAGTGAAGCTGGAGAAAGGCAGAAACAAACGAAAAGACCATTTCTCCTTAGTAAGTACAACTACTTGGACAGAAGCAAAAGCTAGACTACATAACTTAAAGAATCTCAGTCCAATTTTTCATTTAATGTACTGGTTTGGAAACTTTCAGTAGGAACGAAGGTAGGACTCAAATGGGGACCTGGACTCTCAAGCGGCTGTTAAATGACAATGTTTTGTAAGGAACACAACTTAAATTACACACACGATCCTGATGTCAATGTTTTAACTGGCCACCAACACATATATTTATACAGAAACAGACCAGGCAGATGTGCTGTAAAAAAATGGTCTTTCTGATCATGCAAATTAAATTTATGGTGACACAGAATGATTTTGATTAAGTCTAAGTGGAAAAAAAAAAAAAAACTGAGACAAACCAACAACCAAAACAACCAGTATTTCTGACTGGTTGCTCTTAATCCACAGTTTAGAATTTTGGCCATTAAATATTGCTCGGTGGAGAATCTCCAAGTGGTTTTTAGACAAGGCTTCATTACTATTTATCACTGACAGATTACATCCAAAACTAAGGACAGATTACATCCAAAACTAAGGACATTTTTGAATTATTTCCCAATAGTGTTATCGAGTTAACCTTGCAAGTAAACTGCACACCAGGAAAGAAAATGTGTAAAAGGAACACCCACATGAACATTTACCTTCCACTGCTCTTTTGAAGAACACTTTGCAGCTGCCACAGGTCACTACACCATAGTGACATCCTGAAGCCTCATCCCCACACACCAAACATATTTTGGAAGGTCTTGAGGATCCAGTGGAAACACTTCGTAAAGTAGAGCTGGGGAAAGAAATCAAGATTTAAATAACTACAGTGTAGTGGCACATTCGACATGCTGTACAGCTTAGCTCAATATCTGTCAATCATCTTGGTTCCATCAATGAATTCAATATGGTCCCATCCCGAGTGACTTAGGAAATGAAGGCAAAATCCTATGAGGGGAGTAATGTATCAAGAATTCTCTACAGCAAAGCCTCTTCTCAGTACTAAGAAGTCATAAATAATCCCATATAAACTTTTCTCTTCCTTTTCCTGTTTTTGAGAACGTTTACCAAAAAATATTATTTGCATTCTAGGTGAACAGAGAGGAGAGAAATCTTGAGCTGAGTCATCACAGAACTATTTTTGGCATCAAAGGGCTATTACAATACTTCTCAACTCTCTTCACTCGGACTCAGATTATATCTCAATTTATGCCAGATAAAAAACTCTCCCCTCTCCAAAACAATCCACAAATTAAAATTCAAATAATTCTTGTCTCTTTTGCCAGGAATTTTACTCCTCCAAGCTCCTGCATATTCTCCCATGTTACCTTACCTAGGTATGTTCAAATTGCTTCATTTCGCTTACTAATTTAAAGGGGCACAGTCAATACTAAAAACAAGCCATATATGGTAACTATCTCAGGTACCTTTCATGGTAAGAAACTGAAGGGTGCAGTTTTTAGGGACAAATTTAACCTTTTAAGCAACAATCTACATGAATCCTTTTTTTTTTTTTTTTTTTTTTTTTGCGGTATGCGGGCCTCTCCCGTTGCGGAGCACAGGCTCCAGACGCGCAGGCTCAGCGGCCATGGCTCACGGGCCCAGCCGCTCCGCGGCATGTGGGATCTTCCCGGATCGAGGCACGAACCCGTGTCCCCTGCATCGGCAGGCGGACTCTCAACCACTACGCCACCAGGGAAGCCCTACACGAATACTTTTAAAGGAGACTCTTGTCAAGCTATATTACATATTCCCGTGCCGGTTTATGGCACAATCTGAACAAAATTGTTTTAAATTCTAATAAGGTCTCATAGTTCAGTGACCGATGTGTGCCAAGCAGGCAAAGAATTCGATTTTTTTTTTTCATTCCTAGCCCACATGCACTTATTGAATATCTACCCACAGGTCCTGTGCAAGGTACTGAGGAAATAAATATAGACTGCTCAGTCCCTGTCCTCAAAGTTGGTGGAGACATGCAGCATTATGGCCTGAGCTTAGGTGCGGGGTAATACGGCAGCACATGGTAGGCTCAGCCTTCCATACTGGGAAAGCTAGGAATATACCAGTCAGCAGCCTTCCCCAAAGGTGACAGCTGAGCTGAGTTCTGAAGCACGACTAGATGGTAGCCAGACAAAGACAGGGGCAGAGCAAACAGAATGTGCAACGCGAGCTGGAATGTGAGAGAAATTCGAGCTGAACGTGTTCAGAAAACATTGGGTAAATTTTTTGTATGTCAGCACCATCACCTTGTTGTCCTAGCTTTATGTCTCCATGTAAAACAGCAGGAACATAAAAGCTCAAAGAAAACATATGAAATGGCTAGAATGGTGATGATTTCTGTTTTTCAAATTAGCTAAATGTGATACTATTGCCTTCGTGATTTTTTTAAAATTGATTTTATACGTTTTAACTACACTCTCACCAAAAACAGATGAAGGAACAAACTATGCAGCTGCTCAGAGCACTGCAGCATGACTGACTTTCTAGAAAAATGACTTCTTAAATCAAAGGCTGAAACAATGTTCTCCAAAGTTGTTTCTCCTTCTGAGAAAAGTGCTCTTTATTATTTTTATTAGCGTCCTTTGACTTCTTTATGGCATTCAAAACATTCCATTTCAGCCCCAGTAACTTCTTCGGCATATTGGCCAGTAGAACTCAACCCATACTCTCTCTTACGCTTCACAGGAAAATACCATGATTGCATAAACAATTAGAAGACAACGTAAAAACCATCATTAACATGTAAGTGCTTTTTTACAACTGCAAGCATACATGGGATTTGTATTTAACATTTTTGTGAGCCTTGGTCTTGGTCCTCAAACTGAAGAGTCTCTTAACTTTGGTCTTTGGAACTCTCCTCTTCTATCCAAATACACTTTCCTTGGCTCAGTCAATGGCAACTGCTATGGGCTGAATCATGTCCTTCTCCCCACTTCCAATTCCAATGTTGAAGTCCTAGCCCCTAAGACAGAGGGTGACCTTTTTTTTTTAAACCGAAGTACAGCTGATTTACAATGTTGTGTTCATTTCTGTTGTACAGCAAAGTGACTCAGTTTTTTATCTATGTCTATATCTATATATGCACACACACATTCTTTTTTATATTCTTTTCCATTATGGTTTATCCCAGGATATTGAATACAGCTCCCTGTGCTATTCAGTAGGACCCTGTTGTCCGACCATTCCATATATAATAGTTTGCATCTACTAACCCCAGACTCCCAGTCCATCCCTCCCCACCTCCCCCTCCCCCTTGGCAACCACGAGTTTGTTCTCTGTGTCTGCGAGTCTGTTTCTGCTTCATAGATAGGTTCATTTGTGTCATATTATAGATGCCACGTATAAGTGATATCATGTGGTATTTGTCTTTCTCTTTCTGACTTACTTCACTTAGTATGATAATCTCTAGTTGCATCCATGTTGCTGCAACTGGCATGAATTCATTCTTTTTTATGGCTGAGTAGTGTTCCATTGTGGATATGTACCGCATCTTCTTCATCCATTCATCTGTCAATGGACATTTTGGTTGTTTCCATGTTTTGGCTATTGTGAATAGTACTGCTACGAACATAGGGGGTGCATCTATCTTTTTGAATTATAGTTTTGCCCAGATATGTGCCCAGGAGTAGGATTGCTGGATCATACGGTAATTTCATTTTTAGTTTTCCATCAGAGTGTAATCTTATTTGGAAATATGGTCATAGCAGATATGATTAGTTAAGATGAGATCATTTTGGAGAAGGGTCATCCCTAATCCAATATGATTGGGGTTCTTAGTAAAAAGAGGAAATTAGGACACAGACACACACAGAGAGAATGCTGTGTGAAGATGAAGAGAGTGATACTCGTACAAGTCAAGGAACGCCAAAGACGGCCAAGAAACCACCAGAAGCTAGGAGAGAGGGATGGAACAGATTCTCCCTCACAGCCTTCAGAAGGAACTAACTCAGCTGACACGTTAAACTTGGCCAAGCCTACAGAAACCATGAAACAATATATTTCTGTTGCCGAAGCCACCCATTTGTGGTACTTTGTTATGCAGCCCTAGCCGACCGATACAGCAACTTGGACTCATCCCTGACTCTTCCTTCTCCCTAGTTTCCTTCTCAATCTGTTCAATTCTATTTACTTTACCCTCAAAAAACATCCAGATTCTGATCACTTTCCACACCTCCTCTGGGACCACTCTAGTCCAAGCCATCAACACCTCTTCCCAGGATGTGTGGAAGTCTGTTCGCTCATCTTCCTGTTTCTCCTTGCCTCCTTCCTTCCCCTGTAGCCAGAACGGTCCTTATTCACTCCTTTGCTCAAAACCATCCAAAGGCTCAGAGGAAAAGCCAAAGTCATCCTATGACCACAGGGCCCCAATGTGGCCCCTGAGACCTTACGAACCTTTCTCTCTTGTTTGCTGCCCTTCAGCAACACTGGCATCCTTGCCAGACCTCAAACACACCAGGCGTGCCCCCACTTCGGGGCCTTTGCACGTGCTGCCCCCTGTTCATCCAGATATCTATACAACCCCACACCCCCACCTCCCTTCAGGGTGTCATCCAAATGTCACTTTCTCAGTCAGGCCTTTTCTGCCCCCTCTACTGAAGACACCCCTTCTTCCAAACCCCCTTTCCCTTCTGCTTTATTTTCCTCCCTAGCGCATGTCACCAGCTAACATGCTGTGTATTTTCCTTCTTTAGTCTGTTTATTGTTTGCTTCATCCACACAAGAAGGTAAACTCAACAGGGGCCTGGATTTGCTTCTGTGTTATTTGCCACTATGTCCCCAGGGCATGGCATAGTCCCTGGTACCTATTAGCCTCCCAATTAACACTTGGGATAAATGAGTGATCTCAGATGACTGGCCTTTTCATCAGTTTTGAACTCCTACTGCATTCCTTACATATAAGAATGTGATTGGTTTTTAACTGTCTTGAGAGTGAAAAGTATGTAGTGGAACCGAATGCAGAGAAGTCAAAGCATAGCATCGAAAAGATGCATTGTGAAATCCCAATTAAAACAGTAATTTGGCTCAATGACAAAATTAAAGCAAAGGGGGATTATTTTTCCTTCTTGTTCACTAACATCTCTCAATGACAAGGGAGCACACTTGCCTCTATGTGTCTCTCGGCAGCCCTCTGCTTCTTCGGTTTCTGTAACAGTGTACTGAGCTCAGTCTCTATTTCTCAGGCTCTTTCTCATTGTCTATATCACCAATGTAGATTTTCTTTGGCGTTCTACCTTTGGCCATCTTTTTTTCTCATTTCTACACTTTATCCCTTAATGACCTTATCCACTCTCCCAGCTCAAACAGCTCTCCTGGTGAATGACTTCCCGAATCTTTATATCCAGCTCCAACCTCTCCCCAGTGTTCCAATTTCATGTGTTCACTTCCTTTACATAACTTCCCAGCCTCTGTGGTCTACTGGCCTCTGGAAGGGTACTGCCATCTGCTAGGCACCCAGGTTCAAACCTTCATTAACACGTCTAGTCAGTTACCAAGTTCTGCTTCTCCAGGCCTGTCTCC
Source organism: Tursiops truncatus (assembly GCF_011762595.2). Classification (NCBI taxonomy): domain Eukaryota; kingdom Metazoa; phylum Chordata; class Mammalia; order Artiodactyla; family Delphinidae; genus Tursiops; species Tursiops truncatus. Next base: position 110,598,897 of record NC_047038.1, on the reverse strand, counting down.
CATCACTTCTCTTCACCCTGTTGGGAACCCAGGTTCAGACCCTTGTCACTTCCTCAGGCTTCTTCCCCAACCCTCCAGTTCATTCTACAGTGGCTAACAAATGACGTTTCCTGTTATACAGTTCTGATTCTAGTACTGCCCAGTTCAGAATCTTCCATCATCCCTACACAACACCACCATAAATGATAACGTTCCTGTCCCTCTTCCTTCATGCCTGCCCCCGCAGGTCCTCTCACGCTTGTGCTCGCCCCACTGCAACATCCCTGTTGAGGTGCTGTGGGTACCACCATCTGTACACCTACCCTCGCTCCAACTCCTGGGAAAACTGTCCATCCTTCAAGGGCCCCTAATGTTCTTCCGGCAGGATGCACCTCTCCCTTCTGATTTGCTTTCGTGAATTCCTGATTTGCTCACCCCCCTCCCCCAACGGTCATCACTTCTGCCCCGACATTCGTGATTTGTGTCCTTATCCTAATCCTTTGAGGGCAAAGACCTTGTCCTCTGCCTCTCTGTACTCTCTGCTGCCATTAGTGTGGAGCTGGGACTATTTATTGAATGAATGAAATCACAACCTTAATCTCATCACAGCAGAACATAAATTTCCAAAAGGCAATTTTAAAGAAGATAAATGAATGAGGCCAAGGTTATAGGTTCAATTCCTATATGGTTCATTTAGCTTTGCACAGAGGCGAAAAAACATCCGGGGAGACAGACTATCCTCAAAAGCTCAGCGAGCTATCCCACAAGCGTCTGCATTAGTAACAAAGAAGACAGGCCACAAAGTGTGGACGGGTCAGGAAAACTCCAGTCTCCACTGACACCCTTTCATGTGATTACCTCTGAAACTGAAAGATGGGACATGGTTGGAAGGGTATATGTCTGGTTTCAGGAAATACGTTATTACATTTTATAAGCAGGGAGAGGGAGGAGAGGAAAAGGAGGAGAAGGGAGCAGACCTTGAACTCACTTGTTAGATTCTGGGTTATATCAAAACACAAAGCTTATTGAGTGATTTTTGGATGTAAGAATTCACCTTTATAGTATGTATAATCCATTAACATCTTATAACATCTAAGCATCTTCATGGGATGTGAGTCCCAAACACGCAGGGGTAAAGGCAGGCACAGGAGCTCAGTAAGGAAGCCTGGTTCCGGTTCTAGCTCAGCCACTAACTGATAAAACCTTAACAAAATCACCTCTCCTCTTTGGGCCGTAATTCTCACCACAAGAATGTTGAACAGATCATCTCTAAGATCCTTTTCAAGATACCCCTTTAAGATAAATATGGGCACAAAAGATAAATGGAACACCCTGTCATGATCAAGCTTTATTTGAAGTGGATTTCAAGCTCAAGTTAAAGACAGCACCTTACACACAGTAAACAGCCATTGTCTGATCTAGATCAAGCATGAAAACATCTGCATGTAAAAACTTATTCTTTCTAGAACAGCTAATCCTATGGCACTTAAAATCTTTCTTGCATCTACATGATTGTGTCTTTGCTGATTCTGCTTAAAAATTCTGCATAAATGTATGCATTCAAATGGTATTCTACCCACTAAAAACCATTTTAACAGCAACGAGTTGGGAAAAACTACCCAAACTGGTCATTTTTGGTCTTGGTAATCAAAGAAATAACATGCACAGAATTTTATTATCCACAAAGGTGGTTCACAGGGTTTTAGACAGATGTTAAAGTACTATATAAAGCAGAAATGAGTGAGCATTGCATTTCCACTTGTAAAGACAAGTGTCTCTCTTCGGGAAACACAAGGAAGGTGCAACTATTTTCAGTACCAAGTAGAATAGTTCTAATGACTCAGTGAAGAGCTAAAGAGATTAATCAAAGGTTCATGCTGATTTGGGTGACAATTGGGAGGGGATATCCTAACCAATTATCAAAAACACTTACTGGGCAATCTTTTTCCACGAAACGGTTGGAGGCTTAGGGAGAAGCAATAAGAAGCTGTGTGAGAAAAAGGGATTTCTACCGACTGAACTGGAAAATTGGGCTGAGAATCTATAATGTACCATGTTGTTCCAGGAATTACCATGTTATTTCCCCATCTTTATAACAATTACATAACAACACCATAGTGATTGATCCACCACTATTCAGTGACCAGAAATTCTTCACATGACAAGGAGTTTGTCCCCTGTCTCAAGCTCACTCAACATCAATGAAGCAAACCTGTCTTTTGTACTTTCACTTAATCAGAGATGCTTCTACCATCATCACCAGCTGCTGAAAAGTTGAATCTTTCCACATGCAATCAATTCAAGCATTCATTCAGTGATCTAGAGCAGAGTGAGAGTTTGGAGGCCTATGCAAACAATACTTCAGGAAACATCCTTCTGTCTGAACATGCTGGTGTGTTTTAAATCCTTCATTAATTAAGCTATTCATTGGAAGCCTGCTATGCCCCCCCCCTTTTCTAGGCACTCAGATGAGTAAGAAAAAGTCCCTATTCTCATGGACTTTCTACTACAGTAGAAGAGAACAACAATACAGAAGGAAATAAATTCAGACAGTGGTAAGTGCTTTGAAGAAAATGACAGAGACCGAGATTGGCTGGGGCAGTGGAAGGTTAGGATTCTTTAGAAAGGTAGCCTGGGAAGGCATCTCTGGCGAGACTGAAAGGACAAAGTAGCCAGACATGCGAAGATGCCAACAGAGGGAAGAGCAAGTGCAAAATCCCTGAGGAAGGAATGAACATGACACGTTCCAGAGATGGAAACGAGGGCAAATGAGTAGTAGCCGAAAGGAGGCAGGAGAGATGGGAGGAGGTAGGATGTGTGGGCCAAGAGGACAGAGAGAGACTACATGGGTCTCGAGGGCTGTGGTGATGACTCAGGATGCCAGTTTAAGTGCCATCACGAGTGATGTGAATATTGAGATGTTTGAAGCAGAAGGGTAATATGATCTGCATGACATTTAAAAATCTGACTTTGGCTGTTGCCTGGAGAATGGACTACAGGAGTGGGTGATGTTGGAAGTGGGGAGACCAGCCACGTGAGCTCCAGCAATTATGCAGGAGATGACAGAGCTTGGATTTAGCTTAAAGCAGTGAAGACGGTGAGAAATGGCCTTTTTCGCTCTTTAAGTAGATAGTACCCACTGGACTTGCAGAAAAATTGTATGGTGGTGCTGTTTATATTTTCATAGTGGAATGAAGAGCAGTTTGGCAGTTCAGGGGAGTTTGTTTCGGACCCGACAGTGGTAAAACAGTTATCAGTATGGTATGTTCCTATTTTTGTAAATAATACAATAGCAATAATACTAAATGATAGTCTATCCATAGGAAAAACTGGGAGCAAACATATATCAGTCTTATTTAACCTTTCTGGGCCCACTTTGTCATCTGTTAAGGAGTGATAACAAAAGTCCTACCTTATAGGGTTCTTACAGATTAAATTAGTCAATACATACATACATACATATAGATAGAGATATATTTTAAAGGAATCCAATTTTTATTGTAACACAGTTATCAAAATATTTTTTTCTTTTCCATTAAGGTTTATTACAGGATACTGAATATGGTTCCCTGTGCTATACAGTAGGACCTTGCTGTTTATTTTACATATAGTAGTTTGCATCTGCTAATCCCAAACTCCTAATTCATCCCTCCCCCACCCCCTTTCCCCTTTGGTAACCATATGTTTGTTCTCTAGGTCTGTGAGTCTATTTCTGTTTTGTAAAAAAGTTCATTTGTGACGTATTTTAGATTCCACATATACATGATATATGGTATTTGTCTTTCTCTTTCTGACTTACTTCACTTAGTATGATAATCTTTAGGGCCATCCATGGTGCTGCAAATTGCATTATTTCATTCTTTCTTATGGCTGAATTACTCAATATATTTAAGAGCACATACAACGGTGTCTGACACATATTCAGCACTATTTAAATTCGGACTATTATGAATCAGTATTATTGTTGGATCTACAACTCTTTTTTTTTAAATTCATTTATTAATTTATTTATTTTTGGCTGCGTTGGGTCTTCATTGCTGTGCACAGGCTTTCTCTAGTTGCGGTGATCCAGGGCTACTCTTCGTTGCAGTGTGTAGGCTTCTCATTGCGGTGGCTTCTCTTGCTGCGGAGCACAGGCTCTAGGCGGGCAGGCTTCAGTAGTTGTGGCTCACGGGCTCTAGAGCGTAGGCTCAGTAGTTGTGACGCATGGGCTTAGTTGCTCCGTGGCATGTGGGATCTTCCCGGGCCAGGGCTCGAACCCGTGTCCCCTGCATTGGCAGACGGATTCTTAACCACTGCACAACCACGGAAGTCCCTACAACTCTTAATAGAGACTGGCATAGTAGGAGAACTACAGATAATTCTACTTTTCTATAGCATATTTTTCTGTACTGCTTTAAATTTATATAAGCATGTATAACATTGGTTAGCAGCAAAAAACAAGGTTTTTAAAAATATAGTATAAGAGAGTGGTACAGCAACAGCCATATTGTTTATTTACTGTTTAGGCAATGTTCTGTGTGACTATGGATTTGAGAATCTCTTTTAAGAATTCTGGTTCCTCTGGTGACTGTAGCATGTAGGCTGGGAACAGCCACATTAGACCATCAAGATAAACAATCACTGAGATTCAAATATATACTTTTATATAAAGAACACTAAATTTAAGAAACCTAAGAATTTGGAGAACACTCAATATACAAAAAATACATTTCAGAAACAAATCACCTTTGACTACTAGTTTACTAAAATCCGTACCTTCATCCGCATATAAATGAGGAAAAAAAACCCTTTTGCTGACTATTTCCTTTTTGAGTCAATTTTTAACGTAAGATATCTCATTTTAGTTTTCCCACTATTTAGGGGTAATATTTGGGAGTGATTCTTGTGGTATATTTTCTTTGGTGATATTATCATCTTTGATGATAAGTGAATCATTAATGTTTTGGGGAATGATTTACCACTAAACAAAATTCCTCCTCTTAAGCCACAATTCATAATGCACCACAGACAGGAATTAAATAATTGGTACACATCTTTCAATCTCAGATGTATGAATAAAATTATAGATAAAGCTACCTGACACAGAAACTTCAAGGATATAACTAGCTTGGAAAATAAAAATTAAAGCCCCCAAAATGGCTGATTAGTCTTTTCCTATTTACCTTTTTCTTTGTTTTTACAACAGTTTATATGATTAGTAATATTTATTAGAGTGGCTCTGTTTAATAAGTATTTTCTATACTTTGAATTTCATTTAAGTGAATGCAATTTTCCCATAAAAGACTTATAATCAACAGAGCATAGCTTCAGCACAGCAGGAACGTATCCTGACAGAGATCTAGAAGGAAAAAAAGGTAGGAATATTTTGGATCACATGCTAAGCCTAGCCTAGGATGTGTAAAATTTCATTTTAAAAATAAAGATCTAGGGCTTCCCTGGTGGCGCAGTGGTTGAGAGTCTGCCTGTCGATGCAGGGGACACGGGTTCGTGCCCCGGTCCGGGAAGATCCCACATGCCATGGAGCGGCTGGGACCGTGAGCCATGGCCGCTGAGCCTGCGTGTCCGGAGCCTGTGCTCCACATCGGGAGAGGCCACACAGTGAGAGGCCTGTGTACCAAAAAATAAAAAAAATAAAAAATAAAATAAAATAAAGATCTATGCTAGAAGGACATTCAAGTAACTTTTTCTCCTTCAATTATGGCTAGACAAATTCTCACTTGATGATAATATGCAAAATCTATTTTTTTGGACAGTAGGCAAAATTATTTAACCCTAGATGAAAACGTATTTTCTAACAAAACGAAGTGTCAAATGTAATTACCGGCCACTGTACTGTTAATGAATCATTTTAATCAGGTGACTTCCACACCAGCTGTGTGGACGTCCTTCTTAGAACACAAAGATAACAAATGACTTCTATTCTCAATAAGTTTATAATCGAGCAGGGTAGGTAAGACATGGAGATTGGTAAATATTAAAGTCACTGTGTGACAGGAGTCATCCATGGCTAAAAATAAAGAATTCATAGAATCCAGTAACTTGCAGTTGGGTTGAAGGAAAGCTTCACGAAGAAATGGGGCAAGGTGAAAATGAGCTGGACCAAGAAAAACGTCCAGACAGGGACAAATGCATTGGGATACAGAACTCAATGAGTTATACACTGACAAGCATGGAAAAAGGCCCAAATCATGAGTCTCCAACACCAGATTCAGTGGTTAGAGATGATTCTAGGACAGTGAGTTGAAACATCTGGCAGACAACTGAAAAGGTGACATGGAAAACGAAGCGAGGTACAAAGATCTACCATGTTAGAGGACACAAAGTGACTGATGACAACTGTTAATATGCACAATACGGATAATGACAACAAAAGGTCTGATGAACTGAAAGAAAACTAAGGACCACTGAATAGGGGAAGCAGGAAAAACAGGTTCAACAAGAGAAAGTTTGGAACATCACTCAAGAGGTAGGTCACCCTTAGAGAGCAAGGACTCTGGATTTTACTCTTAGAACAATGAATAAGCTCACCCCAGCAGAAGGTGAAATGAGGAGAAAAGAAGGTCACCGATGGAAATCTACAGAAAACTCACATTTCTGGTTAGGCAGGGAAAGAACTTGCTAACAAACCTGAGGAAGAAAGACAAAAGAGGCGGGAAGGCAAGATGATGCAGAGTCTTGGAATCAACGGGAGGAGATCAGGAATGGGGGACCAACAGTGTCATATGCCACCAAGAGAGCAAGACTAAAGATGAACCACTGGGCTGTGGTCACTGTTGACACTGTTGACTTTAGCGATGGTTTTTTCTGCATATATAAGATGCATATATAAGCCATATTGAAGTGAAAGGCACTCCCCATCTTCTCTATTAAGAAGTTTCCATATTCAGGGAAGTTGTCTTAGTCATAAAACTACTACCTGGTAATTTGAGCACATGCAAAGTCTCTAAAAAAGATCTAACATCAAATCATCTCCAGAAACATTTACTGAGCACATATATGCCCATCAGTGGTTGCTAATACAATGACCAAATATATGTGCTAAAAAAATGCCTCCACATTTTATTTTACCTCTGTAATCACTGGCATGTCGAGTGCTAGTTATTTAGAATCCCCTTGGAAGGAATCATAAACTTATCACACGATCTGTTGGACAGTACTTTATAAAGTATGTTGGAAAGAGACTACCTCTAAGTACTTGCTTGAGTGTATAAATTATGTTTTAAGAAGATTACCACAAAATGCTTGCTTGAGTGTTTTTAATTGCAGTGACTTTGCTTTTGAAACATACTATAAACAGAAACAGACTCACAGACTTTGAAAACTTATAGTTACCAAAGGGGAAAGGTGTGGCGGAGGGATACATTAGGAGTTTGGGATTAAAATATACACATTCCTGTATATAAAATAGACAGTCAACAAGGACCTACTGTATAATACAGGGAACTCTGCTCAATATTCTGTAACAATCTATATGGGAAAAGAATCTGAAAAAGAATGGATATATGTATATGTACAACGGAATCACTTTTCTGTATGCCTGAAATTAACACATTATAAATCAACTACACTCCAATATAAAATAAAAATTAAATTAAAGAATAAATAAAAATTGTGAAAAAAGAAACATACTATCAATATGCAACATGATTTAACTTTTCCCCCTGAACGTTAACTATCCTTATGTTAAGATGCAGACTTAGATGCTGATACGGATGGCCTGAGATTCTGAGCAGTAATGGACACTGGACCTAGCTGTGGATCCTGAACCTGAGTTATTTAGAAAATTACTGATTTCAGCATGGTTTTTTTTATCACATTTTAAAGAAGTTGATGGAAAACATGCTTCATCATGGCCTTTCTGAACAACAGAATATGGCTTCTTTCTATAAATTTAATTATTCCAAACTCCAAACTGCTTTTTCCCTGAGTTGTTTCTCTTAAATTCTAGAAATAATGATTTTCATTGCCACTGATACGGCCCTCCGATTTGCCAACTCGACTCAATCAGTTATGACCGCTGCTATGCAAGGCTCATATGTAAGATCACAGAGGTTCTGCAGCTGGCACCCTCTATCCTACCTGCCTTATACTAAGTTTTCTTCACATGGGATAAAGGGATAGCCTTCATTATTTCAAAAATTTACATGTGATAGGTTTAGAGAGGTTCATTCCAAAATCTATAAATTAATGACATTAATGACAATGTCCTGGCACATTTGCTGACATGGCACCATGACATATTTACTTCAAATCTACTCAATATCTGATTTTAAGCAGAGTTACCACCCTTGAAATATTAAAAACAGCATCTTCCTTAAATTTAATTTTTATTTTATGTTGGAGTATAGTTGATTTACAATGTTGTGTTAGCTTCAGGTGTACAGAAAGCGATTCCGTTGTACATATACATATATCCAGTCCTTTTCAGATATTTTTCCCATATAGGTTATTACAGAATATTGAGTAGAGTTCCCTGTGTTATACAGTAGGTCCTTGTTGATTATCTATTTTGTATACAGTCGTGTGTATATGTTAATCCCAACCGCTTAATTTATCCCCCTTTCCCCTTTGGTAACCTAAGTTTGAAAAACAGCCTCTTAGTATGTCATCAAAAGTCCTAAGGAATGCTTATATTAATTGGATCAAATAAATTCATTCTTTACCATCTCAGTTTCTGAATGATCAATGAGGTATCACCACTTTAGAGTTAGGGAAAAAAATTGAAAAATAAATCCCAAATTATTAACGTATTTTGTTAGAGTTAATTCTATAATTGTGAAATGACATCACTGCGTTCAGATCAGCTTAATACTCTGAAATGGCCTTTCAGCAAAGGTATAAGGAATCTATCAGAAAAAAATCTTTTCCATTCACACTTTAGTTTATAACAGGTCAAAAGAATATTCCTTTTCAAAACACTAATACATTTTTCTAGTTACGAGGGTTTTCTTCACGGGAGCCTACAGTCTAACCACACACGAAAAGAGCCACCTTGTCCTCATTCTGCTTGAAGGCAGGATGACTCAAGGCTGGCTCCTGTCGGCGGGCATCACTACAAGGAGTGGTTTGGTCAGAGCTGCAAAAGGCTACTCAGGGAAATGACCAGCCTCACTGGTAAGCTCTGAAAAGAAGGCATATGTGTGCACAGACACCTGAAGAGGAACACATATGTACCCTCAAACATGCAAGAATCTTCTGCAGTATTCTTCTGCTCTGCAGGTATTCTTCATAAGAACTCCCTCGGAAGAAAATGGCAGAGGCTTTAAGGAGGAGCCAGCATAGGGCACTAGTCAGTAGACTTGGATGACTGAGTCTGCAAGGAAATTCAGAGGCGCCTTTTCGACTCCACCCCCCTACCCTTCAGGACTGAGGGATCAATGCTGTACTGTTCCATCTGAGCCGCCTACGCTCGCCTTTAAGTTCCCTACAGAGCTCCCTTTTAAACTTCTCCTGCTTAAGCACAGTCTGTAGGATTAAGCCTACATATGAAATTGCTGTTCAACTGTTTCTGACCTGCAAAAGCAGGCATTTCTTATGGTTGCATTTAACACATTTCTGGACACTGGTTTCAATGATAAAACCAGGGTCTATCACAGGACAGCATTTCCAGATCGATAAAATCATCATCTACGATTAAGTGGGCAATAGCATTCTACTAAGTATGATGGTCTCAGGTCTTCAAGGTAACACACTGAAGTACTGAGGTGAACTTAGATATTGCTGATCCCACCCCCAGACCGCCGAGTTCCTTTCCATTACCATGTTCTCCAGCAATTTTGGCTCTTATTTTAAAAACTGTTCATTTTTTCTGATCGATTTCATTACTTTTACTTTTCAGTGAAATGCTAGTATAAAAAATTAATAAACAAAACCGTATGCTCATTTTCTGACTTGACATGAACAGAACAATGACAGAATCCTGTGTACTTTCTTTGGGTCTTTATTATTCTTAGGGTTTGACATGTCGGGCTGTTACTCTGATTGCCTCCCTCCAAAAATACTTGACACCCAAGGTTTCACAAAGGCTGGGTTTTGGCACGCAAAGACCGTCTGCACCCATGTGTTGACTCAGTGTGGCTCCATGCGGCCAACTCAGAGGTTCATAAAAATGCAGGAGTTATTTCACGAGCTATCATCTTGTCCAGGTATCTTGTACCCTACTTTACTCTTAAGGAAAAAAAGCAAGACAAAAAATATCTATCAAATACTCTGCTTCTTCCTTCTCCTCTTCCACCTCTGTCCCCACCTTCCTACTGCCCCAACCCCACTATCATACATATTTTGGCTTTGAGAAAAAAGCCACCACTATTATTAGAGGTGTGGGTATATTTGGTTCTTGTAGAAAAGACATTAAAAGTATTTAAATATTTCATTTAAATGGAAGGGACCATTTAGGTATTTGCCAGTAGTGGACCCACCTTTTTTCTAGCTAGCTCACATATACCTTCTTCCTCACCGTGTCTCTGTAACTAAGGAATAGGGATAGTCACCTCCACATCTCCCTCCAAACCCAGAGGTCCTGTGCTGTGAGCAATAAGCAGGTGTTGCAACAACTGTTTTGTCCCTCTTTTCACTTACTTGACACCATTACTGAGCACCTAGCATATGCCAGGCATTGTCCTAAGTCTTGACCAGCTAACAAAATACACTAAAATCCCTGTAATTTGGAGGTCATGCTCTTGGGCTCAGATGGGGGTGGAGGGGCAAGGGGACTGCATAAATCCCTACTGGAAAGTAAAGGAATGTTGATATATGTATTAACTTCTGAAACCATTTAAAATTATTTTCCTCACTCTTATAAAACGTATCAAGCCTGCTTAAAAGAGTTCTTCCTCAAAGCAGGAAAAACCAAAATGAAAGGTCTAGATTCAGTTAACTCAATGTAACTTCTTGTAAATGAGATGACAGTCATGAGACTCAAGAAAGTACCCTCGAGAGTACTGAATCAGGATTTAAATACATACTTTCATGGTTTAGTCCTGGGGTGTGTGTGTGTGTTTGTGTGTGTGTGTGTGTGTGTATGTGTGTGTGTGTGTGTGAAAATGCCCTTGGAATTTAAGTAAACACGCTAGTCTTTTCTTGCTTTCAGTGAGATGTGGCAGTCCTTCCAATAAAAGGTACTCATGTTTTTACAACTGGCATGAATACTCCATTTAATTATCTTCCAATGTTGTGAAAATCTGTACTTATGAAAAGACAATCGTTAACTTGCACCAAAATAACTTTTATCATTTTCCTGACATTCTTAAGAGCAATCACAGAAGCTTTTCTCAAAAGTTTAAAACCTCAAGTTAGGTTTTTGCCTTTGGAATGGATCTGAGAAAAGATGAAAAACATTTTAAAAACAAGGCAAACGGCATAGATATCAAAGCAAATATGACATTGTTTAGTGGTCAGAAGTAGTTCCACTAGAACTTGTGAAAAAAGAAAAAGATTTCAGAATGCCTATAAATAGTGATGAAAGACGGTGAAGTTGAGGAAGGGCGTTCCTTCAGTTTTAATAGCAACAAGGCAAGAAGCAGTGGATAAGTAACTTACATCTATCTTGCTTCAAAAATCTTTCCCTGCCACTACTGTTGCCAGAGAAGAAGTAGACGAACGGCCATCTGATACCACCCTGATACCCACCACCAAAGATCTGAGGGAACCTGGCCTTTCTCTTTCTATTTTATTATATGGAATTACCTAATATAAGATCTACTAAACCTCCTATGTTTAATCTCAGTGCCACAGAACTAGGACTGTTAGATGTCCCGACTTGATTTTAAGGACACTGCATATACCCTCTATCAAAATTGTACCATAATCACCTGTTTGCAATAAAAATTTAAAAATCTGCATCAATATTCCCTTTCTAGTGTTTGAAATCTGTATATACTATATATATTCTTTGGAAGAGATTAATATATTTTCAAACAGAGGGAACATAATACAGATGCATATACATACAAGGATGTGTATCTGGGTAAATTCTACCTGATTTAAAGAATATGGTCACCAACATTTTTTTTTTTAATACAGTAAAATAACGTTCAGGACTCAAGATAGCATCTTGGCCTTTTCTCCTCTTAATTTAATAAAACTTATCCAAACAGATAATATAATTTTTAAGGGCCCAGAAAAGAAGGAGTTGGCCCCAGGGGTGCTGTGATCCCAGCAGGGTGGGTCACAGGGACAGCAGGAAACTTTTTTTTTTTTTTAAGATTTTAGCATTTTTTATTTTTAATTTTTATTTATTTTTTTGGCCATGCTGCGCGGCATGCGGGATCTTCCCCCATCAGGGATCGAACCCGAGCCCCCTGCAGTGGGAGTGCGGAGTCCTGACCACTGGACCGCCAGGGAAGTCCAGCAGGCAACTTTCAAGAGCCAGTGTGGACACCTGAGAAGGGACACAGCTGGGACAAGAAGGTGGTCAGGAAGCAGGAAGAGAAGGCACACCGGGAAAAGGGGTGTCTGCTAGAGCCAGTGGGTGCAGAGATGCCCAAAGCTGGGACAAGGAAAGTTTCCAAGTCAGGGAGGCCACTGGAAACCAGCCAACAGAATCACAGCCACCTGTGCAGCAGAGTCAGATACGAGGTAGCTGGCCCGGGCCAGGTCAAGTTGGCGGGCAGATGCACATTACAGTGTTGGGGCAGATAAACCTTGTGGTGTCAAAGTTTGCCTTGTCCTGGGAGCCTCCCCAGCTTGCCCTGGCCAATAACTGTGCTCAGCCCAGACCACGTCACAAGCAGCAACAGGCCAGCAAGTTCAGTAGGCAGTAGGCAGCTGGTGCATGGGAAAAAAGGGAAGTTGATGCAGGTGAGAAAGAAAGGAGAGAAAAACAAACCTTTAAAAAAAAACCCAAGCAGTCAGAAACAGCATAAAGTTTCTGAGTATGTTAAGTGTTTTAAGGGAAATGCTGTTAAGAACAGATGGTGTTCAGAGACACAAGTGGTAAATAATTTATTGGAGTCCTAGGAGGGTGGGTATATACAAGTTTAGTCAGGAATGTTACCTAGACGTGGCCTGTATTTCCAAGGAAGAAACAGGAAAATAATGGTAGAAATCAATTTGAGATCAAGGGAAACATAATTCTGAGGTATGCATCCAAGTTCACTGTTTATCTTCTGGGTAGAGAAGACTATTTGCTAATTGAAATAATTAGAGCCACACTAAATGGAAAGATCACTATAAAGTGAGAAGCCTAAGAAGTTAAGGGTAGGAAAAAGGATGTGTTAGGATAGAAGAATGTTCTACCGCATGTTTGTAGAATAAGAATATAATTTGTGGAGGTCTTAAATTAAGCTAAAAAGTTTTGTTCACTTTTATTTCCAAAATTTAAGTTATAGAAGCACATAGGAGTTTATGAAGAATTAAGTTTGCTATAAAGTAGATTATGCTAACTTTATGTTATAAACCATATGAAAAATATAATGAAAATAATTACCATATGCCATTCATACAACTAACAGAAGAAAATCTGGATGTTCCAAGAGTCAACAGATCCCAAGCAACTCTGAACAAATTTCTAATTCAATTTATAATTCCTGAAATAGGGAAAAATATTTCAACATAGGCTTATTTAAATAAACACATTTTATGTGAATAATATAAAATGTGATCGTAATAAATAAGGGATAATTTGGTTTGTGAAATTTCATAGTACTTGATTATTATTCATAAACTTCTTTTTCCTTAAAACAAGTATTAAAACCATTCTAAAATACACAGAGTATAGTGAACTCAATGGAAAATTTTCACCTCACTCAGAACCTTAGAATCCTTACTGTGAACAACTGATGAGAGCCTTAATGTGTCTGACCTGAGAATACGGAGCAGGGGAAGTGGGGTACATGTAGGGTGGGGACACCACTGGAGTGAGGTGCTATTTTGTTGATGATTTCCTATTAACTACTAGAATTCTGCGTACAAATTAGTAATTGCAGGCTCTGATTAACGTGGATCTATTTAACTGTGAGTTTCTGGAGTGTTTTTTAAATGCACACAACTCTGATGTAATGGGTCTTATAATGTGCATTTTATAGGTCCTGAAGTTGACCCAGAATCTAGGGATTAAGGACCAAATATAAGAGAGTTTACTCTTATTACTCACAGTTGCATAAAGTTTAAAGACCTAGTATGAGCACTAAACAAATAATGGCAACACAGTAATATAGGAATAGGGATTTCCTCTTCCTAATGATATGTACAGTCCCAGCAAACATTACCCCAAACCAGAAAAGGACTACAGTCCGGTAACAACAGTTACATATGGTATTTTTTAGCAAGTGGGACCAGATGAAACAGATGATTACAGACACTCTCCCTTTCCCACAATTAGTAACAGGCTGTTCCCGAGAAACAAATGTCAATCATTCACAAAGGTACCACAATTTCCTATTATTTGTTCAAGAGAAACTGAGGTAATACTGCACAGAGATACAGTATTTCTTTTACACTATGAAATAATTTACTGCTGAGTTACAACATTAATACCATAACCCAGTGATAAATTTCTCTTTTATAAACAGTTTCAAGAATACTGACAGCTGTTTTTAACTCTAGTTAAAATAACTAATTACATGTGTTTGTACATTATTTCAAGCAAGATTAAGACAGATGATAATTTACTGTGTTGAGTGACTTGATAATACCACTTAATAGATTTGTTTCATTTGATCTTTAGAAGCAAATGTTCAATTTCTAAAAGGAATGAAAATATTCATAAATAATTTTTTTGGACTATTCTTTAATAATCAAACATTTGGGAACTAGATCTATAGTAGCAACTTAAAGATCAGCATTCACCTCACTTTTTGATAAATATTAGCATAAAATCCTACAAAATGGAATATTTTCATACATAAAAGCTTAAATTCCAGCTCTTAAAGAATTTTAGTCTGTTACGTTGTAATATTAGCAAGATAATGAGTTCCCAAAGAAGACATTTGAAGACTATTAAAACAATACGAATCATCGCTGTACAGAAAATAATGTGCCCTGGAATCCTCACGGCTACTGGTCATCCTCACAGGCATATGAAGTACCACAGGATTTTAAATATTATAATAAAGTATCTAAGTGCCTAAAAATTAATCTACGTCAAACTGGATGGAAAGCAGAACACTAAATAAACACGACCTTCCTTTTCTTCCCATTATTGGAAGTGCCGTAACTATCGAGAATATGCGTTTTACACCAGACTTATGGAAAGAGGAAACAACACAGTCTAAAGACAGGACTACAATGTAAAAACAAAATATAAGCAAAGCCCTGCCCTACGTCTTCCAGCTCAAAGTATCAACCAGAGAGGGTTCAGAGTATTTATAAAAAAGCAATGCACATGCTGACAACCTTACATACAAACATAAAATGAACCTATTTTCCCTGATGTAGGGTTAACTAAGAATTTAACCTGAATCAAATCAAGCATCGCCTCCATTCCTTGCCACACTATGTAAAAGCAATAATTTTAGCTGGCTTCAAACTGACAAAAATATCTTATTTTCACCTTAAAATAATCTGTTTACATCAGGAAAAATGAAAACTTAGTAACAGGAGATAAGTGTATCCTTTAACAGAATTTCACTGAGTTCCTATGGTAGAATGAGTCTAGTTTTCAACATCTGTTCAAAGAAATTTTAAAGCTTAATGTATCCTCACAATTTTTCTGAAGTGCACTTTTTGCTATTATAACTAGAGTTAATATGCTCTTACTTCCCTGGAGAAATAAAAATGTGTTCTGCAATTTTTCAGTTTATAAATACAGTTACCTCTTCACCTAGAAGGGTTAACAGGGAAAGAAAGTTATGAGCAATACCAAAAAGAATGTCAATTACAGCAAAGAAAAATTCAGTGTACTTAGAAATGCCAAGAATGGGACAGGGCTTTCAGGCTATCAAGAAAGAGAATTAAGTCTATTTCAGAGCATATATATGTACATGATATTTTTCTCTGGTAAACCCAAAATAAGGTAAGAGAAACAGATTCATATGCATTAATTCCCCTTTTATGCTAATTTTGGGTGTTATAATGTGTTTGAGAGAAGGGGTGGACGCTAGTTAGGGAAAACACTGACCAGAGAGAGAAACAATCCCAGGCCACCTGTCCTCCTTGGGCCAGAGCTGCAGGTACCTCTGGGAGCCATTTCCTTGGGAACTCCACTGAGCCTCTGACACTCCCTTTACCTCCCACTGGCACTTCATTCTTTCCTGCTCCCTGGCTCTCTAAATTCAAGCTGTCATGGCTTTGACATTCCCTCTGTTCTTTTATCCCTTTGTATAATTACAATCCCCAAAGCAGAGGAGACAGACTATGACACTAGCTAGTTAATCCCATGGGGTAAAAAAGTGGGTAAAAGATGAGAAAAATCATTTTTAATTTTCCTCTATAAAACTAGTGCCCCTGATTATATGAAAATGCAGGGAAAACTGCTGAACTATAGTTAATTACATTTAATTGAAACAAAAGTTTCAATTCAGTCAAACACTGTTGAGCACATTCTATGATTCTATATGCTATCATGACTCTGTGTTCTTTCCTAATTAAAAAAATGAACACTTTAGGTACATTTATATACTTTCAATCATTACCAGATATTTTCATTTACATTTTCTCCTTCATGATTAAGAAAATTCAACTGCAAAACATTCAGATACGTATTTTAAAGCTTCAAAAATCAGTGTTTTCTCAGCTATTTCCTATACTTTGTGCTTTCTCAATTTAAGTTCCAACCTTTGCCCTAGATTTCACTGCTTCTTTCTGCCTTATGCCTTATGAAGAGATCTGGTTAAATAGCAACGTTCTCTGAATTTTCATTTTCTATGCTTTTTACACCTCTCAATTTAGTCTGACAAATATTCAGCAAGCATCTATGCTATGCAGGGCATCATGCTAAATGTTCTGGGAGATGGAAAGATGATTCCTGTCCTTTCAAGGAACTAACAGAGAAGCAAAATATGTGTAAAGATGGTCATATGTAATATTCATAAAGGCTATATCATTTATAGAAATTGCGTCATAGAAACAAAAAAGGAAGAGATTAATTCACTTTAGAGGCAGTAATACCTGAGGTGGGCCTTGAAGTACCGGTAAGATTTTAACACCTATACGTTTTCATTAATTTATCTGAATATCTTTTAGATTATTTGTTTACTACACGGTAGGCTGAGACAATAATTAAAAACAGAACCATTTTATGTATGCAGGCAAGTCTAATATATATTACAGTATAAGAGTTTGTGCAACAGGGATAAAAGTAGAAAAGTCAAATAAGCTATTCCTTCAACAAACATTCACAAAACAGGTTAACAGAATACAGAGAGGATGCTGACAAAGTTCTTGCTGGGAAGGAGCAAGGAAACAAAGAAGAAAGAAAGTCCCAAATCAAACTGTGTGTGTGTGTATGTGCACCTGTGCACGTGAGCGAATGGGTATAGATAACCAAAGGGACAGAAATACCAGGAAATTGCCTAAAACTCATTTGGCAAGAGTAATCTGAAGAATTCCAGGAGTGGTGACAAGGGAAGGAAAATAAAAGACAAGAAAAGACAGGGGTAGGTGAAAAGACAGAGTAGCAAGGAAGGAATACAAGGTGGACATAAGTGAAAGATGGCAGTAATAGGAAGAGTAGAATTTACAAGACTGAGAAGAGAAACAAAGACGATGGTCTGGAAGGATGAGAGTTGAAGGACTCTGTAGGGAATGTAAGGAAAAGAAAACAACAAAGATGTGAGAGACAACGTTAGAAGGAAAAGGAAGGAAACAGGGCTGAGAAAAAATCACACCTAGCAAACTGCAAGAATAAATTATTTTAAATATTCTATGTGCTACAAGTGCGAACATACAGCACGTGAAAGAAGTAAGCAATCAGAATAATTGGGTCATTTTTATCATTTATCTTTAAAAGATAAGAAGGAGCATGTGAAGGAAGAAGATAACTGTAAGAAAAGTAAATAAAATAACCTTGCTTAAGAGTATGGTCAGGTAAGCCAATTTTAGTCATTACGTACAACTGAAAGGATCGGAAAAATATAAGCACCATAGATAGGTCAGTCTTACTTCTATACCAATAACATTACAAAATTCATAAGGCTCTTCAAAATATTAAACTTTTAAACAAATGATACCAGGTTTATAGCACTTAGGATTAATCAGTAGAGTCTCCTTCATGTCAAGGGATATTTTTGTAAAGAACCCATCAATAAGGGAAACACAAGAGTGACCGTGACCCCAAGAACCCAGGGTGTTCTTCCCCCATTGTGACTGCTGCTGACAAGCGTATTAGGATTCGTCAGGGAATATCAAGAAAATTTTAAAGCATTAACAACCTTAAATTCAGATGACTGTTATTTTTCAGTTGAACTATTCAATACATACCTAGTCACATTCATCTCCTTATCTACCTCTTTTTGTAACCCAACTGGCAAAAGTACTTAAAATTTCTCTCCATTTTCAAAATATAGAAGAAACATGCTGAAAATTATGCCATCTATAACAATAAAAACCCAGCAACTTATAATTCAATTCTTGGTTAATTCACAACTGCTGCTAGGACAACAAATAACTTAGTTCATTAATTCATATTTGATTACATCAGTTTCCGGTAAATCAATTTTTTTTTTTTGCGGTACGCGGGCCTCTCACTGTTGTGGCCTCTCCCGTTGCGGAGCACAGCCTCCGGATGTGCAGGCTCAGCGGCCATGGCTCACGGGCCCAGCCGCTCCGCGGCACGTGGGATCCTCCCGGACCGGGACACGAACCTGCGTCCCCTGCAGCGGCAGGCGGACTCTCAACCACTGCACCACCAGGGAAACCCTCATTATTCAATTTTTAACAGTAGTCAGAACAGAAATTCAAAAGCACACAAACCCCTTCAGGTCACAGACAATAGAGGGTGAGGACGGTTACCAGCCCATCTCTACCTATGTGAGGAATTACGACTTCCAAGGTGTTCCCATACCAATTCAATTCACTTTAAGAAATATTTTATTGATCTTCTACAGTATGAGAAACAATATTGTACAAAAGAATGGGACAATGCAGTAGTTCAGGGATGGGGTGCGAAAGGAGGGCTGAGCGTGAACATACTTCTCTCTACTGATACTTATTCCTCCAGGTTCTTCTCTGCATACACACGTGTCCCCAAGAAGCCTGACGACTCCTTGAGAGTACGGGCTGACTTTCTCGTCTTTGCCCAGCTAAAGGTCTGACATATCTTAATCCTCAATACATGTTTGCTGACATAAATGCATGAAGGAGTGAAGCGAAGGGTCGTGAACAGGCCTGAGTCTTCATAGCTAGCTCATGGCAGGATCAAGTCCGGGTCCTGCCCAGTGATCTTTACTTTTACCTAGAGGAATACTAGATTTGTTTCTTTTTGTAACAAATCAGGTAGGTGAACAAGTACATTTAGGTTATTTCCATAAGGATTCCTGCTAGTCCATTTTGCTGTCAAGAATCTTACTGTGACAGCATTCTGACAAGCTAGAAAGGTGAGAGGAACCATGACTGTCTGTCTTGTGAGGCAAGTTTTATTTGATACTGATATACAGAGCTCCAGTGAGCCCTTGCTGCCATCAGATGGCACACTGGCCCACGGCAGTGTGATCCCAGGCCACTGCCCAAACCTTCTGACCTTCGAGGGGAAGAGGAAGGAAACTAACACATGCTGAACATAAAAGCACTGAGGGGCTTGAGTCTTTGCATGCATTATTTTCTTTAATTCTACAATAAGTCTTCTTGCTACAGATAATTGTTCTCACTTTATAGACGAAAAACTCAGGCCCAGAAAAAGCGAAATCTAGCTACCCTTGGTTACAGAGCGAGTATCTGGAAGAGGCAGACTTGAACCCGGGTGAGTAAGACCTGGAAGCCAGTTCTCTCTCGACATCTCTCTGGATTGTACAACACAGAGGTCATTTCCAAAGCCCAGATCTCTCGAGCAATAGCAGCTCTGAGAGCCCCACTCTAGGGGGCTTTACTTTTACGCCAAGGGTTTACTTCATAGGAAGTAAGTGAACTGAGGATGTCAGAAGAGACCAGGGCCCAGGATGTTTTCTGCTCCAAGAAGGAAGTGATTTCCCCCTTGTTGCAACCTTTCTCATGGAATGAATTCATTAAAAAATGCTCAGGGCTCTCTAATCTGTAACTTGTATCACAGAAGACAAAGAAAAACTGACTCTCACTGAAGGATGAGGCTGAAGTTGTACCGATTCTAGGGGTGCCAATGAGAGAGGCAACACGTCCAATTTACAGAGAAGTCAAGAGAGGAAGTACAGTTCATCTTCTGAAATGAAAACCTCCCTCCGGATGGCCACATCCTGCAGCGGCTTTCTGTCCTTTACATGTGACGAAAGGACGAGGTATCACAGTCACATATAAACTTCAGTCACAGTCAAATATAGAGGACCTTAAGAAGTCTGATGCTTTCTCATATAATTTCTATCAATCTATTTCACACGTGTGGTATGCTGTAAAATACATTTATCTTTCAAAGAATTTATTCTAGAGGAACATATCCCCATGTTATTTCTATTCAAAGAATGATTTTACAGTGTGTGTTTAAAAAAATGATTAAAATTAATGAAATTTTATACATCATTTACTGTATAATTAACATATGACTAGGAAAGTTGGGAAGCAATGGGTTAAATAATGATAATTGGAAAAAAATTTTTAAATGTATTTTATTGAAGTATAGTTGACTTACAATGTTGTGTTAATTTCTGCCGTACAGCAAAATGATTCAGAGATATATATATAGATACATATATATATTCTTTGTCATATTCTTTTCCATTATGGTTTATCACAGGATATTGAATATAGTTCCCTGTGCTATATACAACAGGACCTTGTTGTTTAACCATCCTATATATAATAGTTTGCATGGGAAGTTTTTACTTTATCTAAAGTGACACTGCAGGACAAGCCTGGGTGGTGTGTGGCACAAATAATTCTGCTATTTAAATTTCTGCTAGCAGTTCAAACTCTATGAAAGAACACAATAAACAGGAATACAATTTTCTTGGGACATGTTGAACTGTTAGGATATTATAACATTGGGAAGATGGTTGATAATAGTTCCAGAGCAAACTAGGCATCACATTAAAAAACCCAGCTACTGTGAATGGCTTTCAAGTCTGTCTGTCTTCTTGAGGACTTCCATTCAACTGCTCATGGATGTATAGGCCAGTAAAAATCAGGCTGTACAAAGCTGAGGAAAATTACCTGATTATATGAATCAACTGTTTAGATTCTATAGCAATAGAAATTCTCTGTGATTCACTTCTACAAATAACCGCATGATCTTCACAATGACCATATGGTCACTGAAAAAAAAGATAAAGTTCAATCAAATCTATTATTTCATGAAGCAAACGAGCCTGAACAGTCATCCTTGGGCCCATTCAACACATCTGGATGAAGGAGAGAGGTACCTCTTTCCTGAATAAATCTGAGAGATGACCACAGGTCATTCAACTAAGATAAGGAAATCATGCAACAGTCAAGTACAAAGATGTTTGCTCAATAGTGCATACAGCCTTTTCTAGGGATGAGATGGAATGAGGGCTAAAGAAATCTATGTCCAAGCATAAAAGCATTTTAATAAATTCAACCTCTTATTTTACAGATAGCAACATAAATCCACCAATTGAGCTCGGTTACAGCAAAAATCATCTAATATAATTTCTACCCATTATTACTTTACAATCATGTACAAAGGGAGTCATGATTCTTTTCTGAATGGGAAAGTCGTTAGAGAATCAAGTGCTCTAAACTCTCCTGCCCGCAACCGCATTCTTATTCTGCATCTGTGTTTCCTGCTCGCTTAAGGCAGAATGCTAATTCCACCTAATTTAAATGAGAGCCCCCACATAATGTAGCACTCTCATTTTATTTAAACAAAAACTAGAGATAAGGCCAAGTCAGGGATGGCCCACAACACTGCTCAAGCCAGCTTTCCATTATTTAACAGAATTATTAGCTATGCATGGTAACCATGGTTTTTTTTTTTTTTTTCTCTAATGTTTCTGAATTCCGATCAGAGCTGTTACTACTGTTTCTAACTTTGTACCCTTTTTTGCAAGCTTTCACAAGCCCCTTATTAAAGCACTGGGAAGGCTTCCTATCTGATACTCTGCCAGGCACTGTCCTTTTGGACACAATGCATTCAGGTTATTAGCTTGATGGGCACCATTCAGCAAGCTGTCTTACAATTTCACTGATCATCATCTAGTAAGACTGAATTGCTGCCTTGTCCATGGCTTTTAGATTTATATAATTAACCAAAATTAGCTTGATGTTTAAAACACAATGCCAGCCTACTCATTTATTTTTGGAAGAACACTTTAGTGAACACAATGAGTGGGCTGATTTGGAATTGCCAACTTAAACTCTCAAAGTTTTCCTATAAAATTACTATACTTAAAAAATTCAAATTCTATTAAGGCAGATACCATTAAAAGAAAACTATGTGATAAAATGATCAGGTACCATATTATTTGCATTTCAGTTCCCTATTATAGTCAACTAGGTTCCAGGATAAAACATTTCACACAGTTCCTTGGGTGTGCGTTGTAAATATGATTTGTACATAATAACTCCTGGAAAAGTGTATAACGGTTTTGGTTACATAGCCTATAAAAACATAGCATGCACCTGAATGACATGTATACATTCTGTCATTCAGAAGTTCTTAATGTCAGACAAAAAATTTAAGTGCCAACCAGATGTTAAACATTCTAATACGTGGTCAATAATACCTTGGGGAAGAGCACGAGTTTTTTCTAAAACACTTTTGCTTCCTGATAGCAAATTTATCTTCATAACTGATCCATAAAACATATTTCATTGCCTATATTTTCCATAAAGGGATTGAAGAGCAGAAAACCAAAATGATTTCCATAAAATGAAACTGTCTGTAAATAGCATGAAGAAAGGCTGAAATTAAAATCCGGTTCTCCTGGCTATTTCTAGTTCCACTAAAGCCAGTAGTATGTACTTTAGAAATTTGCCAAACCTTAGTTGGTATAATTTGAGACAAATTCAATTTCTCTCTAGCTCAAGTTCTTTATATGGAAGTTGGTGACAATAATACCTACCTGATACGCATCTAGTGATACCTGAATATCTTATTATGTGACCAGCATGAAGCATAACTGATATAAAATAGATGCTCTGTACATGGTAGTTCACGCATAATTCTTTTAGATCTAAATTTATTCAGCCAATGTTAATTGAGCACTCTTAAGTGCCAGGCATTTTTCTAAGGCACTGCCCACATGGAACCATCATTCTAGTAGGACGAATCAGAAAGATGCTGGCTTGTAGCATAAATGCCAACAAGCGGCCCCTCAGTCAACTTGGCCTCACCACTCCATTCAGCACAGGGTTCCTGGGTACCAGCCAACTGCTCCAGAGCATACAGAAGGTTGGAAGATTTGAATCCTGCCTGGCTGCTTTACTTTTTCTCTCTTGTTCTTCCTGTCTGCTCCTTTCTTCTCTTCCTACTCTGCCCTTCAGTCTCAACCATCTATGATTTAAACTATGGCGTGTCAAATTGTGCCAAACACAGGGGTTCAGCCAGGAAGGTTGCTGGGAGTAGGGATGGGGGTGGCTGGTGGGAACAGGTCTCTCTGCCCTGCCTAAATCAGAGCATATGTCTCTATTTTATCTGTTTCATGCTTTCTACTTAACATACTAGGCTCCCAGTGCAAGATTCTGGTATGAATAAATAACTTTTCCACTAAAGGAATGAATGTTTGGGAAAATAAAAAAGGCACTGATTTAAAATATGTCTTATTCTTTAGCAAGTTGATGTACAGAAAAAAAGAAATGGAATAATGGAATAATAATAATAATAATAATAATAATAATAATAATGGCTCTTGTCTGAATCCTGGTTTGAGAAAGTCAGCTGTATTAACTGTTAATTTCGTTATGCATTACTACAGTAGTATGCTATGGGGCAAAACAGGAGTGTTAAGAGCTGAGTACTGAAATACTTAGACATGAAAAGCCACAGTGTCTGTAATTTTACTTTTAATACTTACAACCAAAATAGGTGTTACAAACATGACAGTTGACAACTGTTAAACCCTGGTGATGAGTATGCACTGTATGCTTCTCTTGACTTTCTGTACATTTGACATATTTCATTAAAAAGGTTTTAAAATACACGGTATATGCAATGCCTATTGGCATTTACTGGCCCTCAGCATGCCTTAAACCTCCTTCAAAAACACCAGTTAAAAGTTAAAACTATACACGGGTTGTTAGTTTTGTACATAAAAGTTATATAATCCAATTAAAGCCTATTTTTAAAATATCAAAATGACTCACTAACCACTATAAAGAATAGATGGTTTACAAATACATATAATCATTACCATGTAATGGGTCTCTATGCTCTGATTTTTTTTTTTATTATATGGATAATCTTAACGGCAAATATATATTTGCCGTTATATATATATTTGCAATATATATATATATATTTGCAAATATATGTATATTATGAAGACTCTAAGACCCTCAGACAACCAGGTGTGGTAGGCAGTCCCAACGAGCCCGGGCTCCTGGCGCTCAACCCTTATATAATCCCCTCCCCTCTGAGTGTCGGGATGGACCTAGAGACATATTTCTAACAATCAGAATACAGCAAGAGCGATGAGACATCACTTTGGAGACTGGATTATAAAAGAATGGAACTTCTGGACTCCCTCTCCTCGTTGGGTCCTTCCTTTCTTGTTTGCTGTCTCTGATAAAGCGGGCCGCCATGCTGCAAGTAAGCTGCTCTTGGGAGATTCCCACATGGCCTCAGAACAATAGCTTATGAGAACTGTGGCCCCCAGTTCAAGAGCCTGCAAAGGAGTGGATCCTGCCAACCACCATCTAAGTGTGCTTGGATGTGGATCCTTCCCCAGCCAAGCCTTGAGAAAGCTGTAGCCTGTGAGACCCTGTGTTAGTTCGTTAGGGCTGCCGTCACAAAGAACCACAGGTTGGGTGGCTTAAACAACGCTGCATTTGCTCACAGTTCTGGAGGCTACGAGAACGTGATCAAGGTGAATGGATAAACGAGACGTGGTACATATATACAATGGAATATTACTCGGCCATAAAAAAGGAATGAAATTGGGTCATTTGTAGAGACGTGGATGGACCTAGAGACTTCATACAGAGTGAAGTATGTCAGAAAGAGAAAAACAAATATCGTATATTAATGCATATATGTGGAACCTAGAAAAATGGTACAGATGAATGGGTTAGCAAGTCAGAAATAGAGACACAGATGCAGAGAACAAACGTATGGACAACAAGGGGAGAAAGAGGGGGTTGGATGAATCGGGAGATTGGGATTGACATATATATTTTACTATGTATAAAATAGATAACTAATGAGAACCTGCTGTATAGCACAGGAAACCCTACTCAATGCTATGTGGTGACCTAAATGGGAAGGAAATCCAAAAAAGAGGGGATATATGTATGCATATAACTGATTCACTTCGTTGCACAGCAGAAACTAACACAACACTGTAAAGCAACTATAACCCAATTTAAGAAAAAAAAGGTGTGAGTAGGTTTGGTTTTGTCTGAGGCCTCTCCTTGGCTTGCAGGTGGCGGCCTTCTCTCTGTATCTTCACATGGTCTTTTCTCTTTCCGCAAACACGTTTGTGTCCAAATTTCCTCCCCTTCATCAGTCATATTGCTTCATTTTAACTTAATCACTTCTTTAAAAACCTTATCTCCAAATATAGTCACATTCTGAGGTACTAAAAGTTTGGGCTTCTACACAGGAATTTTTGGCGGGACACAATTCAGCCTATAAAAGACCCTAAAGTGGGCTTCCCTGGTGGCACAGTGGTGGAGAGTCCGCCTGCCGATGCAGGGGACACAGGTTTGTGCCCTGGTCTGGGAGGATCCCACATGCCGCGGAGCGGCTGGGCCCGTGAGCCATGGCCACTGGGCCTGCACGTCCGGAGCCTGTGCTCCGCGCAACGGGAGAGGCCACAACAGTGAGAGGCCCTAGTGCCGCAAAAAAAAAAAAAAAAAGAAAGACTCTAAAGCAAAGGACCTCACTAAGTCACTCTTAGATTCCTGAGCTACAGAAAATGTGAAATAAATGTTTCAAGCCACAAGGTTTTGGAGTAATTTGATATGCGGTAACAGATAATCAATATATTAGGTAAAACAGTTATTACCATTCACCATCTGGGTCCAGTGAAAAAAACTTCATTAAAACTTGTCATTTGAACTTAAACCTAACGAACTCAAATTTTTTATTCCATATTTCCTGGTTTTGAAGGTATGTATACTTGAAATGACTAATGTCCTTTGAATGCAAAAACTACTGTCATGCAGAAATCTGGAGCATATCCATCTGGTAAACACCAATTCCAGATTCAAATTCCTCTCTAACAGGTTCAAGTTTGTTGTTACTTCTGGTACTTCCTGCACTTAAATCATCAAAATGCAATATTCTGAAAAGTTTGAGGTTCATCAGTTTCCAGAGAGGAGGGTCATCTTCTATGCTCTGTCTTTGTAAAATATTTTCAATTTTAGATTTATAATAACCCATTAGAATGAGCAATACAATGATTTTTATCATATATTATTTATTTCCTTTCATTCCATTTCGTATAAAAAACTGCCTTCAACGCTTGTCCACTTACAAACCATACCCAGTAAATTAGCATTTTTATTGCAAGATGGTACAAATAACACATCAGCTTTTTACACTGACATCTACTCTTTATTCTATTTGTTAATGAAAATGATCAACATTAATTAAAGGCCAAGAAAACACACTCTCTTCAATTTCAGTTTTATGCTCCCCCTGCTAATTGTAAACCTGTAACTACATTACGACTTAGAATTTTTTTCCTAACAATTTCAAGATGGTCTTTACTCATTTAAACTTTTATGCCAGGAATTTCTAGTTTGCTACAAGGAAAAATTCTGGATCACATCCTGAATTTAGCCTTTTGACATAGTATTTTCCAAAAGTGCCTCTCTGCTTATGTTTTAGGAGATAACATCTATCTTACAGGGACTGCTTTGTACACTACTTCTTATATGTATTATTTTTATTGCTCTTACTTTGGGGGTCTGAAAAGCATTTATCTCTTTCCCTGTGACTATCAGTATTTCCGTAGGCTACTGAACATTAAACAATGAAATCCAATTTTTGTCTACAGGCATTACCTACTATTCAGTTCTCACCTGTATTTACATACAGGGAAGTGACCCTGCTTGCCTTTTCTTCTTTGACCTTACAACTCTATGAACAGTGGTATTTAGTTACTATTTCTTTAATTTCTTAAAATGTTTTCGAAACATCAAGTTTACCATTGAGGAAACACTCAGTAGCATTGCCATTCTCAGCTCTACCCTGTAGTATTTATTCCTATGTACCTCTTTTCTTTATTTGGAGTAGCCTCAATTTTCTTTAATATACCTTCCTATTACCTTCCTATTTTTCTAAGTCTTTCTTCTTTTGGTCTTTATTATTCTCTATCACCATTATTTCTGGATATCATATAGAGCGTAGAAAGGGTAAACTTACTTGATTCATATAAAATCAGCTGTCACCCTGATATTCTCTGAGAAACTTTACTCTGGTTCTAGATTTACCTCTCATAGTTTCTTAACTGAAATCCTGTCTGGCATGTATTCATGCCCAGTAAATATCTGTTGTTTTAAATAATCATATTTTAAGAAGACAGGTATGTAGATAAGTGCCATGTTAATATTGCTATAACTCTTATTATAATACACATTTTAGAAAGATCTAAAGTAGAAAATTCTAGTATTTTAGACATTTTGCTATACTGATTTGAAAACTGGAAAGTAAAGACCCACGTATAAAAACATACTAGTTCCCCCTTCCCTGTCCTACCATGGTTGCAGTCCAAAGTAATCCACTCCAGGTTGGTGCCCAGGGTATGAGGTTTCCCTCAGATTGTGGTTTGAATGAGGGTGAGGGATCAGAATATAGGGAATTTTAATAAGGGCTTTTGAAACTCAAACAGCTGAGTTCTTGACCATCTTCCCAACTGTGGTGCTCACAGGTCTTTGGACTAGTCAGGGCTATTGCCAGACTCCAGGCAACATAACATAATTCTGATATGATAGGTTAAAGTCTATAAAAAATAGGATTTGACAGCTAACCTCTTAGAATGTATCTATTTTTATATACTCTGTTCAACAAGCAATTCAAAGTATACTCACTGCCGTCTAGACACCAGGGCTGTGATAGGTAAAGGGGATATAGAGATGATGTTGAGTAATAGCTGTACAGAACACTAAAATATATATTGATTTAGAGCTTTTGAAAGAATATATGATATGAAACAAGGTTAACAGTTAACTTCACAGTTAGAAGACCCTGAAAAATCTCAAAATAAGAACTCAAAATAAGAATAAGATCTGGGACTTCCCTGGTGGTGCGGTGGTTAAGAATCGGCCTGCCAATGCAGGGTTGGAGCCCTAGTCTGGGAAGATCCCACATGCTGTGGAGCAACTAAGCCTGTGTGCCACAACTACTGAGCCTGCACTCTAGAGTCCGTGAGCCACAACTACTGAGCCCGTGTGCCACAACTACTGAAGCCCACGTGCCTAGAGCCCACGCTCCACAACAAGAGAAGCCACCACAATGAGAAGGCCGCGCACCGCAACGAAGAGTAGCCCCCGCTCACTGCAACTAGAGAAAGCCCATGGCTAGCAACAAAGACCCAACGCAGCCATAAATAAAACAAAAAACAAAAAAGAACATCTGAACTCATGGCAAGCATTTTTCCATTGTTTGTTTAACTTCGAATTAAAGTAAGTAAAATTTTATACCCTTTTCCAACAAATACAATGCATAACACATATAATAAATATATTCATATATAATATGGATAATACCAGGACACGGGCCATAGAGAAGATCCAACTAGATATAAACATTTCTCCAAAAAAGCTGAGTCAATTTACAACCATTTATTTAGCAGATCAAATTCCTCACTTGGGTATGTTCAAGGAACTAATATTATTATGGTTGTCCTCAGACCAAACTCGGTATCAGAATTCACTGGAAAGAAGGGCATCTCATCAGATCATGCTGGAAACATCCTGAAAATTTAGAGACAGAGATTGCTCAGAAACTCCCAGACACTGACTCTGCTAGGGGTGCGAAGGCTGGTGTTGGTCCCTCCTCCAAACCATTTCTGATCAGAAATGCCTTAATAACAATATATATTCACCGAACGTTGTAAGTTTTTTTCTTATAATCACAACTGGTATTGCTCTTCACACTGAGAAATCTGCCTTCCCTGTGAGTGCTTTCTGTGTCTGTCCTAAACCATATGGAGTCTGGCCTATCTGCTCTTTCAAGAACTGATCCAGGGAAATTACAGGGGGTTACCAGCACCAGCTCTGTGGGCAAAGAGAGCTAGGTTCACACAGCGGCGTGCCACTAGCCATGTGTGATCATCAATTAGATACATGCTGCCTCCAAACCACAGTTTCTTCACCCAGAAAATGGGGACAGTACCTGCTTTAGTTTTTTTTTTTTTTAATTTTATTGGAGTATAGTTGATTTACAATGTTGTGCTAGTTTCAGGTGTACAGCAAAGTGATTCAGTTATACATATACATATATTCATTCATTTTTAGATGCTTTTCTCATAGAGGTTATCACAGAATATTGAGTAGAGTTCCCTGTGCCATACAGTAGGTCCTTGTTGGTTATCTATCTTATATATAGTAGTGTGTGTGTGCTCATCCCAAGCTCCTGAGAGTTTTGAGGACTGACCGCGACAAACACCCAGCACAGGCCTAGGGACTAGGTCAGTACTCTATTAATCTCCAATTACATGTCCTAAATTTGGACAAGTCCTGCCTGGTAGTGCCACCCTTTATTTTAATGAATTCCAAATGATTTCAGCTATATTATACATACAACTCTGTGTTTTCCATATACATACAACCTGTGCATAGCTATTTTTGACAGTACTGTATTTAAATTGTCTGGAAATATTTTAAGCATATTATTAGCCACTCCTTACACAAAACAGCCCTTTATCCTGTTTTCTACTGTAATTTAATGCAAGTACTTCAATTGTGGGTAACCTGAATTTTAATCTAATACTATAGCACCTGTACCTTCATCCTAGTTCAAGAATTCCTTTTAGAGTTCTTTGTTGATATAAAAATATGTTGCTCTGTTAATCAAATAACAGTGAAATAAGCATTCCCAGACTAAATACTGACAAAATATGAAATATTCAAAAATCTATTTAAATACATTCATTAGAAAACAAAAAACTATAGAAGAGAGGGAAAAGATCACTAAATTCTACCTGATTTTAGATATTCCACGAAATGAAAGTTTCTCTTTGAATTATGTTGTAAGACCATCTTTTCTGGAACCCAGTATTTTAAAAATGTTGATATAATCAGAAAAAACTGGAGAAAAAAAGTATAGGAAAACCAAGTGAATTGAGAAGTACATTTAAGTATGAAAATAAGCACTGTCCCCCCAATATCCAAAAGCCACAGCCCTAATTGAAAACTGTCACAATGAGTAACTAATTCTCTCCATCCTCATGCTAATTCCCTGTATGTACCCTCTACTCCAGGGACTACATGTACAGACTTTTCTGGTATGTCTAGTCTCTGAACCATTATCCATTTCATCCCCTCTATCAGAATGCCTAGTCCTGCCATCTTTGCTCATCAAAAATCCTGCCCGTCTTGTAAGGCCATGCCCAGAGGCCAGCACCTGCATAGACCAAGATGGATGGGCTCTCTCTTCCTTCCACTCTCACTGTTGGCATTACCCTGAATTCGTCTGATACCCGTCTACCCTCTTCTATTTGAACCTAAGCTCAATAAGGACAAGATATAGTCCTCTTGACTAATTCATCTTCACTTCACCACAGCCCCTGGCAAAGGACCTGCACGAAGCATCAGTAGAGGCATTCTGAAGGGGTTTTAACAGTGGCAGGTGATGCTGTCCTGTCTACCCAGGCCAGCTGATCATCTCCATACAAGTTAAAACACACAGACTGGAGGCTGATAGGAGCTGGAAAAGGTGCATTTTTAACTTCAGAATCAACCCATTTCATCCAGAAATACAGCAAGTACAGAAAACACAGGACAATTTTGTTCAAGTCAATACTTCGTTTGAAACATAGAGATCCTTAATATCAGCTGGGGGGTGGGGGGGGAGAATGGAGGGCTAGGCAGACCTAGGATGAGCTTAGGAAGGTCGCAAAACATCTTACTGGACTCACATCCTCCTTAAATCCATTATCAAAACAAACATCTATTATTTTAAAAGATTATTTTGAAGAATGAAAACGTAATATTTTTACTGTCAACTTACTTATCTGTGCTACAGCATCACTTAAAATGCTACCACATTTCTGGGAACTGACCCAAAAATGCAATATTCCTTAAGATTTATAAAAGAATCTAGTTTGAAAAAAAAAACAGAAACAAGTATTATTTTATTTTGTCACATTATATTCAATAGTAAAAGAGAACACCGTCTAATTAGGATCTTTTGTTTTCTTTCTTCACACCGAGATATTATACCTATCAGAAACACATAATCATTGAAACCAAATGAATTCATTCTTAAGAAAACTGGATTGTTCTTTAATAATTCATTGTCTTTATGACTTCAATCTGCTCAGTAATGATCTGACCAATTAAAAAAGCATAGGTGCCTGTAACATAAAAGGAACATATGAAAAGTTTCTAACAGCATAAACAGAAGGCAGTCTGAATCAGCTATTTCATTTTATGCATAGAAACAGCTGACCAGTAGAATGAATGTTTTTATAGGTTGCTACTGTTCTAAATAACCTAAGCATTACATCAAGTATACATAAAAGATAACCTCACAGAACTTGGAATTCTGCGTTTGCTTGTATCTGTATTGAAGTTCTGGTTGTGATATTGTACTATCATTTTGCAAAATGTTACAATTGAGGGAAAGTGGATGAAGGTCATTCAGGATCTTTTTTTTTTTTGAAGTATACTTGATTTACAATATTATATTAGTTTCCAGTGTACACTATTGTGATTCAGTATTTTTACAGATTATACTCCATTAAAAGTTATTATAAGATAGCGGGTGTAATTCCTTGTGTTATACAATATATCCTTGGTGCTTATCTATTTCATGCATAGCAGTTTGTATCTCTTAATCCCATACCCCTGATCTGCCCCTCCTCCCTTCCTTCTCCCATTTGGTAGCCATTAATTTGTTTTCTATATCTGTGAGTCTTCTTCTGTTTTGCATATAAATTTGTTTATATTTTTTTTAGATTCCACGTACAAGTGATATCATACAGTATTTGTCTTTCTCTGTCTGACTTATTTCACTAAGCATAATATTCTCTTGGTCCATCCACACTGCTGCAAATGGCAGAATTTCATTCCTTTTTCAGGGCTAATATTCCATTGTATATATTTACACTACATTTTCTTTATCCATTCATCTGTTTATGGACACTTGGTTTGCTTCCATATCCTGATTATTGTAAATAGTGCTGCTATGAACATTGGGGTGCATGAATCTTTTCGAATTAGTGTTTTTGCTTTTTCCAGATATATACCCAGGAGTGAATTGCTGGATCATATGGTAGTTCTATTTTTAGTTTTTTGACGAGCCTCCATACTGTTTCCCACAGTGGCTGTACCAATTTACATTCCCACCAAATGTGTACAAGGGTTCCCTTTTCTCCACATCCTCGCCAACATTTGTTATTCGTAGACTTTTTGATGATAGCCATTCTGACAGGCGTGAGGTGATATCCAGTTGTTTTATTCATATTTCTCTAATGATCAGCAAAGTTGAACATCTTATCATGTGCCTGTTGGCCATCTGTATGTCTTCTTTGGAAAAAGTCTATTCAGATCTTCTTTCCTTTTTTTGATTGGGTTGTTTGTTTTTTTGATATTAACTTGTATGAGCTGTTTATATATTTTGGAAATTAATCCCTTGTTGGTCATAACATTTGCAAATATCTTCTCCCATTCTGTACATAAGTTCCCTTTTCATTTTGTCAATGATTTACTTTGCTGTGCAAAAGCTTTTAAGTTTAATTAGGTCTCATTTGTTTATTTTTGCTTTTATTACTTCTGCCTTAGGAGACAGATCCAAAAAAAACATTGCTACGATTTATGTCAAATAAGTGTTCTGCCTATGTTCTCTTTTAGGAGTTTTAAGGTTTCAGGTCTTACATTTAGGTCTTTAATCCATTTTGAACTTATTTTTGTATATGGTATTAGAAAATGTGCTAATTTCATTCTTTTCCATGTAGCTGTCCAGTTTTCCCAGCATCACTTATTGAAGAAACTGTCTTTCCTCCATTGTATATTCTTGCCTCCTCTGTCAAAGATTAATTGACCATAGGTATGTGGGTTTATTTCTGGGCTTTCTATTCTGTTCCACTGATCTATGTGTCTGGTTCTGTGCCAGTACCATGCTGTTTTTTTGTTTTTGTTTTTTTTCTTTCTCTAGCAATTTATTACTTCATTGGCTCACTGCCCTTGACAATTAGGAGAAGATCTATAGACATGTCCCCTTAATAACTGGCAATTAATTGGAGATCAGATGCCAAAAAGTACAGTAGTTTTTTTTTTTTTTAACATCTTTATTGGAGTATAATTGCTTTACAATGGTGCCTGAGTTTCTGCTGTATAACAAAGTAAATCAGCTATATGTATTGATTACTATAGCTTTGTAGTATAGTCTGAAGTCTAGGAGCATGATACCTCCAGCTTTTTTCCCAGGATTTTTTGGCAATTCAGGGTCTTTTGTGGCTCCATATGAATTTTAGGATTATTTATTCTAGTTCTATGAAAAATGTCATGGGTATTTTAACAGGGATTGCATTAAATCTCTAGACTACTTTGGGTAGTATGGCCATTTTAACAATATTCATTCTTCCAATCCAACAGCATGGGATATCTTTCCATTTCTTTGTATCATCTTTAATTTCCTTCATCAATATTTTATAGTTTTCGGAGTACAGGTCTTTCACCTCCTTGGTTAAGTTTATTCCTAGGTATTTTATTCTTTTTGATGAGACTTTAAACAGGATTTTTTACCTTTCTCTTTCTAATATTTCATTATTAGTGTATAGAAAAGCAACAGACTTCTGTATTTTAACCTCTTGTCCTGCAACTTTGCTGAATTCATTTATTAGTTCTAATAATTTTGGGGTAGAAACTTTAGGGTTTTCTATATAAAGTATCATGCCATCTGCAAATAGTGACAGTTTTATTTATTTCCTTCTAATTTGAATGCCTTTTATTTATTTTTCTTGTCTGGCTGCTGTGGTTAGGACTTGCAATATTATGTTAAATTGAAGTGGCAAGAGTAGGCACAGGAGGAAAGGCTTCTAGCTTTTCACTGTTGAGTATTATGTTAGCTGTGGGTTTGTCATAAATAAGCTTTATTACATTGAGATATGTTCACTCTTTACCCACTTTGCTGAGAGTTTTTATCATGAATGGATGTTGAATTTTTTCAAATGCTTTTTCAGCATCTATTGAGATGATCATGTGATTTTTATCCTTCCTTTTGTTAATGTGAAGTATCACAATAATTGATTTGCAAATGTTGAATCATCCTTATGTCGCTAGAATAAATTCAATTTGATCATGTTGTATGATCCTTTTTATATATTGTTGGATTTGGTTTGCTAATATTTTGTTGAGGATTTTTGCATCTATATTCATCAAAGACATTGGCCTGTAATTTTCTTTTTTTGTAGTGTCTGTGTCTGGTTTTGGTATCAGGGTAATGGTGGCCTCATAGAATGAATTTGGGAGTGTTCTGTCCTTTTCAATTTTTTGGAATAGTTTGAGAAGGATAGGTATTAGTTCTTCTCTATATGTTTGGTAGAAAAGATCTTTATTAATTCTTACAACTACATGTGAATCAATAATTATCTCCATAAAAACTTCAATTGAAAATAATTTTTAAAAATTCCAAATACAAAAAATTTAAGTGATATTAAAATGATTATAACCAGGCTTGCACTTCCTAGTATATAAATAAGAAAGACATTTTCTTTATTTTAAAATATAAGACCAGATAATACTTGGACATATTTATTTAGACATGTGCTATCTGAAACAGTAGCCACTGGCCATAATTAACACAAAATAAAATGTAATATCGATTGCTCAGTAGCACTAGCCACACTTCAAGTGGTCAACAGCCATGTCGCTATCATGGCACAGAATGACCATGTCCGTCCATCAAGACAGAAAGGTCTATTGGGCAGCACCATCAGACAATCAAATAAAATTATTAAAAATAAAAAATGACTTATGAATGAATGAATCAATGAATAAATGACTTGGCTAACAAACAAACAAACCTATTAAAACATACATTTCCACATTTCATGCGATGAAGACTTATAATTGCCAAGTTATCTTTAAATATCTTTTATCCCTAATCATTATCCATTATCTTTAATTGCTGAATGTCTCAACTCTAACCAATTAACAAAAAACATCTGTGCCAATTTGAAAAAGAGTTCACCTAGTTTCTAATTCAAAAACAAATAAACATCAAAATATGTAGATAATTCATAGCATTCAAAATAACCTTGGAATTCTTGAAAATATACCTATACATATATTAAAAAGTCACACACTATACATACACCAAAATAGCTGAAATTAAAAAGGTAATACCAGGGCTTCCCTGGTGGCGCAGTGGTTGAGAGTCTGCCTGCCGATGCAGGGGACACAGGTTTGTGCCCTGGTCCGGGAAAATCCCACATGCCGCAGAGTGGCTGGGCCCGTGAGCCATGGCCACTGGGCCTGCACGTCCGGTGCCTGTGCTCCGCGGCGGGAGAGGCCACAACAGTGAAAGGTCCACATACCGCAAAAAAAAAAAAAAAAAAAAAAAGGTAATACCAAGTGTTGGTGAGAATGTAAAGAAAAAGGAACTCTCAGATGTTGGAGGGAGTGTAAAATGCTGTAAGTACCTTAGGAAAATGTCTGGTGGTTACTTCTAAGACTAAACACACATCTGCCCTATCATCCAACAATTTCCCTACAAGATATTTATCCGAAAAGATGAAAACATGTCCACAGAAGACTTGTATTAGAACATTCATAGAAGCTTCATTCTAAATAGCCAGAAACTGGAAACAGCCTAGATGTCTATCAACAGAAGAGATAAACTGTTCGTGTATTCAGACAATGGAACACCACACAACAATAAAAAAGAATCATTTTTTACACAACATGAATACAACTCAAAAACATTAAGATAACTGGACCAAGAACATACTATTGCAATATATGACTCCATTGATATGAAGCTCTAGAAGACACAATGCTTACCTACGGTAAAACAAAACAAAGCAAAACAAAATGCAGAACAGTGATCGTCTCTGGAAGAGGATAAGGGGAAAGAATGACTGGGGTGATGCATATTGCTTGTTATTTTAGAACTTACAGGTTTTCTTTTCAGCCAAAATAAAGAACTGGAATAAAAGAAGAACAAATTAACCGCTAATTTAGTTTCCTTTTTATCAGCAAGGACACAGCTAATTTAAAAATCATTAATAGCGACTTGAGATACTGATATATGACAAGATGATCAAATGACTTATGTGGATGTCTTAGAACAGATGGCAAACATCAAAGATCTGCGGATCTACTCCTCCTTGTGTGTTTCCTGGTGTGTCTCTCCTCATCCACTGTTAAATGGCACTTAGACCGATCAGAATTCAACAAGGCACAAACACTTCAGTGATTCTGCTGCAGAGAAATTACAAATGCTATTGCAAATATGTTATGTCTCCCGTAACATAAGGGCTTTCGTATTTAGAATTAATCCATAATGAATAAGCAATCTGTTTATAATTCTCTAGGTAATTTACAATTTCTTGTAGTTTTGGGGTGGTCAATGAAATGATAAAATCAAAATTTTCTCATTTGCAAGAGTGAAAAAAGTGCAAAATATCTGTGGTATCGTTGGCATAATTTAAAATTTGGGTACATATAAACTGAAAAGGGAAATATGATGTCATTAATTTTCCATTTAATTAATCTGGATTCTTGCTTAACTTTTTCTCAAGTTTTGTTCTAGACCAAATATCCTTGGGATCTGGGATGAAATAAAGTTTTTTTCCTCCACCCCCCTCAATATAAAAAACCAACAAGGACCTACTGCACGCACAGGGTACTCTGCTCAGTATTCCGTAATAACCTAAATGGGAAAAGAATTTGAAAAAGAATAGATACACGTATATGTATAACTGAATCACTTTGCTGTACACCTGAAACTAACACAACATTGTTAATCAACTATGCTCCCATATAAAATAAAAATTAAAAAAAAAACACGCAGTCTTTTTTTTTTTAAAGCCAGCTAGGAGAGACAGTGGCCATAGTTAAAGAGGCTGGCAGAGGCTGAAGGAGCAGGTTTTCCCAGCAGAGCTGGATAGAGTCCCACATGCTGTGCCCCACTCCCAGGCCTGGGCTCACAGGGATGGGTGGTGAGGGGCACACCACTGGATTGCAGAACTGTGCAGTATCCACTTGATCCTTTTGTCAAGTATCAATATCTCATTCTTTCTTTAAAAAAGTTACAACTTCCAAGACTCCTCTGAAAATCTCCAAAATGAAGAAAAGGCTACTTGGGGGAACTTTAGGACAATCTTCATCTATAATCGTACGTGAGCATGTATGCCTCAGAGCTAGGAAAAAGCTGGGGCTTGCAGGCAGTTAACTAGATTTGGGGATGTGGAACTAATGAAATGTTACTACTATGAAAACAGGTGAAGGTCCTTTTAGGAATATGAATATTTTATAAAAATTCATAGAAGTTATAGATTCAATATGTGTGCTGGCTATTCTAGATGCTTTTATTTTACATGCCAAGTAAGCAGCTGCTCCCAGAGTTCTCAGAAAAGATAGACTTGCAGGAGCTAAAGGGTGATGGAAGGGGTTCTGAGGATTGACTAATGAAAGGACAAAAGTTGAATCTATTTTAACATGAAATAAGTCCATGAGAGCCATCTGGCCCACAATGTACGCCATACCACTGCCTTGTATTTGTGCAGCACTTTACAGTCTCAGACGTGTTTAATAAACTGAGTTATTCTTCTCAGCCCATCATGGACTGTTCTAGGCAATCTCACCTGCATTTTCCCTCAGAAGGGGACATAAATTAAGTAACTGCTCAAGGAAGCAAGAGGTAGAATAGAGGCTTAGATGTAGAGGTTTTTCCTGGATTCTAATGCATTTGAATTAGAAAGTTCTTCCTTCTGTTATATATTAAGTTCCTCTTGGCGGCACTTTGGGACTTCGGGAAGGAAGATGACTTCTCTCACTGATTTTTAAGATAGACACCTGGGACTCTTCAGCTTTTCTGTCTGCCAGAGTTGGAACTGTAGGGACTAGATGCTGCAGGTATCAGGGAGTCTAGATCACAAAGAAAACTGTGGGAATCATGGATGGGCCTCATCCAATCAGCTGAAATCCCGAATACAACCAAAGACTGACCTCCCCTCAGCAAGAATTCTGCCAGCCTTCAGACTTAAACTGCAACCTCAGCTCTGCCTGAGTCTTCAGCCTGACAGCCTGTGGACTTGAATGACAACATCGCTCTTCCCTGGGTCTCCAGCCTGATAGCTCACCTTGCAGATTTTGGACTTGACAGCCTCCATAATTATACAAGCCAATCCTTAAAAATCAATCAATCCATCGATCAAGCTCTCTCTCTCTCTACACACACACACACACACACACACACTCTCTCTCTCTCTCTCTCTCTCTCTCTCTATTGGGTCTGTTTCTCTGGAAAACCCTAATACATATAGTTTTTTCCTTCTGCTGCAACATGTGAAAATACCCGTAAACATCATAAAATCTTACCTCATATACATGAATACGTAGCTTCTAAGATTAAGAATATTGCCCAACATAACCATAATTCCATTATCACACCTAAGAAAACTGGCTTTAATTCAATGGTATCTAACATATAGTCAGTATTACAATTGTCCCAGCTGTCCTCAAAATGTCTTTTGTACTTTGTTTCGATAAGGATCCAATCAAGGGCTATTCACTGCATTTCGAAAAATCCATCTTTATTTAGGAAACAGACTTTGTAAATGGGGTCCACATTCTGGTGACCTAGGATAAGCTGTTTTTTGCAAGAATTCTACATAACATGATGCTGAGTATTCTTTATTGTGTCACATCAAAAGGCATGTAATATATCAGGTTATCCCATCTCTGATGATAGTAGCAATTTTAAACAAAAAAATTAATACCAAGTATACACCCCTTCTAGTCCAGATTCTGTTATAATTATTCACCAAATACTTTTAAGGAGTTGGCATTTCAAACAACCTACAGAAACCATGGGCCACGATCCCACGCTTACGATACGGGCAAAGAATCTGCAAAAGAATGTGTGTGTATGTGTGTGTGTATATGCATAACTGAATTGCTTTACTGTATACCTGAAACTAACACAACATTGTAAATCAACTACACTCCAAAAATTTTTTTTTAAAAATCTGCAGACTTTAAAGTAAAAACATGCGAACAATGGAATTGGTTTTAATGAAGTAAATAGCAAGATAATTCACTTCAAAGGACTTACATATTCAAACTGTTGGGGAAGAACCAGGAGTGGTGTCAGTCTGTCGCCCTCCTACTCACTCTATGAAAATCAGATTCTTGTCACTTCCCTTTCTTTAGTTTTCTGTACCTTCCTTACTTTGTTTTTGTTTGTTTTTTTGTTGTTTGGAATTTTTTTAAAAGCTCAAGAACAACTTTATATTCCAAATCTCTGGGGAAACAAAATTCCTAGATGAAGTCTACTGAAAAAGAGAATCTACTAAAATCTATAGCGGAAACTAAAACCCAACCGTGTCTTTTTTAGGATGTTAACGGGTTTGTTGTTTGTTTTTCACTTTCTAAAAATAACAACGTGACTTTCATACTCCGATGTAAGTAAAATGAATTTCTATATTCACCTTCCTTTCCACTCATACTTGAAAGTCCAGAAGAAATACAGGAAAAATACTAATCCAAATAGAAAATGGAATGACTATTAAATGAAAAATTCTGGGACATAAGCATGTCGATTTTAGTGAACTAAAGAAAATATTATTTTAATTGAAGATGTACACCAAGGCTCTGCTGACCCAGGTATATTTTGTCATCACTTTCTACACAGCTTCTCCGCACATGTGTTTCACTTATAAAAATTTAAATATGAACTTGAAATACAAGTGCCAAGATGGATTTTGAATTAGTGGTGCTCTTCGTGTCTGTCTTTCCCTCTTGCTAGAGGTTACACGGCAATGATGGAAACAGTACCTAGAGTTCTTGTACCAGGAGGCCTCTCTCCTTATTCACTCTTAACCTTTCACAGTGAAAAGTCAATGAAATATTTGCACTTGCAATTCTTGAGGGAGTGTATTTATTTTAATAAATAAAGTCATCCATAAATGGTTCCACAATTGGGGGAAGGGAAGGATTTAATATACTTTCCAAAAAGAGATAAAATCTCCTAGATATAAAAAAGAAAAATTGAGAGAAAAGAAAACACATCTGATCATTTCCAAAGTGATAAAATCAAGGAGAGGGAAGTAAAAAAATTTCCTTAATGCCATTACCTATAGATTTACTGGTTACGTTGAAACAAACTGTGATCAATTTGTACAAAATTCTTACACCTCTCTTTTGAGACTCACCATACCCCTTGGTTATAGAGTATTTTGCATATTTTACAGCTCGATTAAACTTCTTTGAAATCAGGGACACTGCTGTATTCTTTTTTTCTTTTTTCTTTTTTTTTTTGGCTGTGTTGGGTTTTCGTTGCTGTGCACGGGCTTTCTCTACTTGCGGTGAGCGGAGGCTACTCTTCGTTGTGGTGTGCAGGCTTCTCATTGTGGTGGCTTCTCTTGTTGTGGAGCACGTGGGCTTCAGTAGTTGTGGCTCGCTGGCTCTAGAGCGCAGGCTCAGTAGTTGTGGCTCACGGGTTTTGCTGCACCGCGGCATGTGGGATCTTCCCAGACCAGGGCTCGAACCCATGTCCCCTGCATTGGCAGGCGGATTCTTAACCAGTGCGCCACCAGGGAAGTCCCATGTTGTATTCATTTTTGAATCCACCCCCTACTGTACCTTCTCCAACTGGTTAAGTGAATTTTCAAATAAATAGATTTATCATTCCTATATCTGAGGACAAGTCTATTATGAATATTCCCTCCAACACATGCTGAACTTTAAATACTAAATTACTATTAACTGGACATATTTTTTGCTGCCTTGGGAAATCATAAGTGTTTATTTTTATAACATAATGATTCTGAAATATGACAGAATACAAAGCAGTTTGAATTCTCTTGTGGGAAAACAACAGAACTCATTTTCAATGTTTCTCATTCTTTCAGTTGTGGACTAGGAAAGATAATATTAAATGTTTAAGCCTCCTCGCCCCCCAAATAAGGAAACACATTAATATAAGAAGTTTCTGTTTTCCAATAAGTTCTAACAGATGGTTTCCAAACACATACCATAGATTTAAATGCATAATTTCACCCTATAAATATGCTGTAAAACATTAAAAATAGATTATGGCACATATGCCTTATGGGGCAAATGAAATGATAAGATCAGTTCTGCAGTGGAAAGACTCATAGTTGAGAGATAATACTTGTTTACAACTATGTGTCCCTTTCACCAGAATTTGTGGATTAAATGTGACAGCTTTTGACATAGTTATATTCCAAGCATAGTGAGGGAAGGTTTTCCTTTTAACAAATATTTTTGTGACAGTTTAGGGTTTTTGAATTTAAATGTTTTTATATTTATACCTCACTAATAAGAAACCACGTTATATTTAAACACTAGGAGAGTTTGTTGCTGTGTTACATTATATTAAGTAAAAAAATAAAACAAGCTAAAACTTGGCAAAGAGAAATGACAACTATCTGAAAGAATTTTCCTACTTAAGATGGTTTTCTCTGTTGAATTCTCACTTGCAGCAGTCATTTTTGACAACTTCAGATCTAACTTATGATTGCGGTTAAAATATATTGTCTGCTACAAAGTGAGAACAAAATAACAAGTGAAGAAATCAGTCAGTTATTCTGTATTATATTTCTATCCTACTTTACAATTTTCAACATAACTGCCTGAAGTTTTAACTTACAGACTAACATGAGGATGAAATGAGATTGGTAGGCAACATTTGACAAATGAGATTCAGATTACGTGAGATCTGTGTATGACAAAGAACTACTCAAATATCTTTTACATGAAAATCACATAAATGAATAAAAGAAGGTGTGGTACATATAGCCAATGAAATATTACTCAGCCATAAAAAAGAATGAAATAATGCCATTTGCAGCTACATGGATGGACCTACAGATTATCATACTAAATAAGTCAGAGAGAGAATGACAAATACCATATGATATCTCTCATATGTGGAATCTAAAATACGACACAAATGAACTTAGCTCCAAAAAAAAAAACAGGCTCACAGGCACAGAGAAAAGGTTTGTGGTTGCCAAGGAGGTTGGGCAGGGGAGGAATGGATTGGAAGTTTGGGAGTAGCAGATGCAAACTCTATACATAGAATGAATAAACAATAAGGTCCTATTATATAGCACAGGGAACTATATTCAATATCCTGTGATAAAACACAATGGAAAAGAATATGAAAAAGAATATATATATATAACTGAATCACTTGGTTATATACCAGAAGCTAACACAACATTGTAAATCTACTATACCTCAATTTAAGAAAAAGATGTAGTGTCTGTTGGGTATAGAGTTGCAGATTTCCAAGATGAAAAGAGTTCTGGAGATGGAGGGTGGTGACAGCAGCACACTGCGGATGTATTTAATACCACTGAACTGTACACACAAAAATGGTTAAGATGGTAAATTTTATGTTTGTGTACTTTACCACAATAAAAAAAATTGGGAAAAAAGGTATAGTGTTTTCATAAGCAGGAATAGAGTTCAGAAATCTTAATATCATCCCTCTCAATCTACAAACGACCTTGGAAGATCATGGGAATTGTCCAAGTTCACATGGAGCCATGTGGTATGTGAATTTAAAGCATATGACTCCTTATTTACCTCTTATCACAGTAATTATAAAACTCATAGAATGTGTTAAGTGATCATCTAGATGACACTCCCTGACCATCAATGCAAGTTTAATGAGCGATAAAGGAGCAAGAAGAGAGATACAGATTTTGCTTGGTGGGGTGACAGGCGGGGTGGAGGAGAAAATTATAAAAGAGGTCACAGGGCTTATAAAAATACTCTAAGAACTGTAAATAAATGCGATATGATTATTTAACTGCAACGGTTTTACAGGAAATCCAAACAAACTTTTTGGCCAATCAAATATAACAAAAAAGTTTTGAGCTACCTCCTAAAATACTTGTGTAGATTTATGCTAGAATTACATTATTTCTTTCCCAAATATTTTAATCTCTCCTCTTGCATAAATCTTCAATTCCTCTTGCTACCTCATACTTGTTTCATCATACTTGCCTAGCAAAACTCTAACCCTGCTTTAATCCAAGTCTCCACGCACCAACTCCACACCACTGCATCCATGCCTCTGACCACGGCTAGATAAAACTCCACTCAGAAGACGGGTCTCATTTTAATCTCAAGATCGACAAATGCATGTGAACCTTTAGTGCTGCCTACCAATCACCTAGGCAGCAGAGAGCAGTTCCCTAGTCTATTCACCCTCATGTACAACTACACAGCTATTCATACCTTCCCTTTTAACTGAGAAGACATAGGCAAATTGGAAGAGATCTCTTTTTCTTTGTTTGTTTTTGTTTTTGTTTTAGTTTTTGCAGTACGCGGGCCTCTCACTGTTGTGGCCTCTCCCGTTGCGGAGCACAGGCTCCGGACGCGCAGGCTCAGCGGCCATGGCTCACCGGCCCAGCCGCTCCGCGGCATGTGGGATCTTCCCGGACCGAGGCACGAACCCATGTCCCCTGCATTGGCAGGCGGACTCCCAACCACTGCGCCACCAGGGAAGCCCGGAAGAGATCTCTTGTAGGTGTCCACCAGCACATCTGCCCGCCTGCACCCATGGACTCCGCATTCCCTTGTGTTTCTATGGATGCCCCAAAGATGCGTCTAACTAAAGCAGAGTGTCCCCTGGTGTGTCAGCTCGGCACATTCTCATGCCTGCTCAGAAATGATACTCCACGTCAGTTTGCTCCTTTTGATTCACTGCCGTTAGCATAGCAGCATGCTATCATTGTTTTTTTAAAGAAAGAAAAACACTTTGACTCCATTTCCCCAGCCAGCTACCACCAATTTCTCTGCTGGCCTTCACAGCTAAAACTAAGGAGAAAATCCCCATGCTCCTGGTCTCTAACTTCTCTCCTCCCATACTCCTGTGAACCCACTCTCTGAACACGGTCAGTCACAGCAGAACTGCTCTCAACATGGTCACCAATGACCCTCACATTCTAAGTCTACTGGATGATTCTCAGTTCCCGCCTTATCTGACCTATAACCTGCAGCATCAGACATGTTTGATCACCCCCTCCTTCTTGAAACACGCACTTCACTTGCTTTCC
Organism: Tursiops truncatus; assembly: GCF_011762595.2. Classification (NCBI taxonomy): domain Eukaryota; kingdom Metazoa; phylum Chordata; class Mammalia; order Artiodactyla; family Delphinidae; genus Tursiops; species Tursiops truncatus. Next base: position 110,554,303 of record NC_047038.1, on the reverse strand, counting down.
CAACACCATGCCCTTTATTTCCCTTCTAACGCCGGGGCTATATATAGCTCGGGCTCCTTCACCAGCTCATCTTTCCAATCTGTTGGGTTGCTCTTGACCTTTTCTCTTCTCCATCCTCTTGGTAACCTCATCCACCTCTATTCTCAGGACTCTCAGATTTCTATCTCCAAACCCAATCTCTCCCCTGATCCTTAAATCCAACTGCCCACTCAGCATACCTGCTTAAATGCCTAACAGATACCCCAAGCTTAACATCTCCAAAAAAAAAAATACTTCTTCCTTCTAAATCTGTAGCAGGCTTCCCCACCTCCATCAATCGTAATTCCATTCTTCCGGTGGCCGCAGCACAAGCCTTGGAGTCGCCATCTTCTCTCCTGCACCCCACGTCAGCAAATCCAATCAACTCTACCATCAAAACAGATCCAGAATCTGGTGACTTCTAACCACCTCCATCACTACCACCGTGTCCAGGCGATCATTCAATGAATTATGGCAATAGTGTTCTAACAGGTTTCCACACCTCTCTGCCCTTGGCCCCTAGAATCAGCAGCAGCCAGTCATCCTGTGACACCTGAAACCAGTGTCATTCAGAAGTTTCTAATATTTTCCTACCTTGCCTGAATAACAGCCCAAGTCCTACTAATGGCTAACAAGAGCCTTCATGGTAAGGCCCCTCACTTAGTCTGGACCAGCCAAGTGGGCTTCCATGATGATTCTGGAATGTGCCAAGTCACTCCTGCCCAGGGCTTTGGCACCTGCCTGGAGTACTCTTCCCCTGAGGCTGCATAACTGTCTCCTTTACCTCCTTTGGAAAGTTGCTCAAATGTCAACTTCTAGGTAAGGCTGCTACTGCCCACACTTTCTAAGGCGGTACATCTGCACACATGTGCACACACACTCAGCAATCCCTATTTTTTTTTTTTTTTTTTTGCTTTAATTTTTGATAATACTTATCACCTTTAATTTTTTTGATAATACTTATCACCTTTAATTTTTCATTTTGCTTGTTCCTTCGCAGTGTACTGAGACAGCTTTCAGTTGGTCATGAAAGCTAATTCTTAAATCTTCAGGAATCTGGCCAGTTGGTTGATATAAGACAGCTATTATTAAAAATTACCTTCTGTAAACTTACAACTAATTAATTGTATTTAAAAAGGTAATAAATACTCAAAACTCATCATTTTCTAATTATTTTACTACCGTTTCCTCTATGTTCTTTAGGTGGAAATATCGCATAACTGCAGGCTACCTTAGCACCTTTTCCCAACTGACATTCAGTAACGTCACATTTGCTTTGTGAAATCAGCTATGGTGGGAGTATTTACACCACAGAAATGAACAAACACTAAAAATCAGGCCTTTCTTCACCCATAGAGAGCCAGCTGTTAAATACCTAGTACAGTGCCTGGAACGCAGCAGGCGCTAAAATACTGAAGGGATGAGAGAAAGAATTTCCCTGAAAGTCACTTGCAAAAGTATAAGAAGAAGAAAGAAATCACAAAACTATAATGTACTTTCATTTGACAAGTCGTATACAGTTTTATATGTACTCTATTAAATAATGTCCCATTAATTCAAATAAATGTCTCATGAAACAATGATTCAACTTAGCTACAGCTGGCATTTTTCCAGACTTTTAAAATTAATACATTCTTGCCTCAGAGTTTTGTTTAGCTTGGATTTCAGCAAATTTATAAGGCCTTTTTTCCTAAAAAAAGAAAGCATATGTTTTTAAAGATATGTAACAATTCAGAAAAAAATTTTTTACTGTCGGAATGATTCACCTTTGAACTACTGGAAGCTGTAAGCATAGACAATAAATGCATCATTAACTCACAACAAATAAAACTAACACTTTTCAAAGGCAAAAACCAGTAAATGGTCCTTTTAATTACTTATTTAAATGACCCAGGACTCTCTTTTATTACCAACTGCGAGAAATAAGCCATACCAAAATAAGATAAAATATGATGGATAATTTACCAGGGAAAGGAAACATTTCAGTCTTTAGAAAGTCCTTGGGCTACAGTCCAATAACGTTTATCTTGTGACTAGTAAGCAGATTTATTACGATCCATTGAAACAAACCATATAAAACATGATCATTTTTAACGTACTTAGTCCTGAAGAACTTCAAATCTGCAACAGGTCCGTTTCACTCAGGGCACGCTTTGATATACAAAAATATTTGTAAACCATCCAACGTGTTATATTTGTGAGAAACTTGACCTGGTGGACAACAATAATAAGGGAGACGCAAGAGGGAAGAGATATGGGAACACATGTGTATGTGTAACTGATTCACTTTGTTATAAAGCAGAAACTAACACACCATTGTAAAGCAATTATACTCCAATAAAGATGTAAAAATAATAATAATACACTTGGGTATGGTTCCTATCAGATTTTGTATTGATTAAAAAAACTTTCAATTTACGTTTTGTAAACTAAAAAGAACAAAACGCTTTTATTGTAAATCTAGCTAAAAGTTAAAATCCTTTTAAATCTGAGGACAAAGCTTGGGGAGAATTGTTATTGGCCCCGTTTTCAAAATGAAAGAAAACTGAACTTAAACAGCTTAGCCAGGACTACACAGTTAGTAAGGTGCGAAAATGGGGCTCAGTTTTGACCCTGAATTCTTTGCTCTTTCTATTATGCTATGCCGAGTTTTCAACCGTTCTTCATATTCCAGTTTTTAAAGTTTATATGCTTTGAGTTTACCTACTGAAGCCTGGCCTTCCCCTTCTTCTATGTATTCTGTCTCGCAAAATGGTAAACATACCCCCAGGCAAAGCAATTTTTTTGCTAAGCTCAATGGCAAAAACTCAGATCCCGATATCCTATGGCAAGCCTTTCTTGCTAGCACACACTTGCAGGTTTTATGGAAATGGCTGATACATCTTTTCTAGCAGGAAAGCAGGTGATGGAAGGGTCTCATTTACAGAAGCTGCAAAGATGGCAACTTCTGTTTGAAAGAGGTGTATTTTGTCATAAGAGCAAGTGTATGGCATCGCAGTTCCTAACCTGGAACCAAACTCTCCTGAGAGCAACTAAGAGTGGATTCAGTTAAAAGCAACAACTGAAGGACCATGTGGGGAAAAGATCTTCAAAAGTAATCTGATCACACAGTTTGAGGTGGAAAGGAAAGAGCAAGTGTGCCATGAGGGAGACTGAAGCACCCACCTTGCTACCACGCGTCACCAGAAATCAACAAACAACACAGTTTCAGATGCAAGTGCCCTGTTTTTAGCACGGTACTAAACTTGGCCATTTTTTAGTTCTGTGAAAAATATTAGCATTCTTCCAGATAGAGAACCATGCTTCAAATACGAGACCTCTTTACATTTAAGAGCTTTCTTCAGTATCAGTCATGGAAAAGGTGTTGTGCGTTTACTATGTACATAGTTATATATATATTTTCCCATAAATGGCCTAATTGGTATAAAATAATATTTTACATCTGTATTTACAATGTACACAGTAATGACACTTCAGTACCTAAAAGCCTTCATTCAACATGGTATTTTAATAAAATACTATAAGGCTACCTGCCTGTCCACATATTTTAAACATGATCTTGTTGTTATTAATAATCACTTGCAAACAGTTTTGTAATTTCCTAGGAAGGATAATTCATTTTAGAAGTAAATAATGTTCACACTGGTTTTGAAATGAAAACTAAGTTTCTGACTTCCTAATAATCCAGAAGATTCTAAAAGAAAAATTAAAATCCAAAGTCTTCCATTACCACTCATTTGTAAAAACAATTACAAATTCTATACCTGTTTCTGATACCAAAATAAATTACAATATTCTCATAACTAAGGAAACATACGTCCAATGACACAGAATCTTCAGTGAACACAGTAAACAATTTGAGTGTTTTATACAATGAAATTGATGTAAAATCTCTATTATGTAAAATTCTAACACTCAAAACAGCATTCTCCAAATATAATAATAATAAATGACAATTATGTACTTTTAATGTGGAAAACTCTTGATTATCTATAACTTAGACAAGTGAAAGTTTTAAATAACCAACGTTTTGACAGGATCAAAGTTGCTATAAGAATTTATTTTTACAAAATGGCTTTGGCAGTATGTCATGGGACCAGAATAGTTAGGGCCAGCACTTGATTCCCTCCTACATCACGGCTCACTCTTCAGTCACTTTGATCAGTTACTCACAAAGCCCAACAGGGTCTTCCCAGGGTTGGCTGTGCCCAGTCACGGCCATATTCACTCCGTGGCAAACCATGGCCGTTCTGGGTGGTTCGGAGCTGACATGGTGCCCGAGCCCACCTGTCATGCAAAATGACCTGCAGTGTCACCTCTGAGCTACCACGTTTGGGTGTTAGTATTCCCGACTATCCAACACCTAAATACAACTCGAGCAAGATAAAAATAGACTCTTCTGGAAAACTCTGAACCCCTTACTATCTAAGCAGTAAGTAATGTTTCTTCACAACGATGCTAAAAGTTTTAGGCTGCAGGATCCCACAACACCTTCTGAATATTTTCTCTTGGTGTAGCTTCTTATAGGATCTTTTGCTTTCATATGAAAATTAATGCTGACAGTAATGTAAGTTGTACTACACTTATAAAGACAGTTTTATGACATATACTTTCAGAAATCCTCGCTCTTTCATCTGACAAGCCCCCTTTTAGGAATTCATCTTAAAGTGTCAGAATTCAGGTAGAGATTTAAGTACAAATGTGCACTTTCCATGAGTTATATGAGGAAAAAACCACATGTGAACTTGAATGGTCAAAAAGAGAAAACTTAAGCACATTAGGATACAGGATAAAGGCTACAATAGGCTTTTTCAAGCATTAAAAATATTTTCCATATTGAAAATGCTTATGATGTGCTAACGGAAAAAAGAAGGTGATTGTAATATAAAACACGATCACAATTATGTTCAATTTATGTAACTGAGTGCACACAAAACACACACAGAGAAAAGACTGGAAGGAATCTGTGAAATATTTATAGTGGTTGTTTCTGGTGTGGCTGAATAACATTGGTTTGCTTAATCTTTATTTATATATATAATGAGGGAGTTATTTACAACAATTTTTTAAAACTATATTTATAAATTTATAGTGAACTTGTTATTTGTATTTCCTCTTTAAATGGGGGTATTATTTATCTTCTGGGAACTACAACCCATGTAAATGTAGCTTTAATTTGCTGTACACAAATTTCTGTAAGGCGCTGACTTAATAACACAAGTGCCAATTCTTATGAAATATGAGAGAAAAATATTATCTTGCACATTTTTACAAAAAGGATAGAATGGAGAAATTGGCATAAGTTAACATATAAAGTGTTAATTAGAATTTTTGAGAAATAAAAATCAATAGGTATTTGCGAAATTCTCTCTTCGATTTGTTTTAAGAAGGAAAATTTTATAATTAGTCAAAATTATGCTTAGAATTACATGGGTTTTTTAATTTACTGATCTGACTCCAATTTGACATTATATTTATACTTCATGTTACTTTAGGAGAATGTGCATTTTGGGTCCCAACACCCACTTAAAAATCAAATGTTCTCTACTAGTATTTTTAAAAGGAAAATCATAATCTTATGAATACTTAGGAATTTACTGACCTAAGGCATTAGAAATTCAATACATATATTAGAAAGATTTTCATAGAAGATAGCTATCTGAATGGAAAAAAGAGTACTTCAAAATTTTCCAGTTATAAAAATTGAAACAGTATCATCTTATTAGCTTTCTTCATAACTGAAGCAGCCCAACCAAATATAACTAAACCAGGTTGCTTTGTACCTATTTTGAGTAACTCATAAAAAGTTTACAAGCTACATGAAAGAAAATATAACTGGTGTGGTTAAAATAAAGTTGAAGAGAGGGAGCATGGGAATTTAAAGATGATAAGCCAAAAAAAAAATGATCTCAAAGAGGAAGGTATTTAGTTTTAATTTGCCTTGAAATATACATCACAAATCACTTCAGCATTATTTTAAATATATGAACAAATGAAGGAGAAGTGTTATGGTAATAAATGGGAAATGATGGATCTATAGTAAAAGTAAAAAAAACCTGAAATTATGTCTATCTCATATTTTTAAAAAGTCTTCAATCCCAAGGTTTTTCGAAATGTGATATAATTTTAAAATGTCTGCATTTGTTCCAATTCACAAATTACTCATTTCCAACCTCTACATAGTTCTAACAAAAACAAACATAAATCTCAGCGCAGAATGACAACCAGCTGGTGAGACCAGCATCTACGTAACAATGCCTTTATCCTCCTATATGCTCCATTATTAACCAGAGAAGACAGCATAACTCTGAGAAGGATTAGCTATCTTTAATTGAATAATCATTCTACATGCCTTAACTGCTACAGAAGTCTCTCTTTTTAAAAACTGTTACAGGCTGGTAAATTATAGAAATAAAGACACGGCAAAATATCTGTGACAAAAGCCAAATGTTATTTCAGAAGTTAACATGGGTATGAGAGAGAAAACCAGTATCACACTTCAGGATCAATGATTACAATGACTTAGTGATCAATGACAATGATTACAGATTACTGGATCATTTGTATAAGCATACATTTACCAAAATGATTCTCTAAAACAAGCATCACAAGGTCTGCTGCTGTGATAAAGCAAGGAGAATGGGGGGAAGGGTGTGCATCCCTGGGGAGGGGGTACCATAATGAATACATTTCTTCACACTCAAATCTCTCAGCTCTGCTACCAAACAGCTTCGTAACCCTGAGCAAGACATCTTGCATCTTGGTATCCTTATCTGTAAATGATGTCCTTCCTATACTACTACATACTGTGAGTCATCAAAATTACAGGAGGTGGGAGAAAAATAAGCAGATAGAGTGAAGTTGCAAAGCAGCCTCTGCGTGCATGTGTGTCTCAATGTCTCTCTTTTCTCTCTCTACTACATTGTCCCTATTGTTTGCCTTCTCTATAATAGCAGAGATGTTACAACACGTAAGTGTGCTACAGATCCCTGAGAAAGACATGACTGGACTTACGGCTAGCAGGAAGTTGTGACATGTAAAGTGCAGTAACTCTGCATGAAATATGGGTATTCTCTCTCACGGTAGTACAGGGGGCTGTTTCACACAGGTGCTTGTCATCCACCAAGCGTGCTACAGCATAAGAGGGGTAAGATCAAAACAGATCTAAACAACCGATAATTTATTCACCAGGGAGAGAGAAACCAGAATTTCCCTGCTGCCATTAAGTAAGCAACGCAGTAGCAAATTGTTTCCCCGATGACTGTCAACAAAACTAAATACTTCCCCTACCCGTGTAATAATCAGAGCAAGCAACTGATCTCCTTGAATATATTCAAAAGTACATCCCTGGGCTTCCCTGGTGGCGCAGTGGTTGGGAGTCCGCCTGCCGATGCAGGGGACGCGGGTTCATGCCCCGGTCTGGGAAGATCCCACATGCCGTGGAGCGGCTGGGCCCGTGAGCCCTGGCCGCTGAGCCTGCGCGTCTGGAGCCTGTGCTCCGCAATGGGAGAGGCCACAACGGTGAGAGCCCCGCATACCGCAAAAAAAAAAAAAAAAAAGTAGATCCTTAAAATATAAGATGATATCTAAGATCTTGTTTTGTCTGTTAAGTAGGAGATATAATTACATGTGTGTGTGCTACATTAGCTGCGTTTGTCCAGATTCTGTCAGTTTTGGTTTTACTTTCTTTTGTTCCACGAAACATAACACTATTAACAAGTTTATGGATGAATTCAGTTTGATCCCCCAAAATATACTACTCTCTAATTTACAGTTAAGGTTAGATGTAAACTCCAACCAGCAAGATCACTGGACCCAGACTGTGATAAGAACTGTAGATGTTTCATTTCTAAAATATGTATTTCTCAAAGCATCTTTATAAGTTTTATGTAAAGCTCAAGCTTGCCAGTGTTAGGATTCCAAAATGAAAGGGTTCTTTAGGGAAAAGAATTAAAGAGAAGTTTATACATAGCTAAAATTGGTCCAGGCAAAGGTTTTATTATTATCCATTATTTTTACTGTCTTAACATGCAAGCCGTCAATCTCTGACAGACTTGAGCTTCTCAGGTTTTTTTCTTTAGGGCTTGAAGGATTTCGACACCAACTGTTTCTGTAACACACAGGTTTAAACAATACATTTAGAACAAGGACTGATAAACAACTTCTGTGACAGTGAAGCTTCACCACCACTAACAATGTTTACCTTTCATGAAGGGAGCTTGTGCCACACTGCTAAGAAATCCCACTGTCTAATGCTTACAACTAAATGTAAATATTTAAAATTTTCTTCTAAAAGAATATCTGCTTTAGGGACTTCCCTGGTGGCGCAGTGGTTAAGAATTTGCCTGCCAACTCAGAGGACATGGGTTCAAGCCCTGGTCCGGGAAGATCCCACACACCACGGAGCAACTAAGCTTGTGCGCCACAACTACTGAGCCTGTGCCCTAGAGCCCGCGAGCCACAACTACTGAGCCTGTGCCCTAGAGCCCGCGAGCCACAACTACTGAGCCTGTGCCCTAGAGCCCACGAGCCACAACTACTGAAACCCGTGCACCTAGAGCCCGTGCTCCGCAACAAGAGAAGCCACCGCAATGAGAAGCCCGCGTGCCACAACAAAGAGTAGCCCCTGCTCGCTGCAACCAGAGAAAGCCCGTGCACAGCAACAAAGACCCAACACAGCCAAAAATAAATAAATTAATTAATTAAATTAAAAAGAAAAAGAATATCTGCTTTGTAAATCATTACAAAGGCAAAAATGATCAGAAGATATAAAAGCTCAGTAATACTACCAAGAATACATTATATTTATAAAACATAACTCAAATGGGTCTAAAATCCTATTTTAAATACTTCTTTACAGATACACCATGTGAGATAAGTCTACAGTTGAGTAAGAATTATTTTTGTCTAATAATCCGAGTTCTAGGCTTTCAGGCCTACATAAGGAGAGGCTACATAATTGGAAGAAATTAAAATTAAACAGGCAGAAGATGTCAGTGGGGTTAGGGCAGTAATCTTCAACAATCAGAGTGGCTCAAAAGGAACACAAATAAACATACCAAATTCCCTCAATTCTAAGTCATGATGAGTGGTAAGATGCAACATTCATTTATCTGGAAAGAAACCTATACAACATGTTTTTGCTGATTTTAAGAAACATCTCAATTTCTGGAAGTTCAAAAGGGGATGGGAGAAAAAGTACATTTGAAAAATTAAGGACACAGAGCTAACTTAGTTGAGAATATGTGAATCTTCAAATTCATGGTCAACCATGTAGAGCCCCAATCCAAAAAAAGAAAAAACACTCTAATCATGGCCATTCCTATGTATTCTTCAAGCTCACCCCAGGGGTCCCTTAGAGCATCATGGGATCCTGGGGACTACTATTGTGGCAAAAACATGTCTACCATTTGGAGCACCTCTAAACACACTATAACGATGGTTTCTGGAACGCCTACTCTTCCTCCTAGTCAGCGATCAGCCGATGCATCAGTCAGCGCACTGGAGCTCCCAAGGTCCCTTCCTGTGACATCCTTTCTGATGATTTTACCGAAGTGAGGAGAAAGAGTTATGGGGCGGGAGTGGCTATGCTTGGTCAATGGGGCAAGGTGGGTGTGCTCTGTTACAGAAGTCAAATAAAACCTGTTGTTTTTGCTAGCATTGGGCATCTTAGTATTATCTCTTGGTAGCTGGGATTTGGTAATGGAATGAAATTGTATGGTCTCATCCAGACTTAACTTGCTGGACTTCGCCTTGTTCTCTCCGTTTCCTCACATATACACTCTTACCTGCTTGCAGCTACACAGCTTAGCCAGACAGACGCATGGGAGCCCACCCATTACCGGCAAAGTATTTTCACATCCCGAGCCCCTACAGCCTCTTCCTCCCTGTGGGGGGATTTCGGTCTCTGCGGTTGTGCTTTCTTGCCTCAATCCCATGCCCCAGCTTATCCTTTTTCAGAGGCAACAGTGGAGCCCATCGACTACGGGTATTTACTTCAATGCTGGCTTCCTGCCAGGGCTCTGCCACTTGTAGCCAGGGCTGCATTTGCTGCAGAAAGGACTGGAGGGATGAGGAAAGAAGTGGCAGCGGCTGCAGCAGGAACAAATTGTCCTACTTCCCTTTTTTGCCTTTAACAACATAACCCTGCAAAGGGCAGTGGCAAGTGGCAGATGGAAGGTTCCTGCTCCCACTGTAAAAGAGGGGAGGCGAAATTAAAGGAAGAAGCATCAGTGTGGGGAGGAAGGTGTGGCTAAGGGAAACAGAAGCATCCCTGGGGCACAAAACACACCTCCCCACCTGAACCCTATGCAGATTCTCTTTCTTGCAAGGCGGACACATATACCCAAAGGGAGAAAAGACACGAAGCCAAAGCCATGCCTTGAAAGTAGGTCCTAGCATCTTCCTCGGTCATCTTCTGCCACAGAAACAGAAACAATGGCCAATTTTGAACAATGTAAAGGGAACGAGAGCACACCCCCCCTCCCCCCAAAAAGAGAGTGAATAAAAGAAATAAGCCTTCTCCCCAGTAAAAGCAAACAAGCTTTTTGTTCTCAATTCTCAGGAGTTCTCCACCCGGTCAATCCAGATTCTTAAATTTGTATCCTTTAGTCTAAACAGTAAAAAGAGTGTTGTTAACACAGAACTATATTCAATTCTTAATTAACAAAGGGAAGAAACTAACAACAGGTTCACTATCACCAAAGAGCCAGGCCCTGGGCTGGCTCCAAGTATTCATCCAAGGCCTCATGATTCATAAATGGCGGAGTGCAACTTCTAACCCTGGGTTTTCTGATTCCACGTGAATTCTCAGTTATTTCAGAATCTAACTGTAGCGCCCAATCTCAACCAGTCTCCGACCGAGCTTCTGCCAGATTTCTTGATGATGCGACCCATTTTTCTGTTCTTCCCTGTCATTCTCTACACCTGTAGAAATTGTAAACCTCTACATTCGTGAGAGACTATACAACAGGACGATGGGATAAAGGTCTAAATTGTGAACACCTTCAGGGGCCTGGTGACCGGTCACACAAATTAGGTCACTAGGCTGAAGAATGACACTCCAGGGTGTATAGAACCTTTGGTGAGTGGAGGGGCACCAGCCCCATGTCCCCTCAACATCCACGGGCACAGGTCTACAGAACCTTTCCATTGCAAGAACTCTTATGTGTCATATATTTACCCCTTTCTCTTTCTTCACACTTCTTTCTTTTCTGTTCTGCCTCCCCACTGATGTAATATGATTCAGTCTTAGCACTGTACTACAGAAAATGAATATATCCGTATATACGTATACAAACACACGTGCATACAGATGTATATGCATACACGTGTGTATGTTCTGTATCAGCTATTTTTCAATGCACTTAAGCCCCAACTCCTAAGTTTATAAGAATCATCTAAAATGGGACATCTTCATTTTCCAAGTTATTAAAAAAAACAAGGAGGATTCATTGACACTGCTTACAGATTCTATACTTTTTTGGTTCTTTCTTCTAAAACTTCAAGTCCTTTTCTTCCACAATACCAATCTGATATAACAATAGATTTCCCTGTTAGATGGCAATCCTTTTAAGTAAAAAAGAAGAAGGTAGACAGACAACTTCCATTTGCTGAACACCCTCCTTGTACCAGGTGGCACACTAGTAGATTTACATATACAACTGCCTCAAGCAACTCTGGGAGAAACTACAAACGTTTCTAGGACCTTCTACATTTTACAGGTAAAGAAACGGGTTGAGAAAGCTTAAGGAACTTGCCCAAGGTGGTGGAGACTGGGGTTGAATTCTGACAAATTCTAAACTCAACAATTCATTCAAATAAAAGTATTGAGTGATTCTTCTATGAATTTGAATCCGCTAACCAGAAAAAAGTTTTATTTAACTGTTAGTAAAACTTGAAACCTAAGGCACAGATTGGTGCCGAATGGCTTTTCACTCTGTGATCACCTACTACTACCTTTACATACCTAGCCATTGATCATCTCTTACCTCTTTTTGACTATCCAAGGAGACCGTGGTTCCAACAATGTAAATATTTCTACAATACTGATTTGAGGGCAAGTTTAAAAATTGGGTGGTTGAGTTGAAAATCCAACTGTGAGTTTCAAAGGTTAACCTCTCAGTAGCTAGAAAACATTTTGGTGTTAATGGAAGTGGAAAAAATTAGTATGTCTCTGAGCACCTACATGTGCCTTTCATCTTCATAAAACTCAGCAAATATTAGCTAATTAATCCCAGTGAAAGCCCCACAATATGCATTAAGGTCAGATTCATTCTCAGTAGGCATTTACAAACTAGACAAGTTGTGGTTTCGAAATTTATGAGGTCTTCAGCTCAGAAACATTATGAAATACAGCCTTATGTTCACAACTGGCCCATCTAAATTCTGATAAAATAACAAGCTTCACTGACTTATAACCCAGTGTTTCACAGAGATTCCACTGGGCTATCCCTCGCCTCTGATCTCATGGCATCCCAGAAAATAACTCCCGTGTCACAAGCAGAGGTGACCCAACTTAGTGGTGACCCAATAACTCTTCATTGCATATAATCTTTTTGTGCCTTGTTAACTGTGTTTTTCTTCCTCTGATTCTGGCAATTAAAGATTGAAGAATAAGTCCTTTTTAATAAGTCCTTTTTAATAAGTCCTTTTTAAACTCCAACCTTTAGGTATACGTGCATCCCCGTGATAAATACCCAGACACTCCTATTCTCCTTTTTGACTTTATTTTCAAAAGTTCACTCACAGTATATAAATGAGATACATATATTCTCCAAAACTGGTCAACAGAAGTAGATCTAACCTTTGGCATTCATAAGGTTTGTAAAAAGGTGCAAAGGAAAAAAAATAGGTCATTCTGCTAATAGAAAAAGTTATACCTAGAAATCTTTGTAATTTTCTTCTTACAAGAAAAAAGATGGGTTAAAAAAAACAACAAATGATTGTCAAAAAAGACTGTCCCAAACACGGAAAGAATCAGTTGAATAAGGGTTTAAAGTCTCTTCAGCCAACTACACACATCAACATAAGGGGGCAGCATAGAGGTGACAGCATCTTTCAAGTGGAAACATGACATTTAAGGTCCAAAGTTAGCACAGGAACTCTACTCAATGCTCTGTGGTGGCTTAAATGGGAAGGAAATCCAAAAACAAGGGGATATATGTATGCATGTAGCTGATTCACTTCACTGTACAGTGGAAACTAGCATGACATTGTAAAGCAGCTATAACCCAATTAAGAAAAGAAAAGTGTCCAAGGTAACTCTCCTCATTCAAAAAATAAATACATGAGAATTAGAAAACATTTAACTATCAAAGGATATCCAGGATGAACGTTGCATAAAGGACACTTCTACAAGGTTTCTAAGCAATAGTTTAAACCTAAGTTAAGCAAAAATTCTATGAATCCAATGAAAAATTGCTTTTTTCATAAATATACAGAGATACACTTTGATGTTAGAAACAAAAGAAAGTAGGTTCCTAGTAGGAGAGGAGTAGTGAGCTGCAAAGAGATATAATAATATCTCTATATTAGATATAGTAACATTTCTATATTAGATATAGTAACATCTATATTTTAGATATAATTACACCTATATTTTAGATATAAAAATATCTATATATGTTGATCTTCCATATCCAGGTGAACAAAGGGTGTGAGAAAATGAAACACGACATTTCACAGAGGTCATCTGACCTTGTCACATATAAAATACTATCTTTTATTACTAAGTAATAAGCTCAACTGTCAACACTCTCCTTGGGGCTCAGCCATTCTTCCTCATAGCTCCACTGCATGAGGTTAGAGAGCTGGGGTAAAAATACCTGCTTTCACACATTAGTTGTTTAAAAAAAAAGAAAAAAACAAACAAACCTGAAAGCTTGATGATTTATAAGAGTATCAGAGAAAATTTAGGAGAATTGTTCTATGAACTTCGGGTTAGAAAGAACTTTCCAAATCTGTTACTAAAACCAGGAATCATGAAGGTTGACGGCTATTAATACTTCAGGAAGAAAAAAACACTTTAAAAATATTGACAATTTACAATCTTGAGAATAGTATAAATGCAACATATTGTGATAATTAAATTACAAGCTCTTGCAAATCAGGTTGAACAAGAAATCCAAAAGGTTAAAAACTATAAAAAGAAATAAATGTCGTGTTGATGATTACACATGTCTATGAACATACTAAAAAACACTGAAGTGTACACTTTAAATAGGTAAATTGTAATATGGAGATTAGACCTCAACAAAACTCAGGAGGAAAGGAGGAAGGAATGAAAGAATGAAAGAAGGAAGGAAGGGAGGGATAGAGAGAGGGAGGAGGGAGGGGGAAAGATATTCTATAAATCTATGCAAGTAGGTAATCATGGCAAGAAAAAACTGCAAATAATCATTTTTTTTTTGCCCAGGATTACAATATTTATAACACTTACTGCCACTAGTAAAGTAAATCAATTCAATCTTTTAGGAGGCCATTTAAAAAATGCTTTACTATTTAAACCATTATAACCTTTGAAGCAGAATTCCACTGGAAATGTCTGTTTTCTTAACACAGGTGATAGCTATATGAATATACACACCTTCCCATTTATCAAGTTTGGAAGACTATACACAAATATTTGTTAACAGTAGTTATCGCTGAGAGGTTTGTTTGCTTTGTTGATTTTTGTCAAAATGTCCTGTATTAAAATGGTTAGCAGGCTGTCCTCAGTATGCTAATGTCTGTGGCATTCTACCTCAGTCAAAACGTCACACGTCTATAGCAAGACGAGGGTAATGTTGCCAAATGACCTTATAGCCTTGCTTCTCACATGGGGCTCTGGTATCCCAAAATGAAACATCATAGAGATAGTCATGGCACACGATAGTGTGTCTTCATGGGACATCAATTTTATTCTATTTTAGAGAAAGTTTTAATTCTTTTCCAAATTAAGGTTTTTTTGCATGTGGGGTTTTTTTTTTTTTTTTAGGGTTTTCTTCTCGGCATTTTGTTTTTGTCTTGTTTTCTGTACATAAGCGTACAACTGAAATCTACAGAAACTTACTTTTCTGTATTACTTAATTTTGTGTCTTTTTTTTTTTTTTTGGTACGCGGGACTCTCACTGTTGTGGCCTCTCCCGTTGCGTCCCGTTGCGGAGCACAGGCTCCGGACGCGCAGGCTCAGCGGCCATGGCTCAAGGGCCCAGCCGCTCCGCAGCATGTGGGATCTTCCCGGACTGCGGCACGAACCCATGTCCCCTACATCGGCAGGCGGACTCTCAACCACTGCGCCACCAGGAAAGCCCTGTGTCTTTTTTCATAAAAAATAAACCTCAGGGTTAAAAAAAAATTATATGCTATAGACAACCACAAAAGTTGGCATTTTGTATCATCAGTGGATATCTGATATCTGGTCTCCTGTCTTAGTAAAATAACTCTGATTTTAGGCCGGGCGTACTGTTGCCTACCCAAAAGACTAGACTTTCCAGTCTCCTCTGCAGCTGGATTGTGACCATGTGACTAAGCTGTAGCCAATGAGATACAAGCCGAACTATTCATGGAACTTCTAGAACGTCTCTTTAAAAATCTCCCTAGAGGGCTTCCCTGGTGGCGCAGTGGTTGAGAGTCCGCCTGCCGATGCGGGGGACACGGGTTCGTGCCCCGGTCCGGGAGGATCCCACATGCCGCGGAGTGGCTGGGCCCATGAGCCATGGCCACTGAGCCTGCGCGTCCGGAGCCTGTTGCTCTGCAACGGGAGAGGCCACAACAGTGAGAGGCCCGCGTACCACAAAAAAAAAAAAAAAATCTCCCTAGAGACAGAATGGAAAGTTGGGAGGACCGTGAGTCTCTGATGACTAAGTAGGACCACCATGATCGCTCCAGACGGCCACATCCTAGATTCTTTTACATGAAGGAACCTTATTTTTTTTCAAGATTTTTTTGATGTGTACCATTTTTTAAGTCTTTATTGAATTTGTTACAATATTGCTTCTGTTTTATGTTTTGTTTTTTTTGGCTGCGAGGCATGTAGGATCTTAGCTCCCCGACCAGGGAGAGAACCCTCACACCCTGCATTATTGGAAGGCAAAGTCTTAACCACTGGACCACCAGGGAAGTCCGGAAAGAAACCTTATTTAAAGCACTGTTTTTGTGTGTGTAGCTAAACCTAACCCCAGGTGATATAAAATCAGGACAAGCAAGGCAGTATTAGTATAAAAGTTGTTTCAAAGTGAAACAGATATATTTTTGCTACAGCAACAGACTGTGCCCGGGACCCTGCCCACTGGAGCGCTCCTAGTCCAAAGGAATCAAAAAGCTGGAAGCAGTGATTTCAAAACTGGTCCTAAGATGCCCACACAGCTAACTTTCTTTGAAACTAGCTTTGAAAAACTGACTAAAAAACCAGTGTTTGGCTTCTATTTTTTTATTGTACACTTTAAAAATCAAAATAATTTAAAATTTCTTTTCAGCTGAGACGATGGCTTGATAATTAGAAAACAGAAGTTGTGAAGTGGAAATAAGAAAGCATACACAGAATAGTAAGGTGTATCTGCAAAACCTGGAAGTCATGAAATGCCGTAATTGGCCTGAGCACAATGATGCCATACAGGCCTTCAGGAAAATGACGAAGAATATTAGGAACATTTATGGCTACAATGAGAGAGGTTTTTTGATTTAGAAAAGGCACAAAGCACATAAAAATGTGCTTAAAGCATCCTTCAAGGATAGTAACAGAATGGACATAAAGGGAGAATAGCACAAAATAGAAACTTTAGAAGCTCTGGCATTGATGTGACCATAATTTGTTTCAGATGACAAAGAAAAGGGGCAACCAACCTAAAAGGGGGAAGAAGGACCCTTGGTTATCAAATAGATAATTGTAAAACATTCTTGAACTGGTGTATTCGTTTGCTAGGGCAGCCATAACAAATACCATGAACTGGGCTGGCTTTAACAACAGAATTTTACTGTCTCACAGTTCTGGAGGATATAAGTCCAAGACCAAGGTTTGCTCAGGGTTGGCTCCTTCCCAGGACCATGGAAGGGAATGGGTCCCAGCCTCTGCCCTGGCTGCTGGTGGTTTACTGGTAATCTTTGGCGTTCTTGGCTTCTGCTGCCTCACTTCAATTTCCGCCTCCATTCTCACATGTTCTCCTTTGAGTGTCCGTGTCCTAATTTCCCCATTTTATAAGGACACCAGTCATACTGGATTAGGGGCCCACCCTACTCCATCTTAACAAATTACATCTGTGGTGACTATTTCCATGTAAAGTCACATTCTGAGGCACTGAGGGGTTAAGGCTTCAACATGTGGGTTTTGGCAGGACACAACCTGACCCATAACAACTGGTAAGACTCTAAGGTCCATCTGATTCGTTCCCAGGACAGCTGGACGAAAGCAAGCGGGTGTTAACACCTGTGCCGTTTTGTATTGATTTCTATTTGTATTTATTTAAAAGGGTCTGTGAAACATGTTAATGTACAAAGTACTTGATCATGAAATAACTAAAGTAACTAACTAATAAACTGATGTTTAGCTAAATAAAAGCTCTGAGTGACTAGACTAGAGAAGATGTGTGGAGCTGAGCACAGATGGGGCCACGTCTGAAACAGGCAGGACCACAGGAGTGACTGCCCACAGGGGAGCCACTACTCAGCCTCAACACCACAGCAGCCATTGACTCATCCACTGAGTGCCCAGCTCCTCTCAGGTACCTCAGCGTGCTCAGCGAGTTGCCTTAAGTTGAAAAAATTTATTAAAAGCAAGCATTAGAATTGCTTGAATACTCATCATTTTAGAAAAACTTGAAAAGAAGAATGACTTTGAAAGCCTGCTTTACTCACTACATAGCTGTAACCCCCAGAATGTTCTACTCAGTTTTCAAACTCAGCGTTGGAAAGCATCTTGGCTCTACAGTATCTAAAAAGTCATAGAAAGTTTTTCATAACCAGAAATGCTCCTTCTGAGGATTTACCCTAAGGAAATCATAAATAGCGAAGAAAGTGTATGCACAAAAATGTTCACTGCAGTGTTATTTGTAACACTGAAAACATAATGGACAGGGCTTCCCTGGTGGCGCAGTGGCTGAGGGTCCGCCTGCCGTTGCAGGGGACACGGGTTCGTGCCCCGGTCTGGGAGGATTCCACATGCTGCAGAGCGGCTTGGCCCGTGAGCCAGGGCCGCTGAGCCTGCACGTCCGGAGCCTGTGCTCTGCAACGGGAGAGGCCACAGCAGTGAGAGGCCCGCGTACCGCAAAACAAAACAAAACAAACATAATGGACAACAATTGTCTGAGACAGGGGAATGGGTAGCAAAGTATAGTGCAGCCCAGATACTATACTCTGCAACTATGACTGGGTAACTAACATACAAGGGCATCGTATGTCCCTCCGTTGCCTCAGAGCCAGAGGCTGATGTTGCGGGCAGACAGTGGGACTCCCTTATGTCTTCTGGAAGCCTGCACTCCTCAGTGGGATTAGACCAAGTGTTCCCGTGGGTGGGAATGGAAGAGAGGAGCACGCCTTTGAGAGCTGTGAGGTGACGGCTGCATAGGAGAGACCTATGCAAGCCAGGGCAGGCCTCTGGGAGTAGGTGGCCTGCTAGGAGAAATGGTAGTTTTATGGGTCTATTCAGGCAGAACTCCAAGATCCAGAGGGTGCAGACCTGACAGGATTCCCATGCCCAATGAAGACGTAGATCTATCAGTTGTTGAAGGAGCATGGTGGCTTGGATGGCAGGCATGTTAGTGGTGAGGGCATAAGGACTCCTAAGTGGGGGACCTCCACAGTGCTACGCAAGACTCCACGCACACACCACAGGATCTCTGCCAGGACACGGGAGGAGAAAGCTACAGGTGGCAAACAGTGTCCCTCTCCCTAACCTGTCAGAGTCTATAAAATTTACAAGAAATTATGTATAAGTCTCTTGCCTACCCTAGATTTTAGCTTAAGAATCCTATGTGTTACTCAACCATTCAAATGGTGAAAAAACAATTATGCCAAAAAGAGCTTGTAATATGCTACGGGAAAAAAAGGCAGAATAAAAAAAAAAAGGTGAAAGTCTGATGACATATACATATTATTGTTTTTTGAAAGCACATAGGAAAAAAGCCTGTGAGGAAACATATCAAAATGACAATAGCTGCTGTTTCCTCTTTTTTCAGCAGCCTGGGAAGAGGGAATATTATTTCTCTTTTTTCTATAATATGGTTATATTACTTTTAAAATGGAAAAATAGTTCAAGATAAACACACGGGATTAGTATATTCTTTCCTTTCAAACCTAAATGTTCGATTCACCTGGCATTCTGCTGATTGCTGATTACTTTTTAAGATCGCTAACTTTCACACTATCTCCTGATGACGCAGAAGTTATAATTTAGTGGTTGGTTTCCTAGATTGGTTAAGTGGTTGGTTAAGCAATACACTGTAAAGCAGAAACATTAAGAAGAAAGATCTTTTAATTAAGGCCTTATATGAACTTTCAAATATATTTAAGAATTTAGGATTTGCTACTGATAACAAGTCTAAACATAATTTATCAATTATTATAAAGCATGTCATTTGGTCAGAAAGGCTTTGGTTTCAGTACTTGGTAAATGTTTATGTTTACTACCTTTTAACAACTAAAAGGAAAATCAATATTAAAAAATGCTCCTTCAGACAAGAAATATATGGTATATATCCAAAATTAAGCAAACATTTCAGGCAAAAATATCAGTGTTTTCACTAGTACACTTACAGTGTAATGGTTTCAGTACACACAGTGGGAATTCACCTTTTGCTTTTTGTTCTTGGAGGGAGTGGAGCCAAAGGAAGCATGTCTCTCTTTTCAAATTTTGGAAAACATCATCGTGGTTCAATGCTTACAGAGACAGAAGACCTGGATTTGCATCCTGGATTTCTCATCAGCTTTGTGACCAGGTATACATTTTCTAAATTTTACACATCTCATTTTTTTCTCATCTGTAGGATTAGGATAATGTTAAGAACTGGCTTCATTCAGATACTGTGAATTAATTAAATACAGTATCTCAATCAAATTAAATACAGTATCTTTATATGTAAAGTACATGGGCGCAAAGTGAGCACCAATATGACTCCACCGTTATTGTTACTTTTAGGAACAGGACTTGCTCTCAAAGAGGAAACCTTCCCTTCATTATGGGGAACAGCAAAACTACCACGCAACTCACAAAAGTCACTTTCCCTTTAGAAATTCAGGTTGTTTCTTCCAGTATTAGTAACTACCTTAGAAGGAAACGTGCTAAGTTATAAACTCCTTTTTACTCTGCTACAATATTTAATATCCAATTAATTAAGGAAGGAATTTTAAATGACAAATTAAGCAGATCCTCTGCTCCATAAGTTAAGGCATCTGGTATACCAAAAGTCTTAAGTCCAGATAATGTGTTTATAGACTAAAAATCAAAAACAGAATATCTGAGAGCTAAATGTAATGATTTTTAAATTAGTTTTTTTAAAAAAAGAATATTTCAGTGTTTGTATTTTTAAGTGGTGTAGATGATGGAATCTTGTGGATACATTTTCCTTTGCTCATGGTATGAAAGCTTTCTCATGATTTATCTAGGACTGGCTTATTCATGTCAAAATCAGGGGTCAAAACTGAAATGGTTATGCGACTTAGTCAGGTGAAATAAAGGAGGAAAGGTGTCAGACTGGGACTGGGCAAGCCCGTTGTTGAATGACACCCAACCCTTCATCTTAGCAAGAAGGAGCAACAGGGTACAGTGGCAAATGCAGTGACCTAGCAACATGTGTCCCCTGGAAAGAAGCCAGTTGCCCTGGACAAGGTAGAATTCAAATCTAGTAGCGCCAGACAGTCTGGTCTCCGCCATCCCCCATCCCCGCTGTGAAGGACCAGAAATAACTCGATTTTAAAGAGTTAGGGACTAATTTAATTTTTAAAATGTAGAGGCAAAACAAAACACTTTGCAGGGCCAAATATGGCGATGGTGCCAGTTTTGTGACCTCTGCCGTAAGTGTTCCCAATCACCTGAAACATTTTCAGTACCATCCCTTTTGGAGTGTATGAAATAGAAAAATATATACATTTTTTAAATTTGAAAATTGCATTATATAGGTACACATCCCTTTTAACATAAACACTTATTTTTTAGGTCTGGGAAAAGTAACTGAAAACTAGAATAACAACTCGCATATCTGTAATCTAAATACCCCCAAACATCGCCTATGTGCCACTCAAAAGCCAACCAAGCAGCAAAAGGGCTTCTGAGCAGAAAACACTGTTGTCACCATTTCATGCAGTGGATTTACATGGAAACCTTGGGTACCCCCCTTCTAATTTTTCTTACTCTGGTTTTACATGCTTTGTCATCAGCCTAGGTGGAATGGGGTTGCTGCAGACAGTCCCACTGATAACAATAGACTTGATGTTAAAGACCCCAAGATGACAGGAAGAGCCTCAGAGAGTGATAGCTACCAGCAGTCAAAGTCAGAGCCTGAGATCTTTGGTGAAGGGTCACGTTGCCCAATATGACCCACAAAGCTCAGAGTTCTGCAAGGTATTTTACCAAAGGGCCCCGACGGCTTTTCTACACAGCACAATAGTTCAAACTAGTGCTACAAATAACATACTGCATACACTCACACACATACAACCCTGGGTTCTTAGGACACAGGCACAGGCTGGTCAGCATTACATTTCTAGAAAGGTATGTGTTTAATTCAACAAACATTTATAGGAAATCTATCATGTGCAAAGTCCTGGGCCATTATAAACACTGGATAAGAATTATTTTACGAGCTGATGTTTCATTATAGGTTAGACTACATCTCTGAAGGGCCTCGCAACTTCAACATTGGCCTGTGCTTTTCTCCTAAGGGGTTAAACACTCAAGCTTTCCAGAAAATCAGATTTGAACCTGTAAGAGTTCCTAATGGTAGAGATAAGGGGTTTTGTTTTGTTTTAAATCAGAATCATGACTACAGATAACAGGTTACTTAAAAAAAAAAAAACTCTCTGAGGTTTAAGGATTTTAGCTATCAATGAGTGGATCAAAAACAAGTTTGCTCCAATAAGCAGTCATTCAAATCAAGTTTGCCCCGTAACTATGATCAAAACTTTTCTGTACACTGGCCAGATTTTAATACCGACTCTGCCACTGCTGATGGCACGTTCCGATGAGATCAGGAGGAGGTGCTAGCCTTTCCCTCTTAGCCCACAGTGTAAAGGAAATAAGCAGCAGCAATTAACCTTCAGCCCAGTGCACCCAAAGTACTGTAGCAATCAGACAGGCCTGGCTTTGTCTTGCTGAACGTATTTTGAGTTAGCATTTAAGAACCGATGCAGTCCATTTTGCTGTCATTATGTTGTGGTTATTTATTTCTCTAAGATATACAATTTCCAAGCCTGCAGAAAACAAGAGCCATTGAAAATGTTGAGTAAGTAAAACATTTCTAAGTGACTCTTTAAATAAATTATTTCTAAGTCTTCACTACTCAATATTATCTATTAGTATTGTTTCATTTAAAAATTTTGGGTCTTTTTATTTTTTTACTCCAAAGATTTAGATTTCAAATAAATTGAATAAGGTGAGGAAAGCCTGCATGTCCTGTATCAGTTAGAATAACCCCAAGTTTGGCTTTTAGAAGCATAAGAACAAAGGTTATAGTGTATACCAAATAAAGCTTGTCCTAAAGAGTCAAGCTCTGTGACATATTCAAGGAGCCATTAAGGGCAATAAAAGAAGACCGCGGTTCAAATTAGGATAAAGGGGAATTTTCTTGTTTTTAATTGAAGTATAGTTGATTTACAATAGTGTGTTAGTTTCAGGTATAAAGCGAAGTGATTCAATTTTCTATATATATATATTTTTTTTCAGATTATTTTCCATTATAGGTTACTACAGGATATTGAATATCCCTGTGCTATGCAGTAAATCCTTGTTGCTTATCTATATTACGTAGAGTAGTTTGGCTCTGTCGATCCCTTCCCCCTAATTTAACCCTACCCCCATCCCTTTTCCCTTTGGTAACCATAAGTTTGTTCTCTACGTCTGTGAATCTGTTTCATATATTGGTTCATTTGTATTATTTTTTATATTCTATATACAAGTGATAAAATACAATATTTGTCTTTCTCTGGCTTACTTCACTTAGTATGATAATCTCTAGGTCCATCCATGTTGCTGCAAATTGCAATATTTCATTCTTTTTTATGGCTGAGTAATATTCCATTGTATATATATATATATATATATATATATATATATATATATATACCATGTCTTCTTAAACCAATCATCTGTTGAGGGACACTTGGGTTGTTTCCCTGTCTTGGCTATTGTAAATAGTGCTGCTGTGAATACTGGGGGGCATGTATGTTTTCAAATTAGAATTTTCATCTTTTCCAAATATTTGCCTAGAAGTGGGATTGCTGGGTCATATGGTAGTTCTATTTTTAGCTTTGTAAGGAACCTCCATACTGTTCTCCACAGTGGCTGTACCAATTTACATTCCCACCAACAGTGTAGGAGGGTTCTCTTTTCAAGAGAAGAAGTTTCAGTGAAACAGGAACCACAGCCGAGAAAGTGAAAGAAGAGAAACCCTTATAAGGAAAGCTATTATACCATTTCTTTAACGTCATGGATTCCTAAAAACACCAACTAGCAAGAGACTGAAGGATTAAAAGCACATTAGAAATTTCTCCATTAGGGCTCCATACATGTACTGGGATGGGTATCAAGTGGCACAAAGTAAAACAACTCTGAGAATACACCTGTATTTCATACCTGATGAGGCCCCTGGGTGCTGATCCGTAATAAGCCCCTTAAGAGCTAAGCTGTGCTTTCACTATAATCCTTCCCCACATATCCGAACCTGCTGCAGGATTTTTTTAAACTGCTATTAGCAGTGACTAGAACTTCTAATCCTCTGCTATACCTTTATTATTAACACATACAATTAACACGCTGTAGCATTAAAGAACTGCAAAAAACCTAATCTTACTCCAAAATCTCACCATACAACAAAGAGTAACAGTACAATTTTCACAGAAATACTGTTTCAGTCATTTTGTCTGTATTTTTTACTGTAAATTACTTTAGCTATAAGGTTAACTGACATCTTTTAAAGGCTCTGAGAAAACTTCAAAGAACTTGGAATGAATCCATTACTAATGCAACTACTTCAGATACAAAGTAATCTTTCTTGAGTTTACTAAAGACAAGGACAGATTTTTAGCCCATTCCTGGAATGTAAAATAAAGCCCAATTAGGAGATTAATATGGTAGTCTGATACAGAATGGAGTTTATCTGATTCCATGGTAATTATTAAATCAAGTATCACAGCTCTTTCCCTAATCAGACTTAGGAAAGATTCCTAAGCAGCCCAAACTCTGGAAAGTGTAAAGCAGACATACATCCACCACTCCAATACCTACAGGATCTGAGGCCAAACAAATGGCGGTCTACCCCTTACTGTCACAGCCAAGTGCTTATCCCCTCCCCCACCTCTCTTGGGTTCCCTCAGTCCATATTATTTTATCTCAAGTTCAATTATTTCGCCTTCCTCATTGTCTGTGTCATTGAATGAGAACTGCTAAGGAATCAAAGAGTTTAAACCCTTTACTTCAGACCAAACTCAGCCTGTCTGAATCTCTCTGATTCAACCGCCAACGCAGGAGGGAGGCATCCTGGGGCTGCTTCTCCCCACCGACACCCACCCTGTCTAGCATGCTTTTGGTCTCCAGGATTTTACCAGGTTCGTTCTTTTTAATTCTCAACTTTTGGGATGGAGCTGGAGGGAATGAAGCCCCAATTTCTCATTGTGTTTGTAGACAATTTCAACCGAAGCGTACAGAAACTAGGACTAAAACTTCCTATAAATGAGAAAATTCCCCCAAAGGAGCACTTTAAAGATACCTCTGAGAAAAGGTAAAGTCAGATGAGGGAGCAGAAGTCATTGAGTGATATAAACCCACGCACACACGAACACACACTCAAAAAACTAAAAAGCAAAAGGAAATGTAATAGTTAAGTGCCAGTCTTCTCCTTTGGAGAGCAGGACATTCAGAATTGGGGGGTTCAATTATGACCTCTCCATAGAAAGACAGGTTGCTGAGTGGGACCTGGTTCAGCTACAAAATTATAAGCCTGGTTGCATTCTTGTTTGCTGAGCCTCAGGATAAGCAAGGCTAAAGTTGTTGACAATCCCTGATATAGCTTTAAATTGGTTGTTGAATGCCAACTAAGGCACAAGCTTTATCTAGAGAAAGAACAATAGACCCATGTTTTACTTAAAACTTCACGAAGAATAGTTCTAAAGCCCTTATTCTTTTGCCTAGGATTGACTTTACTCCAACAAGGAAAAGAAACTTCCATCTCATTTCTCTCTTAAAGTAACAGAAATGGCTCCTTGCAGGTCGATACCTTCAGAAATATTAATAACGAGTTTTTAAACCTCCTGAAACAATACTCAAATACATCCCTTCTATTAAGCTCAATTAAAATACTAGAACCATTTGTAATACAGTGCAACTTTGGTATTGTAAGCAATGACAACCACAATAACTCAAGAAACCTAAACAACACAGAGGTGGTGGTGGTGCTGGAAAAATCCTGGGCTTTAAAGCCAGACACCAGGATTGGAGGTCAAACTCCACTGGGAGCTATGTAAACATGGCAAGTGACTTGACCTCTGTAATTCATGAAATGGAGATACCCCTCTGTCCTCAATGAGACAACATACCTACAGCACTGAGTGCAGCACTCAGCACTGCATCAGCACTTGGTACATGTTAGATGCTCTCAGCAGAGAGCCCGCATCTGTACACCTTCAAAGCCCGAGTTTTTCCACTGCTTCTCTGTTATTAGTCTGAGGTCAGCATTGCTACTCTTGCTCCACACACTTAACATTATTAAGAGGTTTAGAAATTCTAAAACCAGATGATGCAATTTGAATTCTCTTGAGGAAGAACTGAGATAATACACACGATCAAGATTTGCTTGGGTCTGCATCTGACTCTAAGAGGGGAAAGCAGGACAACTGACCCAATAAACTATCTGCTTCTTTAACATTATTCCAGGCCATAGAGGATTAGCAATTCTGCCATAAACTGGCAGAAAGTAAACCTTTCCACTGATTAGCGAAGGATTAAAGATGAACAAATTCGAATTGGTTTTCAGATGCACAAAACTTAAAGATTGAGAAAAGTTGGTATTTTCAAAGCATGCGCCAATGGAGGATTTCCTTTTAATTTTAATTGTTCTTTCCAAAACTTTTAAACATTCAGCGAAATAATCTCAAATTGCTTTGCTTTGTTCTTTGCTTTCAAATACTGTAAATGGCTGGATTCCAGATAGAGTAGTTATCCTCAAATGCCTTCCAATGAGGCCTGCCAGATTCTGTGGTTCAGAAGTAATTTAAAAGCAGAAATGTGTAACAAATGAGACCTAATGGAAAACACTGGATGCTTTATAGTTAGAAAGATCACTTTTTTTTCCTCCAGCGAGAAACAGACAATACATATATGCACATAAGAATGCATACACACTCAGACATATAAACAAGACAAAAAACGAGTTGACATGTGTTTCATTTCTCTTCACTGTAGACACTAATTATCAAGAATAAAATATATATATATACATTGTTCTGTTTTTCAGTGGAAAATGAAATTCATGATGCAACTATTAACTAAACTCAACAATAACACTTAAGTCAAAACAGAATACTTAGGATAATACATACTATCTCATGGTTTTCTTTGGGGAGGAGAGGGTATAATGCTTTAAAGTTTACAAACCAGTTTCTTATATAAGACGTACTTTCTCTATACAATGAAATAACTTTTAAATAATGACTTGAAGGAATGCCCATCTAGTTAGTGAGATTTCCATTACTAGTATTCAAGCAGAGGCTGGGATGTTCCAAAGGTAACTCATGTACTGGGTAAAGGTTAATTAAACCTGGAAACCACTACACTGTGTTCTTCCTGGATTTGTTCATTCATTCATCCCTTCAAATATTTTCTCTTTTGAATTTATTGTAGTTGACTTACAATATGATATTAGTTTGGGGTATACAACATAGTGATGTGATATTTTTATAGATTACACAAAGTGACTGTAAAATATATAGACACAAAGTTCTAAAATATTGACCCTATTTCCTGTGCTGTACATTACATCCCCGTGAGTTATTTATTTTATAACTGGTAGTGTGTACCTCTTTATCCCCTTCACCTATTTCACCCAATCCCCGCTTCCCCACCCGTAACCACTCATTTGTTCTCTGTATCTGTGAGTTTGTTTGTTTTGTTATATTTGTTTGTTTCATGAAATGCTCACTAAATGCCAGGTAAATTACTACACACTTTACACACAGCAGAGCAAAGGACAGACCTAGTCTCTCCCTTCCTGGAGCTCAGAGTCCAGTAGGAAAGATGAAATACAAGGATTTATAAACAACATAAGGGCCATGAGGATGTTAATGAGAGACTTAGGCCTGGGGCAGGGAAAGACTTCTCTACCAAAGCCATCTGAAGGGCAAATCGAAGTTAACTGCCCAAGAGGAGAGAGAAGAATTCTCCAGGCAGGGAAAACTGTGAGTGAGAAGTGAAGGACAGTCAGGATGGCTGAAAGGCAGGGGGCGGGGGTGAAGCCTGGAAAGGAAGGCAGGAAGTGACCTTGATGGACACAATAAAAATGTTTGAATTTTATCCCAAGAGCAAGGGAAACTATGGAGAGATCTTAAACGGTGACGGGACGATTAGAATCAGGAAGGAACTGTGGGCAATATTGTGTCACAGCAAGAACCGCAGCAGGAAAACCAGATCTGAGGCTGTTAGCAAAGCCCAGATGGGAAATGATGGTTCTGTGGTCCAAGCAACTGCAAGGACGATGAAGAGTGAACAGATTCAAAGACGTCTGGTTGATACATGTGACAGGACCAGATGTGCAGCTGAGGGAGAGGGCAGGGCCAAAGGAAATGCACAAGATTCCAGGGTAGACAACTGGGTAGATGAAGGTGTCTTCACGGACGTGAGCCCTGGAGGCACAGCAGGTTGGAAGGAGGAAGGGAAGACGGCAGGCTGAGTCCAAGGCACTTTCCAGGGAACTGGATAAGGGGGTCTAGAGCCCCGTGAAACTTGTGTGATAGAGATGAAGACCTGGCAATTGTGAGCGCACAGACCTGCAGGGTGCAGCACGGTGGCCCCGACCCACAAGTGCCTGTGGAGCACCTGGGGTGGGGCCAGGCCACAGTGAGTTGTGCTGGATATAAAATACATGCCAGATTTCCGAGAAATCCATACGGAAAAGGAATGTAGGGTCTCATTAATCGTTTTTACGTTGATGATATGGTGAAGTGAAAGTATTTTTGACAGCAGTTTCAACAAAATATATTATTAATATGGATTTCTTCTGTTTCTTTTCACTTTGATAATGTGGCTACCAGAAAATGTAAAATTACGTGTGAGGTTCACACTGTGACTTATGTTATATTTCTACGGGCAGCGCTGACAGATGGTAACAGGCTTGAAAAAGCGAAGAAGAGCATTAGTGAGAGTTTGGTCTCAGGAAGCTGCAGGTTCCAACACTCGCGGGATGGGGGTGATGAGGAGGATTGAGCTGGGAAAACTGGATAATGTGGCGCCACAAGAGACCAGGAACGCACAGGCTCGGAATGGCAGAGAGGGGAGAACAGGGTCTGCTGGGCCGTCAGACAAGAAAAAAGACTGAAAAGCATATTCAAGCTAGAACACAGGTAGAAGAAAAAATTGTTTCTAAAATACCAATTTATTAAAAAAATTATAAGGAAATAATTACTGGGCTTCCCTGCTGGCGCAGTGGTTGAGAGACCGCCTGCCGATGCAGGGGACACGGGTTCGTGCCCCGGCCCGGGAAGATCCCACGTGCCGCGGAGCGGCTGGGCCCGTGAGCCAGGGCCGCTGAGCCTGCGCGCCCGGAGCCTGTGCTCCGCAACGGGAAAGGCCACAACAGTGAGAGGCCTGTGTATCGCAAAAAAATAATAATAATAATTACTGTAGTTAATTTTCCTGCATTTTAAGTCTTTTAACTAATAGTTTCTGAGCACCTCTTATATCCCAGGTGTTCTTCTAGGTGCTGAGGATATAAATCCTTGATTTAGATACAATCCTTGCCTTCATGGGGTGTACAGAACAGTCGGTGAATCAGACGTAAATCACGTACTGTGAGTGCTGCTCTGGGCAGACAGGGTGTGTTGTAACATCAGGTTTGTGGCCGATACAGCTGGCAGGGGAATGTGGCATAGATCCCCAACCAAGAGGCTAGGTCTACCCAGGCAGAGTGTGGCTTGAGCGCGGGCTGCTCTGTCTTGATTTTTTTTCATCCGTGCAATAGGCCCGACGAGTGACCTAACTCATGAATTAATTGTGAGCGTTAAACAATTAATAAGTGTAAAGGGCTTAATGGTGCAGCTTATAAGGCTTACAACTGTCAACAACTGTGCCATAACTACTAGTTAAATGAATGAAAGCAAATTTTCCAAATTCAGGAAATTTATTCACATACAGGCCCAAACTTGTATTTTTACCATTCAAAGAAAACTCTCTTATCCTTGTCTGCCTTCTTGTATCGTGCAGAATGGATGTAACTGTATCTTCCCTGGGTCATCATTATAGACTCTAATTTTTGCACTTGATTGTAAATGCAGTGATACCATCGGGAGCTAATGAGGTCTGCAGGGTCGTTTGCCTGGATAACAGATCGCTCCCTAATTGCTGTGCTAAGTGCTTGTATGGGTTTTAACATCCTGTCTTTCTTACCACTTTCAATATGCTTGTTCTCATCCTCTCATTTGCTGCTTCTAATATATGATAATCCAAGAAACCTGATACTTGTTTATTGGCCTTATCAAAAGGGCATGGAGGGCTTCCCTGGTGACACAGTGGTTGAGAGTCCGCCTGCCGATGCAGGGGACACGGGTTTGTGCCCCGGTCCGGGAAGATCCCACATGCCGCGGAGCGGCTGGGCCCGTGAGCCATGGCCGCTGAACCTGCGCTCCACAATGGGAGAGGCCACAACAGTGAGAGGACCCTGTACTGCAAAAAAAAAAAAAAAAAAAAAAGGGCATGGAATATCGTGCAGAGATTTTGGTATATCTTATTTTAACTACTAGAATGACTTTTCTCCTTTCATCCTTCTGACTTGTCAACCATCTTCACACCCTAAGGTTAACTTGTTACCTGATTTTTGCTGTATTCAAAGCAGTATTACCAAGCAAAAGGAAAATAAAACAGAAAGAAAACGGAACAGCTGTTTTCGAAAGAAAACAGAACAGCTGAACGTGTACTAAGTTAATTTATCCACTTAATTACATAGACATGGCAATAACTCTGAAAGTCCTGAAGCGGATGCTTCCTTACTAACCTAGACCCTGACTTGGCTAAAACAATGAATCCAGAACATGGCACCTTTTGGAGTAGAAAATTCCATTACGTACTATGCAAAATAAGCCATCATATTTCTGGTATTAAAATAGAAAAGTGTTCTCTCTCACAAGAGCCTTTCCTTTTCACCGATTATTTTGTTTGGCTGTCTCTACAGTTTTTTCTGGTTTCATTATGTCTTTCTTGCACTGTAACTTGAATCTGAGCTATAGCAACTTTCCAGGGACAGCTCACGATTTTGCCTGTTGCAAAGGTTGTTGAGATCAGCTAGAAAACAAGCCGAAAAAAAACAGAAATTAAACTCAGAAAAGGAAAGGCCTATGACAAATGTCCATCATCTTCTTTAAGGTAGCCCCATAAGGAAAGGAAGCGTTCCTGCAAAAAAAAGGGATCACAAATGCTTCCTGGTCTAAAAGCTGAGCAAACCTTTTGAATGAGAATTATCTCCCTTCTATGAGGGCCATGTTGGTTGCTTGGGAAAATAGTTCATTATGACTGCTTCCTTAGTGTTTATAACACATTTGATTTTTTGTTGTCAATGTTAATGTATGACATGCAATATCCCAGTTAATTTCATGACTTCCAATTCCCATTAGACAATTTCTCATTATTTGCTAAATTTCTTTTGAGTCCCCAGAAAAGTGTAAAAGAAAGGCTGATGGTGTATATTGTTGGCATCAAATAACACAACAGTGTACTGCTCCCAAGGCAATGTTATGAGACTGAGGGAAAACATTTAGAGGAAGAAGAAAAGATGTATAAACATAAAATTGAAGAAATATGCAAACAAGGGTCCTATTACAGAAGTGGCAAAATAAACCAAGCGGCCCCAAATTACAATATGGTTGTCTTTCCTGAAAGACAAGTATCTTATTATAAATAAAACCAAGAAACACTTACTTGTTGCTTAGAATGTGAGCGAGTATTGTGCCAGATGCTCTACGTTGTCTCCTTAATCCTCACTAACTCTATAAGCCATGAAATCAGGCATTATGCCCATTTTATAGAGGAGAATACTGATGCCGAGAAAGATTAAACTGCCCAAGAAACACAGCTGCAAAGTACAAAAGGTCTGTTTGACTCCGAAGTTAGTGTCCTCGTATGCTGACCCTTCTGAAATCATCTGGACCCCGCCCTGCACTGCCGAATATGGTAATTTCCAAGAAATTTCAGGTGGTGGGATTGAAACTCCATATTCATATCCATAATATGAGTAAGACTTTTAATTACTATATATTTGGATAGAAAAGACGAACTACAAACCCTTTACTTAACTTTTCAAATAACTGGCACTAATAAGTTAATGGAAAAACTCAGAGGTCTAGAAATATCTCTAAAAGACTTTTTTTTTTAATTCTTAAATTTCCAAATTATACCCTTGTTCAGGCCATGCTATTTTCTCAGATTATTGGATTAGTCTCCTAAATGAACCCCTCATTTTTATTTATGTAGCCACCATACTAAAATTCAAATTCAAAACACAAATTCAAAACTGTCTCTCCTCTGTCCTCTAGACAATGTCTGACAAGAACAGCTCATTTTTTTTTTTAGATTCCATATATATGTGTTAGCATATGGTATTTGTTTTTCTCTTTCTGACTTACTTCAGTCTGTATGACAGACTCTAGGTCCATCCACCTCACTACAAATAACTCAGTTTCGTTTCTTTTTAAGGCTGAGTAATATTCCACTGTATATATGTGCCACATCTTCTTTATCCATTCATCTGTCGATGGACACTTAGGTTGCTTCCATGTCCTGGCTATTATAAATAGTGCTGCAATGAACATTTTGGTATATGACTCTTTTTGAATTATGGTTTTTTCAGGGTATGTGCCCAGTAGTGGGATTGCTGGGTCGTATGGTAGTCCTATTTTTAGTTTTTTAAGGAACCTCCATACTGTTCTCCATAGTGGCTGTATCAATTTGCATTCCCACCAACAGTGCAAGAGGGTTCCCTTTTCTCCACACCCTCTCCAGCATTTATTGTTTGTAGATTTTTTGATGATGGCCATTCTGACTGGTGTGAGATGATATCTCATTAGAACAGCGCATTTTAAACTTAAACCCACACTTAAACACACTCCTATCTCCTTGGCATGGGATATAGAGACCTCAGAGGCTAGCACTCATCAATCACCTGTCTTAAAGTAGCTGTGAGCTCAAGGGTGAGAAAAAAAGCTTTATTAGTTCAATAAATGTTTATTGACATGAATTAAATTAGCAGCCTTAAACCTGGCACAAAATATTCTTCTATCATTCTACTGTTCTTTTTCTTGTCTTATTCCTTTGTTCCCATCCTGAGATAAAGAAACCATGTATATACATCTCTAAATGCCAGAGTAGCTGGTGTGCTACAGTAGGTGCTCAATTAAAAAAAAAATTAGTTATAAATATAACAACCTTACCAGACTCATGTTTTTATGTTTTGATTTTTTTCCCTGAACATTTTAAAGTGCTGCATAGGATATCCAAGTCTTCTGTTTCATCAGCAATTTCATATTCTGGTCCAACTTGTCTTTTCTAGTAGGTAACCTTTGCCTGTTTCTTCTCACTGGCCAGGAACATCTACCACTTCCCCTGTCAGTGGATGCCTGTCCCTCCCCTTTCTCAGCCATGGGACAATGACAAGAACCCCATATGGGCCCCACTGGTTAGTGACAAGCTTGCAAGGCTTTCAGTCACCTGAGGGCAGGACGGCATCTTGTTCCCGGGGCAGCTGGCAGGTGATCAAGTGTTGAGTAAATGAGTGAACAAAAGCAAATAAATTGACTCATGGTGATCAACTCTGAGTCCAGGTTTCCTCAGTCATAAAAGGGTGATAAACGCTGCCTACAAGGTGACATTAGATATTGTTGGTGATATGACTGCATCAAGGGAGGCATTCTCAAAATTCAGCCTCTGTTCTTTTTTTTAATTGAGATATAACTGACATAACATTGTATTTGCTTGTGTATAACATAATCACTTGATGTATGTATATACTGCAAAATGTATATAGTTAAAAAATATTGTTAACTATAGTCACCAAGCTGTACATTACATTCCCCAGGATTTGTAATTGGATGTTTGTGCCTTTTGACCACCTGTGCCCATTCTGCCCAACCCCCATCTCTCGTAACCAACAGTCTATTCTCTGCATCTATGTCGGTCTCCATTCTGATTTTCAAGCCTTAGCAGATCAAGTACCATAAGATGTATTTCCTCAGTGTTCTAAACTCAGGATACCACAAGGGTGAATAATCTGCGGTTGAAAAAGAAAGGAATTCTGGAATCTTATTAAGTAGCCAATGGAACGATAAGTTATTTATTCTTCCTGCCTTGCTGGAGGGAGGAGGGCTAATGGAGAGATCAAACCTGTTCCTTAAACCTTGAGAATGGATTTTGCAATACTGGTCCTTGGACAACAGTGTCCTACCCACTTCCCAGCAATAAAACACGTGAAGATATTTTTCTGGATTTCTCTCTGGGTTTTTGGATGTTATCTTGAGAAAAGATGATGCGTGGGGTGATACTTATGGGGTATTACTTTATACATTTTTTGAGATCACTCAAGAGTATTTGACTTCTCTTATCTGTGTTAATTAAAATCATAAATCTTAACCCTACACAGAACTATGATGATATATATCCTTGTTCATCTGGCCAAAATGCTACTTAGCATCTCTGAGATTCTATTCAGCCAGGGTTGCCCTGACACAGTGACTCGTGTAGGCTGATGCTCAGATGGAACTGAAAGACCCCATCCCAACATCACACTGCAGACTGTCCCTCCTGCATCCACAGGCCATCAGGAAAGGATGAGAGACTGTGGCCCTTGATCTCTATTTATCTTATTCCTAAAAGCAATCAGCAGCTAGCTTCCTCCACCATGAACCCAGTAGTGAACAAACTATAGCTTTTTCCTGTTTTAAAAATCCTATCTTACTAAATGTTTTGGAAACGCCAAGCAAGTATGGATATATAAATAATGTGAATGCTAAACGCAAAGCAAACGCTTGAAAAATAAAGATTCTTATATAAATGTGGTGTAAAAATGTACAGCAGCTAACAAGTTACTTAACAAATTTTCTGAAATAACATAAAATATAAAGTTGAACGATGAACGAATAAACATTAATGAGAACGCCACAGATGACAAAGCAGGTCTTAACATTGAAAACAAAACTCCTTAAAGACGGTTTGCATAGATCACAGGTAGAAAAAAGGGAAGTACTCACTGTAGGGCAATGTATCCATTTTTACAAAACCAGAAAGATCTTTTCTGCCTAAATAAGTAGACAATCTCAAAATGCTCCCAAGTTATAATTAAACCAGATAGTGTACTTTAATATATATTTATATCCTGCTTTATTCCAAAAAAAATGTAAGGAGGCTTACAATAAAAATGCTAGTTAAATTAATTCCAAAACCCTGGTAAAATACACAACTGAAGCACCAATATATTCTTATTAATACAAATTTACCTTAATTTTAAACTACAGAAATCTATTAGAGTCAAAGCTAAATTTATAGTTTGCCAAAACCACCATAAGAAACAACTTGTTTAATAATAGAGGATTGTTTAAATATACCAACATAAGATAATTATAGATACATCTTCCATATACATGTATATATACACACATATATATCCATGTATTCTAGAATATATAACAACACTGGAAAATTTTTATGAGATACAGTAAATGCAAGTGGTAATGAAAAGACAGTCTGCAGAAAAGTTTTCTACAAAGAATGTGTTTTATTTTTATAAAGTAGAAAACTATACTTTTAAGAGAATCTAGGAAAATGGTACAGAGATGAACTTATTTGCAAAGCAGAAACAGAGACAGAGATGTAGAGAACAAACGTATGGACACCAAAGGGGGAAAGGAGGGGTGGGATGAATTGGGAGATTGGGATTGACATATATACTATGTCAACTGTATATATATATATATCAATTGACTATTGATACTATGTATAAAATAGATAACTAATGAGAACCTGCACAGGGAACTCTATTCAATGCTCTGTGGTGACCTAAATGGGAAGGAAATCCAAAAAAGAGGGGATATATGTATACATATAGTTGATTCACTTTGCTGTACAGCAGAAACTTACACAACATTGGAAAGCAACTATGCCCCAATAAAATTTTTTAAAAAAGAAAAATGCATATTCTTATATGCATTTTTAATTATATTCCTATAGGAAAAGACCATTGCTGCCTCTCAAAACAACAGACTTCCTATAGATGAGTAATAGTAGAGGATCTATTATCACTCTTCTTGCTGACTTAACATGTTTTATTAAGATTTTATTGTTTTATAGGACAGAGTTTCACCCTAGGCCAACCCATGTACTGTAAATGAGGAACCATATCCTAGTAATGTTTTACCATATATAAAAGGGGTTCAACTTAATGGCTTCTTTCACTTAGGAATCAAAACCTCTTTTACTACCCCCTAAAATTAATATTACACAGCATGAAAAATTATTACACAATTCATAAGTTATAAGTTACACCTCTGGACATGTAAAAATTATTTTAAACCTACCCAACCTTGCAAATATCTACTCACCCAATGAAGAGAAATAACTGAAAAAAGAAAAAATGAACTACATTTTCAGAAGGATTGTATTATAAAATACATTTTTCTCAAGGATAAATGGCTATAAAGGCATATTTGTTTTTCAAGCCTGGGCTGGGTATTTTAAAATTTAAAAATCCTGATATAAAACAATGATAGAAAGCTAATAGTGATAGTAAAACACAGATTTTTTTCCCAACACTATGGGTGTACAAAGCATCTCCCAAAGAAATATAGTCCATGAAGTTATTTTTATGAAAAATACTATAAAACTGCACCATATTCAATTACGAATGATACAGGTTCACCCCAATCAAGGATGGTTGAATTTTAGAAGTATAAAATTAAACGAGTCTGTTGTAGCTAGGAGAAACATGAAACAAGAACAAAAACATTATACTCCAAATTAGCAACGGAAATGAAGAAGTGAGTTGATGACTTTATACTGAGTTTATGCCATATTTTAAAAAAAAAACCTCGATCACATCACTAATCACACTAATTATTTCAATGAAAGGGGGCAATCAAATAACAGTTTTTAATGCAACTGAGCAAAATTAAACTACCACCTATTTCAATAATCAAGAGTTTAAAATGAGCTGTTCTTATTGTCAGAAAATGTCTAGATATCAGTGTCCTGCGTACAGTAAGGATTCTTCTCACTGTTCCTGCACCCTCCACAACTTATCAGTAAAATATCTAACACCAAAACTTCTCAAGGTGAGGTCCACAGACCTCTTGGGGTAAGTGAGGTGTGCCAGAGATTAGAAGTCCCAAGAAAACCTGCAGCATGTCACCTTAGGTTTTTTACTTTAGGAGTAGCATGCTTTCCAACAAAAGCATCTCAGACGAAAGCCCCAACATGCTGATGGGCCCTACATTCATCACAGTGCTTCTGTCTCGTGATCTTTGTTTATTCTTTCTTTTGCTCAGAATACTTTACTCAACTTCCACCCCCATTCTTTTCCAGATCAACAACTGTTGAACTTCAACCCTGGTGTAATAGCCAGAAGAAAGCTTTCCTGCATTTCCCAGGCAGTGCCCCGTTTGGGGCAGTACTCCCGAGGCACCTGGGGGACGAGACTGCAGCACACTTCCAAAGGCAGCAGCATCGCTCTCCAGGGGAAGGGCAGGGGCCCTTTCTGCTCCTTCAGTCAGCTACTGTGAGCATATCACTGGCAAACAACAAATGTGGTACAAACTGCTCTAAAGCTTGGACGTCCACCACGATCACTGGGAGGAGAGACGAGCTACCTACTAATAAAACGAATGATAAGAATAACACTTTGAATAAAGAGGTTTCTTGTCAGAAATCTGAAGAGGAAAAGTAAAGTTTTGGCTTTGGAGATCAAATCCTGGTCCTGCTACCTGGCCCGGACCAAATTAGTTAACCTTCTGAGCCTGAATTTCCTTGTTTTTAAAATGGGGACACGGCGAATTCCCATCACGTTGGGTTAGAGTGTGTATTACATGACTCACGTGCATGAGGTTCTTAGCACTGAACCCGACCTAAGCTGGTGTTTCCCGAGTGCCACTAAAATCACATAATATTCATGTGCAAACCTCAGACACACAGGATAAAACTCTCATCATGCAAACTAATAGCATGAAAAGGGACAAATTTTAAAGTATTTTATACATTATACTTATCAAACAATGGAAACCACTGTCGCTATAATAACGAAAATATGCTCTCTGTATATTTGAGAAAATTTTATCCAAAGTACTTAAAATACTGACGAAAATAAAAACTCTTGTAAATGTACAAATGATTTTGCTAATTCCATTGTGTGTCCTGTTTTTATATGTACATTATATAATTTTGAAAAAAACTATATGAACATACAAATAGCAAATTCTCATTTAAAGATAGACATCTGTGAAATGGACATCCAGGGTTAAAAAAAATGGAATATTTTTTCAGTAGTTTTATCCATAAAGGTTGTAGATCTAGGCTGTAGCTTATTGAGCCACAATTTCCTACGTGTAAATATACTGGGAGCGTAACATAAATCTATCCACTCTAAATTGGAATTTGCTAAAAGAGATACTTAGGATCCATATAGTACTATGATATTATTTCACAAACAAAAAGACCACTTCTTCAAGTAGCCTTACGTATATGGCGCATATCACAATAGCAGACATATTTATAAAAATTCTGACACGGTAGCATATGTGTGTATATGTAAAAATAAAGTCTTGTTACCTGAATAAAATTTTACTTTTCCACAACTCTCTGGTCATAACTTTATAACGCTGGTCAAATCTTTACTTGTAAATCTTTAAAATCAGCATTATATTATAAAAGACAAGCCCATTTACCTATTGTAAAACTACCTATGCTTTCAAATGTCATAATCACCATCAATCTCCTCTATAGTGAGAGGACTGAATTCTAAGGTACATTTCTAAATGACTAGACTATAAGTATTTTTTATATGGTAGCTGTAACTTCGAAGGCTCCCCCAAGTCAGAACTTTATCAAAGTTAAGCAAATATAATGCATATACTGCTCCAAATATAAAGCATTTTTGTGATAGCTAAGAATTTTTATTTCTTACTAAAAGAATATAGGAAAATGCTAACATGACAAACTTTTATGAGGAAACTTCCATCAAAGGCTCTTTTTTATTTAACATTAATTATCTCTGCTAAATTATAGCATATTGATTGTTCATTTTTCTCTGTTTATAAATCCCCACTATATCCTTTCCTTTTCAATTGTCATTTAAAAGGAAAATGGAATAGACGTGCAAACCACTCTAGTTCCTGGCATGTTAAAATTCAAAGTAAGGCAAAGGCTATGAAGGTGAGGAGTGGGTCAAAAAAGGGATAAATACACTGAGATCAGAAATTTTTACTACTCAGTTAATAGAGCATTATTATAAGAGAAAACCACAAACAAGTATCTTTAAATTGTGAAAATGTACTGAAAGTATTCTCTTTCAAAAGAGCCATATTTATTCAACTATGTGTTTCCAATACAAGGTAAACCCCTTATTAAAATGACATGCCTCAGTTCTTTGTTTCCTAAATTTAAATTACATGAAACTGCTTAATCACTGAGGTTTCTAAAAGTAGTAGGTCCTAGAATCTCAAGAAAAAAAACATGCTTCCATTTTCAAGACATTATAGCTGTGCTTATCTTAATCCATTAGCGTGCTTGGCCAGTAAATTAATATTTAATTGGCAATTTCCTTTAAACAGGATAATAGCATACCAATAACAGTATTTCCATAATCAAAGTTTGGTCTAGAAAAAGGGAAAAGCAGCTACAGAAACACTACGTAGATAAAATAAAATAAGCTAAACCACAACTCATGAAAAGGACAGACTGCAATAAATCAAAAAAATTCCAAAATGCTACATGTGATTCACTTGCTAGGTCACAAAACATACCTATTTTTCAAGCATCATTCCTTTGGATCATCGTGTCAGAAGAGAGTTGCATAAAGGAAGAAGTCAGGCTAGAATGAAATGATAAATGAATTGCTTTTGCTAATCTGCAATTTTGGACCAACTTCCTTACACAGCTCTCTCTCTTTATTAATTTTCTTTTCTGGACCATTCAACTTGGATATCATCCAAAAAGTTGATAAGCCAGGGCTCTCGGAGTAACTTCACTCAACATCTGACTAAATGTTTTCAGTTCTCTGCCCTGTACTCACCGTAGCTATTAAAAAAGCTAATAATTTGAACACCTCATAGCTGGAATTTATTGCACCACATGGTTCTTATACATTCCCGATAGAAGTTAGGATTTTTACCGCCTATAATTCTCACATCCCCTTGGGTGACATATAAGATCTGTACCTCCCTCCGCAAACAAAAGGATTCCAGCTACCTTCAGTTTCACCACTCGAAATTGGCAAATATAGCTAAAAAATTAGAGGAGAAACAAATGAGTACCAATAAATTTTATAGGTGCGAAATAAATTAATCATCACTACAGCTTTTCACAGCTGTTCAAGATCCACAGTTTAATTTTTTTTTTAAGAGGAAATGGTGGTATATTGGTGGAGGTGGAGGAGATCTAAGAGTCAGTACCCATTTTTCCCACATTTTTTGGGTCCCAACCCTTTGAGAAACAGCTGTGTACCCACTCCTCTCCCCTAGGTAACATATACACAGAATGTTAGATATAATTTCAAGAATTAAAATGTTAAAAATGGCAGTAGCACGTGTATGGGGAGCTAAATCTTCACACACAATTAATTGGATTATCCTTTGTAATTGGTTACGGAGGCAGGAGACAGGTGAGCCCTCAGGATGAGCGACGCAGGTACGTATGGATGAGAAGCTGATGCCCAGGGGTATAGCAGAGCCCCTGGCTTTGCTTTCTTCACTTCTAAGCGGGAAGTAAAGGTAGCCAAATAAAGTGGAAGGAAGTTAGTGATAAGAAGAAATGGAATTTTTCTCAGGCAGCCTGTTCAAGCACAAAAATGTAGAAGGGATATCACAAGTCATTCTTGGCAATACAAAGGAATTTCTCATCTCCCCCTGCTTCACGCTTCGTTCTCATCTTGCTTATTTAGCATCAAGCACCGTAGAGAAGTTTATAAAAATAAAACTAATTCTATAATTGACACTATTAATTTATATATACACATAAGCATACTGTATATATGTTTTTTTCCACATAACCGTATGTGCTTTCTTCTTTAAACAAAACCGAAAATAAGCTTCAACTGAAACTGGATCACAGTAACGCAGGCCAAGATCCATATACTATGTAACTGCAGTAAGTATGCTCGTTAATTTCTTACTGTATGCTCTGGGTATTAAAGGATATTATTGTGAAGCTCATAGGAAAGGCAAACAACTCAGCCAAAAGCATCACAAAAACTTCACTGTAATTAGAAGTATATTTTCTTCACTAACAAACGTACTTTTCCCTAGAGAACTTTATTTTTTTTTAATTTATAAGCATCTGACATATTAACTAAAGATTAATCATCCCTGTATGGTTTTAGGATGTGTTTGCGTTATAAACAAAATCACACTTTTGAGTCACCGCTTGTTAGAATATTCTCAGAGTCTGGAATATTCCAATTCACACAGTAATTGACTGGGTTTATGAAAGAGAATTTTAAAAAACTCTAAGTGCTATGTGCCAGGTATTTCAATAGGAGATTTCATATAAGTTTTCACTTTAATATAAGCATATAATGCTAACATCTTTTATAACACAGTATTAAATACAGACTGACAAGAAATTATATTTTAGACCCACGAAGTCTGGGGCTCCCAGGACAATGGAGTGTATGACTTGGGCCACAGTTGTCACCCTTGTAGACAGCCTCCTAGGATGCCACTCAATCCCTGTTGTGGCATCAGCACCCCAGGATTGTAAATATCTGTATATATCTCCTTCTCCCTCACTGGCCTGTAAGCTCCTAGAAGGCAGAAACCATACATTAACTATGGTACATTCTGGCACCTGGTAATAAACCTCTGCTGAATTTTGAAAAAATGAAGTGCTTGTTTACAGATAACCTAACAGAAGTTGGGGATTTAAAGAATACAAAGATAATATAAATCAAGAATGAATTTTACACACCGGTTAGAATGGGCATCATCAGAAAATCTACAAACAACAGATGCTGGAGAGGGTGTGGAGAAAAGGGAACCCTCTTGCACTGCTGGTGGGAATGTAAATTGATACAGCCACTATGGAGAACAGTATGGAGGAAGATTTTAAGGAATCTTCCTTAAAAAACTAAAAATAGAATTACCATGTGACCCAGAAATCCCACTACTGGGCATATACCCAGAGAAAACCATAATTCAAAAAGACACATGCACCCCAATGTTCACTGCAGCACTATTTACAATAGCCAGGTCATGGAAGCAACCTAAATGCCCATCGACAGATGAATGGATAAAGAGGATGTGGTACATATATACAATGGAATATTACTCAGCCATTAAAAGGAACTAAATTGGGTCATTTGTAGAGACGTGGATGGACCTAGAGACTGCCATACAGAGTGAAGTAAGTCAAAGAAGAAAACAAGTATCATATATTAACGCATACATGTGGAATCTAGAAAAATGGTACAGATGAACCAGTTTGCAAGGCAAAAATAGAGACACGGATGTAGAGAACAAATGTATGGACACCAAGGGGGAAAAGCAGGGTGAGGGTGGTGGTGGTGGGATAAACTGGGAGACTGGGGTTGACACATATACAATAATAATATGTATAAAATAGATAAGTAATAAGAACCTGCTGTATAATATAAATAAATAAAATTTTAAAAATTTAAAATAAAATAGTATGACAAAGTAAAAAAAACAAAGCATTTGTCAAAATAAAGGTTTATCAATTCTTAAAAAAAAAAGAATGAATTTTAAATGAAAAGAAAGAATCTCTAAATTGATAGCCCACATCAGTTACACAAGATCAATTTCAACATCAGCTT
The DNA here is from genome assembly GCF_011762595.2 of Tursiops truncatus. Lineage (NCBI taxonomy): Eukaryota > Metazoa > Chordata > Mammalia > Artiodactyla > Delphinidae > Tursiops > Tursiops truncatus. The sequence goes on along the minus strand of NC_047038.1, from coordinate 110,511,878 downwards.
CCTCCACAACAGAATTAAAGTACTAAACCATTAGTCACTTTGAAGAAAAATCCCTACACTATGATATTCTTTTCTTTCTTAAATGTAATATAATTCAACGTTCTGCCAATGACTCAGTAATTATTGTGAACATCAGTTCTTATACAGAACTCTAAAGGCAACTGTAAGTATAGACGGCATAAGCCAAGGAATGGGAGGACCACACCGAAACTTGTCCCTGCAGTAGCTCTGCAAGTTGATGACCTTCCAGGCCTGCGACATTGTCTTTTTCCAGCTTCCTCAAATATGATTCAATTAACGGAAAATCATGGGCTCTAGTTTAATCTCAGCTTGGACACCTAACGTCTGAATCTCGGACAAGTTCAATCTCTTGTCCACCATCTTTTCAACTGTTAAGTTTTTGGTAACACCATCCACCCAGGGCCGTTGCAGAGCTCGAGTGAACACACACACCACCCTCCTCCGTTCTTACAAGGTGCACCTTACCTTCAAGGTTACTGAGGTACAGGTGACCATATTTTCTAAACCCCAAATTGGGGGACAAAACCAAACAACTAGACTAATATTTAAAAGAGAGATTTCCTGGAAAATTCAGGGCACAGAGCATTCCCCAAGATTGCAAGCTGTCTGCACTGCTTCTTTTCATTAAAAGTCCTTCTGAGTCTTTATCTCCACATTGGCCATTCTTTTTTTTCCACTCACTGATAATTTCTTATATATTCATCCCTGCTTTCATAGAAGTTTCAGTATATCAAGCATTATGCTCTGAGACTACAGAAGGGAAGATACGGGCACTATTCTCATTGCTATGGAATTTACAATCTAGACTCTTGAGGGAGAAAGAGGTAGTTTTTAAATTGAAGTATAGTTGATTTATAGTACTGTATTATTACTACAGTACTATATTATTTCAGATGTACCACACAGTGATTTAGTACTTGTATAGACTATACTCCATTTAAAGTTATTATAATAGCTATATTCCCTGTGCTGTACAATATATCCTTGTAGCTTATCTATTTTATACGTAGTAGTTCACTCCTCTTAACCCCCTACCCCTACCCTGCCCCTCTCCTTTCCCTCTCACCACTGGTAACCAAACCAATAGTTTGGTCACTATTATCAGTGAATTTCTGTTTTTTTATATTCATTCACTTTTTCTTTAGATAAAAAAGCTGTGAGATACACACACACACACACACACACACACACACACACACAGAGGAAAGAGGTATTTAATGAAACAATTACCCAAATAAATAATTACAAATTGGGATAACTGCTGTGAAGTACAAGAGAAAGCATCACATCCTAGGAAGACCAGATTCGGCAGAGGGGAGGGCTAAGGAGCCAGGGAGGCCGGGAAGGGTCTCTGAGGGACGTACGCTTCAGCAGAGGACTGAAGGAGACCCTCTCAGTCCCTGCAGCAAGGCTTCCATGGTGCGTCTCTTTACTACCTGTTCCTCTATTTCTTTCTGCAGCTTTTCAATTCTCCCCAGGATCCCTCTCCCTTCCCACACCACACCAGCAGGATATGGTGGAGAGGCAGTCAAACTCTGAATCAGGAGACCCCGCTCTGCCTCTCATCTGCAAAGCTGACAGAGGTGCTTCCCCTGCCTGGGCTCCAACCGTACAATGGGGAGGACAGGTGCCCTGAGCGCCTCATACGGAGATCCTGGGAATAAGACTGTGTGTGAGTGACGGACGCCAGAGGTCCTGGGGACTCCAGAGCTCCTTAACTGTGTGAACTTGTATTTATTACCACATCTTCTCTTTCTCCTCCCTTCTGATCTTCAGTGGTCTCTTCACTGCTGTTAGCTTTCTCTGAATGAACAGACATTTCAGATATTCCCAAGTCAACCTCCACCAGGATTTTGACCCATCGCAACACAACACACCTTCCTTCCATTTATCAGTCACTCATGCACTTAACAGAGCTTTAAAATATGTTTGTTATGTATCAAAGTCACAGGCACAAGGGGATAGGATTTAAAAAATGAAAATATGTAACTAATCATAATAACTAGAGTCGACTCTTCATATATCTCTCTATCATGTCTCACCTATAATTTCAAAGGGGTAAAAATACCCTCCTGCCCAAACTGTATAGCCAATCTCAGGCATCAGTGAAGAAATGAACAGTGCATTAAAGAGAGAAAATTCTAAAAGAAAAAAGAATCTCACATTTCAAAATTAATGCCTAATTAATTTTTACTCAGTAATTATATTTTAATTCAGTCACATGGCTTTACAATTAGTCTTGTACAATAAGCTAAGTTTGGTAACTTCTGAGTAACATGACCATTTAATAAGTTGATACCTATTTGTTTGCTCATTTGTTAAATGCTGTAATATTATGACCTACCTAAGGTCACCATAAAAATGAAACTTTTATAAAACATCAAATATCATTCTCCGTACCTGTTCTTCCCTCTTCCCATTTCTTACATTTCTTCATTAATAATATTGAGTAAATAGAGGGACTTCACCACACTGTTACCCTTTGGTTTGCTGGAAACGAAGCATGCACTTTTCTCCTGTGATTTGCCTGACTGACACATTGCTTTGGAGAGCACTGAAGCCCATCGGTTTGGATTAGAGGATAGGAGACTACAGGAATCAATTGAAAAAGAAATATTTAGAGAAAACGAATTCTCTTTGCTTCCGTGAATGGTAATGTTTTTAGAGCTATGTTGAAACTGGCGTGTCCCCGTAGCAGTTCACTGTAAAGTGTAATGATGCTGAGTTATACTCTGAAATGTCAGGGTGAACGCAGAAATTATATTAGATGCCTCATTTACGCTCTTAACAATGAATAATAATATACGCATGTTCTTACAGAGGCAGAAAACCCTTCTGTATGAATACTAAAATTTTTCAGAACGATTTCCCTTGTTCTATCTCTACAGTAATTTCCTAAATCAATGGATGCCGTCATCATACGGCACATCTGTGAGGTACTGGGAAAGGTCACACAGTGAGGGGCTGGTAAACCGGCTCTAAAATACCCATCTGTTCGGTGCCCTCGCCCAGCGGCCTTGATTTGCGCCCTGGATCCTTTTCGCAGTCTGGTAAAGTCTATGGACTCCTTCTCCAAATAACGTGTGTTTTTTGGTCGTATATAACTAGATTACATAGAAAATAAAACGACTGACAGTTATCAAAATATTTTTAAATGTGATATAGTCACGGACTGCTTATTTGTCTATGAAATAACAAGTTCTAGTGTGGGTCTAATAAATACTGTAATTTGAAAGTAGTGATGAGCTTAAATATTTTGAGATATCTACCACAACTGTAAAGTGATATGAAAATATCTGTGATTTCTACCAGGGGCAAAGTCGCAGTGTGCCAATACTATTATGGCTTATTGCCTGCGCTCATAATTAAGGGAAATGTTCAATTTCAGTTAGCTATTACTGAAAACGAAAGTGTAATTATTTCCCTCACCAAAGCTCACGAACTCTTGGAAATTCTAGCCACCGATGCCACTGGGACCCTTGACAACTGCCACAACAAAGTTCACCAATGTATAAGATGGCCACAGGAGTTTCAAAGCATTTCAATACATGACCAAAAAAGTAGTCCTTAATATCAGTATCAAAATCTAAAGGTCGAACCAAAAAAAAAAAAAAAAAGCCAGAAAATTCTACTTTTCATGAATTCAAAGTTTTACCTCCCAACTTCCACCAATCTTAATTTTCCAAACCTTTCTATAAATCTCTAAAAAAAATTTCAAGAAATATGGAATTTTAAAAAACCTAGTGTGCTGAAAACCTATTTGAATAAACGTAGTTTGGCTTCCAAATCAAAGAAAAAGGACACATGGCAGGTGTATCCACACACAAGGATGTTAAATATGATGAAGCAGGATGCATTTGTTTCCATGCCTTTTCCCAAATCTCCTCCCCTGGACACACTTTCCCACTGTTTGCGCCTTTCCCCAAGATTTTTGTAACACATGGCTCGACTTCACTATCATCCTGTACAACTCTACCGAGGTACCTCATGCAGAGAGACCTCAAAATAGCCCCAAATTCATTCCTTATAGATACGGAGACCACAGATTCTGAATCTAAAATAAGCAGACATGGCTTGATGGGGGGAGAACCAGACAAAATACTTGCTATCGGAAGGCTCCTGGAAAACCCATAAGGAACAATTCAATGCACACAGAGGGAAGTTTTTCCTCCTCCTAAAGATAAGGCTGACCTTCCTGTACTATAATGGGCACATCTGCCTGCTCTACACGCTGTACGGTGAGTACGTCTTTCGCCAATTACGTGATAGTCTTTCACCATCTGGGAAGTTTTGAAGTAATTTCAGCTACTTCCTTTTTCATACACTTGTTTTTAGGAAGCATTAAGATATTCTAGAAGATATACTAGAAGAGAAAAAAGTTACTGGCACTAAAATTCATTTATCGATTTCAAGACACAAGTCCTACTTCAGGAAAATCTAAATTGAATTAAAACTAAAGGAAAAAAAAAAAAAAAACTAAAGGAATGTCTCTATTCTTTCTCATCAGTTCCCAAGCCTCCTTACCTATGAAAGGCAAAGATAGGACCTATCAAATCTTTAAAAAATTCTGATTTCCTCTTTCTCCCATACTTAAATCCAGAGTGATTACATGCCACCCTGAATATCAAAAACTAAAATTACAACAACAACAATAAAAACCTCTCCAAGAACTATAATAGAAATGAATTATCCAGCAATCCCACTACTGGGCATATACCCAGAGAAAACCATAATTCAAAAAGACACATGCACCCCAATGTTCATTGCAGCACTAGTTACAATAGCCAGGACATGGAAGCAACCTAAATGCCCATCAACAGACTAATGGATAAAGAAGATGTGATACATGTATAAAATGGAATATTACTCAGCCATAAAAATGAACAAAATTGGGTCATTTGTAGAGATGTGGATGGATCTAGAGACTGTCATACAGAGTGAAGTAAGTCAGAAAGAGAAAAACAAATATCGTACATTAATGCATATATGTGGACCCTAGAAAAATGGTACAGATGAACCGGTTTGCAGGGCAGAAATTGAGACGCAGATGTAGAGAACAAACATGTGGACACCAAGGGGGGAAAGTGGAGGGGTGGTGGTGGTGGTGGTGTGATGAATTGGGAGATTGGGATTGACATGTATACATTGATGTGTATAAAAATGGATGACTAAGAAGAACCTGCTGTATTAAAAAAAAAAGAAATGAATTTTCTAGAACATCAAATCAGTGAAATGACCTTCTGTTAGTTATGTTCAGATTTTATTAACAAAACAATAGCTAGATGTACAATTACACTGGCAACGTGATTTCAATGCCAATCTACAAAAAAATACCTTCACTCTTACGTTTTATGTAGGGTGACTTAGTTTCTATAAGGCTATGAAGTTAAAAAAGAGCCCTTATAACATTCAGAAAGTATGTTACATTCTATGAACCCAGTCTTGAGTTTTGTTACCTCCAAAGTTATTCATTTTAAAAAGTACATATCACTTGAAAAGGGCAAAAAGGTTCCAGTACCTCTACACTTGAGAGTCACTGTCCAAAAACAACAACAACAAAATATATATATATAATAAAACGGATTTGTCATGTGACTTTGCTACATTTCAAAAGCTACCTAAAAATTAAGAGGTGGTTTTCAATGAACACAACTGTTTGAGCTGATACGGCAACCCAAATATTAAACACATAAACTTTCAATATACTATTGTTCTGTTAGTCTAGATCATATTACATAAATACTATCATAATGTTAAGTCAACAATGTCATCATTTAACTGAACCTATAATATATTAAAAAGTTTAAAGGTACTCTCAAACTGAAAAAAAATGTATATTAAAATTCAGCTTGGGTTTAATATGAAAAGTGTTAATGTTCCAAAAGAAATCTAGCTAAGCAATCATGTATACATAGATACTAGCCTGAAATTTAAGACAAGTTGCTGGATTGAATGATGAGACCATTAGCTCGAGTTCTTCAGTTCATTAGCTTAACCACAATCTCAACCTAATATCCATAAAAGCACAAAGGCAAATGCAATATACCTTCTAAGTGTACAGAACGACACAAATTTCTCATTATCCACATCACGAAGGATTTACGTTCAGCATTACTTTAGTGACAGTAAAGAGAAAACTAGAAGTCTTTGAGGAAGAAGCTAACTTTTTAAAAACCATTAAAAACCTGTTTTTCTTATGTTCAATGCCACATACTGAAAAACAGAAATACATTCCTTTTTAAAAAAAAAAAAAAAAAACAACAACAAACTGCAAATTACCCAGTATGCATCCACCCAGAGACACACCAAAGCAACTCTCATTTTTCGCCCACAAACCTTCCCTCCTGCTGTATTTCCTCCACCATCTACCCGGATGCCCAAACCGGGTCTCAGGTATCATCCTGAACTCACCCTTCTCCCCAAACCCTCGCCATCACTCACTCACCAAGTTCTGTAGATTCCACTTAAGTGTCCCCCAGATCCGTCACTTCTCCTGACGCCCCTGATGGGGGGGGGTGGCCACACGTCTCCCCAGGTGAGGCCAGTCACCTGTCCTCTCCCTCTTCTCCACCCTCCTTCAGTCACCACCACCCCTGCTCAGGCTCTGGCAGGGTCTCTCACCTCTGAGCCTCCGCACACTTCCCGTTTCCCCTTGAAGTCGCTTACTGTGGCGGGGAGGAAGAGCTCTAACTTCTCTGGCTGGGATGTGCTTTTAATATTAACAGGGTGTTTCAACTGAATCACTACCTCCTCAAAGAAGACAACCCAGGGAAGGGAGCAGAACCCTGAGCTGTGCAGTAGCACTTTCAAGGGCAGTGGTTATTTTTATCTCCCCCCATGCCCCCACCCCGTCTCTGCTATTGTTATTACATGGTTATTCTTACATCATCAGTATGTTTGATAACAATAATAAGTAATAATAAGTAACCAACAGTGGCACGTTTTTATTATTCATGAAATTAACACGGTACTTTAAGATACACAATCACAAAGTTAATCCTTCCCTGGTCCTGGTTACACCAAGGGCAATGGAAATCCTATACATTCTATCAGTATATGATGGCTCATTAAACGTGGGTGAGGGAAGCAGCAGCAGAAGGAGATCTGAAGACTGGATGGGTATGTCAACTGGCACTGGAAAGGAGAGCATGAGTGAAAGAAAAGGTAAGACAACATAAAAGGCACACATGACCACCTAGGAGGTATGTCCACGAGGAGACTCCAGAAAGCGGTCATCTCGATTCATACCTGCTCCACTCTGTCCAGCATGATTTCCCCAAAGACGCAGCCTTGTGGAGACAGCTTTTTTCCACTATACTGGGGATATTTTCCCGGTTCTAACTTTCCTTCTCTGCCTTTTCTCAGATTGTTACACTCAGCTCCTCTCTGGGTCTACTCCTCTTCTACAGCTGGCTGTCATTAACTGCTTTCTGTAAAAATGGAGTCAGCACTTTAGAATTCTTTGCAAGTCATGGGACTGGTCACACTTGGAAATTACCTGTTAGTCAGGGGAAAAAATTAGTTCCCTTAATAGAGTTTATGCAAAAAATGATCCAGAATGGATTACAAAGGCAAGTATCGAAACTGTGATTCCATACGTGGCATTGCATTTGTGAGTTTAGGTGGGTTTAAAGTGTTGGCTATAAATGGATAAAATCTAGAGCTCTCTTGAAATTTTGTTTAAGGTGCCCGTGACATTAATTAAAAATAAGTTAGAATGCAATTTCACACTGCCATATAGAAGCCATCTTCTAATGCTCTCCATTTGCATTCAACCCCCCACGTTTAATGACTACAGCATTTGCCGATAGAAATTTAAATGCGCCAAATGGCAGCATTATCAGAAATGTACACTTGACTTGAAGCATGAAAAATTAAAGCTGGACTGAAAAAAAAAAAAATCAACGGGCAGAACGTAACGGGTAACAGATCTGAAAACTGACAAGTATTTCTTAAGCAGGAGTATAATCACCACGCTCACCATTTCTCTTAAATCCTTCAGTTTCTCTAAATGTTAAAACATAATCTGCTATTTGTCTACCGCAAATGGATTGTGCCCACTTTAATGTCAGTATGGAAATTCTTATCCAGAGACACTTATTTCCCCCCTTGGCAGGATCTTAATGAGGAGAACACTACAAAACAAGCACAATAATGTCACAGGAGGAAAGGCGCAGTGAGCTACACTGCAAAAAGCAACAAGACTTGCTTCCGAGCTCAGGATTAGCTATGCTGGCTGTCAGTCTCTCCAGGCGTCACATAGAGTCTCACAGAATCAGACGCGATTGATGGCACGGAAGGGTTGGAAGCAAGCACAGCCTCTTTAGAAGCAGTAACTTTCTAAATCAGTCACGGCCTGCTTTCCTGTAGACCGAGATGGTACGGCCAGCCCGTCCGCAGGGAGGCATGCGCTTTGAAGTGTTTTGCTAGCAGTGGTGATGGATGGGAAGATCTATCCCATGGGGATGGATAGCCAGGGACAGGTGCAAGACAACTGTCCAGACTCGGCCTTGCAGTCTGACCACAGAACGAAGTATAGTGCCTTCTCCTTATGCAAGGAAACCTGGACCCCACGAACTCCAGGACTGACCTGGTCAAACAGGCTACCAGAGGCACAAAAACCGACCCGAGAGTTCGGAAGACAGCGTTTCTGTCTACTCAATACTTCTGTTCCTGTGGTGCAAAATGCACCTCACTGCAAACTAATAATTCAACAGTCAAAAAAAAAAAAAAGAACAAAAAACTTTACTAAGCAATGAAAAGGCAGCTACTCAATTTACTTTGCTTGAGCTTTTCTTATGAAGGTAATCCTGAAAGTGGTATGGTTAGAAGAATACAAGAATTAGCCTTCCTACGTAGCTTTGTTTCAACATGTATGTATGTAAGCCTACATGTGAAAGAAACATGTTTCTTTCACATGTGTTATTTTGAGTAAAATTACATGGCATGCTGTCAAAATCAAGAGGTTTAGGTAGGAGTTTCCCTAACTATGCAGTTTATAAGAAATAAAAATGCAGGCATGGGAGAGAGTGCTGAAATTTGGAAAAAAACAGACATGCTCACAGTCTGGTTTACCTTAAAACAGAAAAATCAATCTTACCAACAAATATTATTTAGAGACTAAGTTTTGAATGTTAAGTTCCCTTCATTACTTTTAATTCTTATAATCATGTGCGAGAAAGGAGAGCTGGTAAAAACTTCTCTGGGCCTTTCTGCAGAGGAAACTAGATAAATGCCCAAGGACCCATTGGTTTGACTAGTTTATAATTCTACTAACCTTCTAAATACACAGAGACAAAAGAGGCTCCCAAAGACACTATTACAGCACAGAATTAAACAGGCATATCCTGTCCAATAGAAAGTGAAAATTTTGTACCAATAATCTTGTGTATAAACAGTCCCTTTAAATGTAGTCTCTAATTCACCAGAGAGGAAAAGAAATGGAGGAAAAAACATTCAAAAGCACCAAGAACTTTGGAGGGATGCCAAACAAATTTACACTGAACATTTTTCTCAAAATTTTGTTAAAATGAAAACATGATCTAACTTAATCCTCACGCACCTGAGAGACAGGTTCTATGACAGACAAACTAAAGATTAGATACATTAAATAAGGTCATTGCTCATGGTCATAAGCTAGTGAGTGAGAGTACCCAAACAGGACAAGATTAAAAGGACAACGTGGAGAAAGTCAACTTTTCAACTTTTTCCATGAAAATCATTACTTCTATGCCCTTGATTTTTCATTTATTCATTCTGCACACATCCTACTATTGTTGGTGACCTGGACAGAAAAGAAATAAGGGGTGAATGCTGCTCATGTACCAAAAATTCATGGTCACAATTTTAAAAGACGATGTCTAAAACTGGAAGCAAATACACCTGCATGATGCTTTAGCAAATGAAGAGTACTAGTTTTTCAACCATAAGGCATTTAAATTAAGATCTGTTATCTGATAAAACATTTAATATCATATTCTACCTTAAAAGGTGTTCTATGGATAAAGAAACCAAAGCAGAAAAATGTGTCATTTTCTGAAAATCTCCTAAGTGAATTAACGATAACGGCAGAAATAGAATTCTAGATACTACATTATGATCTCATCTTTTTAAAATATGCATATGCTAGAGTCCCTTAATTTATATGTCCTGTTAATATATTCTTCAAACAAAAGCCCTGGCCTTGACCACTTCTTCTCAGTGATTCTATTTATATCCTTTAAAATGATGTGAGTGGTAATCTCAGCATTCCCAAAAGCCAAACATATGTAGTCAAACACTAAAGAAAATTTCTTCGCATGTAAGAAAATAATTTAACTCAAGGTTTGAAAAAAAATTTCCTATTGGCAATTAGAAATACAATTTATTTATAAGCAATTTAATTCATAGTAGCTTATTTTAAATAATATATTTTATAATATTATATATTATACATATATATTATTTTATATTATACATATTTAACAATATTATTAAAAATGGTTTGTTACCAAACTTTGAAGTTTGTTACTTCAAAGTCAGTAACACAAACTCAGATACTGACTAGATCAATTCCAAAGAAAAAGTTATTAAGTTATAGCATAAACTGAAGTGATAATAGCTAAGATTAAATATTCCAATCTTTCCACTGATGTCTGAGTATGCTTCAGATAGTTTAATCCCTTTAAAGAAGTTTTTCATCCTAATTAGTTAAAAAAAAATCAGGAGTATAACATTCTCCTACTATTAGAGGAATTTATATACCACTTGTAATTGAAAGATTTTTCAGCAGTATCTGATTATGTCTGAATACACACACACACACACACACACACACACACACACACACACACACACACACACACACACACACACACACACACACACATTATATGATTTGGAAAAAGTATCCAAAGAAGGTAGATGTCTTTCATAAGACATTAGAATAAACCAGCACGTTACATAAGTTTCCAGTTTCTGAGGAAATTAAACACTATTTCTTCTTCCATAAAACAATGCTGTACTTGAGTTCCTCGTGAAGCAACTTCTATTCTGCCCAAACCCACCTCCTCATGCAGTCTTGCACAATCTTACCAGTTGACATCTACTGCCCTATCTACATTACTGTACTGTCATTCACCTTTTTTACAACCAACTTTTCCGTATCATGCTTTCCATTCTTATTATCCAGGCATATACATGCTTCCCCTGAGCATCGTACCTTAGATACCCAACAAAAATTTGCTGACAAACTGAAAGATGACATTTTTAAAATGTTAAAATTGAAGTTAATGGTAGTCATACACACAATCTAACTTAAACTCCGTTAGTACTCACAGTGTATCTATGGAACTGTCATTGATATCCCCATTTTGAAGACAAGGAATCCCAGAATTGGAGCATTTTAATAAATTATGCCCAGGATAAAAATTTCAGCAACAAAACCAGGATTAAAACGCAGGGTCTGAGCTCAAAGTCTTATGGCATGGTGCTCTGAGGCTGCCGCTCAAGATATGAAATGGTATCCCCCTCCTAGGAGGTTTAATATGCACTGGACTCTTCAAAATTACCAAACACCCTAATCTGTAAGCCATTTTTCTCACATTCTCTTGATGCATGACATCAAATGACAAAGGGCTATTGTAAATAAAAGAAAAAGGATTCTAAAATCAGTAGGAACTAAGGAGATAAGAAAAATGCCTTCAAATTATACAACTTTACAAAATTATACACCTATACTCTATGAATGTAAATTAAATAGTCCCTACGTTAGAATATCATGTTCTCATTATTCACAAATTCCAGTCCATAAAAAAGGCAAAATAATCATAGAAAGTTACCTAGACTCTTCGTGTTAGAAGAAACATGTAAGATCATCTAATTCTACCGATTATTTCACAGATGAGGAAACTGGGCCCAGAACGATTCAACAGCCTCAAGGCCGTATTGTTATTAATAAAGTCCAAGATAAGAAATGGGCCCCCTAAATATAATATCAGCCTAACTGCTTTGTCCACTGGTTATACTATAATTACACTATGCTGGTATAATTATATACCGTGTTTCTAGAGGAACACTGAAAATAAGAATTATTAATTATATATCAATACCTGAAAGAACCTATGGCTCCTTACACTTTAATGTAACAACCGAAATTTTCATATGAGAAAGCTGAGGCACAAATAAACCAATACATTTTGCCCAAATTTTAAATTTATTTTTAATCAGTTCAATGAAAATTCTCCCTCAAACACTGAAAAATATATTAGGGTATAAAGAAAATTCATCACAGTAACTGAGAGCATCTTTGTAGAAGCAGTCTCCCTATCTTACTCATCTATACTTTCTTAGATCTTCCACATGTTCTAAAAAGACTGTCATAAAGCTTATCTGATTACCAACATAATATCCTCTACTGTGAGTTGTATGTGGAAACAAGACGAATATCCTTCAATTACAACCTAGTGAAATTTCCCTTTTTTAAGAAACGATTAATGAACAATATTACATTTGGTAATGTATATACGTCCATGCCACTCTCTCACTTTGCCCCAGCTTACCTTTCCCCATCCCGTGTCCTCAAGTCCATTCTCTACGTCTGCATCTTTATTCCTGTCCTGCCCCTAGGTTCTTCAGAAACTTTTTTTTTTTAGATTCCATATATATGTGTTAGCATACAGTATTTGTTTTTCTCTTTCTGACTTACTTCACTCTGTGTGACAGACTCTAGGTCCATCCACCTCACTACAAATAGTTCAATTTCATTTCTTTTTATAGCTAATATTCCATTGTATATATGTGCCACATCTTCTTTATCCATTCATCTGTCGTTGGACACTTAGGTTGCTTCCATGTCCTGGCTATCGTAAATAGTGCTGCAATGAACATTGTGGTACATGATTCTTTTTTGAATTATGGTTTTCTCAGGGTATATGCCCAGTAGTGGGATTGCTGGGTCGTGTGGTAGTTCTATTTTTACCAAATGTAAAATAGATAGCCAGTGGGAAGCAGCCTCATAGCACAGGGAGATCAGCTCGGTGCTTTGTGACCACCTAGAGTGGTGGGATAGGGACAGGGGAGGGAGACGCAAGAGAGAGGGGATAGGGGGATATATGGATACATACAGCTGATTCACTTTGTTATACAGCAGAAACTAGCACACCATTGTAAAGCAATTATACTCCAGTAAAGATGTTAAAAAAAGAAAAAAAGGTTATTTCTACCATGTAATAAATCTAATAAATCAAGAAGTCAAGATTAAAAGGAGTAGTGAAGGAAATGAGAAAGTAAACATGTTGATGTGTCTATCATATAAAATATTTTTAATGTCAGTGACGTAGGCAAGGATAGTACGTTCAACCTTAGCTTGATTTTTTAAAAAAACTAGTCACCACGTATGTTTAATTTTTACTCGGTTCTAGAAGTTTCTATGCATAAAAATCAATAAAACTGCACAACTAAGATTTTGACAAGATGTCATTTATATCAAAAAAGGATCTCCTTTCTGGCATCTTGATATTAATATCAGAGCAAATAATCCTTTCAAAAATACACTTCCAAGCTTTTTCTTATATTAAAAACAAAGTTTCAAAAGGAACACACCCTGTAGTTGAAAGGCAGAACTCCCCACCCTTCACTTCCCTCCACCTCTTTTCAATTCAGCTGCGGCCACACAAATTCCAACACAAGGGAAGGCAACTTGGTAATGTCAGAAATACAGCAGGCCCATGAAAACGAGAATCGAAAACCAAATACACTCTAGGACAACAAGAAGTAAAGCCAGGATGACAAAGAGAAGTAGGAAAACACGGGGGCAGAATCCGTTTTTAAAGCAGCATGGTATGCAGCAGTGCTCTGCCTTCAACTCAGCTCACCCTGCTCCACTCGAGCTCTTTTCATGTGTCATCAGAGGACATTATTCTTTTCAAAGTGAAGAGCAATGAAGGGATTCTACTTATTTCATGAGACATCTACCCGAGGTTAAGTGGAGAAAGGCAGAAAAAAAAAAAAAAGGATTGTCTGGGAATTTCTTTCCCCCCAACCACAACGACTGCTTTTCTATCTTCCGATAGATGAAACTCTTCAGTATAGAAGGGGAAAGTAAATAAGAGGAAGAACTGTAATTCTTGAGCCTGTGCCAGTTTACAGTATTTAAAAAAAAGAATCTGCGCCACAGCTTGGCGGCTGGCCATATTTACAGTAAGCTATCTAGTGTTTTGCCCAACGGGAAGAACAAAGGACTCTGTGTAGTGTTGCTGGGTTTGTGTGTTTCAAATATTGTGGAGAGAAGGAATGTAACCCCACATGCAATAGACCCTCTCCTTTTTACAGCTCTCTCTCCTCAATGACTCTCAAATTATAGTCACAAGAGTCGCCAAAAGGGCAAGAGAAAGCGTACCGGGCTAAGAGTTTTAGCTTAAACTTTAAATAACCATGTATTTTACTTGCCAAGATAGCATATCTATTCATTTAGATTGAACTTTAAAAATTTCCAAAGCTTACAAGCACATGATATTTAACAATATAGGTGGACTCTGTCTTCTGAGAACAGCTAAACCTGAAACAAGAAGCTTCTCGGGGAGTTTTAATATCTCTTCTTTCCATTATGTTGTGACACATTTTTAGCCAATAAAATGGACTGAATGACACCAGGAAAATTATATTAGGGACCCGACAACAATTTTAATAGAGCGCATTCCTACTTTGTTTCCAGAAGTAACTAAAAATTTAAAGTGACAGTTTTATGACCAGCATATTAAAATCAACCACCACAAAAACTCTTTTCCCCCAAAGTGACACTTCTTTTGAAACTATGCCCAAATCCAATGTAAATGAAAATGAAGTATACTGCAATTTTTATTTCTCTATCTATACCTAAGGTTACATATTTGCTTCAGCCGAAACAAAAGTTTATCTTAAATATCAATGTGACGGAAAACACGTCTCTGATTTAACTTTTAGTTTCCTCATTGACATTCTGTTCTCCCTAAGGGGAGAAGGAGGACAAAAGAAAGGCGAATAAGTATAATAGATGGACTACTACATAGTGAAAACTGCTGAAGAGAAAACATAAAGAAGGAATGGGGGGTTATGATTTGGTGGGGCAGGAAGAAGAGGGTGCAGTTTTAGGGAAGGTGTCTGGGAAGGTGTGTCTGGAGTTGTACAAGGGAACCAGCCTCTGGGTATCACCAGCACACGACGGGGTTTCCTAAGGAATCAACAAGTCTTCTCAACGACTGTGAAGCTCTTCCCAAAGAATGGGGGCGGACAGCAAAGCGACTTTTCTTTAAACACAGATGCTGCTCCCCAAATGAGAAAAGGAGCTCATGTGGGCACAGAAGGAATGTGGAAAAAGAGAGAAAAAGAAAGCGGATGAACAAGGGAGAGGCAAAGCCATGGACAGCTGGGAATGATGTGAAGAGAAAAGGTTTTGAGGCAGTGGCCTAAACATTAATAATAATTCGCAGAACAGCTGAACATTAGACATTTGGAAAGAGAGTTTGTAAACTCTTGAAGCCTGCAAGAGGCTTCTCGGGAGAGTTTGAGTAGCTACATGGAGGAATCACCAAGATACTTCTACAGCAGGGTAGTTTACTGAGATTTTATTTTTGTTCTGTTTCCAGTGTTTTGTTTTGTTTTGTTTCCTTCCTTGTGGGGACAGATGGGGGAAGGAACTTCTCTGGGATCCAGGCAGTCGGGCCTCCCAGTGCCCAGGAAAATAACAGGACCCGAGAAATTTATTTCTCGTGGGTGTGTGGTGCAAATACAGACTGTGCCAGCATGTCCTGGAAATCTTCATGCCACCTTCAAGGGGTTACATGGATTTGGACGATAGACACACCAGATACATGAGGGGAAAGTACAGACTGACAGCCAGAGGGACCTCCCCAAATGTTCTACTCTGTGTATAACCTCTGGGTCTTTCACATCAGCCATGGAGGAAGTTAGAGGAATAATAATGAGTATGACTAGGAAGATTCAATTTCCTTCCAATCTGGTTGCTTAGGGGCTCTTGAGAAAGAAAAAAGTAACTGAAAGGCAACAATAAGAAGACATTCGTACCCATCAGAGTAGCAAAAACTTTAAACTCGTTAATAGCAGTGTTGGCAAAAATGTGAAACCAGGAGGACCCTCATACACTGCTGGTAGGACTATAAATTGTAAAAGAACTTGGCAATGACTAGAATAAAATGAAGACAGGCATACTCCATGCACAGTCAATTTCATTTACAGGAATAGACCCAGAAAAATGGTCACATCTCTGCACAAAGAAACACATAAAAGTATTCACTGCACCATAGTTTGCAGTAAAGAAAAATTACAAAGAATTTTCATCAAAAGGAAGTGAAAGAAACAAATTATGTTCATATAATAGGATATTAAAGAGCAATTAAAATGAATTCATGGAATCAACCTGCACCAGCAAAACAAGGGAGGGAGGGAGGGAGGGAGGGAGGGAGGGAGGAAAAAGGAAAAAGGAAAAGATGAACAAACAATGCAAGTTACAAAAGAATACATAGTATGCTATATTATAAAGAGTAAAAGCTGGAAAACCCACTAGAGGGAGAGTAAGCAACTAATGAAAAAGGATTGGGAATTAAAATTTACCTCATACTTTAATTACGTGTCTAAATTTAACTGTACAGAAAATCCAGATACCTCTTATGGAATATGCATATTATTATTCTTACACTGCTTTTATTTAGAAATTTGATTTAAGGATGTAAATCAAGTATTCTTTATGCCAGAAGTTCTCAGATAGAGGTGGCCAGGAATTCATCAGGGGATCCAGGCAGGGATATACAGCCTCCCCACTTCCAGGGAGGAAAGGATTCGATCTCTGGTGCGCAAATGGGTAGAGCAGAACCTTCTAGCATAAAAGCAACACGGGCAGGGAGCTCACCCTCCCTGCCAGAGCCAGGCTGTTTCTACTTTGGGAAATGAGGTCCTGGAAAAGTACCAGTAAGGCACCAGCAGAGTTTCTAGGTACAGTTTTCAAATGGGTCTAAGAAACCATCCCTTTGTAACAACTATCTGAGCTTCTGTTCAGAAACAAGAGTTGACAAGAGATGACAGGCCAATTCTGAAGCAAAAGAAAAACAAAATTTTATAGTACTCTCCCGTATTATCTACTAAACAAGCATCTTCAACTTTCTCTGGCTGCCTGGGATAAAGAGAATGATGAGATGCAGTGAAGGGTTCAAAGAAATTTGAAAATCTATGTCAAAAGCTTGAAGATATTGAGAAGCTGGATAACATTAAGCCTGGCCTCTGTACTTACTTTTCCTCACACGTGCTCATTTATTAAGTCCCTATTTTAGTATGAATACACTTTAATGCCAACTAATCCTCTACTTCCACCTAATTTGGAAAACTAAAATTAAGGATTATATGAAAAAGTTCATAAAAATAGATTTAGATAATTTTAATTTTAATTATTCAAAAAGGTGCATGGGAAATTTAGATATTTTTTTAAAACATAGTGATTTAGGGGAAATATAGCACCAGTGGTACTCTGCACGCACATAAACTTTTTTCCTTTGTTTTTACTGAGATATAATTCATATAACGTGTTTTTCAAGTGTGCAATTCAGTGATTTTTAGTATATTCACAAAGTTGTACAACCACTGCCTCTATCTAATTCCAAAATACTTTTATCATCCCCCCAAAAACTCTGTACACTTGAGAGTCACCCCCCCACCCTTCCACCCCCTCCCCACACTCCATCTCCAGCCCCTGACAACCACTCAACTATGTTCTATGTCTATGGAACTGACTACTCTGAACACTTCAAATAAATGGAATCAGACAATATGTGGTCTTTTGTGTCTACTTTCTTTCATTTGTCATAATGATTTTAAGTTTCATATATGTTGTAGATGTATCAGTACTTCATTCCTTTTTATGACCCTAAAATATTACACCGTATCGCTATACCACACGTGTTTATTCATTTGTCAGCTGATGGACTTTTTGGCTGTTATGGAATAACACATCTATGAACATTCGTCTGCAAGTTCTTGTGTGAACATAAATATTTTCAGTTTTCTTGGAATTGCTGGGTCATACAGTAATTCTACATTTAAGCTTTTAAGGGTTGCCAGACTTTCCCAAAGCAGTTGCACCATTTTCCATTCCTACCAGCCATGCACAAAAGTTCCAATTTCACCACATCCTCACCAACACTTGTTATTCTCTGTTTAATTACAGCCATCTTAGTGGGCATGAAGTGGTAGTTCACTGCAACCTTGATTTGCATTTCCCTAATTACTAATAATATTGAGCATCTTTCAGCACAAAGACTTCTAGAAAAATAGTTTTTCCATATAGCTTATATTGATCTAACTAGTGCTACAACAATAATGAATGAGTTTAACTCTTGCATAATATTTTTCTTACATAATTAGACCTAACAGATTTACACAGTCAATGAGTACTTATTTTGTGAACAAGGAAACTGCTAGAAGATCATCAAAAAGTAAATCTTGGGACTTCTCTCATGGTCCAGTGGTTAAGAATCAGCCTTCCAATGCAGGGGACATGGGTTCGATCCCTGGCTGGGGAACTAAGATCCCGCATGCCGCGGGGCAACTAAGCCCACGTGCCACAACTACTGAGCCCACGTGCTCTAGAGCCCATGTGCCACAACTAGAGAGAAGCCTGCGCGCTGCAATGAAGAGCCCACGTGCCGCAATGAAAGATTCCACATGCCACAACTAAGACCGGACGCAGCCAAATAAAAAAAAAATTTTTAAATAAAGTAAATCTTTAAAAAGTACATACGCTGACATACGATTTTATACATTTATATAGTTATGAAATTTTATAAATTTATATGCTTATAATATGCATATATTTTGTCCTTCTTTAGCAAAATGGTTGATCAAAGGAATACTAGCATAAGCATAAAGTTTGGGAAAAGCAGTTCAATATCTTATAGCAAAGCAGTAAATGGTGGTAAGTAGCTAGCCCAGTTGTTCAAATGCCATTTATTATTTCTCTAGAAAAATATTCTAAGTAATCACTAAAAGTTTCATTACTTGTTACAGTTTTCAAATTGCCTTAATCTCACTTCTGTGACCTTTCTATGTGCTAGACCAAAATAAAACATTAACTTAAACTACATTCAGAAACATTTCAGTATTAATTCAAGTACTAGAAGGTACACTTTCTCTTTTGACAAAATACATTACTGCCCACACTCATGACATTTAAGACCTCTGTACAATAAAAGTTAGGACTCAGACTGATGTTTAAAACATGGAAAATTCAATCAAAATGTTGCGATTTTTCAAAACCTAAAATAAGTCAAAAGCTCCAAGTACTGCTGACGGCAACGGTTAACTCATTCAAGCTATGATCTTTAACTCATTCAGGATATGCTCACTTGATCATTTAGTAAATGATGCCATAATTTTTTCCGCTGCCAGTACCAAAACCATTTAGTGAGCTCTGTTAATATTTTGTGTATGTGTACATATTCAGATGTTCTGGTCTAACCACTAACTCCCCCCAATATATTCTGTATTTCCAGCCTCAATACATTTGTTCATGTAAGTTTCCCTGTCTGGAATTTCCCTTTCTCCAGTCTTCTTTTTCTACACCACTGCCATCTAACCACATCCAATACAAGCCCATAATTTATATAAAGCTGTTGGTGTAACTATTTCCTCCACTGAACAGTTACACCAAATATCAGTGGAGGCAATTAAATTCACGGGTAGGTAAAAGGAGCTGGATTTTGAAGAACCAAGGATGAGTCCTAGGTTTCTCATTTATTTGACTATGTAGGTCACACCCCCTTCTCCATAAACATGTAATGAAGGTACGAATCAACTCAAAGAGGACAGCCTCCAAAACAGAAGGTACAAAAATAGTTGCCTTTCTAGGATCTCTAAATGAATTCATTATTATGCATTCATTCATTTATTCAGCATTTATTCCACCTCTTCCCAAGTGGACCCTAACCTAGTGCTAAGGATAAAAATAGGAAGATGGTCCATGCATTTAATAAATATCTAATATTAATTAAGCACTTACTATATAACAGTTGCTCCACATCTGCACTGTTATAGATATATCTTGGAGCTATTGAAGGTTCAGTTCCAGACTACCTCATAAGTGAGTCACATAAATTTCTTTGGTGTCCCAGTGCATATAAAAGTTATATTTACACTATACTTTAGTCTATTAAGTATGCAATAACATTACATTTTAAAAATGTGCATATCTTAATTTAAAAATATTTTATTGCTAAAAAATGCTAAACATCATCTGAGCCTTCAGCAAGTCATAATCTTTTTGGTGGTGGAGAATCTTGCCTTGATGTTGGTGGCTGCTGACTGAACAGGATGATGTTTGCTGAAGGCTGGGGCTGCTGTGGCAACTTCTTAAAATAAGACAATGAAGTTTGCCACATCGATTAACTTGTCCTTTCACAAACAATTTCTCTGTGGCATGCAATGCTATTTGATAGCATTTTACCTACAGTAGAACTTCTTTCAAAACTGGAGACCATCCAACATAAATTATGTCTGCTATACTTCAATTAAAAAATGGAATCAATCCTTTCAAACCTTCCCACTGTTCAATCAACTAAGTTTACGTAATATTCTAAATCCTTTGTTGTCATTTCAACAATCTTCACAGCATCTTCACCAGGAGTAGATTCCATCTCAAGAAACCACTTTCTTTACTCATCCATAAGAGGCAACTCCTTATCTATTCAAGTTTTATCATGAGATGGCAGCAATTCAGTCACACCTTCAGGCTTCACTTCTAATTCTGGTTCTCCTGTTATTTCCACCACATCTGCAGTTTCCTCCTCAACTGAAGTCTTGAACCCCTGAAAGTCATCCATGAAGGCTAGAATCAACTTCTTCCAAACTCCTGTTAATGTTGACATTCTGATCTCTTCCCATGAATCACAAACATTCTTAATGGCATCTAGAACGGTGAACTGTTTCCAGAAGATTTTCAATTGACTTTGCCCAGATCCATCAAAGGAAGCATTATCTATGGCAGCTATAGCCTTATGAAATGTATTGCTTAATAAGTAAGACTTGAAAGTCAAAATTGCTCCTTGATCCATGGGCTGCAGAATAAATGTGTTAGCAGGCATGAAAACATTAATCTCACCTTACATCTCCCCTCCATCAGAGCTCTTGGGTGACCACGTGCATTGTCAATGAGCAGTAATATCGTAAAAGGAATTTTTTTCCCGAGCATTAGGTCTTGACAGTGGACTTAAAATATTCAGTAAACCATGCTATAAATAGATGTGCTGTCATTCAGGCTTTGTTGTTCTATTTATAGAGCAAAGGCAAAATAGATTTAGCATAATTCTTAAGGGCCGTAGGATTTTCAGAATGGTCAATGAGCACTGGCTTCAACTTAAAGTCACCAGCTGCATTAGCCCCTAACAAGAGTCAATATGTATTTTGAGGCTTTGAAGCCAGGCATTGACTTCTCCTCTCTAGCTATGAAAGTCCTAGATGGCATCTTCTTCCAACAGAAGGCTATTTCATCTCCACTGAAAATCTGTTATTTAGTGTAGCCACCTTCATTACTTATCTTAGCTAGATCTTCTGGATAACTTGCTGCAGCTTCTACATCAGCACTTCTGCTTCACCTTGAACTTTTATATTATAGAAATGCCTCCTTTCCTTAAACCTCATGAACCAATCTCTGCTAGCTTCAAACTTTTCTTCTGCAGCTTCCTCACCTCTCTCAGCCTGAGTGTTAGGACCTTGCTCTGAATTAGGCTTTGGTTTAAGGGAATATTGTGGCTGGTCTGATCTTCTATCCAAACCATTAAAACTTCCCTCATATCAGTAATAAGGCTGTTTCACTTTCTTATCATTTGTGTGCTCACTGCAGTAGCATTTTTAATTTCCTTCAAGAACTTTCCCCTTTGAGAACTTTTCCCTTACATTCACAACTTGGCTGTATGGCCCAAGAGGTCTAGCTTTTGGCCTGTCTTGGCTTTTTTTTTTTTTTTTTTTTTTTGCGGTACGCGGGCCTCTCACTGCTGTGGCCTCTCCCGTTATGGAGCACAGGCTCCAGATGCTCAGGCTCAGCGGCCATGGCTCACGGGCCCAGTCGCTCCGCAGCATGTGGGATCTTCCCGGACCGGGGCACAAACCCGCGTCCCCTGCATCAGCAGGCGGACTCCCAACCACTGCGCCACCAGGGAAGCCCCTGTCTTGGCTTTTAACATGCCTTCCTCACTAAGCTTAATCATTTCTAGCTTTTGATTTAAAGTGAGAGACGTGACTCTTCTTTTCACTTGAACGCTAAGAGGCCACTGCAGGATTATGAATTGGCCTAATTCCAATATTGTTGTGTCTCAGGGAATAAGGAGGCCTGAGAAGCGGAGAGATGGGGGAATGGCCAGTTGGTGGAGTAGTCAGAACACACTCAAGATTTATTGATTAAGTTCACCATCTTAAATGGGTGTGGTTCATGATGCCCCCAAATAATTATAATATCAATAGTAACATCAAAGATCACTGATCACAAATCACCACAACAAATATAATAATGAAAAAGTTTGAAATATTGTGAGAATTATCAAAATGTGACCTAGAAACATGAAGTGAGGAAATGCTGTTGGAAAAATGGTGCCAAAAGACTTGCTCGATGCGGGGTTGCCACAAACCTTCAATTTGTAAAAAACACAGTATCTGTGAAGTGCAGTAAAATGAGATATGCCTGTATTTTTAATCTTCACAAAAGACCCTACTATTTTATTCACTGCATAGAAAAAACAGCCTCTAGAAGTGAAGTTGTCCAAACTCACAAAACTAACCAGTACTCAAGTCAAGATCAAAAGACAAATCTGGAGGAAAAAAAAAAAATTTTTCCAACTCCAACGTCACCCAATCTCAATGTCTGAGGCAGCTCAATCACTGAGAAGTGTATTAAGGTATAAAAATACATATTACATAGATGCAATCATTATGTACTTTATAGCATATAAAACTAATGTCCATAATTTCCATGACATTATACATTAAATAGGCTACTCTAGTTTTCTTATTCTAAATTATAACGTAATTTCTTTTATTAAATATTTTATAAAATTTTTCATAAATCTTTTGTAAAATTATAAAAATAGGCTATGAATGGCAGTAATTGGTTTAGTAGAGTTTTAAAACCATAATCTATTTATAGGTTCTAACCTCTTACTGCCAATCAAGAGATCTGTTTTGGAGAAAAGAGTAAAGTAAGAGTCTGTAAGTAATATTAAAAGAAGGATGTAGTTATTAGGATCTTATAAGTAAAGTAGGACTACCCATAAAGCATTGAAACAGTATTATCCTTCTCTCCCAACAAAAAAAGACCTGCTCCCCACCCATTCCTTAAAAAAAAATGTAAATGGTTGAAGTCTCAACTTCCTCAGAGGTAATATTTTCAAATCCAGTTTGTCACCACAAGATGAAGATCATTTACCCAAAGTGTAAATAAGAAGGCCTATAAATTAGATAATAAGCAAATACTCAGAATATTCTCAAAATTAATCTGTGACAGGAGTTAAGAGAGTCACAACTTGATTATTTTAATGTATGATAACGTGTAGGGTAGCATGAAATATCGTCATGCTGCATGTTTCATTATATTGTATCAAAAGTGGCTATAATAATATGAACTAAAGTAGCAATTTTCAATGATTTTCCAGCTTTTTCCTTTCCGAGCTGAGAAAACCAAGCCTTAGGCAATCAGAGGGAAGATAAATCTACTGTATTAAGAGGCTAAATTACCTTCATGTAAATCAAGACAGTGTAGTTATAATTTTGTTATGCTCCAGTGTACAGTAGCCGAAAAATCTAGTAGATCTTCGTTACCTTTAGGATAATTTCATACTCGAGCCTTTGGTTAACAATTATGAGTTTTCTATATTTTGTGTGTCTGAAATTAAACATGACAGCTTTGCCACAAATTTTTGAAGTTTTATAAATGTTAAATAACAGCTGTTTGACTAGGGATCTACCATATCAAAATGTAAACGAACATCACCGGTGCAAAGGGTCTAAGTTTACAACTCTAACACCATAATCCAAGGACACAGTTTGATTTCACAGGCTCTATAAATAAGCACCTTTTAAAGCTGGATGACAGCAATAAGGAACTACACACTTAGTAAATGATAGGGGGTTCTGTTGTCTTTTAAGAACCACGATTCATTGGCAATTTCTGGGAAGGAAAAGCAATACATATTACGTAGAGTACACTTGGCATCTACTGTTCTACGTATATCAAAATAGAATTTAAATGATCACGTATGATAAACAACGCATATTTTCTATCATCCAAAATATTAAGACTATAAAAACAAATAATTTCTACCTGTAATAATAGAAGCTAAAATTTTTCACATCCATATGTGATCACTTGCTAGTAATTTTCTTATTCTTATATATATATGTTCATATACAGTATACATCTTATATTTATTTAAAAGCACACTGGATTCTCTTCGTCAGTAAGGAAGTATCATGAGAATATTGTCTTGCTCCTAAAGCAACATTTTTTTCTAAATGTTACTGACAAATAAAGACATATCGTATGGCCCCATCAACTGAATGAGGTGTTTTTTTTATCCAAATGGTTTACATAAAACTTACTAATATTTTGCACTTCAACACCACGTGGTTTTGAACTTACTCCTCAAGCCTAAAATTCAGTACACATTCTAAACAAACAAGAAACTATATTTGCTAAATGTAATTCCCCCAACTGTATACAACATGTTTTTCTTATTCTATTTGGTGAAAACTACAGATTTTCCCTACGCTTTCGTCAATTCTGCAGCCAAAATGTTCTATTATCTGTTCTTCATAAGACGCCATGTAAATGGAGAACTGTGAATTAATTTAATAAAACATTTAATGGCATTGTACTGCTTCTTTTCAAAGTCATTTGTAAAAATACTGGGAACTAGGCAGACTGGTAACCACTCTGCAATCATAGGTCCTAGAGTAAATGCAAAGGAAGACCCAAAGGCCATCAGGGCAAAGTTGTACACCCCTGTTCCTGGAAGAATGATCTCCCAGGACAACGTGATCTTGAGGGTAGAAAGGAGAACCTAGATCTTCCCGTGTCCATTTTATCAAAGTGGAGGATCATGGCTCTGGTTGTCCACGGGCCCGGCAGAGGTTAGCAGGCCTAATATGACTTGGATTCAGGGAGCTGCACTGGAACCACGGAGATCCTCCTATAGGACAGCAACACTCAGATGGCCAAAGACAGGGCCCGAGAAAGAAGCTACCACCGAAATGCAAGAACAAATCCCCAGGAAAACAGATTTATCACATCACCGTTACATAATAGGAAGAAACCGAATGCATCAGGCGGCTTGTGCTAAAACGCTTAGTGATCTCATTCTTACCATAACAAATTATCTGCCAGCAAAGATCTTCAAGGTCGAACCCTGGCAACAATTAAAAAATAATGAAAAGCATTCATCCCAAAGGCAGAGTTAGAATGTTTTAGTTTGAAGCAATGTGCTGTATATTTTATTAGCTATAACTTGTTTAATTATTCATTGCAACTCTGCTTATATTCCATACAGAAACCTCAGGTTGCTCAGATTTCTATCTGAAATCCTAGGGGGTTTTTTTTGCCTTATTCAAGGGCAAATGCCTTAAGAGACCAAAATGTCTCTCCCCGATTTTCAGTGGAACACAAAGATTTATTTGTTTAGAATAAAATACTAAATTAAAGCCAGAAAGAGACAGATGGAAAAAGAGAGGGGAAGGAAGGGAGAGAAAAAGAGAAAGGCAAGACAGACAGATGCACTATTTTATCTTGGCAAATCATGCAAACCTCTGTGACCAGACTTTCCACAGGGGTCCCCCTCCTGCACCTCAGCTGCACACGCCCCTCCTGTCCCACACCTGCCTTCTCCACGAACCTGTGCTGTTCTCAGGGTCCAGGCCCCTCTGCAGCCTCAAAGGCTGACCGAAGCATTGCTAGGCACTTTCCAAAAGCCTCCACGTGGTTTAGCATCAGTGACGCCACCTCTGTCTATTTGAGTTGCTTCCTGGCACATTTTGCCCCTAAAGACAGAGCTACTGTCATCAGTTTAATCGTCTGCCTTTTTCCGATACACAGGTGAGCCAAAGGAGCTCTCTGCTGCAGGAGCAGACAGGGTACAGAGGGACCAGAGAGGGGGGCAGTTCTGCTCTGGGATGTTAACGCGACTGGTGTCTGCACGCCTGAAACCAGCATGATGAGCATCTGCGAATAAGTTCCCATCACTCACGTGACATCAAGGCCCCCGGCTCCTCTCTCCACAGCTCTGAACATGAGCGTCCAAAAAAGAAAATTCAACTCTAACACCAAAATTCACAGGGCCCACTCCCTGTGTGGGCACAGGTCTGAGCCACAGATGAGTCTTAAACGGGTGACATTCTGGACAAACGGCACACCTCGGCTTTCCTTTCCATACAAACGAAAGCCTTATTAACAAGTAACCTGATGGTAACGTTTCCTAAAAATGACCACCAGGACTATATATACTTAATCAACCTCACGTGCGGGGATGTAAAAGTGAGCTGGATTTGGAGTCAAACTGAGTAAATTGTTGGCCACAGACTTGGACAATCAAAACATCTTTTACCTTGGAGGGATCACAGTGATTCGTTTCACTCCCTCATTTTAGAGGCCAGGGGAAGAAACCCTTATGCCAAGAAGAATGAAGCAGCTTGTTGAGCATAATAAAGTCAGACAAGGGCAGACCCAGGGGCAGACCCCAGGCTCCCCTAATACTGGGTCTGGAGCATTTCTATGACACTACAAATTGCTGGAATTCAAGAACTCCCTGTGGTCCATTTCAAAAGAAAAGACTATAGAATGTTAACTTCTTTTTATGCTATTGTTCTTTAGAGCTTTGTCAATGATAAAAAACGTAGTTCTGTTCTACGTGCCATTTTCCGGGGTTTTGTCTTGGCCTGTCTGCCATGGCACTTCTGCACACAGGTGAGTGTGTGTCGGGCGGGGGGGGGGGGTCCTTCTACCTGCCTGTCTAGTCTACCCTCCTTTTTCTTTAGCAACACAACCCCTGTTACATGCAGAGCAGCAGTTCCTAGCTAAGAAACTACATATCCCAACCTCTGCTTCAGCTACAGATGGCAGAGACCTAGCTCTGGACAATGAAATATATAAGCAGAAGCTGCCAGTGGGAGCTCCCAGGAAAGCTCTTTAAAAGGGAGCAGATTTGACTGGTTTGTGCCTTTTGTTCCTTGCCTTTCACCTTCTTCATTCCTAGGAGGATCCTGGAGGTGTGGCAGCCACTTTGTCACCATGAGGCAACAAGCACGAGGATGAAAGCTGGACAACCAAAAGGAGGGCCGAACAGAAAGTCAGAAAGATCCTCAGATCTGATTACATTGTAAGGCTCCCTATCCTGCCCTGGGCAGTCTAGATAAGAGAAAAAGAGACCTCTGTTTGATTAAGCCACTGTGGCTTGAGTTTTCAGTTACTCACAGCTGAAATTATTCCTTATTTATATATCAGGTGTCGACAGATGTCACCATGAACAAGAAAAAAAATCACAATTGTACTTTTTCAATTGTACAGTTCAAAAAAATTTTTTACTGAGAAAAGTTGAGGTAAACTGGGTCCGTAACTTGGAGTAATCTCTAAGAATTTAAAAGCGACAGCAACATCTCCTATATGAACTGGGGATGCTGTTTTCTCAAAAGGATATTTTTAACTCTAAATAGCTGATTTCTCAATGTCTCAATTCTGCAATTTAGTGCAAGCAGTATTTTACAGGTGGTGCAAAGAACATCCAGGCAACTGGTTACCCACATCCTATGAAATACTTTGTAGCCAGAAACACAATCAGAATATGAACACACCCCTAAAAATCCTGCCACCTACACTGCATTTCTGGTAAGTCATTTTCTATGTCCAGATTCCTTCCTGAGACTACCCAAGAATTCTCAGCTGCTACCACCTCTGCCTCTGCCAGACGCATTCATTTTTATTCTTGTCTCATTTGCAAATTCTAATAAGCTGAAAGGAGAAAACAGCTTCAGAAAATAACTTATATGCTACAGTAGTTTTCTTTACTTTTTCTCAGAATATTAGGCAAGTAAATAAAGTCCAATACATTAGGACAAAATGATAAAGCACTGCAAGGCTGCATCAGCCTTGGATAGACACTCTTCTAAATTTTAAATTACACCAATTTTACTCCTCAAAACGTGTATTTGTATCACATCACAACTTCACATAAAAACATATCAAGCGTCAGCCCCAATTTCAACATATAAAACCAGATAGAAAACGACAAAATGCCTAGCTATAAGTAGGAGAACATTAAACAGTCATTTATTTGGAACTAAATAAACCTATTTCTTAACAATGCATGTCATTTAGTCGCTGTCTTGCCCAAATACTTATTATAATAAGTGGAAGGACTAGTAGGGATAGCTGACAACTGAAATGCATTCTGTAGTCACGGGGCTTGCAGGAGACTCAGATGAGAGAGTGGAGTTTCTCTGGCTCTCCTGAAGCTCCGCCATCCTCGGGCAAGGGACTTGGGTGGCATATAACCCTGGCAAGCGAGTTGGAAAGGGACATGTGAACTCATAGGCATTGCCTTTGCAGGCACCCTACAGCATGCTGGCTTACATGAGAAAGCTTTGCTTGGCTAAGATCATAACTAAGCTATGTTACAGGTCAATACTTTAGAAACATATGTTCTATCTCAACTGATTCAATGTTCCATTTCCAGGTCTAGCTTTCATCTAAGATTTCCACTTTCATCTACCAAAGCATTACACTTGGTTCTTCCTAAGATTCAAGGAAAGCCTCTCTCGGCCACACTCTCTCCCCCAGGTCTTTGAAGCCATCCAACTTGCAATTAACAGCAGTGAGGGGCCTGGCCAGATCCTTCAGAAAGGGCAGAGCCACAGGTGAAAAAGAGCTCACTGCAGAGAGAACCTCGTCCACCTGTATGTGAAAATAAAGATGGCAGGGCTGTGCCATGATTCTACAGTGCGCAGCTACAGTGGCTCACCTGCAGGATTCAAAAGATGGGCGTTTCCAATGTAAGTGCACTATTTTCAGGTTATTAATTTGGTAAATGTACCTGTACAGTATATTTGAAAAATATACTGTTCTTGTAGTTTTAGAAGTCTTCTTGCCCTTTGCTTTTTTTTTTTCTTTCTCCATTTATCTCTTTAGTTTTACTTTTGTGAAACTGAGGCTTTCCTCTCTTCCCAATTACAGGAAAAATCCCACATTTTCCAGTTTAACTTATAATAAGACAATCTTTGTAGATAAGAATTAAAAAACTCAACTGTACAAAAAAGTACACTCTTTGGACTGACAGATACATATCTTGCATCCTCTATGCATCTTATAGTGATTACAATGAGATAATCAAGTCTTAGGTGTACATTATTTCATTTAAATATACAGAAGACATGTTAGTGGTTACCAACTATAACAGAGTTTTAAGAACAAAAATACTTAAAGGATAAAGGATACTGCTGAGGCTAAAAACCTATATTCACAAATCATTTTTCATATTTAAAATGCAATAAGAAATTTAAATGCTAAGCAATGTAATCATATTATTGAAAAAATTTCACTTGCACATGATATGTCATCAGGGAAATGCAAATTAAAACAATGAGATAAACTACACAACTATTAGAAAGGCCAAAATCCAAAACACTGATGACACCAAATGCTGGCAAGGATGTGGAGCAACAGGAACTCTCATTCATTGCTGGTGGGAAAGCAAAATGACACAGCAAATCTGGAAGACAGTTTGGCAGTTTCTTACAAAACTAAACTCCTCTAAGCACATGATCCAGCAATCACGTTTTTAAGTATTCACTCAAATGAGTTGAAAACTTATATCCACAGAAAAAGCTGCACAAGAATGTTTACAGCAGCTTTATTCATAATTGCCAAAACTTGGAAGCAAGCAAGATGTCCTTCAGTAGGTGAATAGATAAACAGTGGTATATCCAGACAAGAATATTATCCAGCACTAAAAAGAAATGAGCTCTCAAGCCATGAAAAGACATGGAGGAAGCTTAGGGATGAATATTATTAAGTGAAAGAAGCCAGTCTGAAAAGGCAACATACTGTATGATTCCAACTATGACATTCTGCAAAAGGTGAAACTCTGGAAACAGGAAAAAGATCAGTGGCTGCTGGGGGCGGGTTGATAGTAGTGGGACAAAGAGGATTTTTAGGGCAGTGAAAATACTCTGTACAGTACTATGATGATCCATACCCATCATTATAACGCTGTCCAAACTCACAGATGATACAACAACAAGAGTGAACCCGAAAGTAAACTACCAACTTTGGGTGATAATGATGTCAGTGTAGGTTCCTCCTTGGTAACCAATGTACCACTCTGGTGGGGGACTGTTGATAATAGGGAAAACTATGCATGTAAAGAAGAAGAGGGTATGTGGGAAATCTCTGCACCTTCCTTTTAGTTTTGCTGTGAACCTAAAACGGCTCCTTTAAAAAGTCTTAAAACGTTCACCTGTAACACAATGCCCCAATTTTTAAAATCATTACCTTTTACATATGCCAAATTATGAACATGTAATGCAATAGTTCCTATTGTTGTGGCTATATAGGACTGTGATACAAGTATAAAATATGTGCTAGAAAAGGGCACACCAGTTGAGTGGTAACATCTGGGAAAGAAGAAAGGAAATGTGATTAGGAGCCCTTCAATTATACATTCCTTTAAAAAAAAGGAATAGCAGTAAATATGCAAAACGTTGACAATTAAATTGGAGGGACAATTTTGTTAGTGTGTTCTCTAGTGTCTTCAGTACGGAAAAAAATCTTGGGGTGAAACTGTAACATTCTCAGGTGAAAACAAGACCCAGTGGGATCTGAGGTTAGGTAAGAAGTGTCAGACTATAAGAAGAATTCAAAGGTTTGGGGAGAGAGGCAGGCAGGGTATTTAGAAGGGTCAAAGAGTAAAGCCAGAATCACCTGAAAAGAGGACAAGGTAGGATTGTCTGGGGAGACAGTACACTACAGGCACTGTGTGAATGGAAAACACAACAAGGTCCCATTCAAGCAGATGCTGTTTACTTGGTGATGTGTGACCCCAGAATTCAGTACTGTATATATCACCTTACTATGAACCAAATAGGAAGAAGCCTGACTTGCTCCATAAAACTAAACCTTAAATACAGAGGAAAACACTAAAGTAATGTTAGGAACAACAATCTTGAACTAAGATTTTGACAGCACACAAAAAAAAATTGTTATAAAAGACATGATTACCTATAAAAGTAAAAACTTATGCCTGCTCGTAATACAACTTTTAAGAGTGAAGTCAGGAATTTATTTTATCTGGTACACACAGTAATTTGCTATAAAGCTTTATGAAACAGCTAAAATAATGTTACGGCCAGAAACCAATTGTTGTTAAAATGCATTCAGTTAAAATGGAAAATATAGGGAAATAAAACACTGTAATTGTCTCTCAACCCACACTGTACATTATGTTGCTAAATTATATAGCATTATATTTTCTACATTTTAATAAGCTTCCCCATAGAGGAATTGATAACACAAGGAAATCATTCTCTGCTTTTATTTCTAAAGACCTAAATAATATCCCACACGTATTTATAAACCAAACAGGGCCTCTCATTAGATCCCAAGGCTTACAAAATCTATTTCTCAAAACCACGGTATGTAACAATACATGAAATAGCTAACATAAATGGTTTTCTGTTCTACTTCTTACTGTGATTCACAGTCGGGGAGTTATACATTTAAAGTGAGCTATAATAATATGTAAGAAAAAAGATCAAGGTTTTCTTAATTTTAGAAAATCTTTTAATAGTGTGTTATATAATTCGTACAAATATTGTCTTTGGCCTTGATAATATTTTATTTAAACATGTCCATCCACTGAATTGTTGGTACAAGTAAAGCAGAGACTTCTCCCCAAAGAGATAAGAGAATTTCATGGCCTTGATCCAAATTTAGCAGGATGTTGACAAACCATATACTAATAAGTATTATGTCCAGTACTTAAATATAAAAGGGCAAATGTCTCCTTTAGCCTATGTGAGAATTTTAAAGATAATAAATCATCATAATTAATAAAATGGTAGAAAACCTTGGGGGAAGTATAAGAAATTCACACATTAAGACACTGAATAATTTTCTAAATACAAAGTTAATCATAATACCAGGTTCTTGGTTTAAACAGAGAGTACTAAATCTGCAATTTGGGGCAATATTTCTAAGGCCTGAAAAGTATCTGGTTAGCCAAATATACTGAATGCACACAGCTTTAAAGATCTGGACAGGACAAGTAAGATGCACTTACCAAATATTAACAGAGAAAGTTCCATCAGAAGAGACAGGGTTTGGTAGAAGTTTCAAAGAAGCCAATTTATAACTCTTTTCAGGTCATATTATCAATTCAGATTTTCTATGAACACCTTAAAGTGTGAAATAGGAAAGACAGTACCGTGCTTAACCCCTTTTAAGGTTCAGACTTCAGTGAATCCATTCTAGGGAACTAATGTGTTTCTGAAATGTTTGCTATCGGCGAGCTTTACATTGTGTTTTTCCTGTTGACTTCTAGAGCAGCTGGCAGGAGTCTCTCTTCCAGGATTTACAACACACTGTAACTTCCTGGTCCCCTCATGCTCTCTGAGGGCAGGCATGCCTGGCCAGTGTCCCCAGAATCTAGCCCAGCACTTGCTTGCGACTCTATGGGTATGTACGACACACAGAAGACAGGGCTGACAAAACTGAGAAGGCAGGTCAAGGAAAACAAAAGCTGACCTTAAAACATGTTTTTGGGTTTTTTTTGTTTTTTGTTCTTGCGGCACCCAGGCCTCTCACTGTTGTGGCCTCTTCTGTGTTGCGGAGCACAGGCTCCGGACACGCAGGCTCAGTGGCCATGGCTCACGGGCCCAGCCGCTCTGCGGCATGTGGGATCTTCCCGGACCGGGGCACGAACCCTTGTCCCCTGCATCGGCAGGCGGACTCTCAACCACTGCGCCACCAGGGAAGCCCAAAACTTGGTTTTCTTTGAAAGAACCTCAAACACTGACCACATCTAAAACACTATAAAATTTTATTATGGTAAAGTAGAAGTATTTTACTAAAATAAAATACCATAAAAGAAGCTGCCTTCTGAGACACACTGAAGAGGGAAGATACATTCTGTGTGCCTCCTCATCCTTTAATATAATTTAAGGCTTTACCTTAATTTCAAGGTGAATGGTACTATCACCATAGCATCTTCAGTGGCTATTAACGTTCACAACTCTCTCCCATCTTTTTTTTCCATCTATATCATTCTCATGTCCCCTCTCCTTTTTTTTTTAAAATAGTAGATCCTTGTTGGTTATTTATTTTAAATACAGCAGTGTGTACACGTCAATCCCAAACTCCCTAGCTATCCCTCCCCATCAGGTAACCATAAGTTCGTTCTCTAAGTCTGTGTTTATAAAGATATCTTTCAATAGGCAGAGATTCAGGTGCTAGTAAAAGGACCACCACTAATATTTATCGTTTCTATTTGAATTTCCTGTAAGTGGAATATCCCTGAAGCTACAACAAATGCTGAAGTTTTGACTGTTTCTATTTTTAATATGGAGAAGTTAGACAACATTAAATTTCCCAGCAATTCACAAATTAATTTTCCTGTCTCAGTTTCATCAGAGAAGTTATGAGGAAAAATGAAATAAACGTGAAAGCACATGACATTTTTTCAGTAGAGAAATAAGTAATGTACAGTCATTTCTCAATTATTCAATATTATTCAAATATGTGGGAACCTTATCTTGAATCAGTGTTTCTTAATGATGGGGGGATATTAGGATCACCTGTGAAGCTGTGTGAACGCACATATACCCCGGCTCTCCTTCCCAGCGAATCTAATTCAAAGGGTTGTGCCCTGGAATCTGCAGTTTTAAAAGTTTCACAGGTGATTCTGATACAGCCCTGGTTGATGGTGAGCTGTCACAGGCTCAAATGCCTTGGAAGCTGGGTGGGTCATCTAAACTAGAAGGGGCAGTGGTGGGGATGGTGACAAAATGGGAAAGACACCCCCTACTTAGCACCAGCTCCCTGGGAACTTGCAGCTGCAAGCCTGGTATTACCAGGGCTTCCGTTTCGCTAAAGAGAAGAAAGAATTCAAGACTCAGTTGAATGAGAAAATCTCTTGGGTTTTAAATGCTGAAACATGCCAATGATCACACTGAGGCCCTGGCGGTCTTTTCCCAGGTTTAGAAGATCAACAGTGTTGAATAAGTTGTGCCCCTCAGCCAGAGCGCTCTGGAGGTAGGTCATGGAGCGGGGAGGGGCAGGGGATTGGTAAAACACGATCCTAGTATTTTGCAGCTCTTTCCATTAAGTGATGGGGTCTATTTCCCCACCCCTCAAGTCTGGCTGGCCCTGTGACTTGTTTTGACCCTCAGAACACAGCAAAATGACACTGTGTGTGTTGCAGAGCTGGGGCTTCAAGGGGCCTGGTAGCCTTCCCCTTCCCTCTCTTTGAGCACTCCTGCTGCCAGATGAGGAAGCCTGGGACAAGTTACAGGATAATGAGAGACCCCCCCTGGGGAGAAGGGCCTGCCTCGTATCCAGTACCAAGGGCGCCCACACACAGGCGACGTCATCTTAAGCTCTCCAGCCCCCGTCAGACAAGGCATCAGATGACCACAGCCGCCTGAGTGGGCCCAGCTAATACCAAACAACTGCCCAGCCAAGCCCACCCAAAATGCAGAATCGTGAGCAAATAGCTATTGCTTTAGCCACGAAACTTGGGGAGGTT